>NW_025763377.1:1200000-1879238 GCF_016097325.1 Aspergillus melleus
TTGGCCGCATTTGGTCCCCCCTTGGATAATGAATCGCGCAAACTCGTCGTCTTGGCGACTAATCGTGGGCGTAAGTTTTGCGGCGGTTGACCTAACGGGGTACCCGAGGACAACGGAGCTACCATCTGTTAGACTCAGATCTTTTCACTGCTTTCTTGCGACCGATGTATAAATACCTTTCTCGGGCGC
This sequence comes from Aspergillus melleus, assembly GCF_016097325.1. Lineage (NCBI taxonomy): Eukaryota > Fungi > Ascomycota > Eurotiomycetes > Eurotiales > Aspergillaceae > Aspergillus > Aspergillus melleus. The sequence goes on from NW_025763377.1 coordinate 1,200,190, forward strand.
CTTCGCCGCGGGAGGCGTGCCTGAGGCCTTCGGGACCGAAAATTTGGCGAAGCTGACAGGCTTGAACGAGGTTGGTCGTTTTGTCGACGAGGCACGCGAGTTCAGTTTGGAGTCCGTTCGACTGGCGTCCGATTCCGAACCACCTTGCGAAGCCGTGTCCTCCCCGCCGTCCGATGCGGAAGCCATTCCATTCATTTCCAGAGCTCTTGATTCCACGGGTCCGGGACCAGGTCGCGAGAGATCCTAAAAAACAGTATTCAGTCAGTAGTTACTCTGGTTACGTTCCATGTCGCCAAGACTCACAGTCGACGGCCGTTCAGTGCCCGGCCCAGCTTCGTCCTTGTGCGCTAACGATTCGGAAGGCTCCATTCGTTCAATAGGTGCAGTATTTGTTGTCGTTTCGTATTTTGTTGTTGTAGCGGTATGATTAATCTCCCCCACGTCTCCACCGGTAGATTTCTTGTCGTTAATGCTCGCAGGAACGTCGGAAGACAAAGGGTCGCCGCCCGACCGGGTTTGATTTACCGCATCGTGGCTGCTCGGCTCTGCCATAACAATTCTCAAGTTGCTCAGAACAACCCTGAGGGCGGGCGAAGGATGGGGGTCTTCAACAGGTAAGAACAGGAAGTGCGAGAGCGGGACGCGAAGAGAAGGGAGTTTAAAAGAGTAGAATCGGGGAGAGGTAGGATGAGACAGAGGATGTCCGAGAGAGAGGGGAGGGGGGGGAAATAGACGAGGAGGACTAGGGGAGAGTGAGTTCCCAAAAGGGAGGACGATAGGAGTGGGAGATCTGCTCGCAGGTTAATGATTGTTCGATGGTTGCTGCTGCTGCTGCGGTCATGAATGAACGGGAGGTGGAGGGTTGGCACCGGCTGTTTTCGGTTTAGCCATTACTTACTTAACCCCGGAACTCCTCACCACCCAGTCCACGCTTGAGTGCTATGAGAGCAGTCTTTTTGCTAACTTCGTCCCACAAAGCACGACGCCACAAGTCTTCTGCCAGACGGAGCTGTGCGTCAGCACGATCCTGGGCGTTTTCAGCTTTACGGAGAGCCTGTTCAGCTCGACGACACTTCTGATCTGCCTGAATTGATTTGTTCCGAGAATCCAGAACACGTTGAGCAGCATCAATCACACGTTCATGAGCATCATCAAAGGCTCGTTGGGCACGTTCTTCTGCAATCCGGCGACAACCGTACCCAGATGCCCTGTAGAAATAATTAGTAAAAAAAACTAATATCTATATCCAAACTAATTATATCTAACACTATAAAATATATGTAAAAGGGAAATGGAAATGGAAAACTTACATTTTGTTCGTGATGATTGTGCTAAAGAAAAGAAAAAGAAGCATAACAACAAAATAAGTCTTCATTTTCTACATTGATGCTACAGCCTTAGAAAATGGAAAGAACGAACTACATTGTTATGCCCCATAACGTAAAAGATAATAGCAGGAAAGAACAATTCTATTCTCTGAAAGGCTATTGTCCTCAGGAAGGTAGCTGCTGTCCTCAGGAAAACAGCTGCTGTCCTCGGAAAAACAACTACTGTCCACGGGAAGACTGCTGTCTTTGGGATTTGCTGTCTTTGGGAGTTGCTGTCATGATTGTGGAATCATCCGGTGTTTGCTTCACCACTGCTTAAATTCTGCATCCCCCGTTTCCTACGTTCCCTTAATTAATAGCTAGAGTTTGGTATGAACTCAGCATGGATCACCAGTCTTTTTTGAAACTAGTCTTCTACATAGTCCTCGAGTAAAGGGTCTGCGGTATATACATCATGAAATCCTCCGCGCCCGTTAACATTCCGGGAAAAGTTTAGTGAGGGTGGTTCTTGTGGTGACCTGGAATCCTGTTAGCCATGCTATCTCCCTTATCTGATTATGTCGAAAGGGAGACAATAACGTACGGAGGTGGAAGTAGTACTCCATGCTGTATCCAAGAAGGAGAATGCCGCCGATGGCGTGAGCAAGGGCTGTTTCGCAAGAAATCGATCATTAGTAAACGGCAAAGGCATCTGATCAGATCGGCACATCACTTACGAGCGGCAGAAGGGTTCTTGCCGAAGTAACGAGCCTGGTAACGGCCGATCAGACCGGTAGGCTTGACCTCAGGAGCGGAGCCACGGGGGAGTCTGGCGTAGAAGTTCACCACGCGGTCCATACGGGCAGCATCCTTGGCGGCACCGATCGCCTTTATGGTTTCAAGAGGGTTAGTTCTGACCGAACTTGCAAAGTTTATCAATGTATATAACGCTTATGCGGTGGAGTTGGAGTGTCAAATTGCGACGAAAAGATTGTTTCGCACGAAGGGATGTGACGCTCTGTCGGATACGCAATGCATGGAGGGGGACTAAAGGGATCTCACGTTGGGGGAAGCGATCTGATTAACAAGTTAGCATTACATTAATCTAGCAGATTTCTGTGTGCTCGCGGCTGTGTATTCGTCCTTCCTTACCTTGGGAGGGATCAGGGTCGAGAGACCTCGGCGGGTGATGTAGCTCATCTTGTATGGACTAGGGCGCGTTAGAAATTTGGAGCATTCTTAAATCTTCCGTTCAGCATCACTTTGCGGACAGAAGAAGATCGCACTTACCGGAATAAAAGCAGGTGAACCTGACAGAAGGATAAGGACGGAGAAGAGAGTGTGATTGAGAAAGCGGGTTGTCGGATGAGCGGTTCCTAGCGGTTGCGAGCCTCATACTCGCGCTAAACTGCATTGGGTTTTGCCTGGACGACCGGCACTCGCCGCATACCTCACCTTTCAATTGCACTTCCGCATCACCCTGCTCTGCCCACCACCCCGACGGATTCAATTGTCATAATGTCGCTCATGAGAGCAGGAACCGCCGCCTGCTTCCGGGCAGGCAGGCTCGCCGCCCCTTTGAATGCCCGATTCGTGGCCACCAACACCGGTCGCGGTGATCCCTCCGTGAAAACCAACCCTTCTGACGCCCCGGCTGTCCCTCCCAAGGACAGCTCGATCATCCAGCAGGAGACGCCTGCCCAGGCAATGGCTCGTCACCAGCCCGATTACGAGGCTACCATTGACCACGGCACCTCGTATGCGAACCCTTTGCGCGGGCATTACCCGGTCGCCCTCCACAAAGACCCAAGACTAACGTGAACACAGGCTGTTCTCTCCCGTTCCCAAGCGCGTGATGGATGGCAGTGAGCCTGGCGAAACTGTTCCTGCTGCCGTTCTGTCCGGCGCTCCCACCGATCTGCAGGCCCGTACTGTCCGGTAGGTGATGGTAACATGTGAATCTCAAAATTCGAGGCTAATTGTGTCCCCTCAGGATCTACCGTCCCACTAAGCCCGCCACGCAGTCTGGAAACTGGCACTCTCACCACTGGAGAATGGACTGGGATATTTTGCAGAAGGGACACCGCTGGGAGAACCCTCTAATGGGATGGCAGTCGTCTGCTGATTGCATGCAGGGCACGAACTTGAAATTCAAGTCGAAGGAGGATGCCATCTTGTTCGCGCAGAAGCAGGGATATGAATACTTCGTTCAGGAGCCGAACGAGCGTCGATTCGTTCCCAAGGCTTACGCCAATAACTTCAACCACGAACCGAAGAAGCTCAAGCACATCAAGACGAAATAAACAGTTATCTCCCATCAAATGCATTATGTACATAATTGCTCCGGCTTTTGCTATTCGGAATTTTTTGGTTCAGATTTTAAATGACCGCTTTTTCTTACGTCTTCCAATAACAGAAGATGCATGGCCCAGACGACTAGGCCAGGCATCAAAGAATGCAGTTGTATAAATTGTTGATTAGGGATTCAGACGATCAAAGATAGGCGAAGCTCAATACGACGGTTTCTGGAAGTGCCTACTGGGCATTTTCTTCATCTCAGGCATTGCACAAAATATGCGCCGTAAATGATGACATTCGAAATTCCAAGCCCGCGAGGTTCTCGCCTATGCAGGGGATATTTAATACTGGGAGCGCCTTCGTCCAGCCCACGAAGTGAGAGGGCAGCAATTTATTTTTGTAGAAGAATCAGGTGCTTCGAGCATTCCGCCAAACCTTTGCAAAAGGCAAGTTCCGAGAAGCTCTATATGAAGCGGAAGATTCCATGAAATCGGCCATGAAGACTACGTGATATTGAAGATAAAAGGGCCCTGTTTTCAGACTCCTAGATAGCTCAGTATCTCAAGCAATTCAATCGTTTTTCCTCCACTTCGGCAGACATTCCCCCCCCTTGACATCTGAAATCACTATAGTTTTGTTACTTGACAACAGAAATTGAGCTACCAGTCATATAACTACTCCTTCACGTATTCTGTGCTCCAGCTGAATCTGCTGTAACGAAACGGGCCGAATTACCGGGTTTAAAAACCCCAAATGGTGGATCGCATCGCCATGAGACTTGACGACAATATTAGTATCAAGCAACTCTTCAACAATAATAGTTCGGTGACTACAGCGTCTCCGTGCCACAGCTTCCCACGCCTGGACGATGAGAGGCCGCAGGATGAATTGCCATGTTCCTCTCCAGGTTAGCACAGCAGGCTGCCCTTCCCCAGTTAGCTGGTATCTGAAGAGCATTGCCGATCCCTTCCGTCCATTCCATATCTCCATTGATTCAAGTTTTGGCATTTGCATGCCAACTGCTGCTGCTCCCTGTAGCATTTTATCAATCTTAATTGGGCTCTCATCAGGTGTGAGTAATTGTGAGGTCAGCGCAATTGAAGTCATGTTGGCCCACTTCCAGGAAGGTTCACAAGCATGGAAAAAATGGCTAGCATCCACTATAAATGATGCTGAGAGGTGCTCAAGCTCAAGACTGGCTTTGGCGACTGCCCAGCTGACACCAGGGGTCGGGACGCGGATAGGGTCGCAAAAACTTCTGGCAGCTAGCACATAATGTTGGTTGAAATTCTCAAAGAGTATGAGTCTTCGTAGTTTGCTTGAAGCGAGCGATTCAAAAAGCGATCGATAAACTAGACCAAAGATAAGGATTGGTTGGTTGTCAGTGGAAACGATTCTAGCAATAAACACATACATGGTAAAGAATGTTGAACGGACGCAGCAATACTCACACATATCAGTCCTCGTCTGATGGAGAGAACTCCATTCTCTCCAAGGCTCGTAGTGAATCTCCTGGAGTCTGGGGAGACGAGCAAACATATATGCTAATACCCGTGGCTTCCACCGTCGGCGGTTCTGTTGGCGTAAAAGTACACCTGTTACTGCTGGAACTAGTGGCAGTTGCTGCCACCACTGGTTCTCCTCCTCATCGGTTTTATGTGGACTTTCACCCATAATTTCTTCAAAAGTTCTCAGTAGAGTATTCCTGGGCGGAACAGAACTTTGACTCCCAGCAACCCAACCATGCTGGTGGTCATCAGGTTTGGCTGGTATTGACTGTTCTGCGTACAAATTCAGTTCACATTTATCAGAGGGCATATCAGGCCCAAATGTCAAATATTTGAACCAGTGCTCTGAGTCACTGGGAGAGTGAACGCTGATATCAAGTCGCAAGTTGCTATTTGGTTCCCATGTGCTGAGAGTTGAGAACAGATCTTGGATTGCTGTGGCTATTAGGGTATTGTCTGTGTTACTTAGCAGCACCATCTCTAGTTCTTCAGGCGCACACTGAGTGCAATCATATTCTTCGAGTTCTAGGCAAACCCATATATAGCGTACAAGAGCCTGATTGCGGCGAACCATTGAGCCAAACTCAGCAAGGCGGGACGGTGTGAGGTTGATACGGGCGAAGTTATGCTGCTCAATAATGATCTGCCAGTCTCGAGAGACTGTAGCGAATCCAGCCAAGCTACATCCATCCTGCAATAAGGCTTCTAGGATCAGAATTCGGATCTCGGCAGGCAAGCAGTACCAAGACGACTTATCAGCTGTCATGAATAACATTGAATAGGAAAGAGGATCGACGGGTTAAATGCGGTATAAAGAAGGGTGAGAATGCTAGACTTGTGTGACCTGCTGCTGAGGGATGCTGATTTCACTGCATAGAAAATGATGGAAATAAAGATATCCAAGACGTAGTAGAGATAGTAGTGACTAGTAGTCCGGACCATAGGCGTATAAGATATAGGCGAAGGAAAGATATCAGTGCAATGACCATGTGTGCTAAATACTACTGTCCGGAAGAAAAGTTAGTTGTGCACGGCCTGTACCCAACTATGAGCGAATAAGTACGTAAAGACTTTCTTTCGATGTTGGTCATCTTTATACACCTTTGACTCATCAGAAATACAGTCATGTGCTGAGATAACTTTATCTGTCCTCCATATGGGTAAAAGTAGCATTCTCTACCTAATTTTGGAGTGTAATGGCCTCTTTCTCAAACAAAAGGATTATTATTCTTCTTAGGTAGCCAAGGTGGGCTTAAGAAACAACGTCATAGTACAAAAGCAAAGAGAGTCACGGCGCCTGACCAGAGCTCCTTGAGCACAAACCGATGCATCTACAACTAACCTGACCATGATACCTCACTTTGTGGGGATTTTTATCTATATTGATATTTCTACTTCATATAAGTAGGTTTTGGTTATGTCAAACATAGTTGAAACGACCGATAGTATACTGCCTTTTTAGGTCGAATATAGCAACAAACTTTACGATTAAGGTGCCCTTTTCTTCTTATGAATTTGTATATTTGCCGCCGAGCTTTTTGCATACGCATTACAGTACAGTCAGTATGTAGGGAGGGTAACCACGGATCTAGGTTTCTGCTGTAATCCTACATGGTGTTGTGGGAAGAATGTTAAACCAACACAGGTAACGAACCCATCGCTTGTATGGTATTGAAGCCATCTTCTATGACTCTATTTACCACTACTACCCGGGACCTAGGTAGCTAAGGTAGCATCTAATTTGGACAGAGGAGCCTTTGCAGCTGCACTGGACATGGGTATACAGACACTAGGAAAGTATAAGGGCCTGTGCACGTTTGGCCAACTACGGACCGGTTACTCAATGCTAGCTCTTAAGGTAAATATAAAATCCCGAGAATAGGCCCCATATTCTATCTTAGGCAGTTTTGAAAACACCATGAAAATCTTTGCTGAGTTTTTGTCAAACCTTGGCTTGGTCATCGCTCTGGGCGGCCAATTTGACCCCCACAGCTACGCCAGAGATGATGTGGTTACAAGGAACATTGTTATCGTCGGCGGTGGCTCTACTGGGACGTGCGCAGCGATGAGGCTTCCCGATCTGGGTCAGAAAGTGTTTGTGGTCGAACAGGAGTCAGTCTTAGGAGGACACGGGCATATACATCGACACTTAGGCAATTAACCATGGAGTGCAATCATTCACGAATTTCTCCGTCGACCGGGATTTTTTCGCCCGTTTTCAAATTCCTTTGGCCAGGTTATCAGTCAATTCTTCCACGATATACGCCGATTTCGAATTCGGCGAGCTATTTCTGAATTCGACGCCCAGTTACGGCTCTGATGCTTATAATGCCCAACTGAACAGGTACCCGTACCTCTCCACAAGTTGGGATCTACCTGACCCCGTTCCGGAGGATCTACTCCTACCATCTGGAGAGTTCATCAATAAGCATTCTTTGAAGGACATAGCATATGCTATATGGTCTAGCGCGCTAGGATCCGGAGATATCCTACGCCAACCAACCGCCTATATACTAAAAGCAGTGGATGGGCCGTTCATCAGAGGGTTATCAGAAGGTACTCTGACCACGGCAAACCACAATAATTACGAGCTCTATGAGAAGCCCCTGCAGGAGCTTGGGTCCGACGCAATTGTCTCTTTCTACTGTCATTGCGGCGCAAAAATCAGCAGATGGGGTTCGATTGGTCGTGAAGACTCCCAATGGCCAAAAGCTCATCTTAGCATCGAAAGTGCTGGTCAGCATACCGCCAAGTCTCGAGAATATGGAACCTTTTGATCTCGATGGACGGGAAAACGTGCTTTTTCAGAGATTCAATCACAGTCCTTGGCACATTGCTGTCGTGGCCAACACGAGTTTGCCTACTAGCTACCGATTTCTACACATTGGCACGAGTAACGGCACCTATCGCATTCCTCAGTTCCCTGCAATATATAGCATCAATCCGACGGCTGTAGACGGGATCTTTTACGTCTGATACGGTGCGTCCAAGGCCGCCGCAGGAGCCGAGTTCAAGACCGACATTTCTGCAACCATCGAGCGTCTATCCCGGCCTATCAACAAGTCCAACGAATGGACAAAGACAGTTCGCTTCTTGGCGTACAAGAGCCACACACCTTTCCAGCTCGCAGTGTCTGCCAAAGAGATCGAGGGCGGCTTTTATCGGGAGCTTCAGGCGCTGCAAGGATACCGAAGCACTTGGTACACCGGAGCGGCGGTTCTTTCGCACGATGCCGGCCAATTGTGGAATTTCACTCCGGCGCTGTTGCCTAACATTGTTACCTAATTGACTGACTATAGTGGTCTAAGGCGGTTACAGGATTTGGTTACACTGACACTTCCTATATTTACACAGATAGCCGGTGTGACAAACGTCGAGGTTGGGCACTACCTAAGATATTCGAGTGTATGTACTTTCGAGGATGATAATTGAAGCCAAACCTACAACGTAGGTAGAGTAGGTCATATAGCATAACTACTGCCTTGTCCGTGTGTTGTGTGTACGTACCTGCATTTTCAAGCAGGCAGGCCTAGGCGCCCCTAAGAGAAGGAGCAACTACCCCGCCACCCCCACCTAAAATTTATTATCTTTCGGTGATAAGATCTTCTGAGGGAAAAAAAAATCAAAAATTTCCCGAACTATACTATACCCCTCCGTACCTCCCGCGATCGTCCTTTCTTTTTGATTTCCTTATTTTCTAAAATCCCCTCTGGCGATCCCTTCTTTAATATACATTGAATCGACAACATGGCCCCTGTGGTACCTAACCCCGAGGCCGGTGTGGACGCGACCATCCTGAACCTTCGCAAAGTGATCACCGACGAGTCCGAACCCCTTGCTCGCCGATTCCGCGCCCTATTCTCCCTCAAGCACCTGGCCTGTCTGCAGCCTCCCTCCGAGAACACCCTGCCCGCCATCCAGGCCATCGCCGCCGCCTTCACCTCGCAGTCTGCTCTGCTGAAGCACGAATTGGCCTACTGCCTCGGCCAGACCCGTAACCCGGACTCTGTCGAGTACCTGCAGCATGTCGTCAAGGATACCCAGGAGGATGCGATGTGTCGTCATGAGGCCGCCGAGGCCCTGGGGGCGCTGGGCTACGACAACAGCTTGGAGATCTTGAAGGCTCTGCGCGACGACGAGAATGAGCTGGACATCATTCGGGAGACCTGCGATATCGCCGTCGATCGGATTCTCTGGGAGAATTCGGAGGAGCGACAGGCCGAGAAGTTGAAGCCTAGGTGAGCGATTTTCTCTTGTCCATCTGGATATGTTTGCGAATTCTTGTGGATTCTTTCTATCAAAGGTCCGTTGAAAAGTACACGTCGCTAATGGCATTCTTCCCAATGCAGTGATTTCACCTCCATCGACCCGGCTCCCCCGCTTCCTCTGGCGTCTAACCAACCCTCCATTGCCGACATGGAGCAGACATTGCTCGACACCAAACTCCCCTTGTTCCAAAGATACCGTGCCATGTTCGCTCTGCGTGATCTTGCTTCGCCTCCCGACCTCCCCACGGCTGTCGGAGCCATTCAAGCTCTGGCCAAGGGTCTCAAGGACCCTTCCGCCTTGTTCCGCCACGAGATCGCTTTCGTTTTCGGTCAGCTGTGCCACCCCGCCTCCGTGCCCAGCCTCACGGATTGCCTTAGCAACCAGGAGGAAGCCGGTATGGTGCGACACGAGGCCGCCGAGGCCCTGGGTAGCTTGGGCGACGTCGAAGGTGTCGAGGAGACCTTGAAGAAATTCGTGAACGACCCGGAGCAAGTGGTGCGAGACAGCATCATCGTGGCGCTCGATATGGCGGAGTATGAGAAGAACGGAGAGATCGAGTACGCGCTGGTGCCCGACTCGGCCCCTGCTGCCGTCCCCGCCGCATGAGGGGTTCTCTCCGCAAAAACAAAGGATCAAAGGGATTACAGTGTCGGAGTGATTTAATGAAAAATGCTTGCTTTCATAGATGTACAGTCGTAAAGTTTTATGTGCTTTGCAAAAAAATGAAGAAAATAGAGTCGTTTCTTTTGGGGGTTTCCGTTTAGTTGTTTTGCGTCTCCCTGTGTCGATTGGTCAGTACTGAGCCGATCTAAAGCCAGGATGCAACCAGTCAAGCCATACTTGTAACCGCAAACGCAGCGCAGGAAAACCGTACTTCCTTCATCTGCACTTCGCAATTGCACCGTCGTGAAGTACATCTCTTTCCGTCCACACTGGGCGCAGGTATGCTGCGTCAGCGCCTCGGTCTTCTTGTCCTCGGCCGTCAAAGTCTGGACCGCAGATCTTTTCGCGCGGAGGGCGGACGGGAATGCGCTCGGTTTGGACTCGGAGACGATGGTTTTGGGGAGGATATCTAGACGCGGAATTATGTTAGTAAAAGTCGGCGAAGAACAAATTGAAAATTTTTTTTGTCTCATGTCTCTCCGAGAGAGGGACTCGACGTACCTTTATTGCGGGTTCCGCAGACGCTGCAGACCACGATCTTGGTGGGATCGCCCGAAGACTCGTCGAGCAGGTTTCCGCAGTCGTTGCAGAAGATCAGGGAGCCGATGGCAGACATTGTGAGAGGAGGGGTTCGGAGAGTACAGCGATGACAGCGACTGGCAAGCAAAGGGAGAATGGATTTAACACAGAATGTACACCAAATCAAACAAGTAGACAGACAGACCAAGCAAAGAGAGTCGGAGAGCGTCCATAATTTTTCCCATCGGAAAGAAATCGGCGCACGGACGCCCCAAAGTAGTGCCGGGCGGTCAGCGACGGCAGCGGCAAGAGCGAGCGGTGCCTGGCATGAATAATTACATCGTTTGGAACCTCCGAACTGCAGCAAAGGAAAAAAAGAAGAAAGACAGCCGAAGCAATTGGACTGGTCCGTTGTTGGGTATGGGATTCCGCTCTCTTGCCTGATAGCCATGTCTTGGGGCGGAGCATGTCTCTTTCTCTCCCAGATCACTCTTATTCGTCTCGTTTCCACCCTACCACTCCTCCCCTAAGGGGATCTCTTCCGCCAAACCATGGACCCAAACTGGCATCCGGCCGTGCAGGTCGTCATCAATGGCCGTTCTCAAACGCAGGCTCACCATCCGGCTGGGCTTATACCGCGTCGGGACCGGCCGTTGTTTGTTGAGGAAGCGCTGCAGTACTCTCCCATGTCTAGCTCTCCCGTCTTCGGCTTAGGTGCGATATTCATAGATCGACAGACCCTCTGAGTGATATGTGAAATTCAACTGACAAACCTTCGTGGACTTCCCTTTTAGACTGTATCTTACGTCCTGACGTCGGTCGCCCTCCGAATACAACTTCCATCAATCACATTCTTCAATCAGGTCGGACGGCGTTGAATGACCTGAACGCCGAGATCCAGTCCGGACGTGATGATCGTTTGGAGACGTCGCGCGAATACCTGCAGCAGCTGCTAGATGGAGACCATCTGACTGAATTGTAAGCTTGCCGGATGCCTCAACATGACAACATCATACTTACTCGCTTGATCTTCCAGTAAGTTCAAGCTGCCCGCAGGCATCAGTAGTTCCCAGCGTTCGACACCCGGTCCTGATCAGGCTTCTGGCCGCGACAACCTTGGCTCATTTGCAAAAATGATGCTGGATTCAACGGACATAGCGTTTCGATGTAAGGATGATACTGTGATCAGGAAATACATAGAAGCTTTACTTACCTATGACAGATCCCACTGTGCCCCAAGCTGAGACCGGAAAGCTTCCGCAGACACCCAATTCCTGGAACCAGAAAGCGCATGCGGTCAACAAGCAAACCCCCGCGTCTTATCACCAGCAAGGCCCTCAAGCAAGTCACCTGTCCGTCGTCATCCCAGTAAAACCCATCCCATCTCACGATAATCGGGGAGTGTCAAAGAGAAGAAAGCTCAATGCGGAAGGGGAGGATAGTCTCGCCTCGATACGTTTGAAAGACCAAAAGGAGGAAGCAGATGCGGCTTTGGTAAACCTCCAGGACCTTCTCCACGAGGTCTTCGAGGCCGAGGATCAACTCGAGCCCGGAACGTCGAATGTAGCTGCTGATCAGTCGAACCCTGTTTTCACCGCGGCTCATGCGCTCGAGGTCAGTGGGCGCATCCTCTCTTCCGATGCGCATAGTCGCCTTCAGAAGGCTCTGAAAAAGGTTGTTGGCTTCAAAAGACTTCAAGATATTCCTTCCGACTACCTGAAAAGAATCCAGAAACTTTGTGAAAAGCCTATTATTGCTGCGCAGTCACCAGACTTGAGACTAGACGATCCTTCGAACGAAGGCGAAACTCAAGATTGGTTAAAGAAGTTGGAAGACATACATAATGCCCTTCTTGCCGTCGGCACGTTGCTGCAAACCATGTCGGGCTCGCAGACCGAAAGGGATCTCTGCCCTGAAGATCTGATCGAGGCCATCCCGAACGTACTTAATCAGTCCTTTGATCACTGTATTATCCCCGCGGTGGAAGCACGCCCTAATGGTAAGGATGAGAAGCTCTTTGGCTTCTTCTCAGCTCAGCGGCGAGTCATTGGGGGGGTGGTCCAACAAAACAAAAAAGTCCTTTCCCTTTTCGCCGATTTCCTCTCACGCATTGAAGTCTCCGAGGGTACAGTAACGGCTATGGAGTTCTTTGCTGCTAAACTAATATTCGTGGAAAACGCCCACACGGAGAAGGACTCCGCGGTTGGATTTCAAAAGTACGAGTCCGTCCGACGTGGTGCAATGGATGTCCTTGCCAAGATCTTTTCCAAGTATCCTGATCAACGCCCTTTTATCCTCGATGAGATCCTAGTGTCCTTGGAGAAGCTTCCGTCCACGCGACAAAGCGCCAGGCAGTTCAAACTCTCTGACGGGAAGAACATCCAGCTGCTCACGGCGTTAGTGATGCAACTTGTGCAGACGACTGCTTTGGAAGTACCATCGTCTCGAAAAGGGAAAACAAAGCGAAAGCTATCAGCGTCTGGCGATGTTGCCGGAGAAGACGAAGATGAGCCTCTTGCGGAGGAAAATGGAATGGACGACGACTCCGAAATCTCACTCGAGCAGCTCGCAACCAAGGTCAACCGCCTTTACGACAATGCCGTTCGCAGCGCCCAGTATATCGTTAAATTTATTGTGCAGCGGGCGATGACATCTACCAAGACTGGCGACCAGCCGTACCGCAATATCCTCGATCTTTTTACGGAAGATTTGATCGGGGTGCTGGGCTCAACGGATTGGCCAGCGGCCGAATTGCTTCTTCGTATCATGGCGTCTCACATGGTTGGTATAGCCGACTTAGATAAGAGCCCCGCCACTGCAAAGAGCATGGCCCTAGAGCTGCTTGGCTGGATGGGGTCCGCTATATCCGATCTCATAGTGACCGCTCAGCATTTGCTTCCAGGGATGGAAGAGTCTGACAGTGAGCTCACTGATTATTTACGACAATTGTTCGATGATTATTCGAACCGAGCTTTGCATCCTCAGGATCTCGTGGTCGCCGAGGGACCTTACCGAATGACTTTGGAGTATTTCATACAAGACCACAACTCCGATACCTGGCAGCTCACCAGCGCTCGGGGTTACTTCCTGGCGCAATGGGCCAAAACCTTCTGCTCCGTTTATTACAACCCCGAGGACAAGGATGAAGTTACCTATGATGATGAAACTGAGGATCTGGTCGATCTTTTTGCGAAACTTTTGTCAGACCCGCTGTGGTTGGAGACTCATAAACACTTTGACACAATACCTTCCGCGCATGGGAAATTCGCCTACATTCTAACGGTTTTGAACTCGAGCTTCTGCAAAGCTTTTGACACGATTCTGAAAGTTCTTCTCAATTCTATCACCAGTGACCAGGCCAAAGTTCGCAGTCGTAGTTTGAAGAGTGTGATTTACATGCTCGAGAAAGACCCGAGTCTGCTTGATAGGGATGCATCCGTCATGCGCGTGATTCTGCGATGCGCAACCGATGCATCTCCCATGGTGCGCGATTCTGCACTCTCGCTGATCGCCAAGTGCATTACGCTGAAGCCAAAGCTTGAAGAAGATGGGTGCCGCAGTATCTTGGCCTGCGCTGCCGACTCCACTGCGGGTGTGAGAAAACGCTGCATTGGCTTGCTCAAAGACATCTACCTCAAGTCATCTCGCGCAGAGCTGAAGCTAGCGATACTGGACAGCTTTCTCCAGCGGACTGGAGATCTCGAAGAAGGTGTAGCTTCACTGGCTCGCCAGACATTCGAGGAAATATGGCTGGCGCCCTTCTACGAGCTGGTCGATTCCGCGCAGGATGGCCCAAAGTTGAAGGTTGGCCTCAGCGAACGAGTCACGTTGGTTGTCAAATTGGTACAACGGAGCGAAACAGCCCTTGACACCCTCGGAGATTGTCTCAAGAAGATCCTATCCGACAAATCCAAGTCCGCATCTCTGAACTTCAAAGTTTGCAAGGCGCTGGTGTCCATGATGTTTGAGAAGCTGGTTGAAGGCAACGACGCTTCGGGTAAGGAATTCCAGCAAGCTCTATTGCAGACAATTACCGTGTTTTCAAAGGCAAACGCGAAGCTTTTCCGGCCCGATCAGCTCGAAACCCTTCACCCCTACATTGGACATCTCGCAACGGCAGAGGATCTCTTCCTGTTTCGGTCCGTCGTGGTTATCTATCGTTGCGTCCTACCATTCTTGTCCGCGGCGCATCACACCCTCCTCAAGGAGGTTCAAAACGACCTTTTCAAAAGCGTTGCCAAACTTGCTCGCTCCGAGCTCAATGAGGTTATGGCTTGTCTCTGGACCATCAACGGAGTGCTTCACAACACAGACAGACTTGTGAAGCTAACTATCTCCGTGCTAAAGCCTATACAGCACTACAAGAACATCGACCTTTCGGATAGTGCCAATACAGCCGTCCTAGCAAGGGCCAAAAGCTATATACGAATCGCGGGCTGCGTTGGGCGACACTGCGACCTCGAAAAATACGAACCGCACTTCAAAAATGCATTTCCCGGGTGGAAGGGTGGTTCAGTCGCCGGATTGATGGTTGACGCCATTATGCCTTTCACTCTTCCTCGACAGCCGCTAGAACTGAGAGTGATGGCCCTCGAAAGTTTGGGCTCGATCTGTCAATCCTGGCCGGGTCAGTTTAGCCGGGAAGAACCACGAAAGATACTGGGCATGGTTTTCAAGGAGGATAATCCCAGTCTGCAAAACATCGTGCTGAGGGCATTTGCAGATTTCTTTGCGATGCACGAGGGCCGGGCCGAGAAGTCGGTCATGCCCGTAGCAGAAGTTGCAGATCAAGAGAATTCCACCAGACTCGGAGGATCCTTGAAAGCCAGCGACAACGATGGGGCGGCTGCGTTGATTGCGCAGCATTTCCTTCAAAGCATGCTTCGCGTGGCACAATCGCGACAGGATTCTTACGCTTTGACTGCCATCGAACTGATAGCCAGCATCAACCGACAAGGTCTTGTCCACCCGAAGGAATGCGCGGGCGTCTTGGTTTCCCTGGAAACATCAACGGTCCCGGCCATCGCGAAAATTGCCTTTGACACTCACAAGATGCTTCACCAGCAGTACGAATCCATGTTCGAAAGAGAATACATGCGAGCTGTCCAGGAGGCGTTCTATTATCAGCGGGATGTTGTGGGAGACCCTAGCGGTGCGCTCAGCCGCCCGTTCATTGCCAAACTCGTGCCGTTGTTTGAGATTGTCAAAATCAGTAACAGCCGATATCAGAAAAAGTTTCTCGCCAACCTTTGTGCCAAGGTCGATTTTGAATTGAAAAAACTCGACTTTACGGGCAATCCTCCGGAGCACCTTCTGTTGGCTCGGTTTGTGTCGCAGAATCTAGCGTTCTTTGACTACGCCCAGCATACGGAGCTGGTGCCTACTATTGGATGTATGGAACGCATTGTGTCTGCAACTGGTACGGTCGTGGCCCACTCCATCGAGACGGAGATCTTCCCAGCCAAGCTAGAGCCTCCGCAGGTCCCATCGGCGGACGGATTCTCTATGCCCGTTGTTGAAGGACCCGGTACGATGGCGCCGCCGCAACAGGTCAATCCGGAAACATTGAGGCTACTTGCTACTGCTGCGGCATCCCTGTCAATGCTCTGGGAGGCTCGAACGTACCTTCGGCGTCTCTACGGCGTCACAGCGCACGTGCGAGACAAGGGACAAATAGCTGCAAAAGATCTTCACAAGTCAGCAACTAAGGTCCATGGGGTAACCGGTGACAAATTTTGGGACGCCATCCAACGCAACTTCGCAACGCTGGACAGCGAGGAAAACATGGTCAACAAGTGCCGAGAGTTCGCCACGTTGCTTGCCATTGACGATGAATTTAAAATCGGTCAGGAAGAGGATGCCGACGGGGACAGTCTTGACGACATGGATGACCCCGGTACGGCAGGGGCCCTGCCCGCTGCACCACGCCCTGGCAAAAGAAAGAACTCCATCCCGGGACAGAATCCTCCCAAGCGACCCCGTGGGAGGAAACCTGGATCTGGAAAGAAACGGGCCAGCACGGAGCCCGAAGAAGACCTGGATTGGAACTGAGAAAGATCGGTTCCAACCTATTGACGGCCATCAAGGAATCGTCAACACCTTGTTTCTTTGGCCGTTGTTATTTGCTTTAGCTCATAGACGTCGCATATGGGAAACGGAGACTGGCGTTAGGAATATCCGGCACGCTTTCGTTCATTTTACGGCATCTATATTCGATTTTTGTGTCTTTTTTTAGGGCGGCATGGGAGGCAGGCTCATCTCTCTTATTTCTTTTCTAATTTTTGCCCCCGGACTTGCTTTGCATCATATTATTTCTTCTGTATTTTCTTTCTATCTTTTCTATCTTTCTATCTTGTTCTTTTCTTGATCCAAAATATTCGGGCAGGCATTTTCGATTTGGTGGCGGCGTAGGAGGGACTGACCGTGGTTTTCTGTGCCATTTATACAGCATCTATCCTTAGCGCTAGTATAACATACTACAGAGAATAGCCAAGTGGCAACGAACTTCTTCCCATGCCCCTACAATGTACGGAGTAAATCAACAGATCGCCGGGAGATAAGAAACTGGCGCCAAGACGGCAAGGCAGGCCGGGCGGGTCTGGCAAGGCTTGGGTCGAGAGGGTCTGCTAAGGATGACGTAGCGCCGGAAGCTCCCTGCTCAACGTGATCTGATCTCTTTTCCTCCGTCTGTCGGAACTCGCTGCCTGCCAACTTGTTAGCCTTTTCTGGAACCATCATTAATTCACTTGCGGCGCTTTTCCCTACTTCAATTTTCATTTCGCTCTCTCTGTGTCAATTTATAGAAGCCTAATTAGCTTGTTCATTCCCCCCCTCCCCCCCCCTTTTCAAAACTTTGTGCTTCGCTGGAGCATAAACACTCTCCCTACAAGCCATGAGCGCAGTGTTGCTCCGGAGTCGACCGGAGACCACAGCGCTGAGAAGAGCTGGGCTATCAATAGGTCGACTATATTCATCCAAACCATCCGTTTCCTCTTCCAGACTCTCGGCAGCCCGACTTCTGGCTCGTCGTCACAATGCGGTGCCTCAATGTCTCGCGTCGCGCACCTTCAACAGCCACCTCCCCGTCCGACACAACTCAACAACGACAACAGACACACCGACTGAACTTCCCCGAAAGTCGTCTGCCCTCAATGCCGTCATCAAAACGTTTACATACTGTGGATTTTTCATTGTCATGAGCGGTGCTGCGGTGCTGGCATTCTTTGTCTACGATGCGACGACATACCGCGAACGTCCCAGTGCCGAAGACATCCCGGTCTCCGAGCTGGCGTTGAACCCCCGTCGAGGAGGACCCAAGAACTTGCCTATCGCCGAGGTGCTGGTCGGGGATTATGACACGGATGAAATGGCAGAGCAAAATGAGAAACCGCGCTTGGTCATCCTGGGTACTGGCTGGGGTAGCATTGCGCTTCTGAAGCAGCTTCATCCGGGTGATTACCACGTCACGGTTGTGTCGCCTACCAACTACTTCCTGTTCACCCCTATGCTACCATCTGCGACCGTTGGTACTCTGGGACTGAGGTCGCTTGTCGAGCCTGTCCGACGTATCATCCAACGGGTCCGCGGCCACTTCTTGAAGGGAGAGGCAGTGGACGTGGATTTCTCGGAGAAACTGGTGGAGGTGTCTCGGGAGGATGTTAATGGAGAGAAGAAGAGCTTTTACCTGCCTTACGACAAGCTGGTTATTGGTGTTGGTATGTGTCGTCGCTTGGACAGCTGCATTTGGGGATATTTACTGACATCTTGTGTTCCAGGATGCATCACAAACCCCCATGGCGTAAAGGGTCTCGAAAATTGCCATTTCTTGAAGACTATCGATGATGCTCGCAAGATCAAGAACCAGGTTTTGGAGAACATGGAGATGGCTTGCCTGCCCACGACCACGGACGAGGAGCGTAGACGTCTGCTATCCTTCGTTGTCTGTGGCGGAGGCCCGACGGGCGTGGAATTCGCAGCCGAGTTGTACGACCTGCTCAACGAAGATCTGCTTCACTCTTTCCCGAGGATCCTGAGGAATGAAATCTCCGTCCATATTATTCAGAGCCGAACCCATATCCTTAACACTTACGATGAAGCACTCTCTAAATTTGCCGAAGTATGCCCTGCCGTTGCTTCGAAGTGTCGTTGGAAATTCTGATGCTGATTATTGCAGGCCCGTTTCGCCCGAGACTCTGTCGATGTCTTGACGAATTCTCGCGTCAAGGAAGTCCGCGACGACAAGGTTGTCTTCTCCCAAGTGGAGGATGGAAAGACGGTTACGAAGGAGATTCCCATGGGCTTTTGCTTGTGGTCTACCGGTGTCTGTGAGTAAATCCTTCCATCACCCTGTGCCATGTCGCCTGCTAAACCGACCTACAGCTCGGGCTGAACTGTGTCAGAAGCTTTCCGACAAGCTGGACTCGCAAAATAACAAACACGCCCTAGAGACGGACTCCCATCTCCGCCTCATCGGAGCTCCTCTAGGTGATGTCTATGCCGTTGGTGATTGCTCTACTGTTCAGAATAACATTGCAAACCATATCGTGTCTTTCCTCCGCACTATCGCGTGGGAGAGAGGCAAGGACCCCGAAAAGCTGCACCTCACTTTCCGGGAATGGCAAGACGTTGCCACCAGAGTGAAGAAGCGCTTCCCTCAGGCCTCCAACCACCTTCGACGCCTCGACAAGTTGTTCGAGCAATATGACAAAGACCACTCCGGCACCCTCGATTTCGGCGAGCTCTCCGAACTCCTCCACCAGATCGACACCAAGCTGACCTCTCTGCCTGCCACCGCCCAGCGTGCCAACCAGCAAGGCGAATATCTGGGTCGCAAGCTGGCCAAGATGGCCGCCGCTCTTCCCGGCATGAGGATCAACGAGATCGACCACGGCGATCTGGACGAGGCCGTGTACAAGGCCTTCCGGTACCGCCACCTGGGAAGCTTGGCGTACATCAGTAACGCCGCCGTGTTTGATTTCGGCGGTCTCAACTTCAGCGGTGGCGTCCTGGCCATGTATCTCTGGCGTAGCGTGTACTTCGCTCAGAGTGTCAGTCTCCGCACGCGTGTGATGCTTGCTATGGACTGGGCCAAGCGCGCGCTTTTCGGAAGAGGTTAGTTCTTTCTTTCTCAATCCTTGTGCCCTTGGGAATCCTCAAATACTGACCTCGAGTAAACTATCTAGACCTCATGAGCTTCTAAACATCTCTCAACCTGAACCCACTAGACTAACCTCAGTCACCCCGCCCCTTTCCCTAAGACGAGCAGCCACCCACTCTAATTATCTTAAGGGGCGCACCCCATTTACGTGATACGCCTGCCTATCTACCTTATTCTATCCTCCCTTTCCTTCATACAGCTCACATGAACAAGAGCATCTTCTCGCAAGCTCTACTAACGTCTTAGCGTTCCGAATTGGCTTGGGATCGGTTTAGATATTGAGAATTTTGAAAAACTAACTTACCACTTACCCCTTTATTTACTCTGCCACTTTAGTATCTTTTTCCTTTGTTGCATTTGAATGGCCGATAGTTAACTCATGTACTCAAACCTTACTACCTGTCGTGGTATTTCTAGATGTATTAAAAGAAATTCTATTGCTATTATAGATCGGATTCACTTTGTGTACTCGCTTCATTTACTTGTGATATAACTGTTCTGGGGGGTTGAAGTTGGGGTTGTAAGTGTGTAGTATATCTTTAATAACTAGAAGTTTGAATATATATCCGGCGATGGTCCTGTCACTAGTCTACTTCGCCCTTTCGACAACATTGACAACCTAAACTCAGCAACATCAGATTTATTTGCGAAATTCCAAACACTGGGTTCAGTTCTTGACTGAAAGTCCAAGCATTGAATCCCGAGATGAGTCTCAATCCATAAAGATCCCTTCGGTTCACCATCAAACACAAAAGTTGAAACCACTCAACCGGACGAAGAGGTACCCGCAATGCAGCTCGCTGCCCCTAACGACCAAACTAGTTACTCCGAACTAACCAACTAGTTCCGACTCCGAGTTAATGATCCGCCGACGGAAGAAACATCGATCTAGGCGGACCGATTGGAAAGGAAACTAGGCCGTGAAGGTTCACCGAGCACTCATCCCGAGGCTCCGAGTCCGTGGATAGAATCAGGTCAGAGATATATCTCCGAGGACAGGACCGACGACGCTCCGGATCGGTGAATGAGCAGAAGAGATTTCTGCTTTCATGCGAACTTCGGCAGACCGAGGATAGCGGTACGTGACAAAAATGTAGATGTGGATATAAGAAATGGATGCAAAAAAAGTTGTGGTATTGGTATTAGAAGGTCAAAGTTACAAGAGCATCACTGCCAATGGAGCCCGCGCCAGAAACACCTCGCTACACAGAAAGGTAGTAGGAACAAAGAATAGGAAAAAAATCGTTGACCCGGTCCCGGTTCATTGCTACCGGAGCGAAGACCAGGGGACCTTTAGGAGTCAACTTCACGAGATCATCGGGTCGACGTCTCCGCTATTGGTCATTACGGTGTCATTAGAGCCATTTTGGCCGGCTTTCGTGGCGTCTTTGTCATTATTGGTGGCGTTCGTATCGCCGAGCCCGAGGTCCAGCTTCTCGGGAAGGTCCTTCTTAGCTTCGCGGGCTTTTTGCTCAGCCCATGCGCGCAGCTTGACTAGGTTGCGCAGCCGGGCCTCTTTACGAGCGCCCTGGCTTTGCAAGATGGCTTCGTTCACGCGAGTGGCGATCTCTTTACGTAGGTCGGGGTGTAGAAGGGGGGCAAGGGATGGGGTGAGGTTCTCAGTTGGGAAGATCAGAAGGGCCAACGTCCTCTCTAGATCTTCCAGAAACTGAGGGTTGGTGGGCGCCCGTGGAGCGAGATGCGAGGTCGCAAACTCCAGAGCAGGGCTGATATCTCCATTGGGCTGAGACGTGCAGGTACGAATCAACTCCACCAGTTGTAGACGGAGCAACGCAAAGTGCAACGAGGGATGTTCATCCAAGATCTATTTGGTCGAGCACGTTAGTGATGGTTCGACCGAAGCTAATGCTGACAGGACATGGCATAGAATAATGATTTGCATCATACTGAGGACTGAAGATGTTTGTTTTTCGTCAAACCCCCGAAGAGGTTTTACGAGTGGTGCATGAAAACAAGATATAATCATAGCAAAAGGGATGAAAGTGGATTGAAGGTGAATAGGACGGAAGAGTCTTACCTGAGGATTGAGCTCGTTGATCTTCTCGATCGCAGACTGAATGTTACCAGAATGGATCGCAGTTCGAATGGCTACCCTTTCCTGAATAGACTCCACATCTGTCTTGGGTTGGATGTTGGCCTCAACTGCAAATTTCTTCGCAGCGGCCGGGTAGCCATTGGTGATGAGGTAGTCCATGACCAAGTCATTGATATCACTGTATTGACCTGTTAGTCACGGCCGACTGAACAAATCACGTTCAAATTCGCATGCGAATTAATGGGTTCAGAAGGACAAGTTAATTTGTTTCTCCTCAAATGGTTTCAGAGAGATTCCCAACTTGATTTTCAAAATGCATCATATGGAGGGGCAATTGTGTCAAACAAACACGGGGTGGGAGAAACTCACGTCTTGGATGGCTTGACCTCTTCCACCTTCCGTTCGAACTGATGCCATGTCGGCGTCGTTGTCGAGGAAGTGGGAGACATCTGTTTTGTTTCCCGTTAAAACCAAGCAACCACGTACGCACAGCACGTCGGGAAGCATACGTAATTAGCAGTGGACATGGTGTATGCTTGTGGTAGCAAGAATACTGGGACAATCCAATTAGATGTCCTGGGACTGAGAATATGGCCGTCTGTGAAGATGGAGAGCTTCGCAGACGGGAGCCATGAGGATGCTGCGAGGGAAGATGCAGTGAGGAAGAAAGAAGAAGAAGAGGAGGAGGAGGAAAAGCTCGGGAAGAAAAAGCGGCGGGAAGCTTGGTCACGTTTTGTCGCAAGCGAAAAAGTCACGAGGGCCGGCTAAGCCCGAAGAGCCCAAGCGCGGCGGCTAGCCGCGTTGGGCGTTAGTCGGTCTGGCGCCTGCACAGAAGTAGTAATTCGTCTCTCTTATCAGTTGGCTTTGTGCGTGCTTCTGCTATGTGGCGAAGGGCCTGACTTGCCCCTGTCGACAGGTCCGGAAAAGAAAGAAAGAAAGAACAATGGAGTCCATCTCGCCCGTATACTCGGCTGCCACCGAGAAGCGTTACTCTCCACCATGGGCGGATTTGAGTATCATTGGTATCGCCGGTAGCTCGGGCTCCGGCAAGACTTCGGTGGCTATGGAGATCGTGAAGTCGCTAAACCTCCCCTGGGTGGTGATCCTCGTAATGGTATATCATTGCCTTGATTTCCTTCAAACGCCATAGAAATGCCAATTGTGGAAAACGTTCCTGCAACTTCTAACCTTGGTTGCCACAGGATTCGTTCTACAAAAGCTTGGACGCTGACCAACATGCCAAAGCGCATAGGAATGAATTTGATTTTGACTGTCCGGATGCCATTGATTTCGATGCCTTGGTACACACCTTGAAGGACTTAAAGCAAGGGTACTGATAAAAAACCCTCTCATCGTAACTCTGGTCTCGACCAGCAGGCATGGTTTGTAACGTAACTAACATCTCTCGACCTTTCAACAACAAAGGAAGAAGGCAGACATTCCCGTTTATTCATTCGCCCACCATCAACGTCAACCTCAGACGACCACCCTCTATTCTCCCCGAGTCCTGATTCTGGAGGGTATTCTAGCTTTGCATGACCAAAGGATCATGGACATGTTGGATGTTAAGGTAGGATATGCACCTGCGTAGTCGAAGAGTCTTTCCATTCCTGCTCCTTTATGCTATTTTATTTGCTCCAAAGTGCTGACAGCTCTTATCCAGATATTTGTAGAGGCAGACATGGATGTTTGTCTGGGACGCAGAAGTGAGTTATCTTTACTGATCCTGATCATGGAAGAAAATGCTCTAACGGGAGAGTGGGTTAGTCATGCGCGATGTTCGAGAGAGAGGAAGAGACATCGATGGAATCATCAAACAGTGGTTTCAATATGTCAAACCGTCGTACAAGTACTATGTGGAACCCCAACGATCTGTCTCCGGTAAGCATGTAGCCCGAATGACTGCAAGCTATCGTGTCTAACCGATTCAGATATCATCATTCCTCGAGGTATTGAGAACAAGACAGCCATTGGTAAGGAGTATCGCTCGAAATTACCGTTGCAATCTGCTAACGCACTTATCCAGACATGGTGGTGAAACACATCCAGCGGAAACTTGAGGAGAAATCGGAGAAGCACAGTGCAGACCTGCGTGAGCTGAAAAAGATCGCCTCTGAGTTGCAACTTTCTCCCAATGTTTTGATGATGCCTCAAACGCCCCAATTCATTGGCATGAACACAATCCTTCAGAATCCGGACACGGAACAAGTTGATTTTGTGTTCTATTTTGACCGCCTGGCTTCTTTGCTGATCGAAAAGTAAGTTGCGTGGAACATGCAACTCCAATGCATCAGCCGCTAATTCTAGTGGAACAGAGCTCTGGACAGTGCGGCGTACGATCCCTCATTTGTGCAGACACCTCAAGGGACCACATATAACGGCCTGAACCCAGCAGGTGTTATGTCTGCTGTTGCAGTCCTACGAGGAGGCTCTTGTCTCGAGACAGCTCTCAAGCGCACAATTCCTGATTGCATCACGGGTCGTGTCCTCATCCAAACCAATGCGCGAAATGAAGAGCCCGAGCTGCACTACCTCAAACTACCCGATGGTATTGAAACTCATGCTACCGTTATGCTGATGGATCCCCAGATGGCCAGTGGTGGCGCTGCCTTGATGGCCGTTCGTATCTTGATTGACCACGGCGTGGAAGAGAAGAAAATTGTCTTCGTGACATGTGCCGCCGGCAAGATCGGCCTTAAGCGATTGACTACGGTATATCCTAACCTGAAGGTTATCGTGGGACGAATTGAAGAGGAGCGTGAACCCCGATGGATAGAAAAGAGATATTTCGGGTGCTGATTTCTTGAAGCATGTGATGGAGTTGCATTTGGGATGTGCATACAATGACAAATTTTGGCTAGTACATAATTCGGCATTTATAGGTTGCTCAAATATATATACTTTCAAAAAAACCAATGAATTGAATGGGATCGACAGCAGGAACCTAAATGTACTGGCAGTAGGGGAGTTCCTGGTAGTCCAGTTACGGAGGAGCCGCGGAGGAGCGCACGGGCCACATTCCTCGCAGAAAATTATCCTTATCGTCGCTTTCAATCGGCCGCCTTTTTTTTATCGACCGTTGGACGATCCAACTTTTTTTCTTCCTTTCCCTCTCCCTCCAACGATATTCAGTTGCGTACACACCTGAATTGACTTTTTCTCCCCTTATTTTTTTGCATGTGATTTGTCACAATGCCTGATCAGAAGAAATCGAAAAAGGGCGGCGCTGGTAAAGGCCAGGCCGACTCTGTGATCAGTGAGGCATCCGCCTGTTTTGCGCTCTTGAAGGGCATCTATGAACTAACATTTACTTCTGCGTGTTACAGAGGATCCCCGATTTGCCAATATCCAAACCGACCCTCGGTATCGCCTTCCGAGCAAACGCCAGACCCATGTGAAACTCGACAAGCGTTTCGCGCACATGCTGCGCGACAAGGACTTTTCTCGAAACGCCGCAGTTGACCGCTACGGACGCAAGCTCGCCCGAGACGACACGAAGAAGCAGCTGGAACGATTCTACCAGCTGGACGAACAAGACGAACAAGACGAACAAGATGACGACGAAGCAGAAGTTAGTGGCGAGGACGACGACGTAGTCCTGAGGGAATTGCAAAAGGCCGAATCGTATGATCCTGCGCGAGATGGAGGTTTCTCATCTTCTTCGTCCGAGGAGGAAACCAGTGACGAAGAAGACGACGAGGACGAGGCCGAGCTTGGTGAGGGTGAGGAGCTTGACTTCCCTGACAAGGAACAGGCTGGTATACCCACGGGCGACGTGACCAAGCGGATTGCCGTGGTGAATCTGGACTGGGATAACATCCGGGCGGAGGATTTGATGGCCGTGTTCTCCAGTTTCGCGCCCACCGGTGGCCGTGTTCTGAATGTTGCGGTCTACCCGAGTGAATTTGGAAAGGAGCGGATGGAGCGAGAGGAGGCGGAGGGTCCTCCTCGGGAGATCTTTGCCTCCGGCAAGGATGGCAAGTCCGATGAGGATTCTGAGGAGGAGGAATTTGAGGACTTCGGCTCCGACGAAGACGAGGAAGAGATCAAGAAGTCCATGTTGAAGGAAGACAAGGGCGAGGAATTCAACTCTACACAGCTACGAAAGTACCAGTTGGAACGTTTGCGCTACTTTTATGCTATCCTCACGTTCTCGTCCAGGGAAGCTGCGAAGCATGTCTATGACCTGGTGGACGGAGCTGAATACCTGTCGAGTGCCAACTTTTTCGACCTTCGCTTTGTGCCGGACGAAACCGACTTTTCCGATGACAAACCCCGGGATAAATGCAGCCGGATCCCAGATGGCTACCAGCCCAACGAATTCGTCACCGATGCCTTACAGCACAGCAAAGTCAAGTTGACGTGGGACATGGAGGACAAGTCGCGCAAGGAAGCCCAGGCTCGCGCTTTCCGAGGCAGCCGGAAAGACATCGACGAGAATGACTTGAAAGCCTATCTTGCCAGTGACAGTTCCGACAACGAGTCCGAGAGCGATGAGGAGGGGGGCGTGGAGATTGTTGACGCTACACAGGGAGATGGAAAGAGCTCCAAGATCTCTAAGAAAGAGGAAGAAAGGCAGCGTATGCGAGCCCTTCTGGGCTTGAGCTCGGAGCCGTCCCGCGCGTCCAAATCAGATGGACCCGTTGGTGAAATGGAGGTTACGTTCACTTCTGGTCTTGCGGGAGGCCCCAACAAGGACGGAATCTTCGAGAATGAGCCCGAGAAGGAAGAGACTACGCTTGACAAGTACGTGCGCAAAGAGCGCGAGAGAAAGAAGCGGAGAAAGGAGAAACTCAAGGCAATCAGACAAGGTGATGGGGATCAGCAGAATGAAGATCAGACTGTGGAGTCGGGTAAGAAGGGCGACGATGCATCTGAAGGAGAGAAAGAAGACCTGGGATTCAACGACCCCTTCTTCGACGATCCTGGTGAGAAGGTGACTGCCGCAACTCGCCGCAAGGAGGAGAAGCGCAAGAAGAAGGCGGAGCGGGAGGCAGTGGAGGCGGCGGAAGCAGCCAAGCGTGCTGAATTGGAGCTTCTGATGATGGACGACGAGAACAAGGGCATCCGGCATTTCGACATGACCGCAATCGAGAAGGCCGAGAAACAAGCCGGCAAGAAGAAGAAGGGCAAGGGCAAGGGCAAGCCGGCTCCCGAGATCCAGGATGATTTCCAGATGGAAGTCAGCGATCCTCGATTCTCCCGACTGTTCGAGAGCCATGAGTATGCGATCGACCCGACCAACCCTCGGTTCAAGGGTACATCGGGTATGAAGGCATTGCTGGACGAAGGACGCAAACGGCGACGGGACCGGGACGAGCGTGGGGACGAAGACGAGGTTCCTACGCAGGACAAGAAGCAGAAGAATAAGAAGCAGAAGAAGGATGCGTCCAAGCCGCCACAAGGCAATGAAGAACTGAAGAGTCTGGTGGACAAAGTGAAGCGAAAGGCACAGCATTAGGTAGTACACGGTGTAGGGATGGGGTGTTAATCAGTAAATCAGGATACCATAGTTAGGTCAGGTAAATCATGACCTCTCGATCAATCAAAAGCGAACATGTTCTCTGAGTCATTTCTCCGCATCGAACCGGGATCCCTGGAGAATAAAAGGGACGGCTATTGGAATTCCAGGACAGGATCCTGGAAGGCGGCCGTCTGTCATCTGCAAGATGAGGTGGTTTGTGTCACCGAAGCGTCCGGCCGCATGCGATGAGGCTGAGATCATGTGCTCCCTCACCGCCCTTTTGCATTTCCGAACTTCCCTTCGTTTCTCTTCCCTTTTCCCTCGCCCTCGCCCTCTCCCCTCCGCTCTCTCTCCACTCCCTGCTCTGATTGCTCCGGCTCGGGGGTTCAATTCACTGCTGCTCTGCTTCCTCACCCATCCATTTTGGGTCCTAGCCCTGAATCCACGTTGATCGGTCCCACTCTGCTTGGGAAAAGTACCCCTCAATTGTCTTCATCTACCGCCACCTCTACTGCACATTATTTCCTTCCCAAGTGGCTCTTCAATCCTCCGATCATGGTTGTTGCTCGGTAGGCTTGAAGAATGGGGAACTACAGTTCTTTCTAATATAACTGCTTTCTTTCTTTCTTTTCCACTGCTTTCCTTCCTTTCTTTCTGCTTTTCGTACATTATCTTCCGCTTCGATCACCATGCTCGGACGGTTGTTGAGCACCGCAGCGTCCACGTTGAATCCTGCGGCCTATTCCACCAAAAATGCCCACCAGCTTGAATCCGTCACGGAAGAGGAGCACACCTCTGGCCTCTTATTTCCCGATGCGAGCCTTCTCCGCCATTCGAACACCTATGCATACCCCCTCCACACTACCGTGAATTCTCCGAATGCCTCGTCGGCAGGTGCTTACGATGACCGAGGGGTTGGGGTGGACTTGGACCCAATGAAGGACTTTCGTGTCATCATTGCCCAGAATGCCCTAGGAGACAAAGATGCTTGTGTTTTATTGGATACTCGCGCATCGGAGACAAACGCTCATGGTCTGGGATTGGATTCTCCGCCATTGGACAGCTCTGGTGCAAGACATGCACGGACGGTCTCGACTCTCTCCCGAGGGGCTCGTCGAGGGTATTTGTCTCAGGCACCGGTGGTCGACCCCAGTCCATTTTCACTCGCCACGGAAACACGCCGTTCTCCGCCCCTCTCCTCCGGCGCTTTCATGCGTGCCCGTGGCCGCAGCTCGACTCTTGCACCTGCCGGCAGCTTTCATGATGCTGGTAGCTCGCGCCACTCAGCCGACTCTAATGACACGAGCCTCTTGAATTGCATATTTGGCAGCAGTGCTTTCAGCTATCGGGGTTCTTCGACGAAGATGCACATCATATCCGCCGATGAGGAACCTGGAAAGGCCTCGACCACGAACCAAACAACCCGCAGTCACATGTCTCGGGCACATACTACTGGAAGCCCAGATCTCGCAAGCCCCAACTCCCTCAACGATTCCAAGCCGCCATCCAAGGTGACTATTCTCTTAACGAGAATGTTCAGCGTCAACTTGCCGGAGACTGGTGATGCATCCCCTGACAAACCAGATATGCCGGCATCCTACTATCAAGAATCCTTCGGTGACACCGGATTTCCTTTTCCCGACATCACCAAGCGCAAGAAGATCAAGGAAAAGAAGACCCCAATGTATGCTGTGGCGATTACGATTCAGATTCCGCTTTTGGGTCGCAATACTGGCCGGCCCGTCTCCCGGTTTAGCACCCAGGGTGCAGACTCGCCCAAACCAGGAATGTCTTGTTCGCTGGATTCGGATTATCGTTGGCGCCCTAGTTTTCTAGATGATAGCCTATCAATGGCATCGCCTCCGGCTAGTTTGGATGAGCGGATTGATCTGTTGGTGGATCAATGGGACGTCATCAATCGTGCCCTTTCGCACTTAGAGCGGCTTTCACGAAAGGAACTTCTTTTCCTCTTGAAAAAGGTGGACGCGTCCTCTGGTGCGCATCCGAAGCCCGCGAAAGCCCCTAACATGCAACGCACGAACCAGACCATCATCCATTTGCCGGCAAATATATTGTCTGTGAATTCGAAGCTGAAAGAGGAGGCTATTCGAAGCACTCGTCGCATCAGTACCGCGCTGCAAACCCCGCATGTTGTGACTGGACAGAGTCGGTGGGGAGTTTGGCGCGAGGAAGGTCGGTCGATTGTCCGCAGCCTCGGAGACAAAGAGCACAGTTTCTTCTTCTTGGTTCTCATTACGGCTTTTCTGGGGAACCACACCGAGTGGCTCAATGTACTAGGTCCGGACTGGTATCGCCGTCGACACTTTCTTCAGCAGAAAGCCCAGCAACAGGAGGCGGATCCCATTCTCGCAAATCGCACCGTCATCATTTCACCAGACAAAATGACGGCTCGTCGTTTGATATTTCTGCTAGCTGCATTTCTCCCACCGAAGCAGCGTTTTGAGCCGCTCCCTTCCCCCCTCCGGCCTGGTACATCGGCTTCTACGCGCGCAATCTCACAAAGCCCCCCCAATGTACCTGTCCTCCGGCAGGAGTCCCTGCGAAGAGCCATCGAACGGCGGTCACGCGCACAACGTCTCACTCTCAATGATCGAGATCAACACCAACGGTCCGTCAGCGTTTCGTCTACTGAGACTGCGCACCGCTCGGCGGATGAGACTGACACCGTGGGGCCGATGGACACGAGCTCACGCCGGAGAGGATCTGATGCACGTTCCATTCGCACCATCGCCGTGCCCATGCATGCAAAGGATCCTCGGATCAGTAAAAATGCCGGGGTGGCCACGACGTCTACTGCCACTCCCAGCACGACTGTGCCGGTGCCACACTTTGCCTCTCAGAGCCGATCCGAGCGGGAGAGAGCGGATCCCGCTGTGACTGAAGGTAATGATAGCCTGGCGTCTGAGAACCTTCTCAAGAACTTGCGAAGAAGCGATAGCTCCGCGATTTGTACCAACAATAGTCTCCCATCTACTGGTGGCCGATGGGGCAACCTATTCTCTGGCCTGTGGACTCGTCAGGATTCAGAACCGGCTGCCTCGCAGGTCGAAGCCCGCCAGCGCTCCGTCTCCGTCTACGCAGGTCCTCCAAAACGAGGGCCTCCTACCCTTTCCCAAATGGTCAAAGAAGCATCGGTTCCTATGCCGAAGGATCCTGTTCCGGGCACGTCTACTAGTGGTAACATTTCTATCCCTCACTCCTCAAGTTCTCAGCGTCTCGAAGAAGACACACCCGATCTTTCTTCGACGACTGATCAAACTAGAGAATCTTCCCTGAAGTTATCCGTGCGCGGGGATGATGGAGTTGTTGATGTGGACCTTCCGCTACCTGGATTCGTTTCCCTTTCTTCGTCCGGCGACTCCACCATCTCCTCTCCAAAGAAGACGCGTACGTCAGTGACTAGTGTTGATGCCTTGGCTTCCACACACAGCAGCAGTTCTGGGTTCCATGGCCCGCTTAGAGACAGTGATGGACCGGGTGTGAATGTTGCTGGCTGGTTGAAGAGCTTTCACGAGGATTTCCTGCTTCAAGCGGTCCGTCCGTATGCCAATTTAGAGGCCGATATTAAGCGTGCCATGCAGGCAGAACCAACACCGATTCCGTCATCTGGGGATATGGATGGGTCGGAAAGATGGGTCGATGTCGCGACGACACTGGTTGCGGACGCCAGAACATTTACCGTCAAGCGACTGCGTCTGAGGCGCAAGGTTGTTGGTAATGCTTGGCAGACTCCGTCTTCACCCTCGGTGCTATCCCATCCATCAACTCCGAGACACATCCCGGGAGGCTCTACGTCTGCTTCCCAATTCACAAACTTCTTTACACCAGGGACCGGCTCCAGCAGGACCTCCGTCCATTCCATTCTTGATGGATACGATCCCAACGAAGTTGAGGAACGTTTCGTCGAGGAGCCCGTCATGGATCTGGATGGCACCTTAGTTGATGCATTGGAACGGGTCCTCGCCCAGAGTGGACCCTCCTCGCTAGCACCCACGCGGGCTCCATCGCCGTCCCGAGCTCGCAAGGGAGATGACAAATCTACATCGGACACTGCGAGTAGGGATGAAGTGCCTCCTCTCGAAGTTCCCCGTACAGAATGCCGCAAGCTGGTGTTAGGCGCCTTGGAAGAGGTTGTTCGCAGCGTAACTGCCGAGCACTGCCGCGAGGATGTCGACGGTGAACTTGGTTTGGCTGATCGAGAGCGCAAGCGATCGTTGGCTGGACCGGATAACACACTGAGAGAGGGAGTGCGCAAGTGGCTTCTTGATGTCGAAGAAGCATGGTAAATTCGCATCGATTCAGTCAGCTTTTGAGGGAAAGGGGTTGACCGCTGTTTCTACGTTTCTTTCCCTCGTCTTTCTTGGTTTTCTTCTTTTTTCTTTTCACCCTTTTTCCTTTCCATTCTTCTCTTTCATCTCTTTTTTTTTCACCAATTTCTTTCATCATTTTCTTCTTCCCTTGTCACTTTCTCGACGACGTGAACAAGTCTTGGCCGACCTGATGGTTGGATCCTTTTCTCTTTTGACTATTACCTTTCTTGCTGAACATCATGATACCCATATGTTTTTATTTTTGATTCATGCATGACTGACTCATGATATACGAGCATGAGTGATGATGTGAAGCGCCAGTCACGTCAGTCATCATAGCTGTGAATGCATACATTAATATTCAAATATGATTTTGACCCTTTTCAATTGACGGTAGAACAAATCGTACTCAACTTAAGAACTACGGTAATAACGGTCTTCTGGCATGGATACTAATCGTGATCTTTCATTGATAAGCTAGATTTCTACGGAGTAATACGAAAGACAATTGGAGGACATACGACAATCTACCGTCCCACCCAAGTGACCTTCACCGCGGCATCATCAGCAACCACCGCCCCATCCTTGGCCCCAACGGTAACCACCTTCAAGACCTTGCCCGTGTTGCTCGGATCCACGACATCCAGCTTGATCTCCTTGTCCTGCAACGATCCATTGACCAGCACCTCCAGCCCATCGAGCGCGTCGCCCTGCGGCGCCTTCAACTTCGCGTTGATCGGGGTCACCGACCCGGGACGGATCAAGATGGGCAGGGTCTCGAAGCCGTGCGTCTCGGTGTACCAGCGCCCAGACTCGTAGGATTTGCTGTGATCAAACCAGGAGATCCAGCGGCCGGCGTCGTCCTCGGGGGTGCGCGGGACGTAGAACGTGACGGAGCCGTTTTCGGAGAAGACGGGGGCCACGAGCAGGTTGGGGCCGAACATGTACTGCGTGTCCAGCGGGTAGGTGGTCAAGTCCTCTGGGAATTCGAGGAACATGGGCCGCATGAGGGGCACGCCCTCGTTGTGGCCGCGGAGGGCCTCAGCGAGGAGGTACGGGGTGAGGAGGATCTTGCGGTTGACGCAGTCGCGCAGCACGGCGCTGCAGTCCTCGCCGTAGATCCAGGGGACGCGGAAGGAAGAGGACCCGTGGAGGCGGGAGTGCGAGGACAGCAGGCCGAATTGGACCCAGCGCTTGTAGAGCGCCGGCGGCGGGGTGCCTTCGAAGCCGCCGATGTCGGAGGCCCAGAAGATGTAGCCCGAGAGCATGAGGCTGAGCCCGCCGCGCAGGGACTCGGCCATGGCTTCGTAGGTGGATTCGCAGTCGCCGCCCCAGTGGACTGGGTAGATCTGGCCGCCGGGGGCGGTGCTGCGGGCGAAGAGCAGACTCTGGGACGCGCCGTAGCGGTCGATCATGGTGTCGTAGACGACCTTGTTGAAGAGCAGGGTGTAGTAGTTGTGCATGCGGACGGGGTCCGACCCGTCGTGGTACTGCACGTTGCGGTAGGGGATGCGCTCGGCGAAGTCGGTCTTAAAGCTGTCGACGCCCATGTCCATAAGGCGTTTCAGGTGCGACGAGAACCAGGCGCAGGCGTCCGGGTTGGTGAAGTCGACGACGGCCATGCCGGCTTGCCAGTAGTCCCATTGCCAGACGGAGCCGTCAGTGCGCTGTGTGCGTGTCAGGATGTCTGCGTGATATTAACAGGGAGAGGGAAATCACCTTGATGAAATAGCCATTCTTCTTGCCCTCCGCGAAGAGCGGCGATGCTTGTCCAACGTAAGGGTTGATCCAGACACTAATGCGAAGGTCCCGGTCTTTCAATCGTTTGAGGTAGCCCGGAGCATCGGGGAACATGTCGGAGTCGAATTCAAAGTCGCACCATTGGTAGGATTTCATCCAGAAACAGTCAAAGTGGAAGACGCCTAGGGGGATGTCCCGGTCCCGGAACCCGTCCAAGAAACCAGTGACGGTCTGCTCGTCGTAGTTGGTTGTGAAACCTGAGAACAAGGACACACAAGCGTCAGAGCCGGACTAGCTAGGCAACGAGGGATCTGGTAGAGAAAGACCACTTACTGGTAGTAAGCCACAGGTTATAACTCCAAGACGGAACCAGGCTAGGACGACCGGTCAAGGCCGTGTACCGGTTCAGAATCTCCTTGGGTGTACTTCCATACACCACAAAGTATTCCAGCTCCTCACCAGCGATGGAGAGATTCACGCGCGTAGTCCGCTCGGACTGAATCTCCAAGCTGACCTTGCCGGGGTTGTTCACAAAGACACCGTACCCGTTCGAGCTGATGTAGAACGGGATGTTCTTATATGCCAACTCGGATGAGGTGCCGCCGTCCTCGTTCCAGATGTCGACGGTCTGTCCGTTCTTGACGAGGGGCCCGAATCGCTCTCCCAGCCCATAGACCCGTTCGCCGACGCCCAGGTCCAGCGCCGCGAGCATGTATCCCTGGCGCTCGAAGAAGATACCATCGTCCCAGCGGGATTTCTCCGTCGTCTGGTCTCCGATGTATCCGATAGATCGCCACGAGTGGCCGGTGAGCTTGCCCTTGGCTCCCGAGAATACGAAATCCAGCTCATTTGCCTCAGTCTTGATGTTCAAGTCTAGGGGACCACTGCTGTATTGCAGCGTCTTGCTCTTTTCGTGGTGGATCTTGGTGTGACCGTATGAGGAGGCCAATTTGTAGTGAGGGCCATTGTCCACTTGGCCAGCCCTATTGTGCAGAGAAAACGGATGAGAGGATGAACGATAATGAAACGGTAGAAACTCTATCAAAGCTAAAAATGCGACAATCAGAAGCCACATACCAATGGACAAATTTCACCCCGATAATACCCTCCAAGGGAGAAGTGACATGAGCTTGAATGGCCGCTAAAGAAGACAAAATTGCTGATCAGTCATTGAACCTCCCCACAAAACTCCACGATTAACGGGACGGGCGGACCTGAGTTTAGCGTGTCTCCACGATGTCTCTGGAACTTATTCAAGAGGAGGTCGACCGAGTCATTCTCAACGCTGAGTCTCTCGACATTGTTCATCCAGTCAATGCGAATGCCTTCCTGCACGCAGAGTTAGCCAGTCTGCCCTGGAATTGCGACCAAGCAGGAAGAATGGGGAGAAGAAGCTGGGATTATCTCACGCGAAGGCGCCACATTCCCTCGGTGAACTTCATGCTGGGCAATTGAGCAATGGGTCAATTGTGCTTGACCAAAGAAGAGAGAAAAAGACAGGAAGAATCGATAACCCCCAGCTCGGAGGAAATACCCCGCCGGAGGGCCATTTAAGTAGTCGGTATCCCCCAATGCACCGGATAAACCAGGCGCGGAGCCGATTAATTTATCATTGAGCCCATATCCGGAAAGGGCTAAGGTCCGAGGACAGGACTGAGCGTGGTCGACTAGGGCGATTCCTTTCCCCTCAGTCGTCTGATAATGGCAGCTGAGGCGGGGCAAGGGAGGGACAATTGGGAAGCTGAATCGAAGGAGGGAGTTGGATGGGCAGAGGAAGACCGGTGGAGATGCCAAGCGGCCTGGGATGCTTTTTGCCTTTCAGCCTGAATTCGGCTAATTTGGCCTTATTGCCTGGTTGGTCAGGCCATCAGGCTAAGCCATGTTCCTTTCATGAGAACATGAGAAACCTTTTATGAGAAACCAGCCTTCTTGTAGACTTGTACAGGCGTAGAGGTACCTTGGAGACATTAATTTGATCAACTAACTCATTACATAACCACAGATAGTCTAGTACATCCCTGCCATAACACATAACCCATCGTCATACCAATCGAACCGGTCGCAGCCCGGTACTTCGCGGACTTCGATGCCCACTGGGTTCCTCTCGCGGCCGCGCGATCGAATCCAAAGACGAAATCGTCGAGGGCTGTACCCCCCGAGAAAGTGCTGGCGGAGGGGAGATATGGTGGCTGACAACGCTGGCCGGCAACTCAAGTGAAGGAATCGAAGAATCCATCAGAGGCGTATGGGCCGGTTCGACCTTGGTGGATACCGGTCGGATCAGAGACTCGCTGTAGAATTGCTCCAGCTTGGTTGAGTCGCTGCAGAAGTCCACGAACGCGCTCAAAATGTGCTCGGGGGCGCGGTAGAGGTTGGCCGAATCAATGCTGGTCGGGCCCTGAGGGCTGATGGGGCTGTTGGGGTCGTGAATTGGGCGGGTTATGGGGGACAGGCGAGGCGATGCACGATCCATAGGATCATACGTGCTAGCCCTCGCTCGGTATTGGTCGGAACGGTCGTGTCGAGGCATATCGCGACTGGCAGCACTTCGTGTACTGACTAGCCGATTGGCAAGGAAGAGAAAGTCACCCTCGTCGGTGATCTGTGCCAGAACGCTGCCGGATCGGTGGATATACTGCGGATAACGGTAATCAGGAATGCCCCAAGAATAAGACACCTCCACGTCGGCAGGGAAGGCGGACCGCGCCTCGAAGTCTAGGACAAATTCGAATTTGCGCAAGAGGGCTTTCTGGAAGTAGTGACGATCGGGGGTACCCTGCTGCGAAAACGATCCGTGGTGAAACAGCGTAGGAGCAGGCGCCTTGGGAGGGAGCGTTGTAAGCTTGACAAGATAGGGCTTTCGGAACGGTTGCGTCTCGTCAATGGCACAGGCCTCGGCGATTGGGACCTGCACAAGCTTGAGCCCGAACTTTTCCGCCGTAGCAGCCCATGACAGTACGGTATCCTCAATCAGCTTCGCAGTCGTGTTCATCCAGCTAAGTTCAATATGAAAGCAGTTATCCGGGTTATGCAGTCGATCGTAGTGGAGATCAATGACCTCGGGTCGATTGGATCGTTTGCGCGGATCGACGTCATATTTCATCGACTTCGACAGCATGATCGTGGCTTTGTTCTTGGATTTGGATGGAGTATTCGGCGTCTGCGCTGTGGACTCGTCCGTACTTTCTGTCCTAGCATGGGCACTAGGAATGCTAGCTGGCGAATCTCGGGGACGTTCGCCGGCCGGCGTAGAAGGAACCGACTTGTCGGTTCGGATCTGAGGGAACCAACTGCCGCGAGACTCAGGGCGCGAGATCCGATACTCGCTAGATATCTGGTAGAAGTAGTTTCCGTCCCGGAAATTATGTCGTTTCTCGACGTGTTGGTATAGACCATGCTTCATCAGCTCGTTGCCGAATTCAACTGCTTCCTCGCGGCTGTCAATATCGCGGAAGTTTTGAAGTAACCAGGTAGTGAGCTCGAAGCCGATGAAACAGTTGTAATGCAATCGCCAGTGCCATCTGCGGTCCATCATTCGGACACCTTTATCCCCTTGGATAATCTGTGCCAACGAAGAAAGACTAATGCTCGAG
This sequence comes from Aspergillus melleus, assembly GCF_016097325.1. NCBI lineage: Eukaryota > Fungi > Ascomycota > Eurotiomycetes > Eurotiales > Aspergillaceae > Aspergillus > Aspergillus melleus. The sequence goes on from NW_025763377.1 coordinate 1,237,095, forward strand.
CGCTCAAGTAACTCTGACTCGGGTAACAGTTGCGCAGGGGAGTTATCCAGCCCAGGGTCTGTAAGCAAGATTCGATCCAGCTCTGCAGCAACCACCTCAGGTGGGTTCCGGGTTTGATACATGATGTTGAGGGGGTTCTGGTCTCTCTTTTTGTTGGAGCTCTCGAACCTCTTCTCCTCTGGGGGCACGTATTTGTGTCGTTGCCATATATGAGTGAGTTGATTGATTCCGAGTAGATGGATTTCTTCTTCGTTATCCTCGTTGAAGGACTGGATATGCCGACGAGATTGAACATGCAGCTGCATCGGGATGAGCACGTAACGTACACGCCAGAATTGCAGTTGCTGGGCTGGGTTAAACAGATAATCTCGATGCCCGGCAACATAGTTATCGGCATAATTCCAGTTGTACTCCTCGGCAGTTGAATCGAGTCTTATGTCTTTGATCCCATATTCAGGGCTCAATATTGTGCGCATGGCCGGAGAGTAAATACTGAAATTAGGCCTCTTTTCAGACGATAAGGAAGAAGAAACCCGATGAGTAAACCGCGTGACTTCAATCTCCGCACTATCAATACAGATCAGCCGGTGGATAGTGTTCCCCTTCGACAAGAAGACAGTGGCCCCATCCTTTTCTAACCCTTGGGTGTCAAAGACGTTGGGAGATTGCAGCGCATACTGCCCCGAGACTTCGACCACAGTTTTCCCGACGACGATCTGAAATCCGTGAGAGAGGCGAAGAGAGATCATCTCTCGCAGGAGCACGCCGCGAGTTTTGGGAGCTTCAGTGCCCTCAGGATCATCGTTGGGAAAGACGCGATATGGTGTTTGCAGGTAGTCCGAAGCAAGTTCGCTTGCACTGGGGAATTCTTCCGTCGTGAGTGGCAGAATGGCAGGTGACTTTAAGCTCTTCCATTTGACCACAGCGACGTGGGGCGGTCTTGGATAGGCATGTTGCCAGCGTCCAAACCAACTAGTATCCCGCAAGACATCTCGAGGGGTATTGCATGGATTGACCGAGCGAACCCAGGGAGCCAGTGCTTTGCTCTGGGGAGATTTGGGTGTCCCACCGCGCGAGCCGCCGTTCACCGTTAACTCAAACCTGGGACCACGCTTTCTCGACTGAGCCTCGTGACGGGCGTCTTCATTGAGGGGGATCTCGGTGCCAGTTGTTGAGTAGGACTCTGGAATTTCAGTACGTTCTGGCTGCTCCGAGCTCTCATCGGGTTGTTTGGAAGGCACTTTGATAGAGATCGGTCGCGTGGGGGTCATAGAAGAACCCTCGATGGACTTTCGAGGTGTGGAGCTTGGGGCAGAAGTATCAATCACGGTGGACGTCGATGCACTATCGGATATACTCGCTGAGTCCGTACTTTTGTTGTCTGCAAGTACGCCTGTGATCTTCTTCTGATTCGACGTTGGCATACCCCTAGCATGTTCTACATTGACCTCAGTGCTCGCCTGAGCGCGAGGTGGAGCGGCAGTCAGACCGCGCAGAGCAAAGCTAATGGTTCGCGATATACGCGGCAACTTCAACGAAGAACTCGATTTAAGGGCAGGCTTTTTGGGAGATGCGCTTTTGGTAGAAACCGGGCTCTTTGGGATTGCCAACGACCCGTCAATGTTCCGAGGCTCGGATATGACTGGGTTTTCGCGCTCATTGGACTCAGTTTCATGTTTCCGAAGATGTGAAATCGATCGAGCCGAAATGCGGTCATGCGCACTGGATATTTGCACATCGGGCTCACTTGGACGCTTCTGTTTTACAGGCTTTCGGCGTTGACGCCGTTTAGGGAAGGGATGGAACACACTATCGTCGTAGCTGTCCATCCATGCGAGCGTCGAACTCGGCGCCAATTTCTTGGATTTCGCCATCATCACGTCCTTCGGCATATTTTGAAGAAATGGTTCGGGCCGCAGACTATCACCTAGCTGGTGCCTAAACGAGGAATTGCGAGTGAGGGAAGCTTTGGCAGGAGCCAGAGTGCCGGGGCTCATACTGAGACCAGCACTGGGGCCTCGAGCAGCACCTTGTCCCTCCAGAAGATAAGGAATGGAAATGTTGGATTGTTCACTCTCCATGATCCCATTCATTTGGATTTCGTACATTCGAACTCTGGGTACAAACAGCTTGGACTTTCTGGTGACCGTGAATGGTATCGGTGCATTGGGGTCTTTTTTCAAGATTCGTCGGGCTTCCCTGTACGTTGCAGGATTCCAGTACGATATGTCCAACCAGTGGGGAATCCCGTAGTTCCAATCTCGGGATCCTGAGGACCACGGCTTCTTGAAACCCATTCCAGGGAGGGAGTCGTGTATGACTGATTTAGGAGAAAGATGCGATGTGCGATTCACCAAGCTAGCAAACGAATGGTGCATCTCAGGAGAGTAGCCACCATTCTGAATTTCAGCAAACGAAGAGCTCGACGGTCTTCGAACAGGCTCTCGGTATTTGAACAAAGGCACGGAGTGAAGAGGCATGGGACTGAGGCAGACCAGATCGATGGCAATCCCACGATTGGTGAGAGCCTCTGTAGTAGACGCCAAAGACTCATACGACACTTCAAAAACACCACTTCCCGGAGTAATGACGATAATAGACGTGCCTGTATGCACCATGTCCCGATCTATGTGATCGTATGCCAGATGTGACGACGCCAAGTGAATTGCCTCGAGAATATTGCCGCGAAGAGCGGTACTCGGCCGTCCTGCGATTGTTGGCGGCTGGTCCTGCGAGGTTTGTTTGGCGCCATTGGCGGTGGGAGTATCGGCATCATGATGGTGAAGGATTGAAACATCCCTCAAGAATGACCGAAAATCTTTTTTCAACTCATCCAAGATCGTGGTCCAATGGCCACTCGCCATATCGTTCACCACTACTCGATAGAAGTCTCGCGTAGGCACATGGTTCGGGTTAAACATGCTCTTCAGATTCTCCGAGCTCAAAGTGGTCGAGGTTCCCATGGCCGACGCATCGTATTCGACTCGTGTAAACAGCACTATGGTGACTAGATGCCTAGCATCGGTATTGGCCCACCGCTTGAAAAGCTCCGGCAAAAAGCCATTGATGACCCGACTGAAGAGAATGTCGCCCGTGCCTTCGGAATCAAAATCCCACATTTCTCTCGACATCTGAATGAACAGCACATACTTTGCCGATTCGCTGCGAAACACCGGAATGGTCTGCGGAGAGAAAAATCCCGAGAGCGCCTTCTTCTCGCGAATGAAAATATTCTTTACGGTTGCCTTGATACTACCCATGAACACGATCTTCTGGCCCTTGTAGACGATCTTCTCAGCCAATTCCGACATGACCAGTCTCCACATGTCCGAGCGGACCATGTACTGATCGCGAAAAGCAATGTCCACATGGGACGCTGCGCACTGCGCACGATCCACGATCGAGATGTGCACGGTCGAGCGATTCTTAAACCCAAAGATATTAGCTATACTAGTGGTGACTGAGATCTCCAGCTTCGGATGCCGGGTCTTGATATCGTGCGGCAGCGGCTTGACGACAAAGAGACAACGGTTCTGTAGCGGAGTTTTGAACTTCGACAAGGGGTCCGAATGAAGGGTCGAGCCCGATTCCACATGGCTATCGCGCAACGACCTCGGGCCGGCATCCGTCTTTACCGGATGCGCACCATCCCCGGGATACCGGGCGGGGAGGATCTCAATGACATCGCCCACATTGACCTCGGTGTCACCGAAGGCGGCGGGATTGAACAGGATCTCCTCTCTCGAGAAGGTTTCATCATGGACCCAGAGCGAGCATTGTGGTCGATCCAGACCGATCGAGGGCAACCGGACAGTCCTCTCCTCCGGTGTGGTTGGTCGATCACTCAGAATGTCATTGTGAGACTGTGAGCCCAAGGAGCGCGAGGTGGAGAGCGTGTCCAAACTAGCAGCGCTCACCTGTCTAAGGTGAGATCGCTTCATGGGACCGCGCAACGACATCCTCTCTACCGGTGTAATTGCATTTTAGGGCTAGATGCGTATCATAACTGTCAGACCATTAATAATAATGCATCTGACAGGCAGCCAATAATCGCTCGGCGCGAGGGGGGCAACGAAGGTAGAGAGGAGAACGAGTCGATCGGAGGTTATCCATGAATTAATTCATCATCCAACCTCCTGTTGGAGTCGCTTTTCCCCACACGGGGGAATTCTCAAAAGGGCAGGCGGTGTGACATCGGTCATCGGATCTCGATTGGTGCCTCAGGCATTCAGCATCTGTCGATCGCCGATGCGCGATTACAGTGTGCTTTCATCACATTCACGCGCCTTGCGAGTCATGATCATCTTATGCGTAATTGCGTACGGAGGACATCATATTGCATTCGCTATGTCGATCGCCATCTCTATTTACCTAACCGAAACTGAAGCGGAGTCTTTCTACGTCAGGCAAACAACTTCTGGTGCCATATAACCTGTGTTGTTATATTACCCTGGGTCCTGCGCGTCCAGGGAATCAGGGATCAAGTGAACAATATATACCGCATGATCAAAGACCCCAAGTGCAAAAGTGCCTGCTGAATGCTGGTCAAGAAGACATCAAGCGAAATTGGAATGACGAGGCAGAAGATGGCGTCGCAGCGTTGGCCAACACCAACAGCCACATGCAGTATATCATTGGTGGATCACCCTGATGGCAGCGGAAGAGAGCGACCTGATAAGTGATACCTACACTACGGTGTACAAAGTACTAAGATAACCTGAAACAGCCATCCCAGGCACTTCCCTTCGCTAGACTGCAGCGCAAACGACACTACCGAGTAACAGCACACCAGCGAGATTCCCTTCATCTCAGCAACTGCAGCTATGCTGGCCGGGGTTTGAATTGAGACCGGGATTTGAATTCTATCTGCTCATGTGGACCCGTCGCCTGCTGATCTTGTGCTGTACGTAGTACTCCGCAGTCCGCACGCAAGGTGCCGTTCGTGAGGTCCTAACTGTGGATCTCTGAAGTGCCAGGGAGGCTGGGACTGTCCGCGGAGCACGGCGCCAATACCGGATCCGTATAATGGAGAGGCTGAGACCTGAGGACGAGATCTGATTTGATTAGCAGGATACGCCTGTGCTCGAAACCGCAGCTTGTATTCAAATATTTCAAATCTTGGGGAACTCTATCGGGACCCGTCGGGTTGAGGCGCTCGGCAAATGGTTCGAGGGATTAGGCTTGGAAGGGCGAACCATGGGTCGTGAAATGAGACGATCCGGAGTACGGAATAGAGATCGATTGTCAAGTCCGGCCTCATTCTTGCGAATGAGAGCAAAAAACACCCAGAAGGAGTCTGAAAAATGGAAAGACACTCGCTCGGTTAGCAACTTAGCGTATTGGACGTCTCCGTACTCCGTACATATCATTCCCCCCTTTCCGACTGGTCGAAATTTGATTAATAGAGATTTCAATCCGTCTCGCATTTGGCTCTGGATTATCAAGTTAAGGAACACACGATGGGAAAACTTACATAGGTCCATGTGGTATTTGTCATCTGAGGCCTGTCAGTTCATTCCACGTACGCCGTAGTGTGCCTCCAGGCAGGGGCAATCTAATCCATTTCTTCCCAGACCGGTGCAGGCACAAGTGGAAAATGTACTCAGTACAGTTCGGATAGTTACATGGTTTCAATTCTCAGATTTCGAACCGTTACCGAACGTCATCCGACGATATTCCGATATTCTCCAGGATGACGAAATGATCCACATTATCAGCTGTTTGCAGGTGCCAGATAAATTTTCTTTCAGACGTGTGGGCACGGAACAAGGAATTGAAACGATCTTCGAATGATGGATGGTACACCGTGTATGTTCCAATGCAAAACAATGCTCCTGATGTTTTGGTCGGTGACGCGAAACCCGGAACGCAGGGGATGCCCAAGCGAGGGTGCAGCAAGGAATAACAGGCAGGCTCAGGATTCAGTAGTCTGGTCAATAGACTACTCTGAGTACGCCGTAAGAATGCCTCATAGAACGCCACGGATCGGACTGCCAGCGAATGGCGAGAGTTGTGGTGGTGGGGATAGACCCACTTGTAGATTGGACTTGTCCACGATGTCCACGGTGCCCATTATTCTGCGATTGTCAGTGAAGCTGTCTCGAAAAACGCGATGGCTTGGTTCCTTGGGTGTCAAATCTCGTGCATTGAAAAAAAAAAAAAAAAAAAAAAAAGGAAAGATTAGGTGTGCTGCCGAATATTCAATCAAACATAGCAATAACTGGCTTTAATTCCCTAACTTACATACCATGGGAGATCTGAATTTATTCATGGTGATTCGTTCCCTCAGCCAGCACTTTACTATGTGTATATAAGTATGGGGAGCGTATTAGTCTTAGTTATACATCCTGGGTCGGCCAGGCACTGATCCTGAATGATGTCATTTCATCACTGGTGCTCCTTCCTGGATAAGTTACGTTCATGTGGAGATGTTATGTGTGACAAAAAATCAGTCTTGCACTAGTGGAAGCATAACACGCAGCTCTTGAGACATGGCACGATCTAAAAAAGGGCTAGAGAATGTCCGTTGGGTGTGTTGAGACGATGACGGGCTAAAAACAATTGAAACCCATGCGGTTATACTCACTTAGAGTTAAGCATTCTATATATGGCGACCGGCTTGAATATGACGACGGGTGACACGGGCTCACGAGAAGGTCGATGCAAGGCGATATCCTCATAAACTCCCTGTATCGGCGCGCTTCAGCGTTTCAGCAACGATGGTCCCATCGTTGCTACTGATTGAAAATGGTCAAACGACGAGAATGGCCGATAGAGTTTTATGGACATGTGAAGCATAGAAAACCTTAGCGCCAAATCAGCGTCCCTCAGGGTCTCCATAAATCGCCATTGCAAGTTGCGGGTCGTGTTGGGTAACGAGTTCTCTGCACACTTTCTCGCCCCGCTGGAACGCAGGATCTTTGGCCGCAAGTTCTGCTAGCCAGCGGGTCGTTTTGGAGGCAACCTTCAGTAGCTTCCCTCGTTTGGCCGTGTCTGGTTTTGCAAGCAGTAACTCAGTCAAAACAATGGTGATCGGTTGCATAAGCATGTGCAACATGCACCACCAAGGTGAGGCGCGGTAGATCCAGGAAGAATCTGGGTGCTCGGGCAAGAGTTCTATCATCTGAACCGCCAAGTCAACACACGCGACGGCCGTTGATTCACAGAATTTGTCCGATAAGTCGGTTCCTGAGCTCTGCCGAGTCAGACGGCTGAAACAAGGTTGAGCGACCAAGATCTTGGCGCTGTGGAAATAAAATGCCATATTTGTTCGCTCTCGTTCAAACTCTCGAGTACCCGTAGTAGATTGGAATGCGACCGGAAGCCTTTCGAGCCAAGCGTCTATCTTTCCGTTCAAGGTAGAAATGGCCATCTCTATCTCCCGCCACAACATCCGAGAAGCTCCTGGAGCATATAGCGTGTCAATTGTTTCCCGCACAATGAAAGCCAGGTCGATCACATGGAGAAAGTAGAGCGAAGGATTTGGTTCGAGAGCTTCAACGGCACTGGAGGCAATTTGCTCAGACTGTTTCCCGGGGCCAGAGAGTAAGGGATCGAGGTTGTCGGGCCACGCGGTGTCGGAGGCCAAGTATTCCGAGCGACCCAGACCGAGGATATCCATGAAGAAACCCCGTGCATCATTATCTTTCATGAGCTGCTGGGCGTATACCGCTTCCTTGAAAGTCTCTTCCTCGAATGGTACCGGGAGCGGTGTAGTGCAAAATTCATCGCTACAACTTGGAGGGCGGCCGGTCATCACACAAAGAGTGAGGTCTAGAGTGTACAAGGACCACCATACCCGATAACGTGCTTCTTTCGACGGAGGACTAAGTGATTTGCTCTCGTTCCGTAAGTTCAGCCCCATCGTGCCAGCGGATCGTAAGGCTACGCCACATATGCGCCACGACCTGGAAGACAAAAGCATAGCGACAAAAACATTAGCCAGGAACTCTATACTTCAACGGGGACAAGATGAATGGGCGCACCGGTTGACTTGGCCCACAGAGGAAAGATAAAACGATATAAGACCCTCCACCTGTACCTGCTGTAGGTTGGGGTGCTCTAGTAGCGCAGCACTACTCATGTTGAGCTTCCACGCTCTGGAAAAGTATGTGCGATCATCATCGACGGCCTCCATCGGGCATACTCGGGTCTGACGAGTATATCTCACCGCAATAGCAAACACTAGATTCAGGATGGCCAGCCATCTGTCTCCCGGTCGTACCGAACGGGCATAAAAGAGTTTGTATTGATCAAAAAACAGCGATCTGCCGATGATGGGGAACGATTGATTCACGACATTGAAATAAATATCCACCAGCTGATCAGCTACTGCTTGTGGAGGTCGCCGCCCAGGATCCGCGTCCCGACTAAATGGGACTACGGAGTCATCTAGAAAAAAGTTCGCAGACGCAATGGATGGGTGAGTCGACAGCTCTCGTGGAGATGGTAGATTAGAGGAATCGAGCATGCTTTGCAGTCGGTGTAGCCAGGCAATCTCCGAGTGCTCCCCTACGAATCCTATCGCTTGAATCTTTTCATCACGATTGAAATCTTCGTTGGTGTAGTCTAGGCCTCCGAGTAGGGGGTTCGAACTAGGGAGTTGAAGGGGAGAAGAATCTGCTGTTCTAGAAGTTGAAGATATCGCTGAGCCTCTGCGATCAGATGTTTCGGCGTTATTGTTGAGACTTTGCTATAGGTTTCCAATTAGACCGAGCCAAGATGGGAGGGGGAGGGAGTACAAAGGGGCGGCCCGCGGCACCACGACAGGGCCAGGGGCGCACACGCGGGGGAAAACAAAGGAGGACGGGAGAAACAGAACAGGGTAACAAAGGATCTTCTTACTTTCCCGATCACCTGTTCGATATACTCAGCAGTCTGCGAGTCCAGTTTGGGACAGAGCTCCTTCAGTAGAGCCACATATACGTCGACCTGGTTTGTCAGATCATTGATCTGCCTGATACCCACCGTCAGATTTTCAGATAGCAGACCACAGAAAAATATCATCACAAAACGCACTTGAGCATCTTCTCCCGCTTTCGATCACCGTATGAGCACAGAAGTCCGGATTCATCGCATCGCACGCAGCTTGGGCGATGCCCACTACATTTTGCCTTCTGCTCTCGGCAGTTCTCACACGCCCGGCTGACTCGTCCGCTGGTGGTCCAATTGTTGGAGTTTGCCGACCTAGGAATTTGCACCTTTTTGTTGAGAGATCCGGTATCGAATACGACCTGAGAGGCATTTGGGCCGGGTTCCGAAGGCCCGGATGTCACGTCGTAGTTGCTTGGAGGCCCAGGAGGGGCCTGGATGAACTGGGGGACCCCCCCGACATAGAAGACATTCGGTTCATTTTCATGGTACTCTGTAGAAACCTGGTAGGGATGATAGTGAAAGGAGGGCGGTTGATTCGGGTCACTCATGGTCACAGAAGATGCAGTTTGGTTTGCCACACCCTTTTCGTCCTTAGGTACCCTGGACAGTGCACGCAACTCAAAGAAGGAAACACTAAGCAACTAGTCTGACTCGAAGCAAACGCTGGGTGGCCGTAAGCGCGGGAAATCGGTGGCCTCGATGGTTTTTGCCGTCGCAGTAGCAACATAGAACAGACATATAAAACGGGGCGTGTTGGCTGAGGGACCCAGATCCCGCGAAAGAGCGAGCCGTGGTAGGCTGGAAGTCGCTGCCGTGTGCCCTTTTGGCATTAGGCGGGCGGGAATCGGATCGCTTCCGACTTTCTGTTACCTTCGATAGTACAGCCAAATCCTCTTTTTTTTGTCAGTAACACCCCCCTTTGAGGGGATTTTGAGACGCGGCACACCAAATTCAGTCAGTGGAAGGAGATAACTGGGAAAAAGGAAACCGTGATCGAAAAGGCTCGAAATATGGAAGAAAAAAGGGGCGTGCCCGGTAGAAGGCCGTGTGTGAGGGTAAAAGAAAGAAAATGATAAATAAATAATAATAATAAAAATAAAAATAATCACATTAAGGCTGCCGGAGGGATTCCTAAGGCAGCCTGACGTACCAGAGCGATCATCCGACCGTTACCTGCTGGACCTGGTACTTTTTCTTTTTCTTTTCCTCTTCGTTCGGCATCCCCACTGCTCCAAGGCACGGGGTAAAGCATCCACAGATTGACGCATTCGTTCCTTGAACCCCTCGATAAGCGTGAAGACGACGTCGAACCTTCCCGAACCTTGCCGCAATTTCCAGACAGCAATGTGTCTCGAACATGGCTCAGGTCATGACCGCCTTGTTGACCACAAACTGTCAGGGACAAGGGTCAACCTGCCACATTTCAGACTCTCCGCCTAGTGCGTGGTTCTAGGGATGAGAAGCCCCGAGTTCCGCCATGACAATAGTGTTCATGATCGGCTTCGAATCGTTCGGTACCGCTCGTTCCGCTCGTTCCGTTTGTTGCACCGGAACTGCCTTCGACAACGATGTTCTCGCTGTCTGAAGAGGAAGTCTCTGCGGCACCGAGTACTCGAGCATGGAGAGAAGCAATGAGCGAGCTTCTGAAGCCTAGTCGGCTGAGATAAATCACAAAGACACGTTTGTATCTGATCCATTCCTGTAGGTGTTCAGGGGGGGATCGACAATTAGACTCACACATATATGCTGACTTGCACTGTATGTAGGAAGCGGTACGACTCCATCTTGGCCCATCCTGTCCTTCCTTCGCCTAAATCTGAGACGGCGTGTGACTCAATCCTGGAACTCGATGACACATTGCGGTGTAAGCCTGTTAGCGACCCTGGCCTTTGACGACCATTGGGGATTTTTCGATACACCATCGCAGCATTCCCTTACCCACCGAACATGATATTATGCCAAGGAAATCTGTCCAGTGGGAGTTGTTGGATGACAAACGAATACATGAAGACTGGGCGCGGGTATTGCAGCTCGTTCGACACCTCTCTGCTCTGAAAGGTGAAGGGTTCGCTAGCTTGAGAAAGGCATAACGTGAAGTGTCGAGTTGGATGGTGATCTATTACTCCGTCCACTGTAGAGCAAACATCATGAGCACGGCTCCTTTGCTCAATCTATGCACTCGGAACGATGGCAAAAAGCAAGAAAGAAAAAGGAAAGAACAAAGAAAAAAAAGAGTCGAAGATGATGTCAAGGCCATGAAGACCCGCAAAGAAGCCAGTACACTTTGGACTGTTGTGACCTGAGAGGAGGCAGGTAAGGTTGATTACATGAGGACTCTGACACTTAGACAATTGACGAGAACGTTCTCTTGACACCATCATTTCGTGACGCTACTTACATCTCTCAAACGGCACGGCAGGAGAGACGAGGCGAATGAAACTCCTCCGTGAGAAATGAGCATCGGACAGAGACAGTCCAAAATCACGCGCGAGGCATGGCGACACCTTTGATTATAAATATCGGTTGTGGCTTCAGCACATAGATTGAATCCAACCGCAAATGCTGATTCAGTAGCGTGATCTCATCCGTGTCTTTGGCATTCAATATGTTGCCGAAGTGGGCGCTTCTAACCAACCGACCTCGTCTGAGCTAAATGGTTAGTCTTAACCAAGTTGAACATCAAGACATGCATCCTCGCTCGATACCCAGACATCCCGAGTCACCGTAGAAAGCTAGACACAAGGCTTGAGGATACAATGTGGGAATGACCTGCACTTTTGCACGATACTTTCTAGTGCCTGCCTGCGCATAGTCGTGGGGAAGCCCCATGATGAGAAGGGGGTTAGGGAGCAGAGGAGGCCGAGAAGATCAACAAGCCGGCGGACAAAAGGGCCGACACTGAAAAGAGCATAGGGTATGGCTGCCACAAACAGTGGTCGTGGACGAGAGAAGACGCAAAAGGGATGTTGTGGAGAGAAAATGGCCTGGCAGGGGTGGTGGTCAGGCCAATGCTGGCTCCCCCGGAAGTACTCGTTATTGGCAAGGAAAAAGGTTCCGCAGAGGGCAGGAGCGAGAGGGTTACCGGTTTAGTAAGGCAGTCGCTCGCCACCAAACTTCTCCAATTGCCCCGGAGCAACTATTTTTCCTCATTCACGTCCCAGACTGCCCTGCCACCTTTCGGCCGATGCGATTTCGTTTTTCCTACCCTGCAGATCAAAGGAGAATATTCCCCAATGATAGGTGAGAATCCCAGGGTCAAATTATCCAATCGGTGTCACCCGCCCCGAGGGTGTTGGGTCCTCCCGAATTCTTCGATTCGACCATCTTCTCCATGAGGCTGCCAGACTACTACTACTACTACTACTACTACTACTACTACTACTACTACTACTACTACTGTTATTTCTTAGATGAGCACGCTCCGCGACCCAATCCTTCCCACAGTGTCGCATTGCGAGCGAATCGTGTTGTTGCTGTTCTCTGCCCGGATTTCCCTCTCTGTCACTTTTCACTGCTTCTAGACCGACCCTCCCAGCCTGTGCCAGTTGCTGCGTGTCTCTTAAAGATAGGCGCTTTCTCAGGTGCTTTCTACAGGCATTACTCGTCGATCGGCAACATACGACCTCGCTGGTGCATCCAGAATCCCCCAATTGCGAGGGTTTGGGGTGGGCAAACAAGACGGAGGCTTCCGCGCCGTACAGGGACCGGTCGCATACAATCAGAAAAGACCCAAAATGCTCGTCTCTTCTTGAAGTGCAGTTTCTCGGACCGAAATACGGATATGATACAAGCCCCCGAGTTACAAGCGAGAGATCGGGTGGAAACAGCTGAAGCCATCCAGAACCTGGTAGGAATGTGGCGGTTCCTTGATTTTGTGCGCTTGACCCCTGTTCGGGCGTTTCAGAGCAATTAGCATACTGGCCACGATCGGTCCATTCCTGAATCATTCCGGACAAAAGGCTTGGAAGCAAAATTGCCTAATGGACAAGCCTGCACTTCCTCGTCATACGGACTCGCAAATGAATGTGAGGATCGAAGGTGCTTTATGGGTAATAATCTACTTTAAGAGTAGGTTTATAGGACGGCACTCGGTTTGGTACCCATGATTGTGGAAAACATTGAGCCGCACTGACCTATGACTTGGAGAAAGGTGCCTCATGGTCCGTCAAACAGCATCAGCCCAATCGCGCACGTAGAGAAGCTGGGTGCCCTAACCCGCTCGACCGGCAAATGGTGCAGGGCTTTTTTTCCAGTCTCAGACGCCAAACTCATCTATCGAATCATCTCATTGGACTCAAGAGGACATACCAAAGCTGGAGGATCTACCACAGACTGGGTATGCTATAGTCCAGTAGGTATTGTGTAGATATTTCCGACCTACCGGAACATTCGGACACGACGCGCGTTGCTTTCAAAGCAAGTTTACTGAAAAGATGTTCGCAGCAAAGTTCTTACAGCCCTTTATTCCATAGGCCATGGCTAGGTAGAGTGTGCTATCACGTTCACTGGTAATATCTCCCATGATCGACTAAACTTGATATTCATGCCACCAGGTCTATCAGACTCTCGTTGGAAAGAGACGTTGTAATGTACAAGGCATCATTCCTGTCGCGTCTCTTGTGTCCTGTGTCTCTTGCCTTGAATCTTGAATGCAGCCGCTTTCCGCCCTCAATACGCAATGAACGAGACGTCTCACACAGACAGCACATGAACCGATTATCTTCTCTTGTGGTTATTTTCTTCATCACATTCAGAGCTTTTCTGGTCAGAAAGACCCCCTTGTTACTGAGGAGTCAGTGATAGAATGGAGTTTACTTTGCTTACTTTCACACTTACAATCCTATATCAGCAAGCAAGGAACAACACGATACTTGCCCGAAAACAGGTTCCAAAAAGGGCGCAAGTTGGCTCCGGACAGGCCTTGATACCGGGCTTTTATACCGCGAAACTTGTTTTTGATTGTTTTTGATTTCGGTAGGGCCCTAAAGTAAATCTGCATATAAAGGACCCCGGCGGAGGAGGTGCCACTGTACTCATCCAATACCATTACCAGTAGCCAGTATACCTTCAAGGCCTCAATCCCGCCTCCTGGGGCGCCTCATCCGAAGATCAAGGCCACAGAGATGTCTCCAATCCCCATGACTGGACAAGATCTGCGCTTGACACTGCTCCCCTGCCCTTTCGTAGGCATTGAGGTCTCGACAAGACCTTGATCTCAGCAGGGTCTTGACCTATACGGCCTCGAAGGTGCGGTTATTAAACTCTCATACCGAGCTTTTTACTTCTTAGTTACCCTCTACGCTGGTTAGACGATATCAAACTGTTGCCGATAACCTGTAGATACAGGTAACTGGCTGGCAACCGGTCTTACGACTGGGCTTACGTGCTAGTGCCAGACATGGGGAAATATAGCGCATGCATGCGGGCGGGTAAAATGCCTGAGGTTCAAAAGTATCAAGTCATAGCTCTTTGATATATGCAACACTATTCAAGACTTCTTCCTGCCTCAACCCATCGTCAACACAATAGAAGGACCCAGACATCCAGATCATTCATTATTTACTTACTTGTGATCACTGATCACCGAGGTGGATTTTACCCACTGTAGTATCCATCTAGTAAGTACACCCCCCGGCTTCCCAGTTCTACTGTGCAGCCATCCGCAACAATCAATCTGAGGGCCGTCAGTCCATATTCGAATTACTATTACATATGGATTTATTCCGATTGTAATGTAAATATAGTGTCTGATACTGCATGTCCAATTACAGTCAACTTCAGGTTATATCGTGACTGACTTTTCCACGCTGCGATTCGCAGAATTCCGAAATGCAGGCCAGAAGGTGTATATATGTACGGGACTCTGGAACCTGATATATAGCATTTGAAAGCTTTGTGCATGAACTTATCACAAGATCATCACACCCACTGATCAATCTTCAAAATGCATAGGTAGCTCGAGCAGACTACATTTCCAAAAAGAATAAATCGATATCCAAACAGACTGGAGGGAAGAAGCTGTGGCTCCTGCGCATTCTAGGCGCGTTTAGTGCGAGACAACAATCGAATTGTTGAGTTTTTGCGCCGTCGCACCGTGGAATTGGTATCCAATGAAACAGGTGCCAGAGGAACCCTACGGCTGATCCCGGGAGATGGAGCTGTCAAGATGAAGCCCTGGCATCTGGGTCGGTGGTTTAACGTGGGGTGAAGATGTGAATGGGTACATCTTTATTCTATATATATGCGGAGATTTTACATTTTGGTGACTTCCAACTTCAAGATACACAATAAGGCCACGTCGGCCTATCGGTGATGAATTCACGTGCTGTTGCATTTTTCTACTGTGTAGACCTTAATCTGTATTTATAATCCACCGAAAAGGATACTGCAACCTCCTTACCGAGCGACTAGCAAAAAGAATATTTTCGCAGTTGTGATACTCCTGATTCTCGTATATTATACATTATTAATAGACCAACTCATCAATTCATCAGCAATCCGTTAGCGGACACAGCCGACCTCAGTCGTCAGCCAAGGGCGCACAAAGAAGAGGAGTAAAAAAGCAAAGTGATGAAGCAGCGCCCAAACAGGGCGAGGGGGAAACGGGAGAGTTGGCTAAAGGCAGCGCTAGCAGGGATGGCGAGACTTTAGTGCGCAGCCCGCGTCGTCGCCAAGTCGGACTGGCAGGGGTGTGTCCGTGTCCGTGTCCACCTCCTTCTCCGAGATCCTTCGAATCCTTTGGCTTGACTAGTATCAACATAATTTAATAAACGAACGGGGGGGTTTCGGGCTAATTATTCTGGGGAATTTGGATGCATCTGCCTCTCAGAATGAGGAGATTGTCAACATTTGAACGCCGAAAGTATCGGTTGCGATCGTCGTGCAGGGAAGAAATGGTAGGCAAAGGCGGGATATATCGTTAGGTTGTGGCCACTACGGAGTACGAGATTAACGAGTTCTACACGGTGTACATAGCAAGCATACCTGCCCCCAACACACAAAAACCGTGTTGGTAGCATAGGACGTCTTACTGGTCAACTCTTTTTGATAGAAAGCGTGTCGCTGGAATGAGGGGACAGGCCCAAACGCGAGCGCTAGTAATCAAGTCCTATGCCTCGACTTCCACGGCATGCCAAAATGAGATCTGCGCGACCCCGTCCCCGACCCCGACCCCGAACAAGTCATTATAAGATATCATGCCAACGGTCCCAACGGTCATCCAAGATCCACCGACAGGATGGACGGCGAGGAAGCACGGTCCTATCCACCCAAGACGATGGGATCTTCCGTCTCCGTCCATAACATGTCTTCTCAAATAGACTTATGGGTCGTTGCAGCTTGGTGTACGGCATGATTCGCTCGAGTTCCAACGCAAGGGGACAAGGAATCCACGATCACGATCGTACGGGGCCCAACGCATCTCCGCGTCCGGGCCGTTCCGTTGGCCAACGCTGGTTCTGCTCTTTCAGTCTTTCAGGGACGGGCTTCGTGATGATTTCAATTTGGGGGCCGTTGAGGAGGAGGATGTTCGTTGAGATGGGGAGGTTGAATGCTTATATGGCGCGAATGGCGGACAAGGAACCGAGGTCGCTCAGTCCAACACACGCGGTGGCGGCAACGAAGAGCCGTCGAATGGCTTGGACACTAAGATGATAACTAGCGCTGGTTAAGACATGTAAAACAAGATATCAATAGAGACTTTTGATGAAGAATTAACTGCTCCATCATTGGCGGGGAAACCCTCCGTCCAGCAACCGACGCGCCGGTGAGATCGTATTGCCAGGATGACCGACCTGGACCGATACCTGCGTTCATCTGACCATCCCTGCCCTGTCATCCCTACACAGTAAGGTTCAATAAAAGCTGGCCATGACGACGCCTTGAATGTGGTCAAGCGCCGGCAGGATCAGCTGAGTCGGTCGCCGGATAATTTCCGCGAAACCAACCGACAGGGAGGCGGGACAATTTTCGATCAGACTGAATGAAAAGAATCGGGCGTTTGAGCGATGATGAGCATGATCTTCATCATCCAGACGTCCCAAGATGGCACGTGGGAGACAATCTGCAGGATCCCAAGAAGCCGTTGAAGCCGACCAGGACCGGGGGATTCCCTGCAGCTGAAGAATCGAAAATTGCCGTGCCAAGACCTGCTCATCCGTGGCGCCCGTATTTTGCATTTTTGGAAAGGGAAACCTTGACGAGACAGATTGACTTTTTTTCGTTGCCTTCTGCCTTCTGCTCCATTTTCAGTCTTTCGGTCTTTCGGCAGTCTGTGACAGGATCAGTAGCCGTGTGGCCCCCATTTCCTTCCCCCCCCTCTCTGACCCTCTCTGAGGAAGTGGAAGTTTCGCACTCAAAATAACTAAAACTAAAATAACTAACTAATCAGGGATCGGACCACCGCAGAGATGCAACCAAAATGGTGGAGACTGAATTAACGCACCCTTTTTACTCTTTAGGCTTTTTAGGGCGCCTGAATGACCGGGATTTCCATCCTCTGGAATTTCTGCTCACTGCTCAAGTTGTACTCACTACTTCTTACTAGGAACTCAATAGGAAAATCATAGGAAAATAACTCCTGCGCCTAGTCTCCTATTCCTAGTTTCTCTGATCCTCCACCCCCCCACCCAACTCGCCCTCACACGGACTCGGCTGTCCGCTTGTCCGCCGCTCCATATAAACTTCTTGCCTACCTGCATCGCGGCCTCTCCTGTCCGCGTCCTTGTCCGGCTCCAGCCACGTGGAATGGACCTCCTTTGATGATGGTGATATCGGCTTCAAGTTCGCCAGCCTCGTCAAGCCAGGCTCTGGTGAAGACCTGCGAGACTTGTGTTCGTGCGAAGATTCGCTGCTTGCGCACTCCCGGTTCGCCGGTTTGCGACCGGTTAGTAGTCCTCCCTCCGTCGCGGTTGTACGCTGCCTCCCTGAAGGCATCATGGGAACTGACATCGAGATTCCTGCCTCAGTTGTCGACGATTGAATAAGGACTGTTACTTCCGTCCTGCCCGCTCCCGCTATAATCCTGCGAAAAGAGAAACGTAAGGCGATCCTTCTTCCCCACTCCAACAGTTCGCAACCCCGCCAGAAGAACAGATGAGCTGATACGGTCCATCTTCTCCCGGTTATAGACGCATCGAAGCCCTCGAAGGAAAGGTCAACCAGCTTCTAGGCCAAATACACAATGAATCCCAAGCCGGATCGAGTCCCAGCTTGGACGGTGACACCACGCCGCGGGGGGAATCCGGAGAGTCGACACGAGTGTCGCAGGATGTGATCTCCAGAGAGATCATCACTTTCGACCATGCCGCTTCTCTCCTGGACGGCTTTCGTCGAACCATGATGCCGCACTTCCCATTCGTTATCATCCCCGAGAAAATGACGCTACAAGAGTTGCGCGAACAGAAACCTTTCTTACTGCTGGCGGTTCTTACGGTTTCCCTGTATCAGAACCTCTCACTGCGACGCATATTCATGGATGAGTTTCGGACAGCGGTAAGAGAACGGATGCTGTTCGGATTGGTAGAGTCACCGTTCGAACTTCTGCAGGGATTGCTTGTTAGTCTCGGATGGTAGGTCCTCTCTCACTTTGATTCCCGGGATACTCTTCTCAAGTGAGATCGATTAATGGATCACCGTAGGTCCCAATATCTATACCAACCGCGCCAGTTCACGACTTACTTCCATCTGGCGTTGAGTATAGTCGTTGATATGTGGCTCGATCGACCCCCAGAACTACGAAGCTGCTCTCGATCAGAGTTCGGGCCCCACCAAATGTCCCCGTCGCATATGGCAGCGGTTGCGCGGGATGAAAAGAGAGCAGTCATCGGATGTTTCGTGATCTCGTCATGGTATGTGATCGACGCTGCTAACGCACATGCCGTCTGCTAACGACACCCCCACAGCGTCTCGATCATCATGCAGAAACGGTGCACCTTCCCTTGGACTCCCCACATCGAGCGATTCGCCATGGAATTGGCACAAGATCCCGAGTATCCAAGCGACCAATTTACCATTCATCTCGTGCGGCTTCAGCATGTTCTTGAGAGAATTGACGAAATGTCGGTTGGTCATCCGCCAGGCATGCAAGGCCGGGTTGCAGAAATCGAACGTCACATCTATAACTTTCGACAAGAGATGGAAGACTTCAAGGCCCAGCTATCGTATACAAGGACGAATTGCCGTAAGTAGACTTTCATCACCCGCACTACTCTGAAAATATATGCCCCATTCGGGCCACAAGCATTGACAACCTATCTAACGTCCGTACAGTCATAATTAGCATGCAACTCCACACCTTGGAGTTGTACCTGACCCAAGTCAGTCTGTTTGACAAATTTCATCCCATATCATCCTACAACTATCCTTCCCCGACAACCTCCAATCCAGATGCACCGCCATCTTTCCATCCTCGACGACAAAGGGAGCCTTCAATGCTCCCTACGTCTATGCCATTCCGAATTGACTCGCTCTGCCGCGGGCTCATTGCCGCAGAACGTTACTTCGATTCCGTCTTGACTTGGCCCGTCGGCGTGGAGCATAACACCAGCTACATGCAGTGGGTCCAGATCGGGTTTATTCTCGCCATCTCCGCAAAAATAGCGGTCGCGGCGTCAGACCCGTGTTTCTATCGAAACGAGCGGGTTGGACCACTGTGCGATGCACTCAACATGCCCGTGGTTCTTCACAACTGCAGGAGGCGCATGCAGGCGCTGTCCAGTTACGGCATGGACGAATCAGGCGAGCCAGATGTATACTACCACTACGATCAATGGTTGCGACATATCCACGAATGGTTCGATCGGAATTATTGTCTGGCGCAGCCGGATGGCCTTCCGGCACAGGCCCGAGTTCCATCCTCTGTCCCATCGTCTGTCCCTTGTTCTGTCCCTTCGTCTGTACCTCCGTCTGTGCCTTCGTCTGTGCCTTCGTCCGTTCCTGCTCCTGCCCCTGCTCCTGTCCAGATGCCTCCGGCAAACCCGCAGGCCACCATGCACGTGACGCCGTACTTCTCTCCGCAATCGCGCGACGGAAGTCAGATCTCGGTGGACAACACAGGGCTCTCATGGCTGGACACCTATCAAGATGCAACCACGGAAGAAATCATGAATGGATGGATGGCGTTATCGGCGGTACCACTATAAATAGGTTGAGAGGGTTATTTTTGGTTTTGGGTTGGAGCTCGGAGGTTTCTTTTTTTGGTTTCAAAATGTGGTATATTCATGATGTAATTGATTTGGGTTCAGGTTATATATCTATATATATTGGATTTCTTGTGCATATTAATACAAGGCACTTTGAACACGCCGTCCCTTTCGCTATACCAACTACGCTATTATAACTGAACCTTGAATCAATGTAACAGCTTTGCACGCCGTTCATTTAACCTGAAACCCGCCTCTACCCGTCAAGTAAGGCGGAGCATTGCATCAGGCTGGTTTTCATCTTCCATTTAGAACATGACCACTGAGATCCCTGTATAATTCTGGTCTCGACGGCCACCTTTCGAAGACAACCGCGCAAAGCGGGCTTAGTTCTCTACTACGCCTCTATTACCACCTTCAACTATATACCCTGGTCATGTCTCCCCAAATATCATCGACTTATAAATAACCATGGTTGGAAAGTCGTATAGGGAATTTCGGTTCGTATATATTCGAGCAGAACCTCGCTCTTCGCTTTCTCCTTTTTCTTTCCTCATCCATCCTTATTCCCACTGACTCACCTCACTTACCTGCCTATCGCATTCCTTGCTCCTCGGTCATCAGCATGAAGCTTCTGCTCTTTCTTATTCCATTCGCAATTCTCTCCGTGACACTCACCCTGCCCGAAGAAGCGGGTGAAGCTGACTCGGAAACCACCGACAACCTCTCCTTAGATTACATCATCAAGACCAACGACAGCTTCCTCAACCTCGACCTTACACCCGCAAAAGAGCCTCTCGGGAACGCTCCCCGAGGTGAATGTGGCTCTCATCTACAATTGTGCTTCGGGGACAGAGTAGGACGCTTTATAACGGATGTGGAGCCAGTTGATTGCCACGAGGATTATCCGGTAAGTTACTTGTTTTCTTTTTATCTCCCCCCTCTCGCAGCTTTGGTTGATTGTATGTCGAGCTTATGTGCCCCCATCCCTTTCTTTTGTTTTCTCTCGCCTTCTCTTGCCCTCTAGTGCGGTGCTCGTTGAACCTTGTGGGCGTGGCCTGTTACTAATAGGTACCTATTTCGAACCGATAGTGTCAGGAGTCGGGAGACCCTTGTTGGGTTCATGTAGGGGAGAATGGACGTTGGGCTAGTTGCAGCACAAAGTATGTTGAGGATTGAAGTCTCGAGCGAATTAGTGGTGACTGAGTTGAATGGGGACGATTTTCACAGTTACAGTTCATTTGGTTGTTTCCATATACATTCAAGGGTGACAATGATTATATGCTGTATATTTTTCTATTTTGGGTGTGACGCCATAGAAGTATACCGAACCTGCTAGTCTGAGATCCTAGTTATTCAAGCCCAAGAGAACCACAGACTTTTAGCGAACTTCCAGCATACCCTCACTCGTGATCTGAAATAGAACAAAGTGGAGCCTTCGATATCTCCATCAACGTATGACATGCATCTCTTTGACTCACGCGACCTATCACAGCAGATTAACCGGGAATATCCTGCAATTCCATTGTCACGACCGGGCACTATCCATTGCTTCTCAGCTATCTCGGCCATGCATATGGGTGATGTAAATGTAAATCATGTCGTACAATCGGTGTATTCTTTCTCACTTCTTCATACTCAACATCCCAGCCCATTTTCATTCTTTTTATCACTATCATCTTATCTCTTCTTACGTAGTGACTGCAATTTTGATATTTTTCTGCAAAGAAAGAGCAGATCTTTGCCACAATGAAATTCCTTCTTTACTTCTTCTTTCTCATTTCTCTCCTCTTTTTGGCATCCACTCTCCAGGTTGAGACCGAGACTGAAGACAAGCTCGAGAACATCGCGCCCATCGACGAGCCCAGTCTGCCTGACAACATGATCACTCCCGACTTCGACGATGATTATGACAGCCAGCAGGACGTGGATCCCAACGCCGAGCCCAACAGTATCGAACCACGCAAGTGTGTCGGAGTAGGTCAACCAAGCCTGATCAAGTCCGGCACCTATCTCCCCCCCTTTCCCAAGATAGACAAATCTACCGTACAACAGATCAATCTGTTAATAATGAGAACTAGCGCTGCCGCAGCAATACCAACGACTGTGTCTGGAAATGCTCGGATGATTGGAGCAGGGTCGTCAAGCCTTGTCATGAGTATCGCCCTGTATGTATATCATCTCCTCCCTGCTCGTTTAGTTTCTGCCTGAGAGACTACCGTCATCCATATATTTTATATCAAAAGTGCTAATACACATGCTGCGATAATAGTGTAGCCGCGATCGTCGCCACTGCCATGTCCTGGCGAATTCGAACGACTGGGCGATTTGCAGGTAGATACTGGGCGGGATCTTCTTACCTATCTACCTACTTGCTGGCTCGGCTGGGTTCGGTTTCTTATCTTTCTACATTTTTCGTGAGCGGTGGACTAAGGGAGGAGACGAGTCCAGCATTCACATCGGGAAGAAGGCGATGGACCTATCCATCTGAGCTTCAGCATGAGGCAGAGAGGAGTATCTCAAACGACATGGCATATTGTTAGATAGACATATCTTCATAGTGCATTCGTATGGGATATACCTACCGATGATCAGATGTCGTGAAAATATGCACGCCAGATTATGCATGGGTACCTATGCTACGTATCGTACTCTTTTTTTCTACACATCCTTTTTGTCAATAGCCCAAGGTCCATCATTCGTGCCAATTGTTTGATCTTGTCTAGTCGTGAGGGATAACCCTCCGTCCGACTTAATTATAGCAGCAGCAGCTGTTTGATCGACAGGGGATGCACCAGAGTACCAGCTTACAAAACCAATGATCTCAAATCCGGTATCTTCTGTTATGTAAATCTGCTGTTGAGATCTGATCTAGACCTTTGCCGAAACAACTTAAACCACACTTATCCGAGCCTCGGAAGAACGGTGGGTCGTAGACCCAGTGTCGGTTCACATGCTGTAGAACTTTCTCCGACTGAGGATCCTGTCGTGCGTTGAGTTCGGGTATGTGATGTGATAAATAGTGGCAGTCTTGCTTGGTATGGAGGTTTCCAGAGGCCAGTCTGGGAGGCAGATGGGTACTGGGATCAGATTATGGGTTCTATTAGTTCCGTGGATGCGGTATGTTCATGCAGTTTGTATTGAACTTGCTTGCTCATAATGTGCATATCGGATTGTTGGTAAGGTGGTGGAGTCGGGGTTGTCCGCCTTTCTGGTAAATCCTCGGGCCGGTCTATCCCTATCCACAGAGACGGTTCAACATTCCGATAGCAACGAGCTACCAAAATAAAACACCTACTTCTTAGGAGAAGCAAAAGATAGCCTGCCTGGGAGTGAGACAGGGAAACCCCAAGATCGACAAAGCTCTGACCAAGCCCCGCCCCAGAAGTTGGATCAACATGTGAACCGCGCCCTATCCAGCATCTCTATCTTGAGGCTTGACTCAGTGAAACGGACTCGGGGTCTCCTTAACCAACCAACCATTTCACCTCGAATCTTATCTAGAAACAGTCCCTCCATTAAGATGTAAACCCAATGCTCAAACCACCGCCTATCACTCCGTGTTTCACCACTATCAATTAAGCTCCCGCCCTATCGGCCCAAATTTGGGACGTCTCAAAATTCAACCTCTTTCCACGGATTTTGGAGCGTCAATCCCTTCCTGTTCCTTTCCGTCGGCCGAAGAGGCGCGAACAGATGGTTGAATTGCGTAGATCGGAATCAGGATATCGTGCTCCGGAGCTTGGTCCCGGGATGGGGAATGTGCATGTGTCTCGGAGGACATGGACAAAGCAAGACGAAAGAGGTATATAAAGGTCGTTGATATCCAGCAAGAACTGTCTTTTTTTTTTCTTCATCTCATCACAATCCTAGCTCTCTTCTCTCCAGTCCAAGTCCAAGTCTTTCGTTGAACCTTCCTTCGTTTTCTTTCTTCTCAAGTACGTACAAAGTTCCCTCCACTATCAACATCAAGTCCAACAAACCAAACTAACCACCCAAAACCATTCCAAAGCCACCACCAAGATGCAACTCATCACCTTCTCCGCCCTCGCAACCGCCTTCCTGGCTGTCTTCGCGGCCGCGAACCCCGTCGAGCTCGAGAAGAAGGAAGCCGACCCGGCCTACTACCGCGAGGCCGAGGAGTACTGGCGCCGTCCCGAGTACTACCGCCCCGTGCACTACGGCCCTGCTCCCGGCGCTGGTATCGGCATCGGTGCTAACGCTGATGCCGCTGCTGATGCGCACCTCGGTGTTGGTATTGGCGCTGGTCGTTAAATCCCTTTTTTTCTCTAGTGGAGTTTGACTCTTAGTCAGTCTCGGAGATAGTGAGGTATGTGATGTTTTACTTCTATCTGGGTGCATTGTGGTTTGGGCTTGTAACTGATGGCTAACTACTGTGGATGGGATAGGGCTAGCATCGATTTATTGGACGTGTTTTTGCCCCGAGGGCGCTTTGGTTGTTTGGCGGTTCGGTTCGGTCTGTGGGCTTGAGGTCTACTTATCGACTGACTGACCTACAGCCTGGTCATTCCTTTACTTGATTTTGAACTTGATGATTTATCTGACTTGGTTGATCTGGTTACTGGGGAAGAAGGATGGAGGAGGAGGAGGAGGAGGAGGAGGAGGAGGAGGTTTAATGTTTGCTTATATATGCCCTAGAAAGGACTGGACTCCTTAGACTATAATATTTTGACAATATATAATCTATTTGGGTCGGACATGTGCTCTTTACTCTCCTTATCCATAAGTTTCTTCCTAAACAAACCAACGAAAATTCAATGAAGACAGGCCCAGGTTATTAGCCTGTGCCCTGGTACGGCACGCACAGGAATTGATTGCTGCCTGGCGTTAATCGTCAACTACGAGAACTGAAATCCGGCATTGGTCCAACTCCAGATAGCCGTCAACTTTCGGTATTCAGACGCGTTGAATAGTTAACGGCGGATGCAATGCCACGCACAAGCAAACAAAAACCTATTTAGTCCGTGAAGACTTGCAATCGGTCAAGCATCCTTGCGTCAGGTCGAAACGGCATTGTCGCCCCCAGACTAAAGGGCACATCGGAAATCACATTACGACACAGTCCTGACATCCAGAGTATAACCGTAACCAAGTCGCCCATTCGATCTCACCACCCGCGTCAATAACCCGCATCCTCGGTCAAACCCATTCTGAACGTAAGCCGGTGAGATTCCGGCAAAACACCCCCTCAAAGACCGAGACAAGATCCCAAGCCCTTGCCAAGGGTCGGTGAATTCCGAATATCCCCAGGGTAACCCTTGCATGTCATCGACCCGTCCAGCCAGCCGTCCTCCTTTTCATACCCCATCGGCTAATGATGACACTCTAGTGACCGTATTCCTCGGTGAGAGAAATCCGGCAGTGGGAGGTATTCTGACCAAACGCAGACAAGTGGCATTCCCTCGCTCTTGGCACCCTGGAGGTCCAATGGGCGTCGAGGAAGGGTTGGACAAGGTTGACACCCCATGGGGTTTCCCCGCATTGATCGACAACTGGATCCGGGGAGATTTGCTCGATCTGATGAGTTGGGTAAAGAACGGCGAGATGCTGTTTTGTTCGGTTGTATTGGACTGTCTTGAGTCTATCTGTAGTGAGGGTTGGGTTTGCTTGGTGTTTGGGAAAGAGTATATATACGGGGGTGTGGGCCTAGTGGAAATTAGCATGAGGATTTGTTCCAGTTGTGAGATCTACTCTCTTCTGATATCCCTTTCGTTCTTGTTTGGAGACGTTATTATCTATCCTGTGAGAAATTGAATACGCGATGGACCAACAAACCCACGACGACCGCGACAGCGACGACAAACCGCGATCAGAATGCCACATCGAAGTCCTCAAGCCCGACCTGTCCAACGGGACAGACGAAACCGAGAACATGGGCACCGGTCGGTTCATATGGCTCGTTGCCTCGACCGCCTCCATCGGCGGCATGTTATTCGGGTACGACACGGGCATCATCTCCGCCGTCTTGGTCTACCTGCACGACGACTTGGGCCATGGCCTGTCGCCTAGCGAGAAGGAGATGATCACGGCCCTGTGCTCAGCCGGGGCATTCGTCGGGGCCATCATCGCCGGACTGATCGCCGATCGATTCGGTCGTAAGGATACCATCTACGTCGGGTGTTTCCTGTTCACCGTCGGCGCGATCCTCCAGGCAGCGGCGTACTCCTTGGCGCAGATGGCCGTGGGAAGATTGATCGTCGGGTTCGGAGTCGGATCAGCGGCGATGATTGTGCCGATGTATATTGCGGAACTGGCGCCGACGAAGCATCGTGGCCGGATGATCGGGTTGAACAATGTGAGTATCACGGGCGGACAGGTGATCAGTTAT
This sequence comes from Aspergillus melleus, assembly GCF_016097325.1. Lineage (NCBI taxonomy): Eukaryota > Fungi > Ascomycota > Eurotiomycetes > Eurotiales > Aspergillaceae > Aspergillus > Aspergillus melleus. Next base: position 1,263,459 of record NW_025763377.1, read on the forward strand.
GCGATCGGCGCTGCGTTTGCCAACGTGGACCATGGATGGCGATACATGGTTGGACTGGGAGGCCTTCCGAGTCTGATATTAGCCGCTTGCCTTCCCTTTTGTCCGGAGTCACCTCGCCAATTGATATACCATGACCGACACGAGGAGGCAAGACACGTCCTGCAGCGCATTTTCAAACATGCCACGCCGGAGCAAGTCGGCGTGAAGGTCCGCTTGATCGAAGATGCAGTCCGGGAGGCTCGATCGTACAACGAGGGACGCAGTCGTCTGCAAATGATCAAGCAGCTGCATACCAATCCGGCGTATTTCCGGGCGTTGGTATGCGCCTGTGGATTAAGTACGTTATCTGTCCGCATTTGACTCCGCATATTTAGGTAGGATACTCTTGCTGACTATTCTATCGCAGTGGTGATCTCGCAAATGTCCGGATTCAACACGCTCATGTACTACTCCTCAACGCTATTCGCGCTGGTCGGGTTCGCCAACCCCGTGGCCGTCGGGCTCGTCGTCTCCGGCACGAACCTCCTCATGACCTTCGTGAACATGATGGTCGTTGACCCCTGGGGACGACGACGCGTCCTCGTTTCCACAGCCTGGGGGATGTCCGCCTCCCTCGTCGCGACAGCAGTGGCCTTCAAATCCATCCCCGTGGACACCGAGACGCTCGAGCTCCGCGAGACGCAAGTCCAGACACCCGCAATCGTGGTCCTCGTATTCATCATCCTCTTCGTAATCTTCTACGGCGTCTCAGTCGGGAACACGGCGTGGATGAGCGCCGATTTCTTCGCCATGGAGGTCCGCGCCATGGGAACCATGTATATGTCGTGTTGCTGCTGGGGCGCGAACCTGATCGTCTCGTCGACCTTCCTGACCATGATGAAGTCAATTACCCCGTCCGGGGCGTTTGGGTTCTACGCGGCGCTGTGTGGCGTGGGATGGGTGGCCATTGTGCTGTTTTATCCGGAGGTGTCAGGGCTGAATTTGGAGGAGATTGGGGAGGTGTTTGGGCATGGCTTTGGGGTAAAATATGCGAGGGATCTGAGGAAGAGGCGGAAGATGGCTGTGCAGGAGGGTTCATGAACAGCATGGCTACGGTTAGGGCTTACTTGTATGGATTGCTTAGAATGGAGGTTTCGGTAGATCTGTGACCTTTCTTTGCCATTAACTCGATAGAGCCATTCTACACGTAGACCGTCTCTGTGAATACTTAGCCCTTATCCTTTTGCAAACATGCTGCCCGGAATTGGTGAATAATGAACATCATTTTCATAGTAGTGAAGGACACCCCTCAAGCTGTCACTGCAATGCATATTACACAGGCTTCCCTAAGACCGTATACCCCTACTTAGACTTTATCCTTTCTTCTCTATCTTTCCCCATACGACGAAGGGTTCTAATTTGAACTCTCATCAGAGTCCACAACATCAGTTATTCATGGTAGACAAGCTACTAAATGATCAAACCCTGTTCTTCGATCTATGAGTGCATTGAACGCATAGAGCGCAAACACTTCAGATGGGCATCAGAGGCCTGGAGCATCCTGTTCGTCAGTTTCGTTATTTCATCGATTCCTCATTCCAGAACTAAACCTTCCCTAGCGACGCAAAAGGGAGCAATGAGGCAATTTATACCATCAACTAGCACAAGGATAGCCCATGGTGCTACCAATACTTCCATTTCTCGGAGAGAAACTGGAAACGCATGCAAACACCTGCCGTAGCTGCCCCTGCTCATGGTGGCGGTTATCACGGTGACAAAATACCATACAAAAAGATCAAAAGCGACGGAAATCCAAGCAACTGAGGAATTTATTGTTCTTGCCTCTTCGTCGTCGGTGCTTTCGTGTCTAACAGCACACATCACAAAGACTGTGGAAGATCGTATTTCCATCGTCCAACAAACAGCAACGACAGCTATAGAGGTGGAACAGCAAGAGGACCAATAAAGGCGCTCATGTCAGCCCAAGGTAAGTGGTGGAGGAACTGAAATGTTGTCGACATACTAACATCATAGCAGGTCTCAATCGAGTCTCGTTGTTCATGAAGCAGAGATACGAAACAGCTCTTCAAGGCATAGCCAGCCGCCAATGCTCCTCATGAGACTGGAAACCTAGAGGGACCGAACTCTCCAAACGGCAACTTTTAAAATGACCCGTCGAGTTTTCCAACACGAGGTTAGCAAGATTAAGGCTAGCTAGTTCACAGTAACAGCAAACTAGCAACAGCAAGTGGACAAGTAGAGAGATAAGAAGGACGTCCATCATGCAGATGAAAGCCTAGCAGCCACAGACTCATTATGCCGGCTGTGGCTGGTAGACTTATTCGGGGATATGGAGTGCCCATCATTACAGGTTTTTAGGCCTGAAAGTCCAAGATCCAGTCCAGATATTTGCTGCTATACGGGGTTCTCTGTCAGAAGATTGACCAAGTTGTGTTATCAGAAGAACAAGCTGGGAGCAAGATATTCCCACCCACCAAAGTGACTCGACTTCACCCGAATTGGTTATTATTGTTTCGACATACTTGTAACATTGATCGACATTGCAGCAAGATAAGTCCACACTGGAAGTCGAATCCAGGCTGTTGTCGTAACCAAATATTTGGGCTGTGTTCGCCGCGCACGCCCCGATTTATCGTTGGATCCCCTCCCGCGCCAACGGGCACTCCTCATAATATGTGGGACAGATAGGTTCCGCCTGTTGCGACAGCTGAGAACTGGGCTTTTAAAAGGTTTGTCGAGAAGCATCATGCCTGGTTTGCTTAGGCTACAAGAAGCAAGCTTGTTGCGGTTCCGGGGTTGCCACCATGGACAGGGGACCAACCCTTGTCAGCCCGCGAGACACGGTGGGCTCTCGCACCGATCGTTCGCCTGGTACCTTTTTGTGGGTTTGCGAATCCGCAGCAGTTCGTGGCGCGGAACTAGCGATGAAAAGTCAAAAGAAAGGGGAATATGCGAACCATTTCAACCTTGTTTGTTCGGAAGTCGACATGCGGGCAGGGTCCTCTTTCGATTCTCTGAACGAAACACGTCCTTTTAACATAGGACAAGAATATTTAAATATTCTAGAGAGAAGATAGGCCATGCGACCAAAAGCAGGATCGAAGGGATTGAGTATTTTGACCATTATCAAAATGGCGCAATCAGAGTTTTCTCTATGTACTTGAAATCTCTCAAGACACTACAAACTAAATGGACGCTCTACCTCCGGGAGAGATGTAACTGGAGCCTGTGTGAGAAATCATGATACCTGCTCATGATGCAATGGAATAAGAGAGCGTGAAGATCATGCCGCCTGGACCATATGCCGAAAACCCAATGATGCATAGCTTTCAAAGGCAGAGGTACAGCCAATATACGTCCTTCAAAGTGCGAAAAAGGACCTAGAAGGCGAGTGTGTTTGGAAGTTCATGACAGCAGGCTCGACGAAGAACCTGCTAATAGCAAATATGTTCCCAAACCATCGTCATAGCGACGCTGCATTTCAAGCAATACTACAATTCACAATCGGAACCACATCATTCGGCGCATTAACGATGAACATCACGCTGGTTTCCCTATCGACGCTGATGGACCGAAACTCTGACGATCCGACAGCCAGGCAAACCGTTGCTTTCATGCTTAATTTCACGTCAGATTGCACAGAAATGCGAAGAGCAATACTGGCAGAAGACATTGGAGTACCTACATACTCGATTGGGCTAAGCGAGGGTATAAGCACCACCGTTTGCAAAGTGGGTTTTGCTTATTTTTCTTCCTTTCTTCCTTCGGGCCGTCGAGTTTTATCAATTTCTTTCTGTCGAAATGGTGCCTAAATCACAGGGAATGCGGAATGCACGTTGTGGTACAGTCATACTTGGCGCACGGACACGCACCTTATTGCTGTTGAAGCTAGTCAACCAAAGTAAATGCCACATGGAACAGCACAATTACTCGGATATATGTGGAGCAGACTTCCTGTGTGTGCGTGTGTTTGCTTCGGCTATATGGCTCCAAATATCGACGACACTTGTGTCCAAGGCCGAATCAACTGGATTGATAGGATAAGCGCCTAGTACAGCCTGTGAGCATTCGTCACAAGGACAGCTGCCTTTTTCTAAAGCACTCGCAAATCAACCTCCAGTTACGACTACATATAGAGTTGAGACACTACTTTTAGGCAAGAGCAAGGCGTAATAGCCAAGGGCTGGTGACTTTGTTAATTATCAGGAAGGTTTCTGGACTCCAATCCTCGCTATACTATGCGCCGGCACGAATCTTCAATTCTTTATCTTTGAATCTGTATATCTTCATCATATACACTCCTGAATGGGTAGATGGCCTTGCTATAGCGCATAGCAAACCAGAAAATCCTGCGACAAGGACTGGGAAAGCTAGTCGTGTCAAATTGAAGCGGCGAGCAATGTTGGCTAGTTCAGCATTGACACGAAACACTCGATATGAACGACCTACACACAACCCGGTCTTAGGAATTGAAACAGGCTTTACAGAGAGGTGATAACCTGGTGCATACCCTCAAAGATTGCTTAGGAATAATAACCGACGAAGAAGCAAGATGGGAATAAATCAACGAAGTGGGACAGGGCACACAGTAGAGAGGCGGTAGACGAAGCCTCAACGAGGTGCATCGAATCTCTCAAAGCTATCGACGATTACAAAATCATAAGAACACAAAGAATGAAGATCTGCGGAAATTGATTAACGGTATAAAAAGGAAATGGGAAAACCATCCGGAAGATAAAGCTCGAAGATTGGGAAAGAGTGAGAGAGAAGGTTCATCAACCAGATCATAAGAACTTGAACGTACCAAGTCCAGCCTACAGACGCGTCTTTTGAACGAATAAAGATTCTAAAAAATGACCAGGTGGATCAGATAATTGATTGTAAAGTGCCGAACTGATCAAAGAGTTCAACTTGTTGAAATCGGTTTGCCACCAAAAAGGCAAATCTTGTGAACGAGCCCAGTTAGTTGCTGAGCACGAAAATAAAACACTAGCATGTGCAGACAAATCTCCATATAATGTTAAGAACAAAAACCTACCACCGCCCAAAGGTCGACTGTGCGGTTTATGAGTAGCGAAGTTGATGGGGAATCTGCTCATGGAAAGCACCGCTCCACGACTTTAATCTCAATGGCACCCTCAGAATCACCAGGATTGTGAGAGAGACATGATCTTCGAGTCGAAAGTAAGTCCGGAGAAAAAGGCATTGTTGTTGTTCAGGGTGTTTATCTTCTCTGCGGAGAAGAGCTGGCTAAGCGAATCCTATGGCTACTGAGCAGGATGCCTGTGCAGTATACACTTATCTTATAGTATAAATTCGCCATCATGTTCTGTATGCCGACTACGTTTTGGTTGTAGGTCACGCAGTATTGATCTAGTTGTTTCGATTGCGAGCGTCGACCACGTTCCTAAAACACTGACCTAAGGGGTTTGAAGAAAACATTCTACGGCGTGATTGCCATGACAAATGTTTTTAATTTCCCATAGCAAACACATTTGCCTCTTTTTGGCACCAGTGCGAAGTATCATTTCTATCAGAAATTTGCCGTCGAGGTTGGAAAGCGTATTATCTACCTCCTTGCAGCCATCAGCATCCAACGTGGATGCAATGAACAGTTTTTGCGATCCTGTTCAAGCACCCAATGGCAATTTATGAATTGGTGCAGCTTTCAGACTGTGAATTTCACGGTCAACTTCGAGCTCAACACTGCCACCTAATGTTCTAAGGGGACAAGTTTCGATAGCCTTCGTGCCAAACGTGCCATTATGGTGCGCAACGTTAGAGCATCCTCAAAGGAGTACCGTTGCTTTAAGCATGGCAAATTCTCTACAGCGAAAGGGTGATTCTGTGTTGTCCTATAGTGAGTTCACTGTGCTAATGGAATTGAGGTTCAATTTCGTATCAATCGAATCTATGTCTGATGCTTTCCAGCCGCCGCTCGCAGGTAAGGATTATGGTTGGGGAAATACTCCGTTGGACTGGGCAAAACCTGGGGAGCGGTGGGATTTGATCTGCTTGTGTTTTTAGTTAGAGTATTAAGCGACTGTGGAACTTGGTAGTTGAACAACTGAGATTGATATAGAGATTCTACACACATTTGTTTACAGCCTATACTTCGCTAAATAAATGACGTCATTATCTATCTGGCGCCGATAGATACATTTAGGCAGCAAGCGCCGTCATTCTTTATTAACATGTCGACCTTCTCTTTCCTATATCATAAAATAAGATCTCTGTCTCTCATTCAAACCGTTCTCCGCTCTTTATCTTAACATAATCTTAATCAACCCGACCTATCAAACCCTCAATGTCCCACAAAACCCAGAACCAAGAAGCCCAAGACCAACATGAAGCTTCGCAGCCCAAAGAGCAACTGACCCCCTACGAAGTAATGCTATCGTCAGCACCGCCCGACTATCTGACCAACATCGAGGAAGACAGCCGCGAATTGCCGCCAGAATACCCAGTGTACTACTTCTTCTACGGCACGCTGACCACCCCCTCAACTCTGCAAAGAATCATCGACTCGCCCGACGAGCCGGAGCTTCGGAAGTCTGAGCTCGTAGGCTACGCACTGGCCAAATGGGGTGACTATCCGGCGTTGATCGATGGCGAGCAAGGACAGGTCGTCTCCGGGTCGGCGTATCTTGTCAAGAGCCAAGACGAGGCTGATAAACTGGCGTACTATGAGACGAATGCGTATAGGGTCGCATACTGTTATATTGACTTTACGGATGGAAATGAGCCAACAGGAGCGATGGGGCGGGTATTCATGTATGCCGGAGATGCGAAAGCCTTGTTGGAACAGAGATTTGATCGGAAATTATGGGAGTTGCAAATGGGAATGAAGCTAAGATGAACGTCTTCCTGGTTTACGCTGGGCTTAGATCTTATTTGCATCATATGAAAACATTCTTATATTCGTCCAATATTCCAGTGTATATCCACCCAACAAGTTTATACGGCGATCGCCTTCATAAACGCCGGACTTTCACGTCCTTGTGTAACCTTCGCAATAGGCGTGAAATGAGCTTCGGAGCCCTCCTGGGTCTCCTGTAGCCAGCGAACATATGACTGCGCGACCTTGAGCCACAGCGCTTTTTCATTAGCACTGGCCCCCAAACCCTGCCACACCCAGATTCTATTCCCAGCGTCATACAAAAAGACGTCGTTTTCATCCAGATCCGAGGGTTTGATCTGATTCCCTTCCTTGACTAGATCGAAAGATAGCTTGCCGGAGGCGTCGCTGAGACGGAAGAGCTTCCGGGGACTAGTGTTGCTGTCGGCCGGCGCTCGCTTGGTCGAGGACGAGAAAGGTCGCGGGGACTGGAAAGATAATTGCGTGACCTCTTTTCCACCCAGTAGGTCGACGATGACCTTCGATCGGGCTTCGAGTTGAGAGAGAACCTCAACGTCGACGTGCTTGGCCAGGGTGAGATCGTGCACCACTTGGGCCGCCTTGCCCTTTTCCATGGGGCTGCAGCTCTTGCCCTGCCAGACCCAGATTTTGTCGCCCTTGTCTAGGACGAAGACGTCGCTGTCGTCCAGGCTCTCCCAGGTGGGCTCAACCTCGTAAACAATCAGGGAGTCGATGCGGCCTACGCCGGGATGCTTGAAGATGCGCAGCAGCGTGGTGACCTCTTCCTTGGGTGCCTCCTCGACGTGAGTGAAGCCTGAGCGCACGCCGCCGGACCGGATAGAGATGCGGCGGAAGAGCGATGTGAATTCCTCGGAGGGATGTTGTTGAACCTCACGGTGCTGGGTCGCCTCGCCGTGCAGAAATTCATCCAGCTCGACGGTCTTGTATGCGGCGGTGCCGGCCTCGTCCTGGGTGGTTTTGCTGCCGAGCCAGAAGAAAATGTCGTGGCCTAGCTTGTCGTCTCCAAGCTTATATGAGTGCAAAACGATGTAGCTGTCGCCGTCGTAGAACTCGCCCGCACGCTCCTTGGGCCATGGCACAACTTCGAAATTCTCGATGCGCCAGATCAGCAGCCCCGGCTCCTGCCCCACCTTGCCGTTGTTCCAGGCGGGCTCTGAGGCGGCCGAGTTGTATTTGACCTGGTGGTCGAGATCGGATCCTATCAGTTCGACATTGCTGTCTTTGATGTCGTATTCCTTGGGGTGGACTAATCCTTCGTGGGGAGGCATGTTGAGTTGAATGTTGTATGCTTGTATGTTTGTATGTTCGGACTTCGGCGATGTTTTGGGGCTGAGGCTGTTTCTATTAAAAGCGGCCGATGACGCAGGGACGATCATGTGATCTCAGATCCATCGGGCAAACCTTCATCCGCCACAGTGGAGATGGAGAGTTGCTCCAATTCCTAAAAATACCCCAAATTTCAGGGGTTGCCGTTTGTCCGGCTCTAGAGCGCACTCCTCGGGGGCATAATGATTGCGGACGCCAGGATCATGCGCGTCACAGGCAACAACGATGATACGTCGACTTGACGTCTCTCCACGGCCTGCCTCAGCTGCTGCAGAGTCCGTGGCCTAGCAGTCGGATCGCCCTCCGAGCCTAGTGTTTCGGCGCGAGCCATGAACCACTCCTCGGTGCTGCAGGCTCGCCACATGCGCTCAGGGGCCGGTAAGGGAATCCCGAGGATCAGGTCGTCCCCAAGCGGTTCGAAATAGTTCTCGTTCAGTTGCCGCGCTTTAGACTCTAGAATGTTGATGATGTGGACAAAAAACATATTCCGGCGTAGGGATTCCATGAACTTCCACCGATCCCAGTCATTTTCATCTTCGTGGTGGACGTACAGCGTTTTAGCATGCAGAACGGACAGGTGTCGGGTCATCTTATTTTGTCAATTCAGCTGAACATCTCTTATCCGCATGGGAATGAAAAATCAAACGTACCTTAAGAAGGAACGAGCTATGCAATTCTGCCTCCTTCTCGAATTCTCCTCGTCGCCGATCCTCGTCCTCGACATCGGCCAGCAGCTTCTTATGGGCTGCCGGTACAAATGTGTCTCCGAACAAGCCCATGATCTGATAAATACAGACTGCATGCAGGGCCGCCAGACACGGCTCAGGGGTGTCAGTGTAGCTGTGGAATTTGCGCACCAGCTTTTCGCGCTCCTCGTTAATCATTCGATTGACGAACCCGAAACTGGAACCCGCGCAGCTGGCATATGCGCCCACGCAGGCCAGCGCGTTGGCCATAGGTTCTGCCATTCCGCCTAAGGAACAGCGATACAAGCGGTGATGTACGAATGGGGACCAGAATTCCCGATCCAGCACGAGTCCAGGGTACTCTCGAAGATTGCCTAGCATATCCTGGCAGAGGCTGCTTGCGTCGGTACGAATGTCCGGTCCCATTCCAATCTTGAATGAGTGCGCGAAAACAAGATGGGCCGGGCTATAAAGGCGAGTGGTCAATTTTGCCGACATTGAAGATTCTCCGTCCGTGGAACTGTCACGCCACGATGTATTCGAGGGTGAAGACGATCCCAATGACCCTGTCAGGGTAGGTGGGCTGATCACTTCTTTTTCGGGAATGAATCCATGTTGCTGCGTAGCTGACGGATGTCCTGAACTGGAACGCCCATCAGACGGTGGATCAGCGGACGACAAGGGCCCGCGGTGTAGAGAACCCATGTTGCTGAGGAAATCGCTCCCGTTCGACTGGAAATCCGACAGATCTGGAATGGCATCGGTCGATGGCAAGGATGCAATACCCGTTGCATTGGTGGAAGACAATAATTCTTCGGTCAATGCAGGGTCTATAAATTGCAAATTCGAAAAGTCGCAGTCATTCCACATAGGGGCAGTTAACGGATCACCAGAAGCGAACATAGGTGCTGAGAGATCTTGAGGATGGCCGGCCTGCAGAACCTGGGACTGAGCATGAGTAGTGGTCGGCAAGACATCCATCATGCTCATAGCATCAGATGGCTCATTTATCCCACCGAGTTCTGCCAGCTGTGGCTGACCTGTCATCATTCGCTCTTCCTGGCCAGCAATCCGCGCTGAAAATGGAGATTGGGGATACTGGCATGGAATTCTAAGCTGAGCGCAGCGCAGGCAAGAAGGACGAGATAAAGAGCAACGAATTTTCTTCTTCGCGCAGGTATCGCAGGATTTCCGCTTGGATTTGCGTTCCTGGCCCGCTTTGGTGATGCATCGTCGTCGGTGACGATCTCGTAGGTCAGCTTCAAATTGTTAGTCCTGTTATCTCAGAACACCAGTAGGCCTATTAAGGCATACTGGGTTCAAATCGAAGAGTGCATACGTCGGGTGTAGGACTTTTTGCAAATCTCACAGCGGAGATCCATATCCAAGGGTTGCTTGTCAGAGGGCGATTCCTTGATTTCGGTCTCATTTTTGTCGCCTGTCTGCAAGTCCAACTGGGTTGATTCCGGTCCTAAATCGACCGACATGGCAGTATGAAGTAGGATGTAAGTAATAATTTGGGGCAAATACCATCCGTGCTGGTGGATGAGGTAGGTTCCCGGTAGTCAAATGGCCAGTGTGTCTGTAGCAACGCTTTCTGGGGTTCCAGTGGCAGACAACAGCACGTGAATTCGGGGCAGTGGGAAAGAATCCCTAAACTGACAGGGATAGAGTGATTTCCGACCAATTGGCGAGAAAGTTTTGGTTAGCCTTGGAGCCCAGTCCGAAAATAGGACAGCGCGGTGGTTCGTTGACGCGAGAGGACTCCGTACGGAGCGAACTAAAGTCGTATATTTCTGGCCCCCACCGTTACAAAGCCGTTGGTGTACTTGCGATTATGAGATGGCAATAATTCACCAAAGATCTTTCATTTCGAAAACTCTTCAGTATGCAGTGCGAGCTCCGCGATCCAACCCATATCGCATACAGAAGAGCGACATTTGGCATCTCTTTCGGTAGAAATCCATCACTCAAACTTACGTTGGGAAGAACGAACCGACTTTGGCCCAGCGAGTCGAAGTAGCGCCCGGATACCAGTCGTGTCTTGGCCCAATCGTTTAGTTTCAATCTTCCAGAATCAGGCCCTGGCATGAGCTTCAGGGCCCGTCTTTTTCTGTTCCCTTGCATATTGAATCTGAAGGACGTTTTCTTTCGCTCATTCTGGAGGTTGTGAGCAGCGCGATGCAATGACATGCATACATTGGCGCTCAGTAGTGTGGGTTGGACTCCGAAACAGCGAGAAAAATCGGACCCTGGTTGTCTTCTTCGCAGGTCTCACTGAGTAGTGGGTGCTGGGCAGGGGCAATCGTGATCCCCACTCAAGGCCAACAAACTCCGAGGGCTGTCTCGGCTGTCTAGTGTTCTTGTCCAGACACGAGAACGGAGTAGACTGCTATACAGTGTAGACAGCCCTGAGAACCCAGTCAAGTAGCATGCAACCTTCCCTCAGAAATCTCATAATATCCGTACTGTGTTGGGGGTAGAAAGTCGTATGGGAAGTGTGAAGAACGACTGACAAATGGCTCCCATGAGACCATGACCAATTGACCTGCATCCTTCGCGATCGAAAATGAGCGCCGGGTCTATTGTCACCACTAAGCTTGCAGCCCTTCTTGAAGATATGATTTGACCCATACTTACATCGGGACAGTGTGCAATTCACTCGGTCTTCTTTGGATGCCAAGATCTCAGTCCTCAACGGTCGCCGATTCTCATCGCCCACCGGGGAATTGGGCAGATATTTTCGAGGACCATTGAAATTCCAGCATGAAATTATTCAGGGGAACAAAGAAACAAAGATGAATGAATTCAATGGAAGGATGAATAGCGAAGGAAAGAAGTGGTTGGGGATGAAAGGGTTCGGCAGGCGAAGGCACGGAGGAAGCTGGCTCGGACTTGGGTGGTCGCTCGCCTTCCCGTCCATCTTCCGCCGTGCCATCCATCCCCGTCGGAGCATTTTGGCACACCGTAGTTGTCCCGGTTGATCAACATTGATCGTTTTGAACAACTCAATTGGTCCGGAGTCTTCCCTCTTCGTCATGGAACTCCGTTTCACGTGGCTTGGCCTCGGAGTTCAAACGTCGGGATCCACGTTCAGACGAGTATAAATTCTGGAATAGACTGCAGGTTCACGTCGCGATCTATGCGATTCCTATACCAAGTTTCAAAATATATCCCAATGTGGCTCAGCTACGCCCGTGTCAAAGACCTAAGGCTCGGTATTTCGTTCTCTCTTATCTCTACGGTCTATTATATTTACCTCAACATCAACCATCATCGGACCCCTGTTGTCGCCCAACCGGCAACCGGTGCCCCTCGTCTTCGTCTTCTTCCCCATCGTCATTTGGGTCGTGAGACCCGGCCTCCACAATATCACAATGGCTGTCGCCGGGTCCTCCTTCGCATTCACGGTCGTCTAGGCCGCTGATGTCGCCTTCACGACAGGCTGGCGGGTCTGATTCCCACCAATATTACGAACAACAAGCCCACCAACCCTTCTTTGAACTCCCCGATCCATATCCTTGGACCGACATGTCTTCGCCTGACTCCTCTACGCCTCCTTCCACAGGTGATTTCTCGTTCCGTGTCCATGGCTCATCTCCTGATTCGATCTTCGCCGACTCGGCTCTGCTGGGCTGGGAATATGCTACCAATGGGTGCTCTCATCCATTATTCCCACCGGCTGGAGGGATATTCCCTGATCCAAAGGTAGCGTCAACGGGACACTATACAACCATGGGCGTCTCCGGATTTCCCAGCCCCAGCCCATCCAGTGCACACTCATCTACATCAACTATTGGTGTTCCATCTCCGCCAGCAAATATGTGTCCAAAAGAATCCACTAGACGGGTAGCCAAACGCCAGATGAACACCATGGCGGCTCGTCGGTATAGACAGCGACGGCTTGATCGTATGAACGAATTGGAGGCCGAATTGGAGGCTGTCAAGCGGGAACGGGAGGAGTGGCGAGTCAAAGCTTCAAAGTTGGAGGGCGAGGCATCTGCGCTGAAAAGATTGTTGGAGTCGCAGAAGATAAAGAGGGAGACCTGAATGGGTTGTTCAATGAAATATAACTATTTGTCTAGGACACTATGAATGATTGTACAGTATCGAAAACATCTCATTTAGAATGTCATTGCCCCTTCTCAAGTCGCTGAATTAATACATCTTCTCCCTGTCAGTCCATAACGCTAGACATCACATAGCTATTCACTACGGATCTTGGGCTGATGGAAGAGAGAAACTAAATTCCGTTAAGTGGGATTCGATACTACTAGATAACATAAGAACTTATGTGATCTGATGGTAATTTCGTACCGAGTCTAAATATGTCTCATAATCGCATGATGGCGCTATTCATTTCTTTGACATAAAGCTCGCAAAAAGACTCAATCAATGCCAGTACGGGGGCACGACACCTCTCACGCAAGACCATGCATCTTCCACCGCTCGAACAACATCATCCGGCAAGGGCCCCTTCTCCAAATCAACCAAATTACTCTCTAAATGCTTCACGCTGCTCGCACCCACAATTATCGCATCATCAAACTCCCGCCTCAGTAAGGAATGGTGCTTCAACCACCTCAATGCAACCTCTGCGACAGTTAGCCCATGCTTTCCAGCCGCTGCTGAAATAGCCTCCACCCCATCAAAGTACGCATCGTTCCAATATCTCTTCTGATGCACCGCCCCCTGCAGAATCTTCGGGTCAAATCGCGATCCGGCCTCGAACTCCGTTTGATGTCGCGTGTATCGACCTGTTAGAAACCCACCGGCCAGCGGTTGGAACGCATATAGCGAGATTTCATATTTGCGGAGACATGGAATCAGCTCTGGCTCAATGCTGCGTTGCAAGGCGTGATAGACACCCTGGTAGACCGTTGGCTTAATCCAACCGTTCGCGTTACAGATCTCGCAGATCTGCGCGACTTCCCAGGCCATGTAGTTACTGAGGCCGAAACGATTGAAGTAGCCTTCTTGGTGGAGCCTGTTAACTTCACGGAGGGTTTCAATAAAGGGCGTGTTCCGGTCTGGACCGTGCAGGTAAAACAGGTCAATCTTGTCTGCTTTCAAGGCTGAAAGGCTCTTGAGGAGCCCGTGTCGGAGATCGTCGGGTTGATGCGTGTAGCTCTCCGCGACAGTGCTGGGGTACAGCTTTGTGGCCATCACTAGTCCGCGCTTTTGCCATTCAGCTGCGGCCAGGATTTCCTCGGATGATCCGGCGCCATAGATGCGCGCCGTATCGATCTCATTGTGGCCGTGACTCTCGAAGACGTTGAGAATCTCTGCTGCGTCTTGGGTGTCGTGGACGCGGGCACCAAGTGTATCTAATAGCGATGTCAGAGGCGTTGCCCTAATTAAAAGGTGTTAATTGAGGTTACCTGGCTTGCCCAATGTCATGGCGCCAAATACGACTTTGAGGTCATTGTTGTTCGTCATGGTTTTGTGGGTGGATGGGAAGTAGGAAATTCTTGTACAGGGGTAGATTATAGACTTGTTCAATTATGGTAATGAAGGGCAACATACCGACCTGTTCTGGCTTTATATAGTGCACGGAAAAGAATATCCAATCTGACATTTACGTAGTGTTCATGGGAGTAGGCGTCGGTTATTTCCGAAGGCTTGATGTGGTCGGTGGCAACCCGGCAATACCGGCGTTAACGATGCCGGCGTGAGATCTCGTCAGCTTCGAGCCGTTTTGCCGGTTGATGTAGCTACACCTGAGGAGATGAATTAATTACAGAAGGGTTGCTCTTACATGACTAAATTTGATGATTCAGCTTGTCCGGAAATATACATCATGCTATCGATAGTTGGGGGGTATAGTCGGCCAGGTTCCTACGCAGAGGTTCCACCAGAGAAAACCGAGTATAACCCATTTATTTCTCTGACATCTGGATGGTCCCCCGTGGTGATAGCAAGAATACTTCACGGGGCACCGTCATTGACGTCACCATAGTTTCCAGCCAGTACATTTCCCGGAAGATAGCACAGGAAAGAAGTTCAATCGGCATGACCCATCAAGCTACATCCCTCTATCTGCCGCCTTGTTGCCTAGCTGTTCTATTTTATATATGCACCAAGGTTAAATACTGTGGCTCATGGGTTTCTATTAGTCTCCAAATGATTTCTACTACTCGCCCTATCTTGGAATGTGGCGGTTGATCTCTTAAAAAATGTCAGTTACCGTACACTCGGAGGTCATTGACCTTGATGAAATGATCCCAAGGATGATCAGTGTAGAGTGCGAAGGTAAGAGGCCGATATATCTTCTAGTGCCTGACGATGTTCTAGCGGCTAACGTTGCTTTAGATAAAGACGTGGAGAGATTAATACCCTGGGTCTTTTCTGAGTTCTCCAAAGTGAATGATCACGAACCATGGACGGCAAGGTGGCCGACAAAGCACACTATGTTCAGGTCATTCTTCTACAGACTCCGTCAATATATGAATGAGTTTCATGGATGGACTGACCGACATTATCCGGGTGTTATTCAAACAACCGAGACGATTACTTTGCCTAAGATGTATTGGAAGGCTCCCACCAGAGAGCTGTTCTCCAATCATATGTGGTTGCAAGGGAGGGCATTGAACCTGCTGATGGAGACGACATATTCTGTTTTGGAAAGAGAAAAAAAGGTCCTCCCCTCTCTCAAGTCAGTTCTTTTCTCCTCCGCCTCGCGCCCCATTATTCTGGATAGACAGCCCATGCTAACAACAATTATGCAGATTTCCACATTCTGCCTGTAGACAGACCTACTTCGTAGGTGGTGAAAGATACTTTTCTCGACCAGAAGGTGCAGTCTATTTTGGTCGAAGGAACCGACTAGTTCCCATCATATCTTACGTTGGCGTGAGTACATATGCCCCTTGACTTCTATGCGTGACCGGATTCTAACAGTTCCGTAGTGGTTTAAGGATCAAACATGGGGCGAATACCTTGGTGAAACACTTAGTGCAATGCTCGGACAACTTGCCAGAAATATTCGGAACCCTGTGCGTGACCAGGAGGTGTTTGTTGTTGGCTTGTACGGCCCCTATTTCTACATTGCTCGCGGATTCTTCGCTGCCGCCACTATCGTCAGGGTGCATACAAAGGGATGTTCAGATGATGAAACCACGGAGTTGAAGTTCACTCGAAACTATGATCTCCGCCAGAAGGCGGGCTGGATGGCTGCGATGCGGGCTTTGACTAGATTATTCCGGTACCTAGGTAGTGGAAATGCAAAGGTTGGCGGAATAAGGCGCGTTGAGGCACCATGAGAATTGGTAGCACCCTGCTCTTGAAGCTTATGGATTGCAGAAGTGCAGAAGCAGAATTTGAAAATTTTCGGGAGTCATTGATTAGAAAGTTCTTCACTGTATGGGGACAGGGATTTGAATAGAGCGTTTTCTTGCTCTACGGATGACCTCCGCTTGAGCACGCCACCACGGTAAAGTCATTTCCATTGCATCCTGTGTGTATTCCGTAGTTCTCGACGTGAGAGCATGATATTCTGCGCCAGCTGATCCTGATGAAACTTTGTCAAAAAGCATTGTGGTTCGCTGCCTGGTTAACTGACCCAGTTTTCCAGGTCCGCAGGAAATGGTTTTATCGGCATGGATATCCGCAAAGAAATGAACCATGGTAATGGCTTGCTGAACAAGGAAATAACCCTGTTTATCATACACTCGACCACCTTCAGGCTATGAATGTGTGTAGCCCCTGAACCACAAACTTCACTTTAGTCGGCAAGACGAGCATGGCCTGCAAGTTAGTTCTTATCTGATCGTGCTAGGTCTGCCGATCGTGCTTAGCCGACATTGGCTTTTGTCAGGCCGGCAGCGTTTTCGGAGGGGTGGCGTGAGAAGTTCAAGAATAAAGTTTGGTCAAACATGCCGTTGTCAGGTTTAGCTTCTTCTATCACTAAATTAGCCTGTTAGGTTAGAGACATGAAGTCGAGTGTTAGTTCGCGGACATGACAGCATATTAGGAAATGACCGTGCTGATCTCGCATGAAAAAAAGAACCTAGGAAGTCCCAAGCCGAGGGGATCATTATGCCGTTGTTGGAGTCAAATCGAAAACTTGTTTAGGCATTAGGTAAAGAGGAATTGTTGGGAAAAGGGAATGGAAAGGAGAGAAGGGAGAATCCGTGGAAAAGAGAGCCGCAGAGAGTCGGCACATGGATGCCTGAGGCGGGAAACCCCTACTGCTGCCTCAGGTGTTCATTCACTGCCCCAGGCAACCCGTGAACGCGTGGACAAACATCGTCCAACCTCATGTCGACCAGCCTCTCCATCTCCCAGCCCACTCTGGTCCCACCACAGCCCTGCCTGCCTCCACATCCCACCGTTGATCTCACCTGCTGATTGTTTACCGCCCTCATAATCCCACCTGGGCTTGAATCCGTGATGGCAATGGACGTTGAAGCTGGAACGCTCAGACATCGGCTTGACGAGCTAGTTTCGCCGACTCTTGTTATGGCTTGCCTTTTTCTAATGACCGGCGGTAATTAGTCTCTCATAGTCGCCGGGTCTGAGACGCTCCGGACCAGCGATCATTGCTGCAGATAGAAATCCAAGCGGCAATGTCTAAACTTTGAGTCTATTCCTGTCCCCACCACGTCGACTCATCGCTACCCGATCATCCATATCCTCTTTGCTCTCAGTTGACACCCCGACCACGGAGGGTACGGAGTAGACACGGTTCGCTCTCCACTGGTCCTGGAATACAATTCGTGTGCCGCACTGCGATGAGAACGCGTAACGCCTTTCATGCAGGTTACCTTGAACCAAGGCGTTTCCTTGATCATAATGTGCGCGGATGAGAGAAAAGATTGGGCTGGCAAACCACGGACAATGCGTTGTCTGTAGTGGCATTTCTTGTTTTCTTCCATAAAACACCGGAGCTGGCGACATCATCCTGGAGCTATATTACTGATTGGGTGCAGATTATCAGCGAGGTTTATCTCGCCCCACACGATCTGCGACAGTTCTCACGGAAGCGACTGGTCCTGAGACACATGCTGTTTGGGGTCTCCTTGGAGGCAAGTCTAGAATCTTAGACTGCTGATACACAATCCTTTTGCCACTGGGATATTCTGAGGCTGGTTGGACGTCATAGAAATAAGCATATCTTCGTGTTGCGACAGCTGATGCAAGCCCTGCCATAACCACCACCGCCGTGGGTCCATGGCCATTACCATCGCCACCGCAACACCTTATAAACAGCGTGACTGGAGAGATCGTCACCTTTTTGACCCACTGGCTTGTCCGGCGGTTGGCTCAAATCAACCTTGTGGTCTTACTGGTTAGCGCCGACTAGTCCATGCTGGCATGCTCTGCAACAAGCTTTGACATTGGCTGTCACGGAAGCTGGCACAGTAGTCTACGGTGTATGTCCCTGGCTAGCGCAGGTCCAGGGAAAACGTCTTACCGACCTTCATGGTGTACGGTGTAGGTCCCACTCGGTGCCGATTATGACTTTCCAATCAGTTGTCGAACCTTTACCTTGCGCGACTTGGAACCACAGGGATCAACACGCTCTGCTTCCACGGCGGTCTCTGGATAGACGGCAAGAAGAATTGTAGCGGCTGGTCGAAAGATCGTCAATATAGCGTCACGGAATTCAATCTCTCTGTCCAGCTCACAATATTTAATGCCTTTGATATCCCGCTCAGAACTTCGTTTTCACTTTAGATCATTCAAACAACAAGTCAAACAGAAGTCTCGTATTATCTCTTTGTTTCTTATCCTCTATTCTTTCAATATGAAGTTCACCTCTATTGCCATCGCTGGTCTTGCTGGCTACGCCACTGCCATGCCTGCTTTCAACTTCTTCCCTGGCCCTCCCCCTCCTGCTTCCAGCTCGCTGCCTCCACCCCCTCCTAGCGAGACTCCTTCCGTGGTAGCCAGACAATTCCCCCCTGGCCCGCCTCCTCCCAGTGGCACCCCCAGCGGTCCTCCTCTGCCACCTCCGAGTGAGACGCCCTCCGCTGTTCCTTTCGGAAAGCGCCAGTTCGAGGGAGTTCCTCCTCCCCCTAGCGGCACCCCTAGTGGTCCTCCTCCCCCTCCCAGCGCATCTCCGACTTTCGCTCCCCTTGAGAACCGCCAGTTCGAGGGCGTGCCTCCTCCGCCTCCCTCTGGCACTCCCAGTGGACCCCCTCCTCCCCCTCCTAGCGCCACTCCCAGCGATGCCGTGTTTGAGAAGCGCCAATTCGAAGGAGTCCCTCCTCCGCCTCCCAGTGGCACCCCCAGCGGTCCTCCTCCGCCTCCTCCCAGCAGCACGCCGGTCGTTGAGGAGCGTCAGTTCGATGTGCCTCCCCCACCTCCTAGCGGCACTCCCAGCGGACCTCCCCCTCCCCCGTCCGCCTCTGCCTCGCCTTCTTTCTTCTAGATGAAGAGCGGAATAGTCGGACGTCCCACTCAGACTGGTTCTTGACTGGACATTATATGGAACTATAGCCATGGTGGCTCTCGGCCCATGCGGAACGTCCGAACTTCCGCTGATCTTGGATCAATCATGTTAGTGGCAGATTTGATCATTCTTGGTCACATTGTCTCCTGGGCGTTAATTATCACGGAGGGTTGGTTGCGGGTTAACGGCGATATGCTGCGATTATGCCTTGTATTTATTGTGTCATGTATTTATGTCTCTCGTTCTATGTCTGATACACTAGATAGAACTGATGAATTCAACATCTTAAAATTCAATGGCGTCTCCATGTGGTCCGCTTCAGCCATCTCGAGGATATCTTCTAGACACTCTGGTAGTGATAGGGTTCGCTACCCGAATGAGGAAGGTTCGACCTAGACACGTGCTTGGAAACTGACGAAGCTAATGAAGTAACACCGACTTCACTTGCTATTGCCCTACAGGACAAGTTCTACGCCTTTCACAGGAGAAAGATGCCTACCCTTCACATCATTCACTTCCATTTGACATATCGTCTAGCTATCAACACGAACGCTGAATCCACAGTACTAAATCGGGGCTACTGATATTTCGAGTAAGCCTTGCCAATGCGCCGGCCACGCAGTGCATCGGAAGCAGGATGTAAGGCAACAGGGTCTCCATGGAGAACAACACTTGCTTTTCTATCTTCTTGACCCAAGTTTGCTTTTCTCATGTTATTTGCTCTCTCCTCTCTACCTCTTGGATTGATTTATTGACTTGCTATTGTTGCCTTCTCTAGGTGGGATCTACCAATGTACCGCATGGATTGCAAACGACAGCCCCTCTAAATCAAGTTATTCTATGATTGCTATACGGTTGAAGATATAATACACCTCATGTATAATCGATATGCTGATCTGTCGGTCTTGGTTTTGGACAAAGGTATACATAACCATGACCCTCTGCGCTTTGGTAGAATGTCGACCATCGAAATTGATGCGCGACAAGTACCCCAAACCCCAAAGCCTATTTAATACACAGTCGATAATCTATGTCTATCATATCTCATAATAAGCCCTCACGCCATCTCCCTGTATGCCAAGCATGAACTAATGAACATACCCCATGTTGTTCAGTCCTTGGTATAGAGATTAAATTTCCGAGGCTTCAATCCCTGATCCAGCGAAAGGAATTGATGAAGACCCCATTCTGTCGCGTGTGATGTGTTTCGACGGAAATTGAGCACACATGCCTGTACAAAATACTCCATTGTCCGACTCAACAACCATAAAGCACCAACGTGACAGTTGAACAAGCGTCCCGGATCCTCGGGTCCTGTGTTTCCAGCATATAGTAGAGATCACCACCGCGCGATCAATCGACCGGCCTGAGCGCATAAAACCTCACAGGCAACAAGCCCAACCGTTTCGGGAATCCCAACTGCAACTCTGTCGACACGACCCGCATGCCCGCATCCTCAAACAACTCCATAAACTTCTCATGCGACCTCGTCACAGTACTATCCTCCTCATCATAGACATCCCCCTCCTGGACCTCCGTCGTCGTATTCTCCTTCAAAATCATTACCCCATGCCCCGATAAACTCCCCCGACACCGCTCCACAAACCCCACCAACTGCTCATCCGTCAAATGCCCGGCACACCACTGCACCCAGATAAGATCATATTCATGCTCCGGACACCAACTCTCCAACCCAGTCGTATACACCTCCCCCTGCACCGCGCCCTCCCTGTCACGAGCTTTCCGGAGCACGCGCGCGAACTTCTCCACGGGCTCAACGGCATCCACGATCTCGCAGACATCACGCAGAAACCCCTCCGTGACGCGCCCGATGCCCGCGCCGCAATCTACCCCGCGAGAGAGCTTAAGGTTCCTATGTAAGGGGATCGAGAGGAGGCGTTTCGTCTTGGCGAGAAATGATTTCGACCCTTGTAGGTCTATGCGCGATACTTGTGGGAATCCACCGAGCATGCCGTCTACCGTCGCGGGGACGTCACTCCAGTAGGCGATGGAATGGGCATGGTCGATGTTCGAGTCCGGAGGGGGACTTGTCGTGGTACTAGTATTCGTGGTGTCGTGGCCATCGGGGAAATCAGGGGTTGAAGATCGTGAGGAACTCATTTTCTCTGATTGGGTTCGAGGGAGAGGGGGGAAGAGGAGGAGGATTGTTCTCCCACTAGGGAGTGGAATTTTGGAAAGATTGTGAAGCTCAGAGTGAGTGGATGGGTCGGATGATGTCAGTGCAGAGCGTTAATGGACCCTGGTGCCTGGACACGTGATCGGCAAATGGTCGTGGTGCCTGAGAACAATGGCAATCAAGCATAGGGCTAGGCCCGAATAGGTGTTTAGTGGGTCTTCACTGGTTGGCGATTGGATGTATGTCAACACATGACTCGGACATGGTTTCCGGCGTGTTTATTCACTTCTTGGCATCCTTCCTGGTGTACGGAGTATTTTCTATGATTTACAGTCTGTTTGGTGATTTTGTTGCAAATATTTTAGCTAGTGATTGTACAGCACAAGGCCAAATACTTTTATCAGAAAAAGTGGGTCTCTGAATCTTTTCCATGCCAGAGCCGTTCAACCGATCTAGTCGAACCCAACTCAATTCCGCTTCGAAAGCGCTGAATTGGGCAGATACAAAGGCATGGAATCCTCCCAAATCGAGTCCGTCAAGACCTGCTTATTCGAGCCGTCGGCATCCATGACCATGATCTGCCCGTACGGCTGGAATGTGTTATCATACAGCGCGCATTCATACTGGAACCCGAACATGCCAGTCGAATAAATGATGCGACCATCATGCGACCAAACGGCATGGGCATCGTTCGCGCCGCTGCTGGTCAGAATACGCAGGTCGGTACCGTCTGGACGGATCGTGCAGACCTCGTAATTTGTCGGGTCGGTCTTGCGCGTGAACACGATCCGTTCGCCGTCGGGGGAGAAGAACGGCAGGTTATCCCATTCGGTGGTTAGAACGGTGATTTTGCGAGTCTCGAGGTCCAGAACCCGGAGGCCGAGCTGTGACTGCGCTCCTTTGGCCGACTGGGTGCCCCAGACGCGGAAGACGACTTTCTTGCCGTCGTGCGAGAAACTGGGAAAGCCGGAGTTGATGGCCGTGGAGTTGGCGCTGAGATCGGAGGTGCTGTTCGTGAGGACCTCCGTGTAGGACCCGTTGGCTGTGGCTCGGATCAGCCAGCCGCCGTAGGCACCGCGCTGTGTGAACCAGGACCCCAGGCCGAAGACGAGCCATTCGCCGTCCGGGGACCAGGAAGGTTGGAAAGCGCCGGCGAGACCTTGTGCGTTATGTCCGGTGTTGATCATGTCGTTGTCGAGGGAGTCGTAGATGAGTTGCAGGTTGTCGGCGGAGGGGGTCATAGTGACGACGGACGAGTTGCCGAGCTGTTTCTGGGTGATGGCGAGCTGATTTTGCATGGAGAGCTGCGGGAAGACGTCGGTGAAGCGGTACTCCCAGTCCTCATCCCAGCTGAAGAGCTTCTTCTCCATCGGCCGCTGGTCCCAGCTGATCTTTTCGTAGACGACCTTCTTGCCGTCGGGGGACCATGCGGGCGTGCGGATCGTGCTGCTGTTGATGTATCCACCGTTCGTAGTGAAGATACCCTCTTTGTCTCCACCCTTTATCAAGTAGCCGATCTCGTTCTTGTTGATGTACTGCGGGTAGATCTTGACACCAGCTCCCCCGACTTCCTCCTTGATGTCGGACCCGGTCTCGAAATCAACCGAGACCAAGGTCGAGTTGGCCGAGGCAACGGATTCAGGACGATGCGCATCCCACGTGGCGGCTCGAGTCATCTGGTAGTATAGAATACGCCGGCCGTCGGGAGACCACTTCGGCGAACCCAAAGCATACCCTTTCTTGGTGACGACCTGACGAAAGTCCGATCCATCCGGCCGGATGACATAGATAGACAGCTCCTGTGTATGTTCCCAACCACTGAGACCCATATATGTCTGATCACCGTGCCCATCCCAATCGACGTTGCGGTCCGACGAGAACGCAATCCACTGACCATCCGGTGACCAGGAAGGACGGAAATACCCATTCATCAGGGACGCATTGCCGGCTGTGGTAGGTGTATCTGTGAGGCTCCATCTCTTCCCCGTCTCGATATCCAACACCCAGATATTCGCCTTGTAACCGTTCGCCGTCGAGACGAAGGCAGCCAGGCTTCCATTCGGCGATAGCACCACCGAGTCCTCGACCGAAGGTGTCGCAACTAGCTCCTCGAGATCCGATCCATTTGTTCGGACCCGGTAGATGTCAGAGTTTCCGTCTCCGTTCCTCTCGCCAGTGAATGAGATCCATTGTCCATCGGGCGAGAACTCAGCGTGGTATTCGTACACCGGGTCGGAGAGGAGAGGGCGCTCGTTACTACCATCTGCGTTGGCAATGTATAGTTGCGAGGTACCAGGGGCTATTCTGTTCATGAGAAACACCCCCTTCTTGTCGGAGGTGGGTAGATCGCGCGGTGGGAGGGCATGAGGGATGGACGAGGAGTCGACATCGCGGGCCATCTGCTGTGCATAGGGGCAGAGGGCAAGGGCGGAGGGGGCCAAGAGGCCCAGACTGAAAGCCGTCGCAAAACGCATGGCGTCAAGTCCGTGATCGACCTAAATGTGAGGAACAATCAGACAACACTTCACGTCCGCGACAACTTCTCGTTCGATAAAGAAGACCATCAAAAGCACGAGACGAACCAGTATTTATACCTCTGAAAATCCTCACCCCTGTCGACAATTGACTCCATTAGCCCGGCCATCCTCCACTCATCAACGAGCGAAAAACAACCCAGCAACAACCATCAGACCATCAATCGTCCACAAACAATCTCGCCCTGAAAGATAAGATCCACATCGCGGAGCGTCCGAGACAACGAACCCTGCCAGATTCCCACCCGCCTAGAGACCATATAACCTGAAGAAAATTAGCCTTGGACGGCACGGTGGAGATGTAGGCGAGAGACATTTATTATCTGATAATCGGACATCCATCTCTTCGGGCTGCGGTGGGTCCTCTCGGTCTTAATTCTCTTATCTGATCGTAACCTCGGTCGTAAATACTGCATACAGTTTAGTCCGGCAACAAACAGGCTGGATTCTTGCTCTGCAGATATTATTTTCCTTCCAATGAGGCATGTTGAAGATATTGCCAAGCATGACGGTTCAGCAAGCGATATTGGGATCTTCCTGGCTGTGGGAGTCGAGGTTGAGTCGCTTGACTTGGTGGCCGGAGTCGTGCGAATAAGCGAAGGCTCCTGCGGGTAAAGAAATGAGAGAAACTGAGGGGTTATGCCGTATCAAGAATCAAGACTGCCCGTTTTCAAGCTGCGTGAGACTTACTACCGGTAATATCTGGGATTTGGCTTGCTCAAGTGTCAGAGGAACATTCTCCGAGAGGGATAACTTCGTTACTGTAACTGACAAGCCATCTGTTGACCATAGTTATAATGCTCGGCCGAGCTTGCCGTGCTGGACGTGATAACAAAGTGGCTCTCTTGGTTGTGCCAAGTTTCAACAAGAGACCCAAGCCTCGAGGTAAGAGTTTAGTTGGCGAATTAAAGTCATTGCCAGGAAGCAGAAATCACAGATTTCTATCTTTTCAATCAACTCACACGAATAATGTGCTGTCGATAATGGTCACCCTGCGCTTACTATCAGGTTAGCAGATTATGTGAATGCTGGCTGGAAAATGGGGCCAACGCGACGAAGAACCTGCGATAACATAAGATGAGAAGGGATGATGAATGTAATTTTTGGGCCGACTCAATGATCTTTCATGCCATCAGATTCAAATAAAAATGCCTTATTTGGATTTGAAGTAAGTAGGTAGTTCAACGTAATTGTGAACTCTTTCCAAGAAAATCCAACTGTGCTCGAGATAATATAGCTGGACATTGTTCCATGATACTTGGCTTCAATAGTTTCTTAGGCTCCGGTGACCAATCCACACAAATAGCCCTATAACTTAGAGATCTGTTTCAGGCGTCGGGATGGAACTCCACTCCGCAACTCATAAATATTGCTTCATGATGTACAGTAATAATCCTATCTTTTATGGATGCAGGACAGTTGCTCATTAGAAAATAGTGAAGTAATTATGTGCGTTTCAACGATAACTCGTTTTTACATTCGTTTGTCAAGAAATTATTGTTTTAACGGAAAACACGAAAGAGGTAAAAAGGCAGAAGTAAACTAGGTTCGCATTGGAGTCTACCGAATGGCAAGCATTCTCTTACAAGACTTTTGGTCTCCTCAATCGCAATGCTCAGGTTTGAAAGTTGCAATAGATAAGTCAATCAGTCACCGTACTCTATAGACTTTTACCGGTTCGCTACGGAAAATTGTGCACCGATGGAAATGATTAGTGTAAATAGACATATTTCCTAGTGCTAGCTAACAAGTCCGGTAAACTAGTTACCGTCGATAGTTAATTACTTGTCTCATAAAATAAAAGGGCTGTGCACAGCAAGGCAAGCCCCCTTTTTTGGCATTTGGACATTTGGACATCGCTTGTCCCTTCCGAGTCATCAAGGCGACGTCGCTACCCACCCAAGCTGACTAGGTAAATAACTTTATACTGCATTAGTATGAAGCTAACTTTTGCAAAAAGGAACCGGGTGTTCCCAATCTGAACACACGGTGCTTGTAATTAGGCAGGTGTCTCACCGCGAAGAATCCACTGCATGAACTTGAATAGCCCGTCGCAAAGGAGGTCTGACCCTTTTTTGGTGTAGTGAAATATCTTTCACTCATCGAGGTACAGCGAGTTAGGTTGCTCAATGGTATACGGAGTAGGGACTGACTAGCAATCGGTTCCATCAAAGTACAACGCAGCAGCCCAGATCGGGTAATCCCGATTGCAATCTGTATGACTTCAGAGCCATTCATCGTAGGTCGATCCGTGCCAATTCTTCACGAATCCTTACAGTGGCGTTGCCTCCACTCTGAACCCGGAAAGTTGAATAGGAGTAATACGAGGAGCAGATCTGACCGATGACAGATAACTGCTCCCGGTCTAGTTGATGCATCACATTCTTGCATGCTTGGCAACATATTTGGGCGCCGGAAGAGTGGTTTGCCCTGACGCCACTGGAGTGTTACTTGGAATTAGAGACCGGTCAAAGGGGATCAACCCTTAAGAATTTTATTGTCTTGTTTCTTGGTAATTTGTATATCGCGTTTCTTAGAGAGCCACATTGCGCACATCTTGGTACGTTATATGACATCACCTAAGCGGAAGTATATTCCTTACGTAGGACTTGACCTTGACAGAGGCGAGTATAGACCAAAGATCAATGGATGAAAGCCGCGAGAAATTCCATTCATCCCAACTCCGATAGTTTCACGACTGATATCCATATAATAGACTCCGACTACTCGGTCCGGAGAGCTGTCAACGTTTTCCCGAAATGACCTGTCCAAAGAAGGCATAAATCATGTCAATGGAGCAGTTTAGCGAATTAGCAGCCCACGCTTGTCTTACTAACGTGTAAGCAAGGAGTCAGAGATACAGAGAACGAAGTAGAACAAAGTCGTGCCCCTGGGCTCCTTGACCTACTTTGTGACGTAGCTGCCGTAACAATCGAAACGCCCCTGCAAAGTTGGCTGCCATTAGAGCTAGAGGCACAGGAAGTATGAGGTCATTGTAAAAAGCATCACCGATTTAGTTCGCCAAGACGAGGGTATTTAAAATGAGCACCCCCTGATGGGGGAATGAAAGGCCCTCATTGGGTTTAAAAGTACCTAGTAGGTAGACTTACTTCTTTCTATTGCAAATGTTAAAGCATGCCTTTAACGTTCAGTTCACAACAGCCAAATGCACCTCCCGCGCAGGGGGGAGCTGCGACGGACGCGTCCCGATATGCCCATAATTCATCTTCAGCACCCAGCGAAGAGCCGATTAGGGTAAGGCCCTTATAGGTAATGTGTCGATTAAGTTCTGACCTTCCCTAAAGCAACCCCGGGAGGAGGGTTCGGCCACAATGGATGGATATGTCGGTGGAGAGGACATGCCAAGGCATGTGCTGGCCCCTATGATATTGAATGATATGGGCTATCATAGCCCTGTTGGCGTATAATCAGTCTCGTCCATTCTATCTAGGCTTACACTGACCATTGCACTGATCTAGCATCCACAATTGCCTTCATTCGCCGAGCTTTTTGGGGAGGTAGTCCAGGAACACCCACAGGCTCCTATTCCAATCCCCAATCACGATGATGACGACGACCAAGATATGAACAGTGTGAGTTTTTGAGGTGCACATCTTGCGGATATGTTCAACTAATAGAATCTCACGTACGACCAGACAAATGGAGGTAGTGACTATGAGGAAAGTTTTATGGACACGTACTCCCTGACTTCAAGTATTCTCGATTATCAGTATGAGAATGGACGGCGGTATCCCAGTACTCGGACGGTAGGCTGATTAATTATATCTACTTCGCAAAGTACTAACCGGACATGCAGGGAGATTATATGTATTATTGATCCTCGTCCAATGTTCGGAACTGTCTAACCTGAGTAGGATGCCCAACGATGAAGTCGAACAAGAACGCCTAGATTTGGTATGTATTGGCAGATTGGCGGACTTTCGTATGCTAACAGTCAGTAGGTGCACCATATGTAAGGCACACATGATTTAGCTTACGGCCAACATATAACCACTAGACCACTAGATACTTAATGTTGATGAAAGGAAATCTCTTCAATGCACCAGTAGAGAACCCCCAGAAGGTCCTTGACCTAGGGACGGGGACGGGAATCTGGGCGATCGACTTCGCGGAGTACGAGTGATTATGCATTGAGAACCATTGGCAGTCAGCTAACAAGTCAATCCAGCGAATTCCCAAGCGCACATGTTGTTGGTAACGATATCAGCCCCATACAGCCCTCATGGACACCCCCGAATGTCGATTTTTTCGTGGATGACTTTGAGAGCGACTGGCTGGAGAAACTGAACGCTTATGATTTTGTGCACTCCCGGAACCTTGCAGGGTAGGTTGATTCCATTCCCTTCCCACAGTCTAGCCACTCAAATAATGTCCAGATGCGTCATGGACTGGCCTCGTCTCATCCGACAAGCGTACACACATCTCAAGCCAGGCGGGTACCTCGAGCTCCAGGAAAGCGCCGTATGGGGCTGGAGTGACGACGGCTCTCTGACCGACGGCTCACCTATGATGCAATACCTGATGGCTCTCGACGACGCCGGAAAAAGAATAGGCAGAGACCTCAACATATACCAGCACTTGACAAGATGGCTGATTGACTGTAGCTTCGAGGATGTGCACGAAGCGACGTATTTTCTTCCGTTCTCGCCATGGCCCGAGGACCCTAACTTGAAAGACATTGGCAAAGTACAGGCAAAAATGGTTCAGGATGCCATCGAGGCTTATGGGCTGCGATTGTGCACGCAGGTTCTGGGCTGGAGTCCGGACCAGACGAAGATCTTGCAGGGGTTGGTAAGGGAGCAGCTGAAGAATCCGAGGTTACATTCGTATACAAAGATGTTGGTTTGCTTTGTATTTGTTCATTATAGAGACTTTTGCTGACGCTTACTATAGTCGAGTTGTTTATGGGAGAAAGCCCGTTCATTAACCACTTCGATTGCAGACCTGTATTTAGTGATAGAGATACAGAATGACAGTTGCGAAAGCTTGTAAATAGGACTGCTGATAAACAAGACTTGACTTCTTGCTCTTGAGAACGATACGCTATGTCTGGACGCAATCAAGATGAACACCGCGGTATGGACGGCAATATTTAATCACACAAGTCTCAGAAAAGCTAGTCTCTTCATGGGAAGAAATAGATAGGCAGGGTCGGCCTTCTAAAATCCTTCGCTCGAACAGTACCTTCCCAACCTCAAAATATGCGGAGTTGAAGAGGTATATAAGAGACCAGGTAGCAGTATAATCCAGTAGTAAACTCATTTGAAACGAAAGATAATCAAGAAGAATTGCATCAACCCCACCAGCCGCTTGGACTAAAAACACAACCACCCTTGTATATAACAGACCGCCTATATGGTAACAGCCATGAAATTATCCAGAGAAAAGGCTTGGTTCGCCGAAAGCTACGAGTTAGGTTAACGGCAGGGTCTCGAGACCCCGAGTCACGTCTACCAGCTACCAAGTATAGATATCATGCGTTTCTCGCCCAGCGCATGTGGTCTTGGATGCCTTTGTGTCAATACAGCCGTAACTGTGTATATTAGGTCTTGTGAGAGACGGCTATCTCACGTTTATGCACATAGAAGACAGATTTGATTTTATATGACTGGGGATGAACTGTTTACTGGAAGTGAATTTTGTTTTGACTTCCTGATCAGGGCTAGCGGCCAGCGATCCACGCATCTACAACACTTCCTTCTCACTGTCACTTCCTTCAGTCACCTTCAGTTTCTTTCCCACCCATCACTGATAACTGGCGAGAGAATCAGCCATCCAGGTACGGTCTACCATTTGAATCTCTCACGGTGACGATAAATTCTTGACTTTAACCTAACATCAGCAGCGATGGTTGTACACACCCTAGACCTATACTGAAATCAACTAAAATCACCTTAACCCACTCCAAGACCAACGCTCGAGCGTCGATCGCTGCCTCATGGACCTACCAGACGAGGATGAGGAGATCTACCTTGAATTCGGCCCCGACCTGCATCATCGGCTCGACCAGACCATCGAATGGAACGTCCTACATTATAAAGGCTCGCGGCGCTTTCGCAGCAGACGTCACACCAAGATCTGCATCCAGGCAATGGACCCCAAAGATCTAGAGCACCTTGAATCATTCATCAACATGCATTTGAGGCTCGACTTGGAGGTCCAGCGCCTTGCAGCCTTCATCCACAGGCGGCGCACTATGGAGGCGTCCATCAACAAATACTCGAAGAGTCAGCTTCTCAAAGACGAAGTGAAAGCCGAGGTCGACGTCGTTCAAAAGCGATTGAGAAACCTGGAGATTGAAACACAACCTGCGCGCGAAGTCATCTACAACACGTCCTGCTCGATATTTCTCAGCCTCGCAGAGTTCCCTGCTGGAAGGCTTAAAGAGCGCCTGGAGGAGCCTCACGCCGACAACAACTGGGTCTCTTTGCACTGCAAGGAAAGAGGCGGATGTTGTGCATATGATTGCGAATGCTGCTCAAAGCCCAGAGAGGGTCTCGATATCAAAGGAGTTGGACACTGTACCTCGGCCTGCTTTTGTTGCGAGGAGAGACGAGGAACTCATATTGATACCTCGAATGGCGATCCACATGGATTGGTAATGAAGATCGCCAATCTGGGTGGTAGTAGGGAGTGTCTTGGTCTGATGGACGTTTTCATCGGCGCGGTCAAGATTTCTCGCGCGCCTCCCGAAAAGCCAAAATCCAGTCAATGGTGGATGGCTGGGTATGATTCGCGGGGGTTTATGAGGAAGCACTTTCCCTAATTTAGTCTTTCGTTGTTCGAGGTACGTAGATCTCAATCTCCGTGATGTCAAGGCGGGAAAAGTCGTTACGACGGAGTGGCTTGCTGAAATGAAGTTATCTGATGAATCAAACACAATGCAACCTGACCGTTTGATGAACAAATAAGATTACTGAGAACAAGTTCGATGGTTAGTGTGACTCATGCTTTAAGAGATTTTATAGGTTCTGGCAAATAAAACGACCTGTGGACGCTACTCCTTTACTATTCCGTCATAATGCATGATCGACGGTGAGTCAACCAACACGACTCAGAGTAAGCACTAGATATAAAACAAGCGACAAAATACTCCACCAAGAGACCCACAATCTACTGTATAAGATTGCTTAATTCGCAACCGAGACTATCCTCCCAACATCACAGTATCTTGAATTAATCAACACAATATGCCAACCTCACGCTTCGAATCGGGCGTATACTTCACTGCGCCCAAGGATGACAACGAACAACGGACAGAGCTTTCTCGACCCTCTCATTTCTCACTTCTCTCAGTCACTATTAACGCCACCGTAGAGAGCAATATCTCTACGACGACCATCACGCAAAAATACACAAACCCATCTTCCGCTGCAGTTGAGCACGCCAAATACCTCTTTCCCATCTACGACGGCTCCGCTGTCACGTCTTTCAAATGTTGGATCGGCAAAGACAAACTGCTCGAAGGAGCCGTGAAGCCAAAACAGCAGGCCCGCAAGGAGTTCGCAGAAGCCGTGTCGAAGCACAAGGCGGCGGTTCTCGTCGAAGAGCTGACCCCCGAAATCTTCGAAACAAATCTTGGCAGTATCCCCAGCCAGACAGACGTGGCTGTGGAGATCACCCTTGCTACGCAGCTGAGAGGGGATCAAACGACCGGCGCTACCACTTTGACCATCCCCACCAGCGTGGCCCCCAGATATGGATTGCAGCCTAGGGGGTATAATCAACCCGAGACCGCGAGTACAACCGCAGTGGCAGGAGAAGATACACTTCATATCAATGTGCACGTTTCCATGCCCGAGCAAATTACGCAGATCGAGTCTCAGACCCATACGATATCAGTGAAGCTTGGTTCTGAAACCGGCATCTTTGACCCCTGCAAAGCAAACACTTCTCTCACCGGACGGTCCGCAGTCTTGGAAAAAGATTTTGTTCTTACAATCATGTCCAACTCGAAGGAATGGATGGTGTCTCGGGCTATTGCTGTACCTCAGCCGGATTCTAACAAATCGACCATTGCACTGACGTTGAGCCCTGGTGACTTGTTCCGAAAGAGATTCAACCCTGACAACTACACCGGAGAAGTGATCTTCGTGGCCGACCGCTCTTCGTCCATGAATGCAAAGATTCCCGCCCTGCGAAACGCAATGAACGTCTTTCTACGAAGCCTGCCGGAGCAATGCTCGTTTAACATTGTGTCGTTCGGAACCTCGTTTTCCTGGATGTGGGAAAGCTCTCAGCCATATAGTCAAGAAATTCTCGACGAGGCAACTAGCCACGTTGGTTCATTTGAAGCCAACTTTGGCGGCACCAAGATCTTGCAAGCATTGGAAAGCATCCCGGAACACTTCAACAAGCGCGCTGATGTACCGACTAACGTGATTGTACTAACGGATGGAGAGACATGGGACGTGGAGAAGGTGATCGAGTTCGTCGCGAGAACGGCATCGAACCCAGAGACGAACATCCGGTTCTTTGCCCTCGGCATTGGAAAAGAGGTCTCGCATCGACTGGTCCAGGGCATCGGCATGCGCGGTGGTGGATATGCCGAGGTCATCAGCGACACGAACTCGTCTTTGGCCTGGCAGGAGAAGATGATCCAGATGTTGAAGAATGCGTTGACACCATCTCGCCTACGATGTTCGATTAGCTTTGACGGATTGGTGCAGAATGGAACTGGATGCCTTCAGGCGCCTCATTCTATTCCACCTCTGAGCTCCTTTTCTCATCAGTCGATCTACTACATGCTAGATCGTGACGCCGAAAAGATACCCGACACTGTAACTATAACAGCAACGACAGAAGATGGAACGAATCTCACCACACAGTTGCTCATTCACAGAAGCAACATATCAAGCATTCACCACCTCGCCGCGAAGGCCTTCATGAATGACTACGAGACCGGTCAAAGCTGGCTTCATGCGAAATATGCATCCCTTCTAGTAAGCGATCAGGGTGCATTCAACCGTATTCTCGAGCATGAGGCCCAGAAATTGGGCGTCAGATGGTCGATTCCCAGTAGATGGACCAGCTACGTCGCCGTCGACCGCGCCTCTCAGAAAGACCATGAAACATCTGTCGAGCCAGCCGAGAGAGGCGAACCGCCTCATGACTCGGAAAGCGAATCCGATGAAGACATGGGATTTGGCCTGTATGACGGAGACGAATCACCTCATGATTCGGAAAGTGAATCTGATGAAGACATGGGGTTTCGCCTGTACGACGGAGGCTCAACTGGGGGTGCCTTGCGATTCTGTCGCGCCGGCTCATCTTCTTCTTCCGATGATGACACTGCAGCCCACGTCGCTCCCCAATTGCCTGATATGTCACTTTACAAGACGCGTGATATTCAAGGTAACATACAAGGAAGCGTTGAAGGCAGCACGAGAGGTGCTGGTCAAGACGTCCGAATGGTGGCCACTTCATTAGACCGTCCATCTTCGCCTTCTTCCTCCGCTACCAGAATAGTTAGGGGAGGCTCGATGGGTTGCTTCGGAGGCGGTGGGATTCCCACGGACGGGGTGAGCTTTAAAGCGAAGAAATGCAAGCGTGCATCATCATCTACAAGTGGCACCGCGGAGCCTATCAAAGAGGCAGCTCAGCCTGAGCTCAATCTGTCCAGGGTTCTCTATCTCCAAGCGGCGAATGGAGACATGAGAGTTAAGGGTAGTGCCATCGAAGCACAACTTCTGGCTGAGTTTCACCCGCAGGCTACGGAGGATATGAGCAAGTTGCTGGCCTCTTTGTCGGTGAAACTCGATACCATGGAGCGTGCATTCTTGTTGAATATTTTGGCTGTCGTTTACGTGACCGTCAAATGCGTGGAGTCTAAAGGGCTGTGGGAGATGCAAATTACGAAGGCACGAAAGTATCTCAAAAAGCGACTGGAAGAGGCTGCTGTTGATGTAGAGTTCGAGGCAGCCTTGGAGCAGTTGGAGAGCACGGCTCAACAAGGACTTTTGCACCAGTGATTGCTTGGTATATTTTCTGATTGTTATCACTTTTTTTTTTTCTTTTTTTTTTTCTCCTGTTCTCTGGCTTTCCTCTTCTGTTTGTTCCTCTTTCTAGATTCAGTTCATCTGGGATATTGCTTTTCTTGATATTCGTGCTCTAGCTTAGTTACTTGTCTAGTATGATTTGATACCCAATGCAAGTTAGGTCTCAGCACTTCAGAATTGATGTCCAGTTGCACATTCACATACTGCATGTCCAAATGCATAGACCATGGACTTTCCAACACTAAGACCTATCATTCACCCTTCTCTTCTCCTTCATCCAAAAAGCCCTCAACACAAAAACCATCACAAACATACTTACATCCAATGCCAGATTCCAGCTATACCCGACTAGATACCGGGGTGCGTCGACCGTCTTCCAGACACTGTCCATACTCCATTAGCGAACAATATCAACCAAACCTTTGAGCCCAAAAGGAAAGAAAAGGAAAACTTACAACAACGGAATCCACGCCCCAAACGCATTACCAACCGTATTCATCGCACTAATAACCAGCGCCCTCTCCTCCGCATTCCCCGCACAGATCTCATTCGCCCAGGCATACACAATCGCCGCAATGCCATTCGCCGTGCCCGATAGGAAGAACGCAAAGAACTTCAATCCCACCGGAACAGACCAGACCGCTAACACGATGCATGCAAAGATATTCAACACAGCGGTGATGGCAATCAAGATGACCTTTGCGTTATAGATATCAGATATCACGCCGTTAGTGATCGATGCGATGATCGTCACGGCTGGCGAAACAGTCGTGATGGTATTGATCGACTCGACGGAGTAGGATTGAGATTTTAGCCAGAGAGAGAGACCGCTGTTGGAGCTGACACCGTCGGCCTGGGAGAAGAAAAATGCGAAGAGCACGAGGATCCAGAGACGCCAGCTATTTAGGATCGACAGGATACGAGGGATCGTAAAGGGAGCTCGGGGCTCCAGGTTCTCGGATTTCATTCGTTCTTGGGCAAGGGTGATTTCGGCGGGGCTGAGGAATCGGGAGTTGCAGTTATCTGGGGTGCTGGGGAGAAGGAAGAAGCCTAGGATGGCGATGGGGATGGTGCATGCGAAACCTAGTATGCCATGGCGGTTAGTTATCTCGCTTTCTCGGGTATGTCGAGACGCTTAACAAAGGTCAGAAGAGATCACTAACAAATGATATACAGCCATCTCCACCCCTCAATGCCATACCGTCCATCTAATCTTGCGTATGCACCGGCCTGGATATAACCCGAACTCATACTCCCAACCTGGCTCGACACGAAGAAGATGGCTCCACGGCGCGCGAGCTCGGAGCGTTTGTACCAGCTCCCAAGGTACCATTGTACGGCGGGGAAGAAGAAACCGCCTAGAGCGCCGACGAAAAAGCGGAGGGCGTAGAGCGTCGTCACGCTGGTTGCTTTGTACTGGGCGAGCGTGAATACGCCCCAGAGGAGGTCGGCGGTGGGGAGGAAGATGTTGATTGGAGTGCGGGTCATCTATAGGGATTGGAGTGTGTGAGTTAGTTATTTGGTGCGAACTTTGCATCATCATGTGGTGGGGGAGACGAACGAGAAGCGTCAATGGAATTTGCATCGTGATAAAACCAACCCTAATTGCATATTAGTCTTGCAATGACAACGAGGTGCAAGTGAATGGATCAGGATGGAGTACATGTAGACCGTATTCAAGTAATTCAACTCATTCCCCCATAATTCCAAGTCCTCTTTCATCCCACTCACGTAGGCCGTGCTCGTCGCCGATGAATCCAGGACCTTGGCCCAATGCGCCAGGAACAAGAACACGATGATCAGTCCATCGAGCTTCAATATGAGACGTCTCTCTGCTGGGGTGTCGCTGGGCGAGAAATACTGATACCACTTTTGTTGAGCCTCGGTCTCTGTGCCGCGGGGTTGTGGCAGATGCGTGTCTTCTTTCGTCTGGGTATTCGACGTCAGTTTCTCCGAGATGGGGGATTCGGCTGCCTGAGGGGACTTTTCTATCGCGTCCGACATGTTGATCATGCATGTCTTTTGGGGTATTTGCGAGGTTGAATGCATGGCGGGGTTTTACTCTGTTCTAGCCTTTATAAGCACGCCATTGCTGGTGGGGATGGCGATTGGATTCACTTAACCATCCTTGTATGTCTAGTTCGGTCCTGCATGAGATCTTGGCTTCTCTGGCTGTGATCGAGCTTACCTTTCGTTCAGTATGTCTCAATTATGTTCATTAAATTATATATCGATACCCAGTATTTCATTCCCAAGGCCCATCTAACCTCCTTTTACCCAGCCATTCCAAGCCAACACCATTCCCTGTACATCCAATAACATTATATAAGACCCAAGCCCCTCGGCAAAATCAAACTCTTTCATGATGAATCGCCGACCCACATTTAACTGAATCCCCAACAACCACCTCATCCATCGTCTCGATGCGTTTCGACTCCGCCTCGACAAACTCCTGTGGCCGTTTCCGCTGCGTCAACGACCTGTTCCCGCACACGATGGGCGATTTATGACGAATGAAGATCTCATCCATGTCTTCTAGCGTGCGACGCGAGGTTTCGGGGTACAGGCAGTAAATTACAGGGAAGTAGGCCCAGACGATGATGGCGAACACTGTTCATTCCATTAGCACACAGCCTATTCGAGAGGGTTGGGGAAGCGCAAAGCAAAGGGGGACTTACTCAGGTAGAATCGCCAGTGGATATTATCTACACCGACTTTCGTGAACTGCGTGACGATGAACCCGCCCATCCAGTTCGTTGCCGTGGCGGCTGCCGCGCCGCGAGTACGCCATCCCAGGGAGTTTACTTCGGAGTTGTACACCCAAGGGACTTTGGCGAAGCTTGTGCCGTAAAAGAAGTAGTAGAGGAAGAACATGGCGGTGGTGACGCGGCCGAGCTAGAGATGTTAGTTCTGAATATTTTGGCAGAAGTAGGTAGGAGACGACTTACGAGGCGCTCGCGCGACGGGTCGTCCGCGGCTACTTTCAGACAGATAGACGCGATGAGGTAGCATGAACCCATGGTCAAGGAACCGTAGAGCATCATCCTGGATGGTCAGCTTTAGGCGAAGTGGCATATAGGCAGGGATTCGAATCCTTACTTGCGACGACCAAAGCGATCGATGATAAGCAGACAGCAGAAGGCGGCTACCAGGTAGATGGTGGCGTTGATCCCGGTCAACAGGCGACTTTCCTCTTCGTCGAGACCCACGCTCTGCTGTAACAGAGTAGGCAGGTAGTATCCTAGCGCATTGACACCACTGAACTGCTGCATGAACTGCGTTCCGCAAGAGAGCAGCAGTCGGCGCAGAGTCTGAGTTTTGTCGCGACACAGCAACACGTCCATCGTGGGCACGCGGTCCTTACGCTCCACCTGCAGCGCTGATTGGATGGATAGAAATTCCGCCGACACATCGGCGTCGTGGATATCCTTGCCCTTGCCCTGCAATCGCGCCAGCACTTGCAGCGCCTCGTCGGGTCGGTCCTGGAGGAGGAGCCATCGCGGGGACTCCGGGATTAGGACTAGCGCCATTGCTACGATGATGGGGAATATGAGTTGAAAGCCCAAGGGAAATCGCCATTGCAGCGCTTCGCCCTGGAAATACAGCCCGTAGTTCATCCAATTGGCGAGACAGAATGCTGCGGTGTTACAGAGGGATCCGACGACCACGAGCTTGCCGCGGACGTTTGGTTTCGAGCATTCAGCCTGGTAGACCGGACAGGTCGAGGAGGTCAGGCCCATTCCGAAGCCATTGATGACACGTCCGATAATCATCTGCGGCAGATGCCACGCGACGACCTGCAGCACCGCTCCGATCACATTACAAGCCAGACCCAGCGCGACGGTCTTTTTCCGACCGAGTTTATCGCCAAGCGTGAAGGCGAAGATGGCACCAAAGAAGGCGCCGAGCTGCAGTCGTCCCAAAATCGCACCGTCAGCACTTATTTCTACCGGTATGATGATGTTGTGGATGTCTCGGGAAGCAGTGGGTCCCGCGGGGAATCTCATTGCTCACGGAAAAGCAGCTCGAGGTGATGCCGGAGATGTCAGCATCGTCGGTCTCCGGGAAGTGTTTCTTGAAATCGGCTGAAATTAACACTCCGGAGAACACACCCTGGTCATAACCGAACCACGCCATGGAGCTGTATCATTCGCCCGTCAGACAATCCGGTGGCGGCCAAGCCCGCCGGGGGGCCAATTTAGGATAGATGAAGACTGGGATATCAAGCATACCAGGCATTGGCGATAGTAACCATGCTAATGAGCCATCGCCCACTAAGGCGAGCCGAAAGGTCGAGGCCAGCCATTTCGGAATAGTGAGAGATTCCCGATGACCAGGGTAGGGAGAAGACAGCAATCACGAGTGGATTCCCTGTGTCATTCAGGTTCAAGTGGACCAGGCAACTGACAAGGAAGAGGAAATCCTCCGAAGTATATATACTTTTTTTGTCCTCGTCGGTTGCAATTGTCACTCTGGCAAGCCAGAGGAAGAGGACAAAGCTTCAACACCACGAGCCGATGGGAGGAATAGAACAAGAGATAGATTGACTGAGTCCGGGGTAAGCTGGTGAGGTCCACTCCTGAGAGAGAAATGAGGAGAAAATGGATCCTTCTGCTCTTTCCCCGTCCGGTCTAGTGTCCGGTCCCGTGATGGCCCCGTGGGGGGAGGCGGCAGATCTGCCCGCTGTCCGGCGCGGATGAGCGGCAGCGGGGATACCGTGGAAGCGATAGTTGATAATTGATAACAATCAATGTTGTTGACTTTGTTCATGCTGAAATTCACGTTCAACGGACTTCCCGTCTACTCGCATCCTCCTCGCATATATCCATCCGCTCACCATGACCAAACTGATTCTAGTCACCGGTGCCACCGGCTTCATTGGCGCCCACATCGTCGATGCGCTGCTATCTCGCGGACTGCGGGTACGCGGGGCAACGCGCTCGCTGGAAAAAGGCAATGCCATGATCCAGGCTCGACCGCAGTACGCCAAGCAGCTGGGGTTTGTACAAATCGACGACTTCGAGAAGCCCGGTGGCCTGATAGAGGCCGTCAAAGGCGTAGATGGTGTGATCCATACTGCCAGCGTGAGTGAACCCCAACGGCCATACCAACCCCTCATCAACTTATTCCTGCCCCTCTCCGGTCTCTCCAAGCAAACGCGGAAGCGGAACTAAAATCCGCACTCTCCCAACGTAACAGCCATTTACCTACGACACGACGGACAACGAGAAGGAGTTAATCCGACCCGCCATCAACGGCGTTCGCGCCATCGTCGAGGCCGCCTCCACGAACCCACAAATCCACCGCATCGTGCTCACCTCATCCTTCGCCTCCATCATAAACGTCAACCGCAAGGGCCCGCCGTATTTCACACTCACCGCGGCGGACTGGAACCCGTTGACATACGAGGAGGCCGCGGACCCAGCGACCAGCGCGGTCGTCGCTTACCGGGGGTCGAAGAAATTCGCGGAGTTGGAGGCATGGACGTACGTGAAGGAACAAAAACCCGCGTTCGACCTGGTGGCCTTGTGTCCGCCCATGACGTTTGGCCCGGTGGTGCACCCCGTGCCGAGCGTGGACCGGCTGAACGAGTCCAATGCCATGCTGTGGAAGATTGCGAGTGGGGCGAACCCACTACCTGTGTCGCGGGTGCCGTTCTGGATCGACGTCCGGGATCTGGCTGTCGCGCATGTCGAGGCGTTGTTGAATCCTGGGGTCGGGAATCGGCGTTATGCTCCTGCGTCGCCGGAGCGATTTTCATATGGGCTGGCGGCTAGTATCATGGCCGAGGAATTTGAGTCGCTCAGGGGGAAGGTGACGTTGGAGGATCAGGCTCTCGATGAGAGTTACGGGTTGGATGGTGAAACGCCAGCGAAGGAGTTGGGGTACTCGTATAGACCATTCCGAGAGACGGTCAGGGATCTCGTGACACAGGCCATTAAGATGAGCCAAACATCCTAGTCATGGTTGATAAAGAAACTCTAATTCTAACGGTAGTGTATCTAAGGTCTATTCGAACGCCATGTACAGGCAAGCATCCACCGCATCTATACTTGACCATTCTTCTCTCATGTCCTCACTAATCAGATTGAGCACAATGCTCCGTGTTGTCAAATCACCATCTAAACCGCCGATGCGCCTAAGCACCCCGAGCTCATTCAGTGTAAAGTTGTACTTTAATGTGGGACAATTATGGTTGTCACAGAGCTTACCCAACCCATCGAGGCCAGCATCATTGATTGGCCCACCGGTTGAATGTTTGTCGGTCTTCACGTACTATAAGCTACCTTCCTCTTTGGGCTCTTTTGGCGGGTAAACAAAATTCCCCTCTCGTCTGAATGTTTGGGCCGATAACCTTGGTCTAGATCAAACGGACGTCATGCGGTCGATGACAGCTGATGCATACGCCATGGAATTGTCCAAGCCACCGAAGGTGCCCGTCGAACAATTGGTACCACGCCATGCCACTGAGATCATCGCACAGTGAATCAGGGTCCCCGAGCACCCGAACTTGACGGAGCTCTCAGATCTCATCTCTCGGTACAGAATAGAACACAGCATCCGAGCATCTCGATCAGCTCGTGGAGAAGACCGCATAGATAAGTTGATAACCTTCTGTCAGGCAGCGGGGGGAAGCGGCAGCCCCACCGCGGAACCTGCCCGTGCGTCATGTGGGGCCGACGGTGGTTCGTGGGAGATTCAACCATCGCGAGGTCAGGTTGTGCTGTTTGTGTTCCACGTGGGGTAGTACCGATAGGTACACACGGAGCTTAATTTCCCGTTCATTTAAGAATCTTTGCATCTCGCTTTCTTGCCGACTGGATCTGTTCAACACTTTTCAGGCTTTTTTGCGTCCTGTCCACTCTGGTCAAGTCGCTGCAGTCAAATCGTCCATCATGGGCTCCCATCAAGTCACAGAACATGATGTTACGATCACGTCGTTCGAGATCGTGGATCTGCGGTTTCCCACTAGTTTAGATGGCGTTGGGTCGGATGCAATGCACAAGGGTACAAATGGATCTCATCCGTATATTCAACTCAAGACAAACCAGGATGGGCTGGTTGGCGATGGGATTGTAAGAACAACCATTTCATCCAAGCTCCGCGGAAAGCTCAAGCAATGCTAACTCGGTGTTGAACAGGCATTCAGCAATGGACGAGGAAGCGAACTGATCTGTCTGGCACTCGACATTTTCGCAAAGCGCGTGGTAGGCAAGACAATGCACGAGCTCACACGGAATATGGGAAAGACATGGCGGTACATGGTTTCGGACTCGCAATATCGATGGGTTGGCCCGGAAAAGAGCATCACACACTTGGCGGTAGCGGGGGTTCTGAACGCGGTCTGGGACCTGTGGGGCAAGATTCTGGACAAGCCCGTCTGGAAGATTGTCTGCGATATGAACCCAGAGGAGATTGTTCGGTGTATTGACTTCCGATATATTACTGACGTGATAACGCCGGAGGAGAGTATCGAG
This sequence comes from Aspergillus melleus, assembly GCF_016097325.1. NCBI lineage: Eukaryota > Fungi > Ascomycota > Eurotiomycetes > Eurotiales > Aspergillaceae > Aspergillus > Aspergillus melleus. The sequence continues at coordinate 1,304,915 of NW_025763377.1, forward strand.
ATGCTAAAGAAAACACAAAAGGGCAAGCAGGATCGCATGCGAGAAGCATTTGAAAACACTGCAGTACCCGCATACACCACGTCACCGGGTTGGTTGGCCTTCTCTGGCGATCGCATGCGAGAGGTGCTTGAAGATACCATTGCCGCCGGTTACACCGTTTTCAAATTCAAAGTTGGCACCAGCGTTGAGGCTGATCGGGAGAGGTTATCGGCTGTCAGAGAGGTGTTGGGGTATGACAAGGGACACCAGATTATGATCGATGCCAACCAGGTAAGGCGTTACCGCTCAAATGCCTTACTTCAGTTGTGCTAATTCTTGCTCAAGGTTTGGAGTGTCCCACAGGCGATCGAGTACATGAAGCAGCTGGTGGAGTTCAAGCCGGTGTTTATCGAGGAGCCCACGAATCCTGATGATGTCCTCGGTCACGCTACAATCCGCAAGGCTCTCAAGCCATACGGAGTCGGCGTGGCTACCGGCGAGGCTGCCCAGAACCGTGTGACCTTCAAGCAGCTCCTGCAGGCCGAGGCCACCGATGTGTGCCAAATCGACGCTGTCCGTCTCGGCAGTGTCAACGAGTGCCTTGTAAGTGACATTGACATGCCATCCAACAAATATGCCGCAGCTAACGTAATCCAAGGCGGTCATGCTCATGGCTTTGAAGTTTGACGTCCCGTGTGTGCCTCATAATGGTGCCATGGGCTTAACTGAACTGACCTCACACCTGAGCACAATTGATTACATCGCTATCAGCGGACGCAAGTCGATGCTGGAGATGGCGGACAGCCACCGTGAGAATCTGCGCCATCCTTCGCAGATCAAAGACGCACATTATGTCACCCCTCTGGCACCTGGCTACTCGACCGGATACACCGAAGAGGCGCTGGAGAAATACACATACCCCAATGGCAGCTTTTGGAGAAGCGACATCGGGCTTGAGATTATCGCCCAGCCCACTGGAGACGAACTATGAACAATAGTCTGTGCATGTACGGCGTTTTGGACTGCCTGGTTTAGCTTTTTGGTTAACCACGACATCACTATTCCCCATTCATTGAGCATGATTGAGATGACGACTCAGACGCGCGATAGCAATCGCTGCTTTCTTTGTATATCCTCCAGAATGATAATTACAGCTTCGAGACTGGAAAATGCCCAGGGACGTATGTTATCAATCGCCCGTTGTTGAAGCTCGTCAATGTCGGGAACGAAATGCCGCAAATTGGGGCTTAGAGAAGCGAGCGTGAGAACCACAATGGCACCCAGTGTTCTTTGCTTTCTGTCAGCACATCCAGAAAGCAGCTACACTCTAGCCAGTTTGCACTTACGATAGGGAGAACGTCCAAGTGTATTGGCTTGGTTGGGTCATGACCTGCGAAGTGTTGTGAATATAGTACCGACAGCTCTCGATGCAAATGCCTGCCTTCTCAATCATGGTCTCTGTTGTTCCTCCAACTCCGTGTGTGGCTATATACAGCACAAACGGCCGGTAAATGATGTGTCGGGCAGCGAAATACCGGATTCGAAGAATCGCCTCGCGAGGGTTTGTAGGGTTGAGGGGGATTCCCATCCCTAAGACTGGGCGAAAGGCTTCTGGTATCGAAGAGTGCCACATTTTGAGCTGCTCGTGTAGTTCATCGGACACATTGATCATGGAAGAAACGTCCTCGATTGAGAATTCATCCGGAGTCATCAGAGTGGTAGATGAAAGAGTCAATAGGTGCATCTTGCTGGGATACAGTGAGTTGTGAATTCTGTTGAGCAATCGGCGAACAGAGATTTCAGCCAGGTAACACGTAGATTGCATTAAACCGAGATTCGAACAGCTGGGAAGGCTAACTTCGTCAGTCAGCTGCTGCAGACCGCTTCGTGGCAGCTCCAACTCTGCTAGTCGATCACATTCTACGAGGAAACAGGACCAAAAGAGACGGATGATACTCTCACGCCAATTTGGTCCTTCCTCCCGCGCATCCATTCTACAATCGTATCAGCGTTTTTCTAATACTTCCTCTCGTCTTTAGATTTGCTCCCATACTTACCCTGACAGTTTGAACTGAAGAATTGTAGACGCCGAGTAAATCAGTCTCCAGCTCTGCAGTGGGCGGACAATGTATGCAAAGTACACACTGGCGAGTACCAGGGCCTGTGGTAGTAGAAGGTTGAACGAAAACGACCAGGATGACTGCGATATAAGCGTGGGCAGTGCATGTTGCATGTATTCCATGCCCGGAGGCGATACTTTAAATTCCGGGGCCTTGAGAGGTGAAGCCGCGACAGCTCCAAGAGCTAGCACAACCATACAGAGCGCAGACGGAATGCTGGAGTCAGGACCAACTTCCAAAAATCGATTATAAATCTCCTCGAATTCAGCCTGCTCCAAGATTGGGTGGTTCGGATGAGCCAACGTGAAGAACGTGGATACTAATTCGTCGGCTACTTCTCGCCTGATGTTGAGTTGCGGCCTGGGCTTGGACAATTGCTCAAATGATAGCTCTGGTGGTAACTGACTTCTTGATTCCAGCAAGAAGAACAGATCCGGGGGGTATTCGCCGATCAGGGCTTTCATGGACGGCAAGCTCAGCAGATAGCTGGAGGATGTCTTGTGTTTAACTGGAATTGTCAAAGGTGGCAACTTCGCTAATTCCGACTGCACATCCAACCCCGGAAATGGCCATGAAGCGGACGTGACGGCTTGTGTGGATTGCACACCGGTCATCGGCACGGACGATTGGCTTTGTGGAGTGGCCGCATTATGGTTATGAGTATATGCGTTCGACCCGTTAGAAAGCGCGGTTATCTTCTCCGACTGGCTTTCGAGAAGGGATTCGATGTCTTTAAGGCGACTGAGTATTTCCCGCGTCCCCCCGGAGGTGTCGATTCTATACGGTATAAGGTGAGAACCAATGTGTCAACTGCGGGGCGCGGCTATCGACCCACCTCTGGGATGGCAAGTCATCGTAGTGACATTCGACTTCTAGTTCGGAGCAAGTGGAACACGAGGGCTTCTGGGCATCACATCGTCGCTTACTATCCATTGCTCTTAGCTCACGACAAACAAACCCGACCAATGCGGGCGGAGAAAGGGGGGAAGGGAGAATTGCCATTGTGGCTTACCGGCTGCGACAAAAATTACAGGCCAACGCCACACGTTTCCTGCTAAAGCTCATTCTCGAGGCCGCACCAACAAGGAACACTCTGTACAATCAAGGCATAATAAAACGCCGCTGACAAGGGGGCTGGGAGAGAGAAAATGGAGGCGCACAGTGAAGTGACGGGACGGGCCTCGGGGAAATCTGGGGAAGCGGAGGGGGTCAGCTGACGCCTAGCCCGAGCAGGCTAGACCCGCTTAGAAAGCACTCATGGCGTGATCTAGTCCCAAAGGAGACGACTCTGTAGAGAAGATTCTCTGGATCTATCAGATATCATACGTTTGATTCGAGTGCCAATGCTATCATCCTTCCCCGTGTGGATAACTTAGCGCTGCATGCATATTACACCTACGTCATCCGACCAAGCAATCAGAAGCTTGACAGCTGGCTAGGCCCCTTCCCGTTAGGAGATCCGTTGGAAAATATATCAGCCCGTCCGTTCTTGGCCGTCACACAATGGTATTGTCCTCATTTTCTCCATGATCAGCCTTTGTTCATGCGCATGGTACCCGAGTATTGTCTTATAATTTGATCTAGATTCAATGTCCTGACCTCGTACCGTATATTGTGCTACCGCATGGGAGGAAAGCTTCACATGATCGTATATTTCCAGTCAGAAGAATATCTACTTGCTACAACGAGCTACAAAGCTTAACCCATACTCTGTACAATGTTTTTCACTGTGGTGGCACTTTGGGATCCTCACTACTTGCAGCTGTGACGAGACGCAACTCCCCTATTTATCCATGTCCACTTCATACCCCATCGATGAGACAACCTCAGAAAATGGCATCTGCAGTGTAAGGCCAACAGTCTGCAATCTTGTTGTCATCTTGAATTGAAATGACGACAGATCCCTCTCCTCTCAGAGGGTCGCCTTCCCAGACAACAATATCTCCACTATAAGGTTTGGTTTCTCCTCCACCATGCTCGCTTGCTGATCGAAGACCCAAGATCTCTTCAATGTTGGTAGAGACAAGGGCAATGGCCTCTTCATCACTCAGACCCGCATACTTGCCGGCCCATCGAGCTTCTTGTGCCAAGCCATGAACAGCCGAGTCGCTCCGAACTGCCAGGCCCAGTTGGACACCAGCGTCTATCAGAATCTTGGCGGGACTTTCGCTCAGGGGCGGTCCTATTAGAACGTTCTTCTTTTCCCAGTTGTCAGGGGCACCGTGGTTTCCAGTGAGAATTACTGGGATGTCTGCCTCTGCCAGTGGCTTGGCGACCTGTACAATCAACGATTTAGTAAAAAGACATTTTCAAGGAATATAGGGCACGATGAGTGATTTCTTACTAAAGCAGCTCCGTGTCCACCATGGATGACCAACTTAACCGAAGGGTAGTCACGCTTTATCAAGATCAGTTGGGCGATATCGTCCTGAGAAATGGCTGTTAGTTCTCCCTTCGAGTTGACCAAAATAAGGACGGTAGGAACATCATGAATACCTCATTGAATACTCGTACGACTACAGGCAGTAATCCGTTCGCAGCTTGGGCATATATATCTTGGCTATCCTGTTGGCCCTTTTCTAGTATCTGACGGAGGTGCTCAATCTCAGAAGAGATGGTCGGCGTGCTGTCATCTTGAAAAGGTAAAACAATATTAGTTTCCTTAGCAAGAAATAACAATATCTTGATCTGCATCACCTACCTTTAGCCGATTGACCAATTGCCAGGTGAAGAGCAACGTTATCTTTCCAAATACCTCTTTCCAAAATGGTGGCTGTTTCGCTGGTCCGTATTCCCACGCTGACTCCATCAATGATGCCAGATCCGTGTGGAGGCGTGACCGCTTTTGTGACGCCACCAATTCGAGCTCTCGTAAATGCTCTGCCGTGGAGATGCACACCGTATTTCGCGAAATGGACACTCTTCTGTTCGTTAAGTATATCTCCGCTTTTTGCCGTTCCGTCGCCGGTGGAGCTCTCAGACGGGATTGCTTGTATTCCGAGATTAGTAGCAAATGCCACAAGGCCCGGCGTTATATACCCATTGTTCAGTGCAATATGGGAGATTTCTCCGTCCTTGTAATAGGAAGCACATGTCGATTCCTTATCAAAACATGCAATCCTGCCATTCTCAATGAAAAGAACAAGACCTTGTGCAGATTTGTCAACATGGGTTGGGGTGCCAATCAGAGATCGTTTGATTCCGGTGATAAGCACTGATTTATTGACTCTTGCACAGATGTCGTCTTTCTGTGCATCGGAAACAAATGGTCGCACCACTGGTGCTTCTTGATTGAACAAACCCGTGGTCTTTTCCAATTCCTTTACGCCATAATCATTTTCCAAGAGAGCACGGCCGTCGATGAACACTTCAAGGGGAGTCGCGCCGACTTGCAAGGGATGATCGTCCCAAATTACTAGATCCGCATCGTACCCAGGGCGGACGTATCCAATACGGTGGTCTTGCTGGATTGATCGAGCAGGCACTGATGTCACAGACTGAAGTGATTTCTCCTCAGATAGACCGAATGAGTGAGCAACGACTGCCTGGTGACTATGACAGAGTCAGAAAATGGCGGAAAAACAATCAAACAAATCTCCTACTTACATAAGGTCTTTGGCATAGTTTCCTTCGCCAGTGTGATCCTGTGTGTCGTGTTAACTGGGCGATCTTCCCTCAAGAACTTTCAACAGGGGCTTACTGATTTTAGAGCAACTTTAACCCCATGATCGTCTAGGATCTTCGGGCCTCTCAAATTGGCTCCGTACGCCTCTGCTTTAAAAAGCGCATTCTCAGCAAATGTAGCGATCGTAATGTTCCTGGTGTCGTTAGTGATTAGTGGGTATGTAGAAGGTGCAGATACTAACTCTTCTAGATGTTTAAGAAGTTCGGGCACCTGCCATGCCTCAAGTGCATGGTGGAAGGCTCGAGGATGGACACCAAGTTCATGCAAAACAGCAGCCATGCGTTCAAAGTCTTCCGGCTCATAACAGTGCACATTGACATTGAGTTCTCCTCTCAAAAGCGCCAGAAGGGTCTCGAATTCAAATGATTCGGGTCGCTTTCCTTCTTTCTCAATGAAGCTCGAGATATGATGACTTTGCGCAAAAGGTATTCCCTCAATCGCAAATGCAGCATCGCACCAGGAGGACTGACGATCAAGCAGCTGTTGTGCTTTCTCGAGTTGTTCGCGCAAGAGCCACGCCAAGCCCAATCTAGTATTGCCATAGACACGCTTTGGATTCTCCCCACAAGCCATCTTGAGGTACCTTTGCCGATGGATTTCTGGACGGCCATCTTCTAAAAGCAGCTCTTCCACAACGGGCTCACCGTTTGGGCCCGGACGCGGGAAATTTTTGACGAGATAGGCTTCACCACCGACGATATTCGCCGAGCCCGGTAGAACCAGTGATGAGGTGACGCCGCCCGATGCAATAATTTTGATCGCCGGGTCGTAGGGCTTGAAGCCATCGAGCGCGCGCACGAACGGAGTTATTGGTCCCAAGAGCGGTCGCTCGTTCACGTCACTGGTAGAGGGCAGTTTTGGAAATGGAAGTAGGAGGTGGTGAGAGTGCATATCAACCAGACCAGGTGTGATGAACCGACCATGCGCATTGAGGACACGAGCATCTTTGGGCACTGGGTTGTTTAAGTTGGTGGGGAGCACAGCCCGGATGACTCCCGCGTCGAAGATTATATCAACCAATTCATTACGGGTCGAGTCTCCATCAAACAGAGTGGCGTTTTGGATGAGAATGGCTTGTTTCTGCCCGGATAAGGGGTTCCATCGTGGGTTGAATCGATCGGCCGATGCTGTGTGTTCTTGAAGAGTCCGGTTCCGAATCTCATGACATTTGTGTAGGCCCTCCAAGAAGTCTCTCCTAGGAGCCACCAACGAGGGTGTAAGAATACTGCTAGACGATCCAAAATGGAACAGAGCGACAAATGCAATCAGGATTATCGCAGCAATAGGTCGACGCCAGCGTCGTAGCGAGCGAGATCGTGATCGCTGCGGATAGTCATATTCCACCAGCAGGCTGCCCTTGGTAGCCGACGCCATCCTCGAGTCGTCAGACAAGCTTCGCTCTGTGCGTGTATGATTTGGCCTAGCAAGAAGCAGGCAGTCCAAATGTTTGGATCAAATATTCTTTGGTGCGACTTATCTATCTGGTGGTAAGCGCCCAAGGCGTTTGCGCGACTGTGGGTCGGAAGTGCGTCAGTCTTGGTGTTCGGCCATCGCCCTCATCCCTTGCAGCTTAGCCGCCGGTCTTAGGACACTACAATCTCCGTCAATGCTTATTGCTTGATAATTCAGTCTCTGTCATGCTATTTCCATGCGACGATCGGCATTCTTGGAACGTACCTGGTTGATAGAATACTATGTTTAAGTTTCACGAGGCCCAAGTCCACGGCTTCATCATGCCTCAAGACTCCGAATCGACCATTGTAAAAGTCTTTATCATTGCAGGCGTTAGCTCAACGTCTTGTAGTGGAGATAAATCCAAGCACGCCATATAGATAAAGATGATAACAAAATCCAATGATAAATTAGGGAAATAGGGATGATCGAAGACTTGCGATAAAAAGTTACTCTTCGGCCACTTCGTATATATAAACGAAAAAAAGGAACTCGGATCTAGAAACTAATAACCATGGTGCTCCTCCATTTTGTGGCAGGTAAATGTGGCATGTGCACGCATTGAGAGATTTTATTAGCACTTAATGGCCTGTTTCTTATATATTTATTGTGCCGCGAAATGAAAGCAACGCAAGCCATCCAGTGTATATCTTCAGTTTGCTTCCCTTATTGTGTCCCTTGCATGTAATTATTTCACCTCCGATGAGGTTCATTGCCCTAGCCTGGCTTGTCGGAAGTCAGCACGTAGGACACGTACATGCTTGGCTCATTAATACCCAATTCCCAGTATCTGCAAGTTGACAGGCAACATTACTGTGGCCGATTTCATCTCCTAGCAATTTCATGCAGTATGGTGGCATCACCACTAGTACCGATCAACAATTTTCACAAGTGCCAATCAAGATCAGATACACGGAAAATGTCTAACGCTATCCGATTGGATATTATCAAGATTAACCTCGAATTTAGTCCGTACAAGCGGCCTAGTGACATGATTGTAGAGAAATATTGAAAGTGATAAGATTTAAAACAGTAATGCAGTCATGTTTGGACACGGGCTCCGAGGCCATTAACCAACCACTCAATTAGTCCTCATTATTCCAATGGCGCTGTATTCTCCATCGACTCATGGCCTAATCATCTTCTCCATCGTCGTCGTCATCATCATCATGGGCAAAGCACCGAACAGATCCATGCCCCTGCGCCAAATTGACACATTGGACAGGCTGAATAACGGGGTATCCAAAGCCCTCACAGCCGGAGGCCCTGTAGATGACCAGACTCTCGTTAGCACGCTGAACAGTTCTGTGCAGCAATCTTCTGCGTCTAGGTGGGTTAGTGTTAGACTTCTGCTCTGCTTTTGATATATCTAATGGAAAAAGAGTGGCTGGACGTACGATAACTGGCGGTCCCTTGGCAGAAGCCAGGGCCAATGAAGAAGCTAAGACAAGAACAGACTTAAGAGAGAACATGCTGGCAGGCGCTTGTGGTGTAAATTGGGAGTGTTCTAACAGAGGCTATGAAGCTAATCGATCGTTGTTACTAAGACCCGTTATATACGGTACTTCAGGTCTATTGCTCATCCCAACATGCCGTTGAGTGGTCGTTATGGTCTAACAACGTTGATTACAGCAATGGATTACTTGCATTCCATCTTTGCTTTCTATCTCCACTTCAGTTTAAGAAAGAACCGGAGATCCTGACAATTTCAGGCGCCGTTGAGCTCCTACATCCATTCCAAGGATGGTATGTAGTAGTGTTTCCTTCACTCATTATCTGCTCCATTTGGGTTGGCTAGGTGGTGATCTTCTAGAATAGTGCATTTACTGACTTCAGCAATTCAAGAAGTCCTCCATGTAAATCTCAAGTGCATTCACCTCATTGGAAGGTTTCTAAACAATGCCTCTCATCCGATGACTTGGCCAAACTATCAAAGCATAATTTACAGTCTTTGAAGAGAAAACCACTATTCCCATTGTCAGATCTCCATCAACCTCTCCGCATTCAGTCATTCCTCAGTCTGAGACCCCACAACTAAGGTTATGTGCTCGGGCAGCTATCGAAAATGTCCCCAGGTAGCCCTTGCTTCCGAAGAAAGCAACCTCAGCCCCCCTGTCCTATGACGAGAGCCCCCAAAAGAACTTTCCGTAACCCTCATGAGAAATCTTCATTGGGGTTTCGGAATGCTTGGCATGACAGGGATTCCTCATGCGTAGAATCCGGGGTATGTCAAGCTGCTAAGCGATGCAAATCAATGAAGCTTTCGGAACAGCTCGGTTCTATGAAGTTCGAGTAGAAGTAACCGGCATAATCTGCCCATACATGAACTGTTCTCGGATTCGACAGGCAGACCCTTTCGGTTGACTAAGACGAGCAAATTGTAGCGTGTCATACGCGGCGACCGGAGGGATGATAAGACATTGTTGGTGACCCTTGCCAAGGAGGTTTGCAAGTTTCTGCTCACGTACGACTTTGGTTGAAATTGCGAGTCTCGGTCAAGAAATCCAAAATAGAACGATATAACCCCGAAAGTTATTTATACACCATATATGTTGAAAACTCAGGTTTCGTGGCTCTGAACCCGTTTCTGAGGGAGAAGCTCGATAGTCAATATAAGGAATCAAATCGCAATAGCCACCCGAGTGATTGCGCGGTGTATGGACCTACCACAAATCCTCTACTTTTCCTTCTCTATGGTCTCTTACTTGACGTTTGGTTGTTGAAGTGGAGTTGATTGACCACGTCAACCGCTTGTGTACCTCATACTCGCGGCCGCTTAGGTTGCCTTGCTGCTTTGGCTTTGCCGTTTATTTGCCTCTTCCACCACAACTGCATAATTTTCTCGGAGAGTTCGTCTTCATCAAGGGCTTCCGCGAACGTACATTCCAGCTCCTGGAGTTTGGGGAAGTGTTTCTCAAGTTGCCGAACGTGATCATAGGGCCGACTGGGACAGTAAGTTAATGAACTCGTTCATGCAGTGTAAAGTAAAAGGTGCGTTACCTCCATGAGCACAATCGTTCGAGGTTAGTGAAAGAGTCGATGCGGAGGAACTCGAGGTTCGAGAATAAGGGGGTATTTTCATATCTGAAAGCTGCCAGATCACATACCTCCGTGATGTCGCACTGGCGCAGTGACGGGCAACATGTGCCTAAACTCTTCAATGAGTCAGTAGTCAATTCGAAGAGAGAGATATTGAGCTTGAGAACTTCGAGTTGACGAAGGTTTGTGAACAGCTCTTCAAAGTTGGCATCATCAAAATTTGGAGCGGTAAAAGAAGGCAAGGGATGCCCTTCGATGCTCAGACGTTTCAACTGCGTCAGATTTTTGAGAGATAGCAAATCTTCATTTCTGATCCTCATGGCACCCATAATGAAGAGGTTCAGGTCCTGTAATTCGACCAGAGTGGAGACATGTCTCAGAGCAACACTATCAAAAGACAGGAAGGTGTCATCATCATCCAGTCTTGCTAGACTTATGCGCAAATTTCGGACACATCTGACCATGCTGACCAGTGGTGAAAGTGTGGCTTCTGTCGCTGACACATCGAGGTTTTGCAGATGCGGAAAAGGGGATGGTTCGTTGACGGCATTGATGGCGTCTATATCCTTTTCTTCACTGAGAGAAAGATACTGTAAATTTTTGCGGCCTGCCAAATGGTTGAGTGTTTGACCGGTTACCAGTGGTAATTCACCGGACCAAATAGATAAGTTCGTCAACGATGGGCTTTCCTCAAGGAATGTAAGGAGGTTTTCGGGCGTAAGGCCAGGGCCGGATCTTTTGATGGAGAATTCGCGTAATTGAGGGCAGGAGGCTCGGAAGAAGCTAAGTAATTCGGGGTGAAATGGACCTGCAAGCTCAAGATGCCTCAGCCTGTCGCCCAGATAGCATTCCAGAGATGTCATGTAGTCTGCCAGCGCTAGCCCATCACGCTCGGGAAAATCGACGAAGAGTGATTCCAGCTTAGGCCAAGAAAGTTGACCAAGCTCTTTGAATTGTTCGCTGGTCCGGCACCATGAAATAAAGTGTCGGATCTCAGAGGCATAAATCTGTCTTCGATGCTTTGGGACTCTGAGTATGGCCGGCGATAATACACGCGACCATACAAGAGAAATCCCACAGCGAAACCATTGTGTGTTGATGCGCAGAAAAGGGGCTATATCGCGCCCTGCGTATTTCAAGATCTCCAGCACGATTTCGGAGGGGAGGTGCATCATGCGGCATGTATTGTCTTGGTGGTGTTATTGTTGTTGTTGTTGTTGTGGTTGTTGTTGTTGTTGTTGTTGTTGTCCTCCGCCACCGCGTGGAGGAAACGCGCGCGCCGCCGCGCTGCCTTTCACCGCCTATAGGCACCTATAGGCACCTACGAGGCAGCCTAATATGACTTAGTAACTAGAAAGCGGTTTATAACAGTCGAAATCTGTCTAGAAGTAGTTACACTCAGGTCTCTGTCCTACGCGGTAACAGATCCTCAACCTGTCCTTGTTCCTCTGCAGTCTCATCTCATCTCAGTCAACACGACGATGGTTCAGGCACCAAATTCCGACAATAACGATGATACGGAGGTGGGGACCAAAAGTAATCAGACTGCCACTAGTAATATTCACGGCCAAGCAGAAAGAGTTGGTAAAGAGTGTTTTATATATATGATACCTCATATAAAGATACTCTTTCAGGGTATATTAATGTCTGTGATCATAACATAATATTCATCTAAAACAATCGAATTTACTACCTAAATAAGCGTTTTTAGCTTAGTAAAGCCTTTAAATAGCTTTATAATGTGATCAATTACTCAATTAGGTATAGAATAATATAATATATCACATAAAGGTTATATTACTTTACAAAATCTTTCTACTTGGCCGTGAATATTACTAGTGGCAGTCCGATTACTTTTGATCCCCACCTCCGTACTCAAAGCGACAATGACTTGACCTGGTCGCCTGGCGACGGAATTTGTCCAACAACAGCACAATTCAACCAGTGCTGTCAGTCAAAATATGAAGAGTGGAGAAATGCCACCTTGATTTGCCCCGATGGCTACAGATCCTTAAGCTTCTGTACACGAGCTTTCTTAGATCTCCTCAAAGATGTCCCTCCATTTTTTCACCGTCCTCCAGAACGTGTCGACATTACAGGCAGACGAGGATCACTTCTGCTCTTGAGCTCTACCCTGTGCATCCGTACGACAGAAGAAGCGAGTTGCGATCACCCTGAGAAATCAATAAATTATCTCCAGATCCTTGGATCGCCAAAACCTGTAATCTACAAGACGAAGACAGAGGCACAACCTCACGTTCCTGTTCTCCTTTCTGGAAATAGTCTCCGCTCTGGGTATTCTACAAGTATTGTTCTAGCTTGGTCCTATATCATCTCGTGTCGCTGGGTGGAGATCCTTCAACAAGCAGGTGAGGACAGCCAGATATTGCATGACAGGGATACCCAGACGGAGGATTATTTCTGGTATATTGTCACGCAAGGCCGTTGGAAGGCGTGTGTAAGGAGACGAAAAGCCTCTTTTTATTCTCCATGGATGCTGAGGAAAGAGGGAGCGACTGGGAATGAGTATGTTCGTTGCAGAAACTGCCAGTCCCACTCCTATCAGCTAACTGACTTCTGAAGGGTCGACTGGGTACCAGTTTCGGCAAATTCGTCTCTTGCGTTTGATACCCTTCTCAGCTTCTGCTCAACGGAGGGCCTTCAATCTGAGTGCCTCGTCGGATTTGCTTCTGTTTTACTCCTGACATCAGTGGCAGGCTTTTTGCCGCCTCCAAAGTCTGCTCCTCCTGTATCAATCCCAGACACTCCTATTCGCTCCTCCGAAAGGCAGGGGCAGGACATGATAATCGAGGATCTGTTCCAGTCGATCGACAAATGCATGTTTTTTAGCTCCACATGGGACGCCGCCGAATCGTTGCTTTGCAGTGCGTTCTTCGATCCTTCCGTTCCCTGCAATCTCCTTGGAGCCTCAACTTTAGGAATAAGAAAGGCCATCTCGACAGCGAATACGATTGATGACCAGCAGCTTCTCAATGCTATTACGTACATGGGACCAGACTTGGGTCTTTTATGGAATGCTGCAATATGCAATGACCAGGCCAATGCGCTCTTAAACATGGCTTTTAAGGGTCTACCGCCCATCTGCTTAGTTGCGGCCTTTCTGACGAACACGAACCATACTTTTCTTCAAATTGATTATCACTCAACAAACTTGGGGGTCTTTCAGGTTGCCCGAGCGAACGAATTTCAAACTTCCCTCTTTTGTCGATCAGACATCTCAGTACCATGGTCGCCAGCACCTCCTTTCGGTGCAACTACAGTCCAGAATCTCAGTCTTAAAGTTAGAGCGCATCTTGCGCATCAGCACAAGCCACTCTCATGGAGGTTATATTGGATGTTGGATTCTGGGGAACGTATAGCGGCAAACGAAAGCCACCAGCTTGTTCTTCAGGAATCTAATATGTGTGGCCCTTGTCCTGCCGGCCAGACGGATAAGTAAGTCTAACGAAGAGTCGTCTTCTCGCGCGTTTGGCTAACATTTAAGGCCACCTGATCCCGAACGGAATCTTGCCGATGAACAGTCGGGAGAAGCAACATCGCGTTTGTTCAATTGGCATCGAGGCTACGATGACGGTCTCTGGCTAGACGAAGGCGATGGGGATGTTGAACTTATTCGTCGACTGCAGGCACATGCATGGATTATCGACCAATTTGATAGCCTGGAGAGTGATCCTGTGGAAGAGCCAAAGCGCCGTGAGCTCGACTTTGAGGGTATATTGCAATGGAATAATGAAGTTGAAAGGTTCCGGCAGTTGGGGCACCATGTCTCACTGTGATAGATTTGTCTACATATGTACCTGTACAGACTTGATTTTCTAGAATCAACGTGGCTTTCCCTATATAAATAAGGCCGCTTTAATAAGGGCGTTTAAAAAATCGCTCACTAAGTATTTCTCATCACCAGTCAAGACTTAGTGAGCGCTCAGGCCCTACTTAGGATAAAATCAATCATTAATTACATGCATGTTAAGCTGGTCATTCCTCAATATTTTATATTATAAACCTAACAACAATGCTGAATTAACCAACTCTACAATACCCATCTCTTCCAATATGCTTGTATTATATGACATAACCATAATATTGATGGAGCATTAGAAGACTTAAATAACAAAATTTATTAGATACAATTGCTATTATTTACAATAACTCTAATAGAGATATAAAAAAGACGTCTCTATTATATTTTTGAGCGTATTGAATAATTAATATTCTATCTTTTTTGGGTATGCGCGCAAAAGTTCGCTATTTTTCTCATCCCCATCTTTTCCCCTTCGTTTGATTAGGCAACTACAATGCTATGCATCCCCTGGTAGGTTTACTGCTAACCAGTGCCCTATGCAGGCGACTCCTGTCGAATTCCAGCAGCATGTGCAAGTATATTCATATTGCGACTGTCCGAAGGGCGATGATCCATTTCCACAACCAGCGTCCTTACCCCAGGCCAGGACAGTATCCGAGCCGTTCTGGGCCCCATGGTGCATGCGTCTTCCAATAACAGACCCCACTTTCATAGCATCATGTTCAATCGTGCCGAGAATGCTCTTCCGCAATCATGAGGCCCATAATAATCGTCGAGGCTCGGTGCTATGGACAGAATGCGCGACAGCTGGCTTTACGTACTGGCAAGAGAACCATGGCGACGCGTATGGAGCCCAGCAAAGTAAAATATGAATTCATCGAGGATGTCGAACGCGTGGACTTTTATGTCCCAGGAGGCTATCGCCCTGTCAGTCTTGGGGATGATTTTTCCTCTGGTCAGTACAAAACCGCTGACAAACTCGGCTTTGGCAACTTGGCCACAACTTGGCTAGCAGAAGATGACGAAAAGGGTCGCCTCATCACCCTCAAATCTTGACCGCTAAATCGGCCTTCCGTACTCCCGAGCTAGAGATCCTTTGGCAGTTAACAAAGGCTGAACCAAACCTACCTAGAAAGATTATTATCTAGAGTCTCCTTAATTCCTTCACATTCTCTGGACCAAATGGGACCCATCGGTGTTTGGTGACACAGACGCTGCAAGAATCAACATCAACAAGGTAAAAGATTAACTCATATCACCATCTTCTTCACCTCCCTGTAGCAAGAGCCATAGCCACGCAGCTACTTCTTAGGGTGCAATTCATTTATTCTCAAGGGATTGTTCATGGAGGTATGTGAGATCTTTAAAACACTTTTCTTTAGGATACTAAGGTATCAATAGACCTCCACCCTGGAAATATCCTTCTTTAATTGCCACCAGATATGAGAAACATGACTCTTGAGCAGCTATGTGCTAAACCACGCAAACCAGCGGCAGAGCTCGTTGTCCGTGAGGATGGGGCGCCCTGGACCCTGGAGTTCCCCCCAAGGTTGTTATCCTGTTATGGCTTGGTATAGATAGCATTAAGGTCACCCTAGCAGATGCTCCCATTAAAATCACAAACGTTAGCGAAGCCTTTGACCCAGGAGAAATAAAACAGTACACTGCCCACACGTCTCTATTAATTTAGCCACTAGAGTCCCGCTTCATGGATGCAGATGCTCCAGATAAGCCTCTGCCCTTCCCATAGGATATCTGGACATTAGCATGCACAATCTGGGAGCTCTTTAAGTGTAGACTTTCATTTGAATCTTTCCCCGTCTCTCTAGATGAGGTTACGATGGAGCACGTCGAGATGTTTGGGGAACTGCCCGAGCGATGGTGGAATAAATGGGAGGAGAGGAACAATTGGTTTGACGAGGAAGGCTGCAAGGATGTGAAGGAGAGCCTCCGTCCGTAATACGGGAATACACGTCGAGATAGGGATACGCGGTTTTTCGAGGACATCTGGCAGCTACGGGAGAAATATAAGTTCGACTTATTTACAACAGAGGAAGACGTGGCGTTCCGTGCCATGATGAAGTTGATGTTGGTTTGTGAGCCGAGCGAACGGGCTACCATTGATGAAGTTGTTGGATGTCAATGGATGCAGCACTGGGGGCTGCCACAGTGGCGGAGAATGCAGGATATTGTTGGTATGCCTACAATAACTTTTTCTTTTTTTAAAAAAAAAAAAAAAAATAGATGGTTTAGTGCTTTATAGTTATAAGTTTGTTTGGTTTGTAACACCCCAAATGGCGTGGTAAATGGAGAAGCGACATGCCAGTTACCATCGTACGACGGGACAGAATGGCTCATCTTGCTAAACCGAGTACGTTGCGTTCTTCTCTATCCCTCCGTCGTATTAATTTACTCACTGGGTTATTGAAACCTTCGGGTATGGCACTTGATGCAAGTACAACTGTCTCTGTCAGGTGAAGCATAGTAGTATGATGAATAGTTATTGTTTAATTGAAGTCACGGAATGCAGTCAAGTTTCAGCTTTGTGGATTTTATTAGGTACTAACTTTAGTTCAGGCCTTGACTCTTTTTAGTGTAAGCTAAAAATAGGCAATCCTGCTTAGGTGCAAGGAGCGTAAGCCCATTGCGACCTGATCGGACTTTGAACTCCGCTCCGACTCATCCACGGGGTTCCAAGCCTTGTGGCTTTTTCTTAAAGCCGACGGAGGGGAAGCAAAACACAATGGGTATTCTCTCATATACAACTACAAAACTTCAGAATAATGGATCAAACCCTGAAACAAGCGGTCCCTCAAAGCACATGGTTGGTGCCCGGCTCCGCAGCCTTCGACTTCCGCGGTAAGTTATCCAACAACGACCAGAATACACCAACTCGAGTGTACTAGTAAACTTCATCCAGGCGATGTTCGCACAAACCCAACTGTTGCGATGCTCAACGCGATTGCCCACGCAGACCTTTCCGACGGCGTCGCAACGTCTGACCCATCAACCCACGAACTGGAAGACTATGTCGCCAACTTAACCGCACGCCCTGCGGCACTCTTCGTCCTATCTGGTACAATGGGGAACCTCGTCGCACTCCGCAGTCTTCTGAGGCAGCCACCGTACGCGATCCTCTGTGACTCACGGTCTCATATCCTGGCCAGCGAGGCCGGAGGCGCCTTTGCTTTTACGGGGGCAATCCCGCAACCCATCGAACCTGAAAATGGAGAGTATTTGACCCTAGAAGATATTTTGCCTCGGGTTGTTCTTCCTAATGATACTACTGGAACAACAACGGTACACATGTGCCCGACGAGAGTCATATCGCTGGAAAACACGCTCCGAGGTATGGTCATGCCGTGGGCTGAAGCACAGCGGATCTCCAATTTTGCACACGAGCATGGGATTCTTGTTCATTTGGATGGAGCTCGTCTTTGGGAGGCGGTTGCTGCAGGGCCCGGTTCATTAGCCGAATACTGCTCGCTGTTTGACACGGTGAGCCTGTGCTTCTCCAAGGGGCTTGGAGCTCCCGCTGGAGCGATTGTTATTGGCAGTGAGCCTGTTATCAGACATGCACGATGGATTCGACAGAGTATCGGTGGGAGTATACGGCAGCCAGGGCCGTTGTCGGCTGCTGCGCTGGTTGCTGTCAAGATGACCTTTGAGGCGGGCTTACTGAAGCGATCCCATGAGATTGCACAGGATATTGCAGCTTGTTGGCAGGGATGTGGTGGGAGGTTGAAGCACCCTACGCGGAGTAATATGGTTTGGCTCGATTTTACGGGGTTGCCGTTCGGATTAAGAGAACTTATAGATGAGGGCGCAAAACGAGGGGTGATCATATCGAGGGATAGGCTGGTTGTTCACTATCGTAAGTTGATTTACAGTTGTTGTTCTCGGCCTGGTCAAGGACTAACTGTTGAGCAGAGATCTGTAAGGAAGCGGTATCAATTTTGAAGCAGGTGATGGCAGGTTTGACGTCTAGAATTTTGTAGCCTAGAAAAGCCAATTTATACCGAGCACCCGAGCATTCTCATTGGCTGAGCGGGTGACGTAAGATCGCTTGTCTACCTGATAAAATTCCGAGCACCCGACCATGCTCCCTTTATCTTTCTACTAAATGACTGGACTTTCAAATGGGTACGCATTGAGTGGATGAGACAGCTCCATTTTCTCCAAACCATGATGGATAACATTCGCAAACGCATCTCGTAGGTCTAGCCTTTTACCCTCGAGTGAACGGACTGGCTCACCTGCATTGTGACAGGTGCCAACGCTGCCGGAACAGAAAAGTGGGCCGACACTTCCCTAGCAAGAATCGGAGCTTCGTTGGCAGATAAATCCCTTACTAACACCTAATAGCTCAAATGTAGCAGGACCTCCCCGTGTAGCGCCTGTACCTCAAGCAGTGCGGAGTGCATCTTCCGAGTTGACGACGCTCGAAGACGTCCAGTGGGCCGCGGTTACGTGACTGCACTAGAAGAGAAAATCTCTTCATATGAGGCGCTATTGCGCGATTTAGAAGTAGCACCGGATGCTGAGCGCGATGGAATCTTGTCCAGGGCTCTTGCTGATCCTTACAAGCGGCTCGGAGATGTGGGAGTTCAATCGACCGACGATGCGGTTTTTGACTATACTGGATCTTCCCGACTTGCTACCATGTCAATATGGTGTGGTCCTCAAGGTATTTTGTCTACATCCTATAGAGATATAAGTCGGCTTAGGCCTTGATACATACTATCAATAGGTGTTCCCTCCTTCTATGGGCCGACGAGCATCTACCAGGAAGACATGACTGCTCCGTACTCCGAGGTGGCGTCGTCGATAGATGCGCACCGATATCTCGGGCACTGGCAAGATATGAGGATGCATTTAAATCTGGGAATTGAGGATTCAGCACTATTCAAGAGCCTCTCTTTGTTCTTCGCCCACCAGCACTCCCAGTGCCCGTTCATCGATCCAGTTACATTTCTGCAGGACTACCTGAAACTCGACCATGGCGGACAATACTGGTCTTATCCATTACTATACGCGATATGCGCACTAGGGGCAAAAGCATCGAGCGATGGAAATCTCAGAAAGGATGCACAGCGACTGTGTCACATCTCGCAGGAAATGCTAAATACCCCCAGCCCCGGCATGCAGTACCCGGATCTAACAGTGATTCAAGCCCTGCTTTGCTGCGCGTTCTTCGAACTATCGGCGGGGAATCACAGCAAGGGATGGATGCTATCAGGGATGGCGTTTAGAATGGTGCAGGATTTGGGCTTCCACCAGGATCCTCGATTTGTGGTGAGAGACGGTGTAGCCGGCAATACTGCATCGGTGTATGAGATGCGAAGGCGGATATACTGGGGCTGCTATATAGCTGACAAGTGAGTAGTGATGTGCTTAAAAGGAAGCATGTACCGTGTTTACGAGCTGACATGTTGGCAGGATTATCAGCCTCTACTTTGGCCGACCCGTGTTCTTACATGCGGAAGACGCTGCCGTAAATCCCATTGATCTGATAATGTACATTCCGCAATCAACTACCATTCTTTCGCAAGAAAATTAACAATCATGACAGAATGATACACCATGAGGATTCCTCGTTCGATGTACCCGAGCTAGAAGCCACAGCTAATTTTCTCGAAGACCACGCCATGTTTATCACCACATTTACTCATCTTACCGACCTCTGCACAATCATAGAGGACATCCTTACGCAAATTTTCTCAGCACGCCTAATCAAGAAGCCTCGCAAGGAGCTGGTCTTGACCCGCCTCACTCGACTTGAAGACCTCAACATCCGACTCTTCCGATGGAACTCCGAACTGCCCCAAACCATAGCCTGGAATCAATGGAAGCCCGCAAGTCACAGTAGTACTAACCCGCATGTACTACTTACACAGTGAGCCATCCACCCCACTTTTCTACCTCTCCTGTAGTTAGTTCGATCGAAGCAAACCTAATGACTCACATCGTGTGTGACGCCCATTCAGCGCCTTATACCACAGCACCCTCATCGCCCTGAACCGCAACTTCATCCGCCCAACCCCCGGATTCGCACGCAAGGAGCAGTCCAAGGAGATATGCCTTTCCTCTGCGGATAACATCATCGCTCTAGTGCGGCAGTATCGAGCGAAAAGCCCGCTTTGCACTGCGCCGGTTGTACTTTTGTACAGTGTCATCATGGCAGCGAGTGCGTTGTCGTTCTCTGGTGGGACTCTTGAAGGGGTTTTGGGCTCAGGAGATGCATCGAGCAAAAGCAGCAGCGCTGATGATAGTCGCGTTTTCTTTGTGTTGAAGGCTCTTGAGGAGTTTGCTGAGGTGCATCCGGTGGCGGGTTTGGTGGGTCGGCAGTTGAGCAAGGTGTTCAAGAGCGGAGACAGGTCTGAGGCTTTGGCGGCGATAAAGGGACACGAGACAAATGTACAAAGATATGATGGGCTTGAAGATAGGAATCTGTCGCTAGGATTTGTGGGATCTGGACAAGATGAGACTGCTGGGATTGCTGGGACTTTAATGGACGCTGGTGCTTTTGGCTTGATGACTTGGGATTTCAATAATCTGGATTCTGGGGATTTGGGTGATTTGTTAGAGAATGATGGCCTGTACTAGTTATTAGTTACTAAAACAAGCCTACTAGGTCGGTCATGATGCAAATCGTGCGGAATCAGAGAATAACACGGTAGGAGCGTTAGAAACTAGGGTGGCGGAAGAGGATTTACCTTGGAGAGTGTCCAGATCCATGAAATATCTAGTAATGATATGTATTATGTGTTTGAAGAGCGTGATATTTGCTGTAGACAATAGGGGGCCTCTCTCTATCTGGAAATGTCAAATGCCACTGAGCCAAAAAAGGGTCAACCCCACTTGACTAGGGCCATTTGCATAATTTATGCTCGTCGCACTTCAACAGGAAACTACTAACGGACTCCCAAGTCCGTTCGCAGTGGAGACTGGAGTTGCAGTATCATCCAATGACCGTCTCTCACCACGCGGGACTTCTCTATACTAAAGCATGCGACAACCCCAGTTTCTTTCCCTTGTTTTTTCTCAACATCCACCTCAAGCATTCAAGATGACCACAAAAACAGACGGATATTTCCATGATGACGCCTACGACACAGGTAAACTGCGCGTCAGCACCATCCACACCCTCCACTACGAACAATATGGCAACCCCAGCGGCAAACCAGGTAACCCACCTCTCCCGTCCCATATTATTTCTCCAAAAATACAACGCTAGATGCTCTCAGCTACAGTCCTCTTCCTCCACGGCGGTCCCGGTGGCTCAACCTCCAAATCCAACACTAAATTCTTCAACCCCAGTCGCTACCGCGTCGTCCTCTTCGACCAGCGCGGTTGCGGCCGCTCCACTCCCCTCGCCGAACTCCGCGAAAATACATCCCAGCATCTCATCGGGGATATCGAGACTCTACGCAAACATCTGTCCATCCCGAAGTGGGACCTTGTCTTTGGAGGGTCATGGGGTTCAGCTCTTGCGTTGCTCTACGCACAGGCTTTCCCCAAAATGGTTACATCCATGATCCTCCGTGGTGTTTTCACTGCTCGAAGGAGCGAGCTGGAATTCTCAAGAGGGAAGAGTGGTGCGGCAAGAATCTTCCCAGAGGAGTATGATCGGTTTGTTAGCTTTATCCCTGAGAATGATCGAGAGGAGAAAGGTGTTATTGCAGCGTATTATGATTTACTTATCGAGGACGACCGCGAGAAGCAGTTGGCGGCTGCGCGGGAGTGGAACCGGTGGGATCTGAGCATCGGGGCGTTACTTCGGAGCCCTAATACATTTGAAAAACTGGATGATGATGATTGGGTGTTGTCGCATGCGCGGCTTGAGGCGCATTATTTTGTGAATGCCGCGGAGGAGGGGCAGATTTTGAGGGAGGAGAATTTGGAGAGGATTCGGCATATTCGGAGTACGTTGATTTGTTTTTTTGGGGCTGTGGCTCTGTTGTTGGTGTTCAAGTCTAATTGATAGTATGCTGACTGCTTTTTTTCGTATAGCGACGATTGTTCAGGGACGATATGACGTTGTTTGTGCGCCGCAGACGGCGTGGGAGCTGCACAAGGGCTTGCCAGACTCAAGGCTGTTTTGGGTTGCTGATGCAGGCCATGCTGCTACTGTGAGTTTCTTCTTTTGCGGTGTCTTTTTGTTACTATCATGCTAAGCTGTGATAGGAACCTGCGACGCAGGCAAAATTAATAGAGGTCTGCGATAGCTATTAGTACTTGCGTACTTAATCACGCACTACGCGCTAAGAGGGCCTTCAATTACTGCACGACGGGTCAAGTCCCCTAGATAGTACTGTAAATTTGGGCTAGGGAATCAATTATCTAGACTTGAAATCAGGCGTCCTCGTGCTGTATCTTCATTTACAGGAAACACTAAAACTTCCCTGTGTTGCCTAACTCCAAGAATATCACAGATTTATACAACCCTATTCAAACCGAATCACTGATTCCCTTCTTATCGTTCATCACCCTCAGTTTCAACTCTCCTCAGACATCTATCTCCGCTGGAATCTCCGCCCAACGGGACTGACTAGTCGTATAGCCTGTCCCGCGGGCGTCTCTTTTGTGACACCCTTTCGCTCCATTTCTCTAATCCCAATCGAACTTCTCCAGTATAACCCCGGCGGATCCTGGCCCACCCCGACCGGAACATTCAGACTCGGTCTCGGTGTGCTCAAATCCAACCCTAGCATCTCAACTCCGAGTGCAGACACAAGCTTCCACCTATTCGTAACGACAAGATAATCCAACTCCCCAGGCCTCGCCTCATCTCTGACCCACCGCCTATCATCCAGAACCGAGCTACCAGTCCAAGTCGAGGTCCTTGTATCCGACTTCTCCGCCTTGAGGATCCGCCCATCCTTGCGAGTAAAGAACCATTTCCCGACCGCCTCCTCAGCCAGATACTGCACTTCCTCAGCGCGTTTATCAATCGTCTCCATCTCGATGACGAACTCCACCACGCTATTCGGAAACCGGACCCGGTTGACCCACTGTCCATCAATGCGGAGCTTCTGCCAATCCTCCCAGAACCAAAAGTCCGAGTGTCGAATGGTCAGCGTCACGCGTTTCGGATCGAGATGGGGCACGTCGAGAACATCCTGAAAGTCCCGATTTTGCTCGAGGACGTATAGCTGCGCGAAGATCTGGATGTGCAAGGTCTCGAGGGCGCCGTGGATGGTCTGTTTGCGAGCCAGAACTTGTCGCAGTTGCGGGAGAGGGATGAACCCCGGTGCGCGGGCGTGAGAACACAGGAAGAAAGTGAGGTCGGCGTTGACGAAGGGGAAGTGGCGGGTCTCGGCGTAGATGCGTTTGCAGGTGTGGAGAAGTGCGGTATCCATGGGGCGCGGGGCCGTGTAGCCCGGTCGGGAGTAGTAGGTGTCGGGGCTGTAAGGGTGAGCGAGATCGAGGGATTTGGTGATGGCAAATGAGAAGATGTGGAGGCGTATTTCGGCTGGTAGGGCGAAGAGCGGACTCTGGGACTGCTCGTGGATGGGTGGGTTGGGCGCATCCATGGTGATGGATTGTTGGAAGAAAGAGGTTGAGTGAGGGGGAATTAGAGGGGTATAAAGAAATCTCAGAGCGGTTATATTAAGCTGAATGCTGCGTCGGGGAACACGAGGCTGCCTTACTTAGTCTACTTTAGCTACATATGCACGTACAGTATCTACAGTATCTACAGTATGTAAAAAATATACCAAATGATCTTGGATCGTGGTAAAAGGAACATGAACTATAGTCCACTATAGGTATCAGGCTCAGGCATGGCTTATGCAAGTCCGTTTACTTCCTAACCACTCAGTTCCTCTCCAGGTTTTGCTCTATCTATCGTCACTTTGACGCGTCTTTCCATTCTTTCCATCTACATCATTTTCCATGCTATCCCCATGAACTTACTTCTCTCCTACTGCACGATCAACCACTCAAGGCATATTCTATGGCGGACATTCAATATCCAATCCTTCCAAGACGCACAGGGAGAGGTCATTTAGGGCTCTCAGAACATCATCCCCCGCCAGGCGGATGCGTAGGGCAATGCGAGCGTATATTGCCCTGTGGTCACTCCTGCACTTTCGACTGCCTTTCCAACACACGTCTTGACAAGGTCCAGTGCATGAAGGCGTGTGCGAGGGTCAGAAAATGTGGGCACCGCTGTCGACAACGATGTCATGAGGAATGCGGTGAATGCACTGAGATATTCCACAATTTCCGTCTCCGGTGTGGCCATACAACCAGTGTTGAATGTCGAGATAGAAGCGGAGTTTTCTGGATCAAATGCTCGCAGGTTGTTGTGAAGAGTCCGCTATGTGGCCATGAATACCGAGCCCAGTGCCATCAAGACATTTCAAAGATACGGTGCTTTTATCCATGCCAACAACTGCTGGACTGTGGACACACTTGTCAGAGACAATGCTGGGAGTGTTTTGGGTCAGTTAGACAGGGCTCTCAGGGTCGTCACGCCCCTTGTACTGCTGTCTGTGGAAAGCGCCTCGGCGCCTGCTCGCACAGTTGTAATCAAACCTGCCACCCATCCACCCCCTGCCCTCCGTGCGATCAGCCTTGCGAGATGCGCTGTTCGCACAATATATGTCTTATGAAATGCAGCGAGCCGTGTGCACCTTGCGCCGAGAAGTGCGGCTGGAGCTGCGTTCATCGCCAGGGCCACTCTTGCAATATGCCATGCGCAGTTCCGTGCGACATAATCCCCTGCGACAAGCGTTGCGACGAGAGACTGGGCTGCGGACACCGCTGTCCGAGTCTCTGCGGCGAGAAATGCCCTGATCAGAAGTTCTGCCAGACATGTGGCAATACAGATGCTCTTGAACGGAAGGTCGATCTTATTACGTTTGATAAGTACAGGGAAATTAACCTCGACGAAGACCCATGCGTGTTCCTCCCCTGTGGGCACTTCTACGCAGTTTCCAGTCTCGACGGAATCATGGAAATCAAGAAATTCTACAATGTCGACCCTGCAACGGACACGATCATCAGCCCGAAATGGACGCAGCGAGAAATGATCGGTGACTCCAAGCTTCGTGGCTGTCCAGAGTGTCGCCTACCCCTTCGAGACATCCCCCGCTATAATCGGATTGTGAAGAAGGCAATACTAGACCAGTCAACTAGGCGGTTTATCATCAAGGCAAACTCGACTTACCAAACACTCGTCAGTGCAGTTTCAAGGCGTGAGGTGGAGCTCGAAAATACCAGTTCAGAATTCCTCCTCCAATGTGCAACGGTGGCAGAACAACTCGGAAATCTCAATGTTTACAAACCTACTATATCGATAAAGAAAGAGGATGAACTGCAAACAAGAATCCAGAAGTTCATCGATGTAACGGCCGCTTCAGAGCAGCCATATGGGAAAGTAAAAGCTTTGCTCGCGTCTTCGGCTTCTCGAACGGATACTGTGAAAAGCCATATCTTTCAGATCGAGGAATCGAAGATTCAAACTGGATTCCAAATTTGCGGGCAGCTTCTCCACCTTCGTCTCACATGGGCCATCCTATGGAACTACAAGGTGATATTCACTAATGTCTATGTTGACCCGAATTTGCGTTCTAAGATATGCGACGCGGCGGAAACCCCAGCCCAACAACTTATCGACTTTTCTCAATCCGTCCGCCATAGCAGTAGTGCGGCGAAGCTCTTAGCACACGAGGTCGAAGCAATGATATACTACGCATTATTCTCACTGCTGTCCCTGACCATCTCCGAGACAAAAGGACAAACATCAAGCACTGATGCCACCCACGATCTCAACGAACAAGCATCAACCATACTACAAGAGTGCGAAACCCTCCGTTCCAACAATCCGGGCGTTCTGGGATTCCTGAAAGGCGACATCGACAAAGCAAAGGGACTCTTGAAAGGCGCGACATTCTACAGTTTTGTCACAACGGAGGAAAAGAAACAGGTCTACCTTGCCATGGCGACTCAGTTGCCGGGGATTGGACACTGGTATTACTGCCGGAACTATCATCCTGTGAGACCACTTGACTATGACAGAACGTATCTGTGTGGTGTGCTAATGTCTCGATCACAGTTCACCATAGGCCAATGTGGACTGCCAGCGGAAGAAGCTCGGTGTCCGCAATGCGGAGCGCCCATTGGAGGACTTAGAAATGTTCATTCTGAGGGGGTCACCCATGCGATGGATTATGAGCAGTTTGGTTATAATTCATTTTCTGAGTTTTAGCCATTGTACGGGGAAGACATGGCTCTGACTTAATTTCTGCGATGAGATCGAGTGGATATTAGAGACTGCTTAGTTGAGAGATTTGAATTGCAATTCTTCTGAGATTTATATTTTTTTTTTTGCTGGTGTTGGTGTGGCAGTAACAGTACCAACTGTGATTGTAGGTAGTAGTGCTTCGAGACCTTGGATCAAAGTTGGGAAACTCAAATCAAGGTTCTGGTGTGTGCGTTCAATGCCTCCGACAGACTGAAGGGTTCCTGCGAATAGCTTGAATGCTCCTTTTTAACGGAGAACCAATTCAAAATCCTTTGGTCTCGAGTTGAGTCAATTCGATGACTACTCCGAAGCGAGGACATCATATCAAGCGACTCAATTCGGGTATTGGTTTATGTACTCAGCATGTATATGGATGTCAAAATGAACGCTATCGAGTTATTTACACCAGTGTATAATGTAGTCTATAGTAGCCCTGCGTATTGGACAAGTCATACCTAAGACATGACGAGCAGCTTGACTCGACATACCTATCGTTTAGAGATGTATCTCATCACATCTAACCCGCCGGTCCCAAATTAGCCACTACTTCGCATGAACGTGCGGCAAGCCCACCGGCTGCGCAGCCGGCGCGATCCAAAACACCGGATACCTCCGCTGAATATTATTCAGCAGCAAAGCGACGGCCAGAAGCAGAGTCGAGGAGAGCAGGACCACCGGCAGATAATACCAGGAAAGGTCCCAGACGGCGTCGTCGACGGCCGGAAGCAGGGCCGTTGCGCCGGCCGGGGGATGCATGGTTTGGGTGATCTGCATGACCAGGATGGCGACGGACGAGGAGAGCGAGGCGGCGAGCCAGCGCAGGGAATTGAATCGCTCTTCATCGGGCATGAGGCTGAACAGCTTGGTGATGCAGATGCCGACCAGGGCGCTGAGAAAGTGCCCGAAAACGAGGGACCGAGGTTGCGCTAGTGGGCTGTCGATGGCAGCGAAGCATAGTAAGGCCGATGCGCCCTGTTAGTGCGACTACGGTGTTAGGACTATGCGTGCTATGTAGGTCTTTTCTCGGGTAGCAGAAAAACACAAAATATATAGGTTACTGACGCAGGAGGCAATAATGCCGGGCACGCCCCGATCAAGGAAATATTGAGAATAGTTGAAGACAGCCTGAACCACCGACAGGCCACAGAAGGCCGCGATGAAGGACCAAAACCAGGTGGCGTACGGCGGAAGAGGCTTCGGGGTGGTGGATCGGTAGCCAAGCCAGCGGCTCATCCAAGGAGGGAGTCGCGATAGACGAGAATCAGACATTGAGGAGGTCATGATAACATTGTCGGATGTGTCAGACGTGTCGGAAAGCAGCGGAATCAACTTGTTCGGGCGAGCGGGTCTGCATTGGTGACGGCACACAGAAAATTAGTCGTAGTACTAGTATCTGTAGATCCCGGGGAATCTTACAGCCGCCCGGATAAGGCCAAAGATGTTTCCAATTGCTCCATCCCTCGTGTCTGACTGTGGTCGAGGTCATTCTATAAAAGAATAAAAAAATAAAAAAAATTATAGAGGCTAGGCACTCACTGCGCTGCGACCATCGGCTTCAAAATAATATGTCCCCGGACAAGAAAGGATTCATCGAGACTGCCAACAAATTGACAGTTGTCGGATACCAGCGCTAGCCGTATTCGGCTGGCGCATCTGTCGCATGGCAGCTCAATTAGAGACCGGGGATAGCGTATTCCACTGTGAACGCGTTCAACTGAAGTGCATTCGATTGAGAGACCGGTTCAGACCTCCACCATAACAGGCATTATGTCCGTGAAAACTGGCATCTTTGCGAACATTCTTCGAAGGTTTCATTGTAGCTAGCTATGTTCCTGTAGGTCAGATCATGGCCTGGCCTGACCTGATCCATTTGCTGCGAAATGTGTGGCGTCACAGCCAGTGTCCTTCCCGTTGTGGTAATACGCTTTCTTCGGCCTCTGTGAAGTACGAAGGCACATAACCTCAGTTGTGGGGTTTCGGTGTGAAGGTTTCGGCAGGGTTTCAATTAATTCAAAAAGTCGGAGGTTCCTCTGCAAATTATGAACTTGCGACTCACCAGCATTGGACAGAAATTTCTTCGCTATCATGCCAAGCTCAATCAGCAACAGTGAACCTTTCTTCACTGCTGTGTCTTCTGTAAAACATATCCACTCCCAGATCCCGCTCCTAGAAGCGGTCTCTGCCACACTACTATGGACTTCGATGCTTGCGATATGCCTTATCGGCTGGACCCTTTACGGACGACCGCTGCAGGATAGCTGTGGCAATCAGATTCCCAAAGGGCCGCTAGGTCTGCCTGTCCTGGGTAAGTCAACTCCAATAAAGGATTAGCAAGAATAATTCTAATTCTCTATCTTAGGGTCTTTTCCCTTCTTGACCAAGTATCCAGAGATGACTCTTGATCACTGGGCCAAGAAGTTTGGGAGTTTGTACTCGATCTGGTTGGGCAATCAACTGTTCGTAATTGTGTCGGACCCTCGTGTTGCCAAAGAATTGCTGGTCACCAATGGCAGCGTGTTCTCATCTCGGCCAGACATGTTTATCAAATGTCAGACTGTTCTCGTGGGTCGAGCCATTGTCGCCACGCCATACAATGATCGATGGTAGGTACCGCTTCACCCTCCGTCAGGATATACTGACCTAGCCCACAAATCAGGCGTAAACATCGTCGAATTGCATTATCATGGCTGAACCAAAAGGCTGTCGACACTTACGCGGAGATCGTTGACCGCGAGTCCATGTCCTTGACAAAGGCAATTTTTGATCGAAGTGACCACGGAAATGTTCCCGTTCGTCCTTATGTATGGATCCATCCCTTCCCAGTTGTATATATACTCATACTCTCGTAGCCTCTTATCGGTCGTTGTTTGTTCAACACCATGGCCACGATCAACTTTGGCTTCCGGATTGATAGCATTGAACATCCTCTGGTCAGACAAATATTGAAACTGCATCGCGAGTTCATGTCAGTCAGAGTGGTTCGGCTTGTGGGCAACAGCTAACTGTTCGTTCAAAGGAACTGCACTGGGTCTGTGTCGAATCTAGTCGATTTTATTCCCCTGCTGCAGTATCTCCCGACGCCGATGTACGAACGTGGCAAAAAGGTCCATCGAGGACTAGTCGAGATATACGGAGGTTTTCTCAAGAACGTCGAAAAACAAATGGAAGAAGGAAAGGCGGTTCCAAATTGTCTCGGCAGGACCATGGTCGAAGTCCGGGACAAGGAGCAACTAGATGAGCTAGACATGACGATGCTGGCCTCAGCCTTCATGCTCGCTGGTGTCGAAAACGTAAGTCATCTGCTGATAATCGTCTTCCCAATGATCCTAATCACCTATAGCTCGGTGCAATCTTGCAATGGTTTTCCGCATTGATTCCCACTTTCCCCGAAGTCCAGAAGAAATCACATGAAGATCTCGACCGTGTGGTGGGACGAGATCGCTTGCCCACAATTGACGACGAGAAAAGCCTGCCATACTGTCGTGCCATTGTCAAAGAAGTCGAGAGAGTCCACAACCCTTTTTGGTTGGGAACGCCTCATGCGACAAGCGAGGATTTTGTCTACCAGGGTCAATTTATTCCCAAGGATACAGTAGTTGTTCTGAATACCTGGACCATGCACCACGATTCCGAGCAGTATCCTCAGCCCGACCTGTTCAATGTAAGTCATCCTGACTCATGTAGTGCGGTGATGATCGCTAAGTTTTTCAGCCTGATCGGTATATCGACGATTCCTTGACATCAGCAGAGAGTGCCCATTTGGCCGACCCTATGAAACGTGACCATTGGATGTTTGGCGCCGGGTATGTTTCCTCGCCCTTCCTGAGGAGTCTGGCTAATTTTTAGGCGTCGGATGTGTCCCGGTATTGATCTAGCGCAACGAGTGATCTGGCTAGCCATATCTCGTATGCTCTGGGCTTTTGATATGACCGAGATTCCGGGTGAGCCTATCAATCGGAAGGACTATGATGGCAAGTCTGGTCGATCGCCGGTGCCATTCCGCATCAAAGTGACACCGCGTCATGCCAACGTAGCTAGAGTGCTGGAGACTATCGCGATTTAGTCAGACGGAGTAGTTGGATAAATCGTATCGCCCAACACGTCCTCGTGAGATATTTTCCTTATTTGAGATGTCATAGAGGGTTTGGAGATTCAAGATGGATGCCAGGAGAAAGTCTAGAGTTGTACACCGTAGAGATGAAACACGATCACATGCCAAAACAAACAGTTGGTGCCTGATTTTGAAGGCCGTCGCCTTGGTTGCCATTACGTCAGCCCTCGGCGACTGATACCGAATCTCGGCAATCGAGAGTTTCTTGCCGAACCCTGTCTTTGAACTTCCTCACAGCGCATCAATTTGAATTCTCTGACCTACGGAGTGCTCTCTTGGCTTATAGTCAAGCAAGGTCGCCATACACGCACCAATGAACCGCCGGCGAGTCCGAGAGTCCGATCAGCCCAGTGAGAGGCTCTCCAAGCGGCGGAAGTTTGTCGCGTGCGTGACCCACTACCCTATCCCTACGTCGTTCACTCACAATATTGGAATTACAATCTCATATAAGATATATAGATGCCAGCGCTGTCATGCACATAAAATCAAATGCTCAGGCGACCTACCCTGCGCCAAATGTCGACAAGTGGGTTGCGCCGATGAATGCGCCTACGAGGCCCGAGACCGGCAAGTCAAGGTGAACGAAAGGTACGAGTTCAGGATATGACTCACAAACACGAATTGATCCAGACCATGACCTAATTGCTCGTGCATGCAAAGCTATCTGGATGAACTCGTGGCGGAGAACCGACGGTTGAAAGAACAGTCCGCCTCGGCGTCGCACACCGAAGCAGATCGCGACAACGCCGAGAACGGCCCGGCGCGCCCTGCAGACGCCACGGACGGGCCGGACGAGGGCAACACCAGCGTGCGCAATCCGCTGATCGGCGATCGTGCCTGGTTCCATCGCTACGATCCCTCGACGCCGCCTATCTACATCGGTGAGGCGGCCTGTACGGCGTTCGCGACGCGGTTCCGTCGCTTCCTCACGGGGAACAATGCCACCGCGCATATCCCGCGCACGCAGTACGTCAAGGACGACTGCATCGCGGCGGCCAATACGGCTGACGTGCAATGGCCGAGTCTGCAGCAGGCGCGTCTCCTGGTGAAGATTGCCATGCGGCAGGTCTGCCATATCTATCATTTGGTCTTGCGCAAATCGACGCTGGAGAAGCTGGAGGAAATCTATCGCACAGGAGATTTTGAATGCACGGTGAACAAGTGCAAGTTCTTTGCGCTCTTTGCTTTCGGGGAGGCATACTCTATGCGAGCTGAACCATCAACGGGTTCTAGGGTTCCGGGGACGACGTACTTTGCTCGTGCTCTGAGTTTGGTGCAATTGCCGCCAGAGCGGACGAATATCACGCATCTCGAGACTTTGCTCTTATTGGTTTGTTCTCTAGATTCAAGGCGGCAATTGAAATTTACTGATGAATGCAGTCATTATTCTCCTATTATCTCAATCGACGGCATTCGTCCCTTGTTCTGATCGGCACAGCCATGCGCCTTGGTCTGTCCATCGGGATGAACCACAACATCCCGGAGACGCAGCTCATCGACCCGGTGGAACGACAGCATCGGCTGCGCATCTGGTGGACCATCTACGTCTTTGATCGCATGTGGGGATCCAAAATGGGACAGCCGTCGCAGATCCTCGACGACGATATTCACCTAGACATGCCGTCAAGTATCACACCAGCCCAACTGCACGACGAACAGTTCTCGGATACCGACCATCTAACTGCTAACATCAAGCTCGCGCGCATTGTCGGCGAGACCATCGCCAAACTGTACAGTCGCCGCAAATACAGCGAGACCTTTCTCCAGCGAGTGCAAAAACTGCTCAAGGCATTGAAGAACTGGGTGGAAACCCTACCAGAGCATTTACGATTGAACGAAGACGACCTCGAAGTCAACCGCAAACCGATCAGCTCTTTACATTTATCCTTCAACCAAGTCAGAACAGAACCATTCTTAACTCTCCTGGAATTATATACTAACAGGCAACAGTGCGTTATTCTAACCACTCGCCCAACCCTCCTCCATCTCCTCATCAACAACCGCACCACCGACATCTCCCAACCGGTCCTCACACTCGGCGAAGCATGCATTCACGCTGCCCGCCACTCCTACTCCGTCATCCTCACCAAATGGATCAACGGCTCCCTCCCCGTCTTCGGCTACTTCCACGCCCACTACCTTTTCTCGCTAGCTCTTGTCCTCGCCATGGCCAGCTTTCTTCCCATCGGCAGCCCGTCGGATCTCGGGGCTTTCGAAACCAGCCTCGAGATGCTCCGCTCTATGAGCGAGAACGGTAACCTCGCGGCGGCGGAGTTTCATATGAATCTCGTCCAGGTGAAGGAATGTCTTGATCAATACCGTGACGCTCATCCATCCTCAAATCCCTCCTCTTCCAACACGTCCCATACCCATTCTCATCCCCACGTCCACCCCTCCACAAACTCTCCCCTCACCTCAACAATCTCTCCCGTCGAATCCACGCCAATCCCCCTCGTCACACAACCAACCTCCATCCCCAACAACAACACCAACAACAACTCCATAATGACCCCCGAAGACGAACCTCTCGGCCTATCAAACTACGCTCTCCCGCCCGGCACCACGGCGGCACCGGCGGCCAGCGCACCAGCCATCCCGGGCTTCACAACAGCCATGGCGTTCATGGAGCCGACGATGCAGGACTTTTTGGCGCAGTCGGATTTCGATCTCGGGTTGTTGCACCCGGTGGATACTTTTATGAGTGAGGAGAGCTTTTATACGAGTCAGGGGATTTAGTTTTGTTTGTAGTTCTTGTTTGGTGGTTTGGCATGAGGTGGGTATTGGCTAGGTATAACAGCCAGATTTCTTAGAGGTGTGTCTCTACCTTAGGGCATGGCTGAACAGGGGAGCTAAGTTCGGTTCCATGGTATTAATGATTGTACATAAAAAGCTTACCAATCATCCTTCTTTTATCAAACCTGTTCTCAGTCAATCGCTCATTATGATATCTTATTTAAAAAAAAAATCTATACTATCTATCTTTATTCATCAAAATCATATCTATATGCCCGAAATGCACGCACAAAGTCTATGCAACGAATGTCCGAAACAACGCAAAACAAATGCTAACACATCCTAGAAAAGCAAATTCTTCTTTCCAGCTGACCCAAATTATTTCACGGGCACCTTCCTCTCCACAGCCCGCTGCATATCAATACCCCATTTCGTGATAACAAGGACCAGGCATCCGCCTATGAGGGAGAATATGACACCTGTATTCAGATATTCGCATTAGTAATTGTCTGCGTATGTATCTAGATTTGGTATGTTTATCTCATTGTGGACGGAATGGAGATAGATATTAGAAAGGGAAGAGACGGAACATACAAATCGTAAACGTCCACCCCACACCAATATGCTGAATAACAGGCATAACGAGAGCGCTACTCCCCGCGGAAAAAATATACTGAATGATGTATTTCCCACTGATGACTTCGCTGCGTTTATGCGGGAGGACTTCTACATTCACATATCCCATTAGCATCACCGTCTCCAAATCCGAGATTCGAAGTCGAAGCCAGAAAAGGCAGGGGAAGGGAAGGGGGAACAAACCAGCAACATAAGTATTCAACCCATTAAACGACCCCATAAGCCCCCAACCGCCAAAGAACGCCGCCACAATCGGGACCGCCATGCCCCCCTTCTCCTGATCCAAGGTCCAGCCATAGACCAACGCTGCGGCAGGCAAGACACCAAAGAGAGTGGCCAGGCCGCTGTTCAGACGGTCCTGGGGCAGACGCAGGCCGTTGCGCTTGACTATCCATTTGCGGACGGTGCGGTCGGAGAATTTTCCGCCGACGATGCTGCCCACCAGGAAGCCTGCTCCCGGGGAGAGGTAGAAGAGGCCGCTGACGAGGGCGGTGGTGAGGTTGAAGCGGGGGTTGAAGATGGAGCGCGCGGAGGTCAGGATCGAGTATTGGAATGTGGAGAGGAGGCCGCATGTTATATCCTGTTCTCTTCATTAACTTTCTTTTCTCTAGACCGGTGTTGGAGATCTCTTGGGGGGAGGGATTGGAAGGGTGGATACTCACAGCAAGTAAAATATTAGGGTAATTCCACAACCGCACGATATGTACGGGACTGAACATGCAAATGACCGAGAGAAACGTGTGTTTCGGCTTTAGTTTCTCGGTTCCCGGGTCTGCCTTTTCGTCGGTAGATTCGGCTTTTCCTTGCGATTTGATCTCCGGCACGAAAAGTAGAGACAGAATCAGACCGAACCCTGTCATCGCGACTTGCAGCCAGTAAATGATGCGCCAGCTGGCGAAGGTGACGATGATGCCGCCGATGCAGGGGCCTGAATTACAGTCAACTTTTAGCTCATACTTCCTTGGTGATTCGATCCCATATAAGGTATTTGAATGACCATATCATATAAGAAAGAGAAAGACATACCAATCGCCGGCCCCGTCACCGTCCCCACCATAAAGAAACCCACCGCAGTCCCCCTAACAACCTATCATCAAACCTTCATCAACAAGACAACCCCCCACACAATTGAGAATAGAGATAGGACAAACCGGTTCAAAAATATCCGCCAAAATCGTCTGCCCCGACACCATAAACGACGTCCCCGTCAACCCCCCCAGCACCCGAAACGCCGTAAACATCTTCATATCAACCGACGCGGCCGTCCCCACCGAACACCCACACAGCACCAAGATAGCCATATTAAACGACACTCTCCGTCCAATGAGATGGTTCAGGGGTCCCCAGATCAGCGACGAGAAGCCCATGGCCAGGAGCACGCCGGCGTTGGTGACGTTCAGCGTCTCGGGCGTGGTGTGGAACTCGGCGGCGATTTCGGGCGTCGCGGGGAGAAGCGATGTGCTGGAGAAGGTGACGGCCAGGGTCATCCAGCTGACGACGAAGAGGATGATGTTTTTGCGCCATTGCGGGAGTGAGTAGCCATCTTGGGGGTGTTTTTGGAGGAATGTGCTTGTTGTTATAGTTGTTGTTGTTTGGGATTCCGGGTCACCCATCTTGGTTGGGGATATGTAATTAGGGTTACGGGTGTAACCGTTCACTTTCTTCGTCTCTGTCGGGAAATATATATCGAATATTTATACTCCGTACGATGGGAAATTTATTCAATTGAATGCACGTTAAATCGTTGAAACCTTATGAAAGTAACTTCAAAATGAAAGAATAGAAAATTTACAATTCAATATGTCAATACCAAGCTCACCATCGAGCTATATATGGTATTCGGATTCTTTTCCGCTCGGCATCCCGTTGTGCGACCGAGCCTGTCTCAGCCCGATTCAAGCTGCTCGGCTTCCCTGGCCGAGGTGGAGCTTTAGGCACCTCCACGTCAAACACGTTGGATGGACTAGTCAGCCAAGCGTGCAGAGCTCCATGGTCTAGAACGGTATAATCTAGACTGTTATATTCCAACTATACGATAATAGAGTCAAGAAAGAATGGGAATATCGAATGAAGATGCAACTATGTACTCCTAAAAACACTCTAGATCCTCCAATGATACATCTTCCACATACAAACAACATAGACTGCCAATCTCACATAACGCAACACTCATTCAGTCTATACACCTTAACAATGCCTGGATTTGTATTTTCTTTTTACAGCATGATCATACCAGCACCAGCGACGAGAGCGCTGACGAGGTAGGCACCGAACTGCCAGTTGCCGACGTGCACGGCAGAGGGGGAGGTAACACCGGCAGCACCCTCGGAAGTGGAGGAGCTGTCACCAGTGCTGGCGGCACCGCTGCCACCACCGGCGGTGGGAGAAGCGGTCACGGAGCCGGTACCCTTCTTGCCAGCGTCCTTCATGAGAGCAGAGCAGGTACCCTTGGCCTCGCTGGCGTCCTGGGTCTCACCGTTGCCGCTGAAGTCGCAAGCCTGCTCCTTGTTGCTCTGCTCCTGGTAGTACAGGTCCATGACGAAGGAAAGCTTCTGCTTGGCGTCACAGACGCTGTAGGCTCCGTACTTGCCCTTGGTGGCGTCGGCCTGGATACCGCCGCAGTCGATCTGGGCACAGATGTAGTCGAACTGGTCCTCGTACTTCTTGGCCTTGACGGAGTCCTTGACCTTGCAGGACAGAGACTTCATCATGCAGTCACAGAGATCGGGGTTGGGGGAAGGAGGGAGCTTCTCGGCGGCCTCCCAGTCCTTGCCGACCTTGGGGCAGGAGGAAGCCTCGGCGGTCTTGGCGGAGTAGTCGGCGCTCTTGACACCGGTGGCGGTGACCTTCTGCATCTGCGAGGAGAGGTAGGAGTAGTCCTTGCGGGTGCTGACCTTGTCGCCGTCGACTTCGACCAGACCGTAGTTGTTGTCCTCCTGGAAGTACATGTAGACGATACCACCGCTCCAGACGTCGTTCATCTTGGGGCCGAACAGGGTGGGGACGTCGCCGAACTTACGGGGCTGGGGGTCGATGCAGCCGTACTCGGAGAAGAAGGCGGGGACGGGGTAGTTCTTGAATTCTTCGGTACGGGCCTTGTATCCGGACTGCTCGAAGCTGGAGTCACCGCACCACTCGTAGATGTTGTAGCCGAACATGTCGATGCGAGCATCCTCGTCACCGCAGACCATGTACTGGGACAGGTCCTCACGGGTGTCGGCGTTGTCGTCGGTGGCGTATCCGACGAGCAGGGACGAACGGTAGTTCTTCGCCTTGATGTACTTCTTGGTGTCACGAACGGCGGCCTTGACGAACGCCATGGAGTTGGTGTAGTTCTTCTTGTGGGCCACCTCGTTACCGGCGAAGAAACCGATGACGTTGGTGTAGTTGGCAAAAGCGTCGATCACGCTGGTGTAACGAGCGTAGAGGTCGACATCCCACTTGGGGTCCTGGTCAATGATCGACTCCGAGGGGGAGGACAGATCGGTGATCAGGTAAATACCGGCGTCGTCGAGCGCCTTCATGCAGGCGTCGTGGTCACCCTTGGGGTCGACGGCGTAGGTACGGATGACGTTGGTGCGCAGATCCTTCAGGTAGGGGATATCACGCTCGCAGTTGTCAAGGCTGACAAGGGGGTCCTTGTAGTCCTTGTTGTCGCTGGTGCTGCCATTGGCCTGGTATTCCTCTGCGGACAAGGTTAGTGTCGCGTTTCTTTCCGGGGCTGTCGGAGTCCCGTCGATTTATTCACGTACGCTGGTAGGCAACACCACGGATGAAGCTAGAAGAACAATTAGCTATTGGCCATTGAGATGAGAGCACGGTGGTTTAGGTGCTACTTACAATTCAGTGCCGTTGTTGGAGAAGAAGAGCTTGTTACCCTACATAGCCCGTCTGGTTAGTAGCTGCAATGCGACCGACCCCTAAATGCGCCGGACGGAGTGGCAGCGTAGGCATACCTTCGACTCAATAGCGGGCAGCTTCGCCAGGGCACTGCCCATCAGCGAAGCGCCGGCGAGGGCGGTCGAGAACTTCATGATGTGTATTGAGAGTTAAAAGATCGCTGGTAATGAATGCGCGTGGACGATCGGCAAACCAGGATTATCAACCTGGGGTAAGGAAAAGATAAACACGGGTGAAAGGAAAAAAGTCGATTTTAAAACAACGAATGACTGACGGCCGACACACTTCGCCGTGGAAATAGTTTGATGAAAGAAGAATCGAAGCAACGGCGCAACGAAGGGAGGGAATGAGGGGGAAGAAGTAAGAAGAGGAGAAGGAGAAGGGAGAGGGAGGAGAGGAGGGAAAAAGGAGGAGTCGAAGGGGCGAGACTAAGGCAAACACTTCAGGCCCCTGTATTACGGGACCTACGTAATGTGCTTGAATTGGTTCCTGCTGATCAGTCGAAGCGATCGACTGGTATTGGGGCTATTGAAGGCACCTGCTCCTATTTTGGTTCTCTCATTGGTCTCTTATACTTCTTCCCTGCCTCGCTGGTACCTAGATAAACCCGTCTGACCGTTCTTCTCTCGAAGATCTAGATAGTCGATCGAGTTCAGCATATTGCCAAGTCCTCCAGCGTACAGCCGTTGTATCCCGGAGAAACCGCTGGTATGGACGACTGCTAAGAATAACACGGAGGAACAACGGGCGACAACAGGTGAGACCCTGTACCCTGATTGGGTCCAGAGCCCCACAGACGCTGGTTAATTGGTTTTATCTGTTGGCGCCGCTTGGCCAGGGTTTCTTGTTCTCTGCCAATAATTGCTTGTGCTTTCTTGTCAAGTGGAGCAAGAGGCTTCGCATCGGAAGAGCCATTGGACACGGGGCTGTCGGGTTCCTTGAAACATCCCTGGATCGGTAGCCCCGTTGGGTTAGACCCAGAGTTGTCCTGAATTGTCCCCTTTCAGACCACAAACAGTCCATACACAGAGTGATCAACTGTCAATCAACCGAATCTTTGGGAACGGCAGGTGAAACATGTCAACGGCATTCTGCAGTAATCTATCATATCTATATCTATATCTAGATTCTAGAGATAGTAGATGCATTCCTTCCAGCTCCTTCGCCTTCCATCGAGGCAGTGCGCTCTGTTGGTGGCAACACGGCCCCCGCCGTAATTCTACGCCGCCCCAATCCCAGGGGTTTCAGGGTCTTACGGGTGGAACAACTAGGGCTGCCTCGGAATGGTAAGGATGAAGCTCCACCGCGCACTGAAACACTCAAACTTTGCATCATATTATTATGATGACCCGTATCAGTATCATAAGATTGGTACAGCCTGCCAACAACCATAATACCGCACATTGAGCCAGATAATATTATTAGAATGCTAGTCGGTACTCCGGATGGCGGATAAGCTCTATTGATCAGAGTGGATGCACCATGACATAGCTTGTATGGTCTAAAAGAGGCCGATAAAAAATAGTCGATGGACCGATAAAAGGGAGGTGCAATCAGCTGTCCTCCGTACGTTACTTGTTAACAAGAATAAACACACACTACGGAGTCCTCGGGATCCGCTCTCAAAGGTTGAAGGATGATAATAATTTCCATGACCTCGGGGGGGTCAACACTTCTACTGACATCATTAACTGCTTCTATATCAACGGAGCCAACCCCTTTCTTCCTCGACCTCGATGATTTGAAATTGTCGCCAACTCCAGGAAATGCGACACGCCACCACATGCGGTGCACACAAGTCTATTCTCGACGGACCATAAGTGACGTCAATCCAACCCGACGGTAAATCCAGCTCAAGCAAGGAGATGATCGATGATGTATCGTTATCTCCTTGCCCCTCTATGGCGATACTCTTGTCTTCGCCATTGAATTGCCAGCGTGGAGGAACATTGTCCTGATGTAATGCTACTTAGTAAGTGGTGACTGCATGGGAAATCTCAAAAACAGGAAACTATCCAGTCGGAAAGACTGGAGTGAGTATGGAAGGAGACTGCACTGCTCGGCCCCCGGTCGTGGTGTCGGTGGCCGACCGTGTGGTACAAGGTTTCGCGACTGACACTGTCCATTGGTCCAGACATGTACACAGTACTGTGCATGCGAAGACAGGAGGGCTAATCCGTACAGGCAATCCGGACACAGCTATTTCTATCCCGAAACAAACATAGACAAATGGGTGTGGCGTAGTTGTGGCGCAGACAACTCACCAGCCACAAAGATCCAAATTTCGGACTCAGGTTCATCGCTCCAACCTGCAAAGTGCAACCCCAATCGACAACTTCTCTTTTCGGGATACAGAAGACATTCTTGGTTCTGTCTGTGCTTCGACCCCACCATCGACCGCAGCCAGGGGCTACTCTCCAAATGATGACAGATTTATGGCCCCGAGACAAACCACCGGGATGTTTCGCCTGTCCCGGTGAACTCAGCCCTCAATAGTTGATGACTATTGAACTCAAGCAAGAAGACACAGCCCAAGTTCAGCTGAACTCAGAAAGACGAGAAGGAGAAATGAAGAAAACAACAGCAATGCAAACATTAATCTTATAATTGCAGCAACTCTGGTTCTGATCGGCTGGCACATAACCCTAAGGGAAATAGTACGGAGAGCGCTAGTGCAGGATTGCAGAGCGTCCGATTCTTGGCGCCCAAAGAAGGGCGACTCAATCGGGCATAATGCGCTGCCATCAGGCCCTTTATTCGGAATTCAGGTTCCAAAAAGAGTGATGGTACGGGCTCTCGTGTCGCATCATTGGCCGCTAAGGACCATTCAGTCCGCCGGTGCCAGGATTTGAGGCCGGAGAGGGTCGTGATGTACGACGACGGAGTGTGGCTGTGTTGATGCTTGTCCTGCAACTTCTTCCCTCACAATTAATTCACACTCAATTCTTATTAGCGGATTTTTTGGAGATTTGAGGGCTTACTTCATATTGACACCCATCTTTCTGCTGCAGTTTTTGACCTCCTATTTTTCGGATTTTTTTTAATGTAATTTTTTTTTTCTTGTTCTCCCGATCTCTCCTTTGACGTCGCTCGTTTGTCATGCTCGAGGAATTCTGATTCTGTCCATTCGTTTGATCCATTCTTGGTTTAATTCGGTTTCTTTCATTCTAATCCGAACTTAATTTTTCCCGGTTTGTTTATTTATCCTAATCCTTCTTTTTGGAGCTCGCCAGACCATCGTCCGCTGCGCACCACTGCCGAGAGAAGCTTATCAGCATCAAGATCTCTTGTCCTGTGGCCCTGAGGCGCAGAGATCCATCGCTCCAGCCACATTCATTGTATAGTTCTACACATCGAAACATTCACCACGTCACTTGTAGGTCCCCTCTCTTTGTTGCCTTATTGGCTTGCGTCTTTGCAATCGCCACTGCCCGGCTTTATTTCTCCGATCTGCTGGCAAGGGGCGCGTGCTCAATCTTCCTTCCACCGCCTCTTGCCCCTGCCGATATCATATTCTCCTTTGTATTCATATGCGCTTCTCTTCTGATCGTGATCCAGTGTCAGAAGTAGTATAATTATCCAACTCAACCGGCAAAATCAAGTATCCCGACCTTTTTGCGATGCGTATGTCTTCCTTCCCCCTTTCCCCTCGTTGTCTATTGCCCGCCCTCCTCTCTCGCCGCGCCCCGCTAACATCCCATCTTCTTTCCATATCAGATATCTATCGCCGTCAAGCCAGGAACTTGGCATGGTATGACGACGACGGCGAACCATCCAGCCACAACCCGTTCAAGAAGTTCCGGGCGCGCCCTCGCCGCTCGAACTCCATCCAGCTCGAAAACAGACTCACGCCGGTCCGCACCGCCGGAGATGTGCGTCTTTCCGAAGAGCGCCGTCGTCGCAGAGACATGACCGATGGTCTACATGGCCCCGGCCACGCCGATACATATCCCCCAGAGTCGGCGGGAACCGATCGCATTGGGGAAGCGGATAGCGTGGAGAAGGCCGGGCCGGAACCGTCGATGCGGAGCAACGAGCCCATTAATGTCTCGTATGGCGATGGCGATGGGATGGATGTGGATGAGGACGGGAAGCCTCGGAAGCGGCGCACGTTTGCGAGCAGGTTTGGCGACGACGAT
The DNA here is from genome assembly GCF_016097325.1 of Aspergillus melleus. Classification (NCBI taxonomy): domain Eukaryota; kingdom Fungi; phylum Ascomycota; class Eurotiomycetes; order Eurotiales; family Aspergillaceae; genus Aspergillus; species Aspergillus melleus. The sequence goes on from NW_025763377.1 coordinate 1,346,785, forward strand.
GTAGAGATGTCGAGAGATTCGTCGGATGATCCGAAGGGGGTCGCGGATAAGCAGAAGTTTACGGCTGTCGGGCAGTTCAAGGCGACGGTGTTGAATTCGTGGATTAATGTGCTGCTGTTGGCGGCGCCGGCGGGAAGTATGTTTGAATCTTACTCTGGGATGAAGAGTGAAAAGGAAGTTCTTTGCTGACGGCTGCGAATAGTTGCGCTGAACTATGTCAATGTCGACCCGGTCGCTGTCTTCGTCGTGAACTTTATCGCTATCATTCCCCTGGCAGCGATGTTGAGTTACGCGACGGAGGAGATTGCCTTGCGGTATGTTCAAACCCGTTCGAACCGTGTCATCGGGTCTAGCTAACTCAGTACTTGTCAGAACCGGAGAAACGATCGGTGGTCTCCTGAACGCAAGTTTCGGGTGAGTCGTCCCCTGTATGCTTTGCAGACGACACAGCTAACATTGATAGAAACGCCGTCGAACTGATCGTCGCGATCATCGCCCTGGTCGACAAGCAGGTCATCATTGTGCAGACCTCGCTGATCGGAAGTATGCTGTCGAACCTTCTCCTTGTCATGGGGATGTGCTTCTTCTTCGGCGGAGTGAATCGTCTTGAGCAGCACTTTAACCCGGTCGTCGCGCAGACGGCCGCCAGTCTTCTGGCACTGGCCGTGGCGAGTCTGATCATCCCTACTGCTTTCCACGAGTGGTCTGAAGGTACGTCGACTTCCTGGTCATCCACCGCTGTAGACCCCAACTAACAGGCAACAGCCGGTGACATTGCCGTCGCGCAATTATCTCGAGGTACGTCTCTCTCTCATGGTGCCTCCCTCCCACAACCCTAACTCGTCGCTCGCCATCCCCAGGAACAAGCGTAATCCTGCTAGTCGTATACGGCTGCTACCTCTTCTTCCAACTCAAGTCCCACACGGAGATCTACAACCGACCCAGCCCGAAGGTCGAAAAGCGTCGAGTGAAGGTGACCGGCGGCGACGCCAGCCGCGGCATCGCGCAGATCGGTAAAATGAGCGCGACGATGGCGGGCCAGAACGCGCAGCAGATGGAACTGCAGGATCCCGGCGACGAGCCCGAGGAGCCGCAGTTGAGTATCTTTGTTGCGTTGTTGACGTTGACCATCTCTACTGTGTTGGTGGCGTTATGTGCGGAGTTCATGGTTCGTTCTATTCCCTTTCTTTGACCCCAGTATAGATTGATAGAATCATGGAGGTAGTGCTAACCATATACCTGGATAGGTCAACTCCATCGACGCCATCACCGAACGAGGCGGCATCTCCGAGACCTTTGTCGGGTTGATTCTGTTGCCGATCGTAGGCAATGCGGCCGAACACGCCACGGCCGTGACGGTGGCCTGCAAGGATAAGATGGATCTGGCGATCGGAGTCGCCGTGGGATCGAGTATGCAGATTGCATTGTTGGTGCTGCCGTTGATTATCGTGATTGGGTGGTGTATGGGTAAGTTGATCTCTGTCCCAGTATAGTGCGGTGGTTTGTTTTGAAGACACATGCTGACAATATGCCACAGGTCTCGATCAAATGGTATTGACTGCCTGCCGTTCTATTCTCGTTGAGTTGTGCTGAGTGCTAATGACTTTCTGTAGACTTTGTATTTCGACGCGTTCCAGGTGATCTTGTTGTTTGTCTCTGTTTTACTGGTATGTATTCCTTGTGCACCTCAGGGCGTCAGGCTCCTCAGACATCTCAGACATTAGGTATAAGCGAACAAACCAGCTAACAAAAAATAGGTAAACTACCTCATCGCGGACGGAAAGTCGCACTGGCTCGAGGGGGTTCTCTTAATGATGATGTACCTAATAATTGCCGTCGCAGCTTGGTATGTCTTTCCTCACCTTTCTCTTCCTTCTATTCCCCAGGCAATTGAACAGAACATGCATTAACATTTTAATCAAATACAGGTACTATCCCACCAAGGAGGGCCAAAAAGTCGCGTGATCTGAAATCTGAACACATACAATTTCAAAAATCAGGCCCGGCTCATGTGACGACCGATCTCTTTACCTTCTTTTTATCTTGCTTTCATTCATTCCCTTATTTCCTATCCACCCTGATTTCGCCTTCACTTTCATCTATCGACTATACCAAAGTTACTATCTAATCGTCTTGAACTCATGATGCTCATGTTTGAATTTATTTCTCCTGTATCATATTAGACTAATCGCTTGCGGTGCATTTTCATCAAATCCATCCTTCCATCCCATTCCATTCCACCCACGCAAAAAATATTACCTAGGTAGGGAATCGGCTCGGCCCCGACACCACCAATCCAAAAAAAAAAAGAATAATTAAATAAAAAAGAAAGAAGAAGACACATGGCCAACTCCGTCCCCGCAGACAGGACACGACACGACACGACACGCACCGAGGCAATCAGACAGACACGGAGAACTCCGTTTGGCCCCCGCTGTCATAAGTCATATGTACTGGAACTACGGAGTACTAGGTAGGTAGGGCCGGAGTGTCGGTCATCGGTCATCGGGTAAATGTTCAGGACGGGCACGGGGGAGACGGGAAAAGGGACTTGGGGACTGGACTTGAGGGGGATGGGGCAGGGGTCCGGGGCTGGGGGTTGGATTTGGGGTTACGTTAGGGTCGGCGATTGAGTGGATAGATGTTCTGCTTGGTCGGGGTTTCTTTGTCGTTTGGTTTATTTGTGTTATCCGTATTTCTTGTTTATCTATCTACCTTAAGTGTATCGGGATAAGGATAGATAGGTTGGTGTCTGAGGTAATTCAAACGCAAGAGTGCAAAAAGACATAGGAGATATCCTCAAACGTAGCATCCCGAGGTAAGGTAGCGTAGCGTAGGGTGTCAAGAGAATGAATTCCTGACAGGTTACCAGGAGGGTGCCACTGCATACCGCCGCACTCTATTTTACACTTTCCCCTTAGGTACCCCGTGCCTCGGCGCATACAACAGTACCTACCTACCCAGGATTTGCCTTCGCCGAGCAGCCAAGGAGCGAATTCCCAGACTGCTGACCTTATTGGTGGAATCGCTTCCCCAAGACACGTGGAATGGATGGGAAGGATGACAAGTAAGTCAGACCATTGTCATGGCAAGGGAGGGAGGAAGGAATGGAGCTTGGGTATAATCCGCTGTGTTAATGTCTACAGGTAGTACCGAGTAGATACCTGGAAAGGGAGGTAGGCGGCTTCATGGGTTGTCCAGTAGGCGTCTAGATCAACGATCATCATACCGATTCATTCGATTCAGTAGACTACAAGATTGTAGACCATGTCTATTATTATAACGGCAAGACAGGACAGCAATCTCATCCTTACGAGCAGACACACCCGTCAAACTTCATTCATTCAAACTAGATCAGCCTATCATAAGGTACCTAGAGACCATCCGAGCCGACGACCAAACAGACACACAAGAATGACAAACCTAGCTACAAAATCAGCCGAACAAAATCCAACCCCTACTTCCGGAACACCCATCTAACCCCAGCTCGGGATACATTGGCCCATTTATCCAGAACGCTCGGGTCAAAGGAACGCCGTGGTGGCCGACTGCCAGATCGGAAATCCACCGTGTTTGCCGTACAGTACAAAGTACTCCGTACAAGCCAAACATACATAACTACCTACCAAAAATGGTAAAATGATTAGCACGTCAAAGTACTTGTACCCACTAGCCAATCCGGGAGAAAACAAAGAGAAGCTACAGTAACATGGAGCAGTCACGGAGTATAGACGGAGAAATACAACCACAACTAACTAACTAGGAGTAATTAATATTCTCTTAACTGCTTGAGTCTTAAGTCATAGTTAACACTAACTGTAAACATAATTACCCAAGTGGCTGCCGCCGACAAGCCAGGTCAGGCAAGCCCACCCACCTTTTTTTCTCCCCCGGACTCAATTCCAGACATCCCGTCCGATCGAGTAAAGTGCATCCCGTTAGCGGCTCCTTGGTAGGAAATATTCCGGGTTACCTAGCCCGTAGCGGTGGCCCGTAGGTATGCGGGCAAAAACGCCGGCCGATTCATTGGCCGTTGGGCTCGGGCACTGGCCTGGCTGGCACTGACACCAGAGGGGACTAGGCCGAGCCCTGACGGGAGAGCTGTATGTAGTAACTAACTAGTAAGGTGTACGGAGCTAAAACTCTGGTGTAAAGGCGAGAAGGAATAAGGATAACAGCTCCCCCCTTGGCTTCTATGGTATGTAGGCCAAGGCAGAATTGGGAACTGGGAGAGCTAGGACAACCCGTCGGACCACATGAAAAAGAGAAGAAAGCGTGGCGTGTCGGCCGCAAATAGCCCTTCCTGGAGGAGCGAGTCAGAATACGGACAACATCCCGTCGAGGCTTGGCGGGCCAAGAAAGGTGGAGTCGGTCTCGCGTGGGTTACGATGGATCCTTTCCTGTGGAAGCATTTATCCTTTTTTTTTTTCCCCTCTCTCTTTCCTTCTGGATTGCTCTTAGGCTCTACTCTCCGTATTTGTAGGATTCTAATTTAATTAGGGTAGGTTACCTAGCTAGGGTAAGTCTTTGGGTCCTTCGGGGTTGTCTGTCTGACACTGACAGACATTCGAGGCTCGGAAATCCTACTCTCACAGTCGATTTAGTAACTAAGACGGAGTAGGTTGGTTGATATCCAGATCAGGTCAGATCACGCCCCCTGGGAACGTGGGGTGACAGTCTCTGGCCCTGGTTAATTATCTAGTAATACCACCGTGGTAGTATTATTGTGCTTCTGAATAATATTAACTCTGCTTATAGGAGGATAATACCACATGTCCCCTGTCCATAATAACAATCGATCTAAATCGTGTGGTTCCTGGTTAGGGTTGAGATGCTACATGCTACCATTCCGAGAGGCTCGTGAATGTAGTAGAATAGGGTCGAGGCAACCTAACGGAAGTCAATTGACACTGACATCAATCGATGGGAACCAGCCAAAAATCTTCAGTCCACCTGACAACCCTGCGCGTTGTCTTACCCGATGGAGTAATGCTTCATACAACTGGTCCTCTTTTTCTACTTTTTTTTTACCCCCTCTGAAAAATTTCCTCTCTGTCAAGATGACGATAAGTTCCAAAATCCCCAACCCCAAACCTGCCCCCATGCTCGCCTATCCCTCCCGACAAGAAACGAAAAAAAAAAAAAAAAGAAAAATCCTCGGTCGTCCTCCGGGGCCCTCCGACGCAATTCCCATTATTCATGGGTACCGTAACCTACCGTTACCTTCCAGACCACCTAATTTTGCGGGGTCGGTTCGCTTTTTGTGCCTCGGGTGGCGGGTGGAAACCAATCAGCACCGCCGGTTGAGCCCGAGCAGCGGCCACGGGACAACCGGTTAAAATGCGCGGGGAGTTGCCGGCCTGGGAAGAATTCCGATCATGTCGGGTCGGGTTCTCTCTCTCTCTGTGCCTTGTCCTTTTGCTCCCCGTTAGAAAAGTCCTGACTGTCACTTTTCTAGTATCTTTTTCCGACCCTCTAGACTCTGGATTAGGACGATCCTTTTCCTTTTCCCGCCTTGTTGGTTAATTGACATCACCGTTCAATAAGTTACCTGGACCCTAGGCAATGTAATCTCGGTCGGTCTACGTGAGACTAAGACCTCTTAATTTTAATTTTACCTTTTTTTCGCCTGACATCATACCATCCATCCATCCTCTTTCTAGTACTCGGGGGATGAAGTCCACGCACCTCTCCCTCTTGGTCAGATAATAGTTTTCCACACCGTCAGTGGTAAGAAGGGAGGGAAAACAACCTGATTCAACCACCAACTTGACACGTCCCGTGTCGATCGGGATGACAACCCCTGCTGCCCGCAGCCAATCTCTGCGCTCCAAGCATCGGTCTAGCAAGACCGCCCAGCCCAGGGCTGATCCGGGTTCTTTCTTGTTTCCCCGCGGGGAGGGAGTAGAAAGAGCCAGATGCAGGGAGGGAGAAAGTAGCCTAGGTTGGAAACGGTAGGGGAGTGGTTTTACTGTTTTCCAGTTTTACGGGGAAGGGGAAAGGTAAAAATTGGAAAAGAAAAGAAGAAATCAAATTAAATTGAAAGATTCTGGTGTAGGCCAGTCCCTCTGACCAGGGATTGTGGTTTCCGTTGACAAGACTCCAGTTTCCGGCTTGCTCTCACAGTCTGGACGGTTGGACGGTTGGACGCTGGACGGTTGGTCATGCTCACACCCGACAGTCCACGAAAATTGCACCTCGTCGGCGGAGCCTTACCCGAGGTTCGTCAGGCTGGGGAAATTCGGATGCCATTCTCTCATCGTGCAGCAGGGATCCTGGTCGACTGGATCAGATGTATAATTGAGTTTTCTGGGGGTGGGATCTGTTTGGGGAAGTGTTCAGTAGGATGTACGGAGTAAATAATAGGTAACCATCGACACGTCTAGCCGGGACGTGTGTTGGACTGGGGCATTTCATGGCGAGGAATGAAATCATAGGAAGTGGTTAGGTAATAAGATCGTTGCGGTCAAGTGACGTTCCACACGGGCTGCTGGTAACCGGCATCCTTTCCTGTCGGTCCACCCGTCGGCAGAACCAGCTGGCCATGGTGATTTTGGGGAGAGGTCTTCATTCGAGAATGCAATTACTCTTTTACTACAGTTCAGTAGAATCATGGAAGACCTGACTTGAGACATAAATAATAGTATGATCGGTCGGCATGTCGGCCGTCACGATACACTCGCAGACAGCCTCTCCGGACGGATCCCCAGTTTGGGGCGTAATTTACCCGACCTTCGACGGAGGAGTTCCTGACCTTGTCCGCAGCTCCTGGCGGAAATTGGGGGAAATTGCTTTCTGGACGGTTTGGTCCCAAACTAGCGTCTCGATTTTCTTCCTCGTTCCCGAGTCCGATTCACAATTATCTCCCTGTCCATCTCATGCTACGTCGTATTCCTAGGATCACATTCATCGGCACTCGGAAGCCACTCCACAGTCCAGAGTTCTCCGGCCGCTCGGTCGCGTCCTTGCATTTGCCAGCCCTGCCTGCGCTATTCCGCTTCGGGACTAACCCTGGACCTCCGCAAAATGCGGATGTGCCTGGGAGCCTGAAGGCCTGGGACTCGGGGAGCCTGAGAGCCTGGAGGCCTGGGGGATGAGGCTTTCATGTACCGGCGCTTCGCCGTTCGGTTTGAAAGACAAGAGTAGAAGAGAAAAGGAAATAATTCGGCATCCTCACGACTGGAAGGGAAAAACCCTCCTCCCTGATTTTTTATGGGGATTTTATGATTGGATTCCGTCCCCCACTTTGAACGGCGTTTGACCTCTCAATCCATTCCTTCTCGTCGTCCTCGTCCAGTCGCGTTGCCGGTCCGGCGCCCCGACTCTGGGCCTGATGGAATTTCGTCGTTTCCCCCACACTCCGCTTATTCCCGCTTCTTCGCCTGGCTTGTCGTCGCTTCTCCACATCTTTCGCGCTCCCTTCTCTGTCTTGGAGTTGCTCTCCCCATAGCTGTACCCACGTCGCACATTCCCGATCTCCGATGCTATTATTTATTTCTTATTGCAATAATTTCTTTATTTTCGTCCGCCTAGTTCTTATTACTTGATTGTTATTCCTATTTCTCCGTTTCCTCCCTGGTCCCCCCCCGTCCTTACCTTACTTCCCTTTTGCTCCTCTTTTTTCCACCGTTTTCTTTTTTTTTTTTTTTTTTTTTTTTTTTAAATTTTCTGATTTATTCTATTTTTTAATTGTCATCTATTATTATTCTTCGTATTCTATTTTCCTTCCCCTCCCCTTCCCTTTCCCCCCCTTTTACCCCGGTTTATTTTCCCCAAACTCTCTCGGCTTCTCTCTGGTGCTGCTTGCTCTCCTTACTGTACGCACCTGCAGGAGACACAAGAACCGAAACGAGTCCTCGGACTCTGCGTGACCCCGTGCCCTTGTCGTACCGCACGCGAAGTCCCTCCAGGCGCTTCCTCCGGGCAAGGTCGGCCCATTACTACCATCTCGCCTCGTCCCCCTTTCCCTGAAGCCACTGCGACGACGACACTTGGCCGGAATCCCGGGGAAATATTACCGGAGAAAATACCGCGGGTGGAAAAGCAAACTCACGGGGATCGGTCACTTACGGCTGCTTCGTCCCTCCCCCTTCCCTCTTTCCTCTCTCCTCTCCTCTCCTCCCCTTCCTCGACCGCCTGTCTATCTCCAATATTCGTACTTTCACCCTTTCCTTCTTTCCTTTCCTCCCCGCCTCTACCTGATTCACCGTTCGGTACCTTCCGTTCCTATTCGACTGGAGAGACGGGCCCCCCGTCTCTCGCGCCCCGTATCTTCCTGTCAACATGCGATCGAGTATCGCCTGCGCTCGCTGCCGTCGCAGCAAGATAAAATGCGTCAATTCCGGCATCGATACTACCTGTCGCGCTTGCGAATCCTCCGGCCGTGAATGCGTCTATCCTACTCCGGCCATCGGCGTCGGGGGAGGCTCGGCGAAACGGGACATAGCTACTATGGGGGATGGTGAGGATCGCAATGGTGACTGGGATAGCCCGAAAAGACATCGCTCCCGGAAGGCCGTCGGAGTTTCCTCTTCCGCGGCCAAGGACGCAGCCAAGGCTTCCCTTGATGCGCTGGATGCCTCCGTCCTCACCGTCAAGGTGTGGGAGGCCGCCTTCGACCTCTTTCAGTCCCACTATGCGACCCTTCTACCTTTCCTGCACCCCGCCACGTTCATGAACCAGATTCGGCAACTCTCACAAGCCGCCTCGTCGTCCACCCATCCCTCCTCGACTTCTACTGCTACAATCGCTGCCCCCGGTGCCGTAGCGCCCTCAACACTCCCCGATCACACCCGCGATGCCGCTCAAAGTCCGCCGGTCCCGAAGCCGGAGCCGAATCCCTTGATCCCTCTCGGTGTCCTTGCCCTCACCGCTCGCTTCCACCCTCAACTCGTAGCTTACCACTCGCCATCCTCACCGGGGAATCCGCCCAACCCTCTCGCTGCGTCCGAATTCTATGCGACAGCTTTGCGCAGCCGGCTGGCCGGCATCGATGGCGCCAGTTTAGCCGTGCCCGATCTAACTCGCGTACAAGCGCTATTAATCTTAGCCTTACACGAATGGGGCATGTGCCGGGGGAAGAGTGCGTGGCTATATGTGGGCATGGCCATTCGTTTGTCGCAAGCCATGGGTCTGCCGTTTGAGCTGGAGAATGACGTGTTCGCCCGTGAGACGCCCCGGTCACCCGCCCTCAAGGCCGAAGCCGAGCTCTTCGGCGTAGTTCGACGACCGACAGAGCCCAAGGAGCAGACGTCGGACGACATCATTGCGCAAGAGACCAAGCGTCGCACATTCTGGGCGTGCTTTCTGTTAGACCGTTGCTTAAGCAGCGGCAAATATCGCCCGCGGATGATCCGTGTCAAGGAGCTTGGCATCCAGCTACCGAGTGACAACGCTTTTGCTTTCGGAGAGCGCGTGCGCACCTCGCGCATCAGCGAACCGGTTGTGCGTCGTCCGCAAAGTTTTGGCGCGCAGGGCGTTCAGATTCCCAGTATCCGTCAGAGCTTAGGTGGTTTCAGCGACGACAAGTTACCGAACAACGGTCCCCAAGACGCAAAATCGTGGTCCCCTATTTCCCGACGGAAGGACTCCAGTGAGGATGAAATTGACCGATGGGAAATTGGGGCTGAAGAATCGGTGTTGAGTCGTGTCATCCGAGTCATTCGCATTTGGGGGAGCATTGCCAAATGGTCTTGCGCTGGCGGGAGACGGTATGTTTGAATCTCAGCCGTAATGCCCTTGATGTGTCCAACTAACAAAAAGCAGAACCGAACAACTTCCACCATGGCATCCGGAGTCCCGCTTTCATAAGTTGCGGTTGATGTTGGGTGAGTTCCAGGATGGCCTCTCTCGCAACCTGCAGTATTCGCCACGCAACACCGATACACACATCATGTACAAAAATACCCTCGCGTCGTACACCGTCATGCATGTAGTCTATTTCTTATCGGTCATCGTTCTCCATCGCGCTTATGTTCCGTTTCTCCCCGTGCGGTGTTCGGAGCCCGTCGGTCCTCTCGACGAGCCGCTCTTCCCCGCCGAAAAGTCCCCCATGGATGGATTTTGGCGGGAAAGTGCCCGAGAACTCTTCGCCGCGGCCCGACAAATGATGGATCTTGTATCCACCTGTCAAGACCGGGGAGTGTTGGTGGAGAACCCGCTGGTGGGCTTTGCCGTCTACAATGCCGCCTTTGTAGGTATCTACGCGGCTCATTTCCCACACATGGACTTGGAGGGCGCCCTGGCCCCCAAGCCGACCTCTCCCGGCGATCGAAATCATCAGGGTCAGGCCCAAGCTCGCAAGTCCCTCGATGTCCTGCGTGACATGCGAACCCGTCTTAAAATGGCCCGCGGTTGGTTCCGCACGCTAAATCGACTGCACAGCTACTTTTCCAAGGTCAAACGGGACTTCCGCCGACACTCTCGCCGGCTGGACATGATGCCAGAACTTGTGGATGCTCATGTGAACGGCGTTCGCCCTGTTCGCGATGGTGGCGCCGGTGGCGGGCTGGAAGAGTTCAAACTCCTTGAGAAGCTGTTCCTGGACTTCGGATCCATCGAGGATCAGTTGCCCGACGGAGCTGCGGAAGAGGATGCAGCAGCCATTGCTAGCGACCGAGCCACCAATCTCAGCGATGCAGGCAGCAACGCCGTTCGCAGCGAAGCGGGTGAGGCGGGAGAACCGCCGCTGGACGGGGCCGGTGGACGCCGCGAGTCCTGGATTCCGGTTAACAGTCCCGGCATGCCATTGCCCGGTCCGGACGGAGAGCGACGACCCAGCCTGCCTCTACCACCTGGTCGGTCCTTACAATCCCAGTCTCCGTTCTCCCTTCCCGCATTGCAAAACCATCCAGAGGGTGGTATCTACAACAATCCTTCCCCGACTCTTCCGTCAATCGGTCCAGCCGGATCGTATCCCCCAACCACCGCCGGGGCCCCAGCTCCGGCTCAATATGGCGGCTCAGTACCTCCACCGCCGACAAATCGTCTTCAGCCTATCAACTCGTGGTTGACATCCCGGTCGCAACCGCCAGCTCCATACTCGCAATCTCTCCCTCCTATCAACCAGGCAGGCTCGCACGGCCTGCCCCTGCTGCCACCTCCTGGAGCAGTAGGACATCCGGGAGCATCTCCACCGGTCACCGTGGATGGCTTCGAGAGTGCGACCTCCAATGGAATGTGGTCTACAAGTCTCGGAGGAGACGATGTGCTAGCATTCCTAGACGGGTGTGAGTACGACCAATTGGCCGGATTGGTGCCATCCGAGGTTGGCATTCCCGCGGGATGGCTTAGCACCGTCTGGGCTGAATTCGCCCGTTAACCTTACCTCAACTCTCTCGTTTCCTTTGTTTATTTCTGCTGCTCTCCTTATTCATTATCTGTCTATCAAATTGATATGACACCTCACCCTGCACACCTTTTGTCTGTATCATTATCTTTCTCTCTTCTTTTTTTGCGTGATGTGTACTGTATGAATATGTATGCCGCCGACGGCGGCCTCACGACGATCATACGAACGGATGGGCAAAAAAACAAGGGGTGGTTTGTCCCGGGGCACCCGGAGGCTGGGACTGATCTGATTTGACTTGTTTCTACTTTTCTGACTGGTTTTCTGGGCGCAAGCGACGGCTGAAAGGGTCTGGACTTGATCATTGATTCTCTATGGGTCTGCTTTGTTTAGTTTGAGCGCGGCGTTTGGATGGTTTGATTGACCTGGCTGTTTTGATGGACAGATGGTCTTGATTTGTTTTCATTTCATTTGACTGTCCGATGAGAATACCTAGTTACGATCTTGCATGCATTGCATTTCTTGCCTTTCTCTATCTTCGGTGATATTCGGTGATTTCGAATAGTCTGGTCTTGTTGGCGTGAGTCATGTTCGATGTATTCGAGTCAGGGCAAAATCGTTGATATATAGTTTAACTGACGTGGTTTTATTCTCGTGTCTTCTATTCGGTTATCACGATCAAATTGAATCGATGAACCGCAAGGACTATTGAGATGGATTAATTCTCCGATCTGTATGATCTTCACGAAGTCTAATTTAGGCTCGATCAAAAACGTAGCTTGGTTACAGTTGGGGTAAATCAAACGCTAATCCATAGCTTCCAGGCCTTATCTAAAAATATACCTCCAGGGCTCACGTGAGAACTACAAAATCGCTAGGTTTGGCTTCACTTCACTCGTCACGCCTTCTAAGCTAGATCAGAAACAAGAGATGAGTCCACGGCATGTGTTTATCCCTGCTGCTCGACAAACAAGAGGTAAACGTCCTCTTCGATGATGTCAATGTTGACAACCCAAACAGGCCTAGCGCAATCCCGGCACATGATCGGTAATACCAATACACCTGATCTGCCAATTTCTCGACGCCACAAAATCCGTCCATACAAGCCACTACTACGATTATGTTCCATTCAATCCCTTCTCCCACATCTCAATAAACACTCAATCGCATGAATAATTCATTCTATCTCCATTGATCTCCATCCCTTCTTTGCGTCTCTCGCGACATGCCCCAAAACCATCCCGACAATGCCAATGCCCATTACCCCTACGACACTAATCGCGTCCGCGAACTACTGAAAAGCCATCGCAAGACCCGCGGCCTGCGCTCCTGCTTCCCGTGTCGTCATCGCAAGGTCCGCTGTGATGGACTCGTGCCTTGCTCGAGCTGCGTGAAGCGCGGACATCGCGACTTGTGTCGTTTTCCGACGGAGGAGAGGGGACGGGCTGCTGGTCCGGTTGGGACCGGCACGGCGTCGAGCTCGGGCTCGGGGTCGGGGAATGGTGGTTGGGGTGGTGGGTTGGATTTGGATGTGATGTATGTTCTCTGGCGCTATATCTTACATTGGGTTATGTACCTGCTAGGATCTGCCCAGCGTAGGTATGTATGGAATGCTAGGACACGGACTAACCAATGATACAGAACGCACTCAATTGAGGAATCTCAATCTCAAGCGCAGCAGCCCTCAACAGACCCGAACCTAGTCATCACTCGGCTCGAGAAAATCGAAGAGCAGATATCCGCCTTGAAGGCGGAACTTCGCGCCTCGTCGGTAACCGCGCCGCCATTGCAGAGTCCGGACCACGAGCCAGGTACTGCAAACCGATCCGGTCTCTTGCGCTCTCGACCACCTAGTAAATCGCCCGGTCGGTACTGCGTCGAGGACGCTACCGGCGCGACTCTTTATCTGGGTAGTCATTCAGACACACCGCTTGCGCTGGGCTGTCGACAGGCGTCCGACAGAGGCGATCTTCTGCTGCACGAGGTCATGGCGAATCAGTTCGTGCCGCGCGCGTATCCGTTCACCAGTCTCTGGGGTCCGGAGGCGACTACGGCGGATATTTGTGAGACGTTGCCAGAGGATTCGGACATTATCAGGTGGGTTGTTCTTTTCCCTTCGTTGACATAGGTGACATGGGATGGCTGACTGGTAGAATGGATAGGTATTGGCAGTTCTATCAGTCAAATGCGTATCCTTTTTATCCAGTCTTGGTGTCCATCGAGGAGTTTGGTCCAGCGCTGTTTAGGTTTCTGGATCGCCGGTTCTTAGCTAGGGAAGGTGGAGAAAGTAGCGAGGGTGAGCCAAATACGTCGTGGCTGGCGCTGTTGTTTGCGGTGTTGGCGTGTGGTGTGCAGTTTTCGAATGATCCTATTCGCGAGAGGGATTTGCGGTCGAAGGTGTTTGGTACGTTTTTGTTTCTTTTGGATTTGCGTGTCCTCCATGTCCGAGTGAAAGAGCTAATGAGTGGCACAGTTTGTTCATCTTTCCATTGTCTACGGATATCGAATATTTTTAATCGCACTGATCTCGACCAAATTCAGGCTATGGCCTTGATTGGGAATTGTCTGCGAAACAACCTTGATACTAACAGTGCATGGATCTTGATGGGTGCGTTCTTTTGTATTCATTTGTTTTCATTGCTAACAATATTAGGATCAACTATTCGACTCGCCCAGAGTATCGGTCTACATGATCCTTCGCGATCTTTGTCGACAGACGAGCAAACCAAACAGAATCAGCTGTGGTATGTCGCCCTGATAAGCTTTCCGAATACATCTAACTAGCGCAGGTGGATGATCATATGGCAAGACACATTTCTATCGTTTACTTATGACCGTCCCCCAAGTTTGATTCCCATCGATATCTCCCTCTCTTCCGACTCAATGGATCAAGGAGCGTCGAATTTTCAACATTGCGTCCTCGATCTCTGTCGCATCATCTCAATTCGAGCACAGAACAAAACGCCCAGCGATCCCCGGGAACTGCTCCACAATACACTCCAATATAAGCAGCAAATCGAGAAGGTCTTGGACCACGCCCAGCCGTTCCTCGTCGACAGAAGCCAATGCTCCTCCCTTCAGAATCATCTAGAACGGCTAGCCCTGGGCATCCATTTCGGATACAGTATCTGTCGACTGTGTCAGATCTACGTGGACGACACGGACCCGAATTTACCGATCCCTGCGGCGATTGAGTCCGGCTGGTCGGACCGGGCGATGCAGGTCGTCGAATGCTTCCTGGATCTGCATCGGCTCTCGGCAAGCGTCTGCCGCTCGTTGGCCTTTGTGCATAACTCGGTCAGCTGCGCCATTACGCTTATGAGCCATGAGCGTCTGCGGCCGGCAGATGACCGTAAGATGAGGTCTCTCATCGAGCGGATGATTGCGGTGCTAGAAAAAGAAGAGAAGAATTCAGAGTGGCGCGACGCGGATACTAACGTGCGGTATTTTGGACCGTATTCGCGAGCATTAAAGGCGTTGAGGGAGATCTCCTCGAGCCATGAAAGTGTTACAGACCAGTTTTAATAATGTACATTTGTCTATTTGTCTAACATTCTTCTTGCGTCTATTCTATCTTTTGAAGTTCAACACCCAGCACCTACGCCCGACGCTTAGCCCGGACATAAAAGTTCAACGGCCGAATCAGCTGAAACTCAGGGTCATAGTCGATCGCTTCCAAGCCCTCCCGCACAAACTCGTACCGGCTCACCAGCTCCGACAGCAAGACCTTGACCTCCAGCAAAGCAAAGTTAAACCCGATGCACCCGCGCGGGCCCGTCGCAAACGGGATATACGCACAACGGTGCCGATTCTTGACCTCCTCTGTGCTCCAGCGGTCCGGGTCAAAGCGGAACGGATCCCTCCAGACATTCGGATTCGTGTGGATGGCATACAGCGCCGGCACGATGACACTGTCCGGCGGCAAGCGGTACCCGCCGGGCAAGACGACATCCGTCTTGGTGGTGCGACCGGGCTGAAACGAGGCGTTGTGCAACCGCTGCGTCTCCTTGACGAAGCTGTCCAGGTAGGGCAAGCCGTGCGCCAAGTCTGGGTTCCATTCTGTCTGGTTGCGTTCGCCGTTCGGCCCGACGATTCCATATAAAACTAGCTCCTGGTACAGACGGTCTTGCGTGCCTTCGTACGTGACTAGACAGTATATCAACCAGGACATGAGCGTCGACGTCGTCGTGAACCCGGCCCCCGTGATGATCAGCGTGTTGCTTAGAAGTAGACTCTCGGGAAACCGTTCCCCCTTGTCATCCACCGCGTGCAGGAGGTACTCGACGAAGCAGGACGCTTTCAACGCGGCCTCATTCATCGGGGCATCTGACATGCCCGACCCGGCGACCTGATCCACAGCCTCCTGCAGCAGCGAGTAGACCGTCCGTTGAACCTCACGGAGCCGAGCCGGGTCCCCAAAAGGCAAGTGACGATACCACTCCCCACGGGCCGTGATCTTCTTATTCAACGACAGCAAACTGGCAATATTCGTAACAATCGGATGCAACGAACTATCAACGGACTCGAAGTGTTTGAAATCCTGATCCAGCGCAAACGAGCCAATGGTCTGCGACGCCAACTTCAGCATATACTGGTACACATTCCAAGACTCGTCACGAGCATCCAACTCATCGAAGATCGGCAGTGACTTGCGCACGCAACGCTGCATCAGGCCCGTGTAGTGTCGCACAGCCCGGGGCCCCATCGACGGCGGTAGATACTTGTGCGCGAGTCGCCAGTTCTCGGTTTCTGTGTCTCCGATGAATATAGCGCTGTTGTCCTTGATACCCCAGAGGGGATGCTCCGCGTTGATCTTCTTCGTCATGTATGCGGACTCGATCAGCGTCACGGACGCTACGCGCGGGTCGTCCGTCAGGTAGGTTGTCTTGCCCATGTTCGTGGTTTTGATGACGGGTCCGTATTTGCGGAATAGTCGGTAATGGTTGCCTAGGTGGTCTGGGAAGATCTCATAGAAACTGCCGACGACGGGGAGACCGGTTGGGCCTTGAGGGGATTGGACGGCATTGCCGTCAATGCGAAGGCCGATGGGAGAAGATACGGACGTGATGTCGGGTACGGTGGTGAGGGTTTCGGTTTGGGTGTGGAAGGAAATGCCTGGCTAGTTGTGAGCTGGGATGGTTTCGAATGCGTTCACCTTAGGGAAAAATGTACCGGTTGGTTGCGCAACGTGGAAGACACTCCCAACTGCGCGCTGCAGGTCCTCGAATTTCCAGCTGTCGTCGACGCTCACGGTTTGAGCGGAGGCGATGTCATCGCCAACGAGGTAGAATTGACACTGCATGATGGGTTCTGTGTGTTTGGACTCAACAACAAAATACGAACACAGATTCTATGACTTTTATATCTTATATTTGCTACATCTATCTTGGAAATCGCCATCATCTCCGAGTATCCGACTGTGGACTGGCTCTCCGATGTTGCTCCGTCGAGCTCCGTTGCTGCTCCGTTAGTTCCGTATCTCGCGCGAACTTCGGCCGTGGATGCCGGCCCGGATGAATCGCTTGACGACCAACAATATCCGGGATATAAATAATATCGCACGGTGTCTGCTTTGATGTGCATGCTTGGACTTAATGAACAGGGTCAAAATGCCGTACACTCTTGAGCAGGTCAAAACGCACAACAAGCCAGACGATGTCTGGATCGTGCTGCATAACAAGGGTTTGCATGTCTCAATTCTGTACTTGCGAGGTCACAACTGATTCAATTGTTTTTAGTCTACGATATTACGAAATACCTCGAGGATCATCCGGGCGGAAGTGCTATCCTGCTTGAGGTTGCCGGTACTGATGCTACCGATGCCTTTGAGGAGGTCGGCCACTCCGATGAAGCCCGCGAGCAGCTAGAGCCGTTCTACGTGGGAGATCTCCCGGCTGAGGTACATTCGCAGTCTTTGTGATAACTCCTTGCATTATGTTGACGTGGAACAGGAACAAACTGAGATGATCGAAGTCTATCGTCCCACCTACCAACAAGTCTCCCAGGCCGCCGCCGTGAACGTACACAAACCCTCCTTCTGGACAAAGGTCCTGCGCGCCATCACCAAGCTCGGTCTGACCGGCCTCGTTGGAACCGCGGCCGTGACAATCTACCAACATGACCTCACTCCTCAAGTCCTACAAGTCCTACGCAACTCCACCGGCAACGGCACCAGCTACAACGGATCCTTCTGGACCGGCGCCGGCATTGCCACCATCAGCCAGCTCACGATAACCTGCAGCCTCGGCCTCTGGCTGTCCTCGAAGCTCGACGTCCAGCAAGAATTCACACACTATAAACCCCGTCGCGCAACTCACGCCGCAACCCTCATTCCCCTCCGACGCACCACGCAGACCCCAGCATCCCCTCCCATCCTACACCCCAAAGCCTGGCGCTCTCTCCCCCTTTCCCAGAAGACCGAAATCGCCCCAAACGTATACCGCCTCGTCTTCTCCCTCCCAAACGCAACAGACACCCTCCCCCTCCCAATCGGCCAACACATCGCCGTGCAAGCGCAAATCAACACCCAGGCCATCTCGCGCTCCTACACGCCCATCTCCTCCCCCACCGACGCGGGCCAGTTAACGCTGCTCGTGAAAACCTACCCCAACGGCAAAATGACCTCGCACATGGCCTCGCTCTCTCCAGGCGATTGCCTCTCCTTTCGCGGCCCCAAAGGCGCAATGAAATACACCCGCAACCTCGCCCGCACAATCAACATGATCGCCGGCGGCACCGGTATCACACCGATGTACCAGGTCCTCCGAGCAGCGTGTACCGATCCCCTCGACGGGACGAAAATCAACCTCCTCTATGCGAACAACACCGAGCGGGATATCCTTCTCCGGGAGGAGCTTGATACCCTGGCGCGGTTGTATCCAGATCAACTGAACATCAAGTATGTGCTTAGCCAGCCGGACGAGGATGGAAAGAGCAAATGGACCGGCTATCGCGGCTTCGTGAACGAAGACATGATGAAGAGGGAGTTTTCGGCGCCCGCGAAGGAGAATAGGTTGTTTCTGTGTGGACCGCCGGGGATGATCGAGGCTATGAAGAAGGTATTGGGGGGGTTGGGGTGGACGGTTCCTGGGGGGTTGGTGGCGAGGGGGGAGGATCAGGTTTTTGTTTTTTAGATTCTGTTTGTTAGGCCATTGGAAGATGAATGTGCGAAAGGGGGACTTTGTATAGATTGTATCATACGTGTTGGAATAGAAAAGGGTAGAATAGAGTATATGTTTCGTCGTTATGATAGTTTTGAACTTTAACTAATATAATCAAGATTGATCCATACCCACTCAACCCAACAAAACCAGTCTCGACAACAGAGACTAGAATAGAATTAAATTAAATCAAATTAAATTAATTATTCCATGCCTTGCAAACACATACACCCAGTCAGACACCAACTACCCAGACAACGAACAATTACATTATATCCTTCCAACAAAAGAAACAACCCGGACGATCCAGACTGAACCTGCTTGGAGAGAAGTATATCCGTGGTTTTCAACCAGGCAGGCGGGAAGTTTATGTAGGACGTCATATCCCGCCTATTTCTTCTCCCTTGTTTGAAACTAGTATGCGATGAACTCAAATGTGTTTGGCTCATGACGGTTTGCTGTCTAGATTCTGAATCTACAGTTCTAACTGAGTCGGTGAATTAGGTGGTTAGATATGGGCAAATCGGCACTCATGGTCAATATATCATTCCGCTCCGCTCCGCTCCGGTCTTCCTCCGTGCTGAATCCGAAGCGTCTCCGAGCCTGTCCGAGTGTATGCGAGGTTCCGAAGTCCGAGTCTCTCCGGCGTCTACTGGTGATAATGATACATTTCTGCTAGCTAGTATCAGTATTGGTTAGAAATGATAGGATAGGGTACGGATGATGTCATTCGGATATCGGCATCTGGGTCTTAAGTCTTCTCTATCCTTCTGAACCTGAATATGTGTAAAGCTTTGGACGAAAGGTTGTGGGTAGGTTGTTTGTTTGGTACTTCCGATGTCTCCGTATCCAAAAGGCAGGTTTTGGGTCGGTAGGGGTGAGTATAAATAGTACTAGAAGGACCCTGGTTGCTGTGTTTTGAAGGTTCGTCTTGTTTGACAAGCTTGTTTTCTCTTCTATTTTCAACTTTTATCGCTATACATGGATATTATATATAGCTGTTTTGCTTGACATTGTCTCATTATTTCTTTCCTCTTTTTTACTGTGGACATTATTCGGTCATTGGCTTTAGATATTATACTACATCTCTGCTTCATCTATACTTACTCATATCTTTATATCGCAACACCTGAACATCCATCCCTCGAAGACCAAAACCCTACGATGAAACCAACAACTACTCCCCGGCCCATCACTGTCCTCGGTGCAGGCGTGCTGGGCCGTCGCATCGCCGCCGTCTTCCTTGCTGCTGGATATACTGTCCATACCTACGATCCGTCTGCGGAGTCTGTACTCGCCGCGACGGAGTATATCGAGACTCATATCGAGGAGTTCGTGGCGCTTGTTCCGTCGATTGCGGACAAGATGAATACAGATGTGGGTTCGGATTCAAGTTCGGATTCCAGTACGCTTAAAGGAGCGAATGGGCATACGTTTACATGTACTCATACGTATACGAATGGGGCCGTCAACGAGAACGGGACTGTCAATGGAAATGGAAATGGTACAACCAAGACACAGCCGAAACCAGGCCAGCACGATACCTTCACGGATCTCCGCGCCGCAGTGACAGACGCATGGCTGGTCATCGAAGCGGTTCCGGAGGTACTCGACCTCAAAACGAAGCTCTTCGGGGAGGTGGACGACTGCGCGCCTTCGGACTGCATGATTGTCTCCAATAGCAGCTCGTACAAGTCGCGGCTGATGCTGGGGAAAGTGAGTGATGAACGCAAGAAACGGGTCGCAAACATGCATTTCACGATGCCCCCGGACATCCGGACGGTGGAGTTGATGACATGCGGAAAGACTGAGATGGGGATGTTGGAGATGCTGAAGGAGGTGTTGAGCGGGTGTGGCATGTTGCCCGTGATTGTGGGAAGGGAATGTACTGGGTGGGTTTCTCTTTTCCTCCTATTTGGTCTAATCGAGGGCCCATCTCAATGAGTCACGGCGACAATGCTAATGCTTATCAGATTCGTCTTCAATCGCCTCTGGGCAGCCATCAAGCGCGAAATCCTGACCATTCTCGCTGACCAGGTCAGCACTCCCGCCGAGATCGATATGCTCTGGGATAACATGTTCACAAAACCTCAAAGTCTGCCTTGTCGATTGATGGATCTGATAGGGTTGGATACGGTAGCTTTCATCGAGGACAACTACATCCAGGAGCGCGGACTGGACAGTCGGCCTGTGGACTGGTTGAGAGAGAAGTATATCGACTCGGGACGGTTGGGCCTGAAGAGCCAGGAGGGAGGGTTGTATCCTCCTACTGACCCTCCTTCCTCAGTCGAGGTCGAGAAGAAGTCGAACGGAATTAAATCTAATAGCGCTCAAGCCAACGGAGCCGACCAAGAAACTGTATACGTCCTCGATGTCGGCCTCGGCGCCAATAATGAGCTCTCCACCTTCAACTCCGCCGGAAAAATCCTGCGATACTCGCCTGCTACGGGAAAGAGGGTCCCGATTGTGCAGGGTCAATCCCTACCCGATGGGATCGACATCTCGCGGAAGGCGGACCGAATCTTCTGGACAAGTATGGGCCGCGCCACACACACCTGCGACGGAGCGGTGTATTCTGCCAACCTGGACGGAACGGATATCAAGACTCTGCTTCCGCCAGGGAGCGTGCACACACCCAAACAGCTCGTGGTAGAGGAGAGCACGGAGATGCTGTACTTCTGCGACCGCGAGGGCATGGGCGTGCACCGCGTGCGCTTCGACGGAACTGCCCACGAGACCCTGATCCAGACGGGACCCACGACAAAGAAGAACCCCGACGAACCAGTCGACATGACCCGCTGGTGCGTTGGAATTGCCGTCGATATCACTCGCGGTTACATATACTGGACGCAAAAGGGCCCGAGTAAAGGAGGTCAGGGGCGGATCTTTCGAGCGCGAGTGGAGATTCCCGCGGGCCAGACGGCGGAGTCACGTTCTGACATCGAATTATTGCTGTCGGGTCTGCCCGATCCGATTGATTTAGAATTGGATGTACGCACGCAGATCCTGTATTGGACGGATCGGGGAGAACATCCTGTCGGGTGCTCTTTGAATCAGGTGGATGTGAGTGGGAAGGTTGACCCGGCAGATCGCGTGATCCTAGCAAGACATTTCAACGAACCCATTGGGTTGAAACTGGCAGGTCAAGACCGAGTGTACGTGGCAGACCTCGGGGGACGGTTTTATTGCGTGGAGAAAGGGAAGAAGAGGGTGATGTGGGAGGACGAGGGGAGCTATACGGGGATAGCGATTTATTGATTTGTGCGGGGGGGAGGCATATGACGGGTAAATCAATAGTCAATAAACTGACAGACGAACGGACGAATGGAAGTTGAATGAACAGAATGCCAATGGAAGAAGGGTTGATGCGGTGACCATCGAGGATGTACTTTTTGCCTTGGGGTCTTTGTCGACCAGTCACATGTCCTGAGCCTGAGGCACCGAAAGGGGAATCCCGTAGAATTCTCTCTCCCTTCTTTTTCCCTTCTTCATCCCCTGCCATCATCCCCCGTCCCTGCAGAAGGATGCATCATGCAGTGCAGCTCCCACGAGCATGCCAAGTTCCAATTATCTATCACATTACATCATGAATTTACTATATCCCAACCTCTCCTCCTTTTCCTAGTGTCCTAGTCTCGACTGAGTCAACTCACAACAACCCAACTTGCTCAGTGCTCTCTCACTTATTACCAATCCACTTCCCGGTACCCAATCATGCCGATCAACCTGACAAGTGGACGCAACCTCACCGGAAGGCTTCCACAGCAACCCGGACTCCTGGAATTGACCAACTCAGGCTAGAGAATTACTGCAGCAAGTTAGCGATCTTCCTGCTAGGAAAGAAGCCGAGGAGAAAGGGCCAAGCAGCACTAACAAAACCTCGAGACAGGAGCGGCGGAGACCGTGGCAGGTGGATCCTGCCGCCAGTTTAGAGCGACGTTAGGACCAGGTAGACGAAGGTCTCCACTACTCCTGGCAATAAGAATTTTTGCCTCTAGAGAGCTGGCGCCTCCTTTTTGCCCGCAGGGATGGAAATTTGCCAATTTGGTTGGAACTTTTGTTTCCTTAAATCCTGAGGGATCAATGTTATTGTTCCTGACCGTCAGGGTCTTGGCGTGAGGGTGATGGTACGTGTGCATCGCCCATCATACCCTTAGTGAAGCTTTCTAATAATAGTTTAGCGAGATAAACTCGTCGGTAGTTCAGGTGCCGAAGGACAATCCCAATTCTAAATTCCCATGGTCTTTTCCCCATGCCCGTTAGCTTTTCAATTTATTTTTTCTAAAAACAATCGGGGAGTCCATTGTCAATCACCGGTAGTGTCAGGATCAACATGGTGCGGCTGTTGCCAAACAGCGATCCTTTCCCGCTTGCTCTAGTTTACCATAATTTCATTATGGTGCTCTGCCTTGGTCACGACGTCAGTGCGAATAATATTTGGTTCGTTGTGGGTCCCAGGAGATTACCTGACCCATTGTTCCCCTAGTCCTCCCCGTCCGCTCAGAGTTAACGACTTAGTCAATGGTGGCTTGCATTGGGTGGTTCAGGTTGGCGTCTGTCAGATGCAGTCTGTCAGGCAATAGTGCGAGACAAGCGGTCCCCGAGTAACGCAAGCAGACAATGAGTCTATTCAAGGGGATCTCTCAACCGAGACCGGAGCACCAGGGGGCCCCTAATTCTCATGTTCAGAGTACAGAGTAATCAACCAGATCAACCTCCCAATTGATAACTGACAAGGCTGGTCTGGATACGAAGCGATCAACCCCGATCAATGGGCACTAGCCCATCACTTTCCACATTAGTCCGCGGCACGGTCTGGAAGCCGAGTTGGCGTCGCTCATCTTCCCTCCACAGTAAGGAGGCCGACGCGAATCAAGTCTGGCTGTTCTCCTACTCATGGCAAAACAATCCCCGGCCAGTCAGAACTCACCTTCGTATAAATTCTCCGGAGTCGAGGCCCCCATCGCGTAATGGGGGGGGGATTTAGTTTATTTGAATTTTTTTCCCTCTTCTTGGGAACGTTTGATTCTTTATCCGACGGTTCCCCCTTCCCCCCGGTAGGAAACTTTTGGAACCCTTGAAAGTTGAAACCCTTGGGGTATACCAAAATTCCAGTCAATCATGCGATTCCAACGGGGGCTATTACTTTATGGATTCCTTCTAATTACTCTGGTGGTCTGTTCGGCCGCCAAAGACCCCGATCTTTATTCCTTTCCTCAGTGCGCGGTATGTTTCCGTCCCATCGTGTGATGGTTAATATATTTCTAACCTTAGCAAATGTAGCTGTCCTGTGGAGAGCAAGTAAATTGCGCGCCGGACGATACAAGATGTGCCTGTTCAGATCGGGTATTCGAGGGATCGTTAGGAACATGCTTTACATCGAATTGTACCATTAAGGAGCAGTTTGGTAGGTTTTCTTCTTCAACTGCATGGAACAAACTGAGGCTCATTAATCCAGTTACCAAACGACTTCGTGCCCAAGAATGCGGCTTTTCGGAACATAAGGGTCGACCTGCCATAGATCCGGCGACCCTGGTGCCGCTCATTCTCTCCTCACTTCTCTTTATCTGCCGTATATTCGCTAAGATTATCCATCTTGGTGGAGGTTGGGGATGGGACGACACCACCATTACCATTTCCTATGTGCGTCTTGCTGTCAATGCTGCTCGCTATCTGGGCTAATGGTTTCTAGGCTTTGGCGTTGGAGTTGTTCATTGTCAACATCTACAGTAAGTCTCGGCCCCCAAATTTTATTTGGCATCCGCACTAATCAACCCCAGTGATCCATCATGGCTTCGGCTCGAACATGTGGGACATCATTCCTTTCAGCAACATTACTATGGTTTATAAGGTGATTCTTTCTCTAGACAGGTTGCCACAACGCATTCTAATATTTCAATAGCTCTTCTACGCCTTCGTTCTCAGCTACAAAGTTCAAATCTCTCTCGCCAAAATATCCGTCTGTCTATTCCTGCTGCGAATCTTCCAATCGGCCGTCTTCCGTCACGTCACGTACGTCGTCATCGGTTTGAATGCTGCCATCGCTTTGTCCTGGGTGATGAGCGACTCGCTGCAATGTATGCCCGTGCATATGGCCTGGACGGGCTGGGCGGGTGAGGAAGAGGGGAAATGCATCGACTTCATCACGGCGACGTTGACCAACGCACTGGTGAACATTTTTGTGGATTTCGCCATGGTTGCTGCACCTGTGTATGAGATCACGAAGTTGCAGTTGTCCAAGAAGAAGAAGATTGGAGTGGGACTGATGTTTGCGATGGGATTGCTGTAAGTCCTTTTGTCCATGCTTGAAGGGTTTCATCTAACTAAGAAACAGGTTAACCATTGTGGCAATCATCCGAGTCATCGTCTTCTGGAACAACCGCTGGTCCGACAACCAGACCGGTACTGTCACCCTTCCTCCCTGACCCTAAGAGCACCACACTAACAGTACCAATAGCGCAACTTCAACCCATCGTCCACTGGTCCGTCATCGAAGTCCAGATCGCCGTTCTCTGCGCCTGTCTCCCCGCTACCCGCGCTCTTGTCGGCCACTTCATGCCTGACCTCGTCAGCGTGTACGGCAAGAAATCGTACGCCACGCACGGCGCCCCGCTGAGCAGTAACGCATACCCCCCCGCTTCAAACGCAAAGGGCGAGATCGCCAAAACGATGACATACTCGGTGAACTATACATCGAGGGCGCAGCGCGACGACTCGGGGAGCTCAGTCGAGCTGGTCGAGGTTGACCAGGAGAATTTGGAAGGGGGAAGGGTGAACGGAAGAAGCGGAGGGAGTCGAGTGTAAGGACTCTACTCCTCTGACTTGGGCATTTCTTTTGTATTTTATTCTGGGTTGGTTTCTATTTCTTGTACATTACGGTATACCTTCTGGGGTGGTTATCTCATTTTTCCTTTGTTGACTCATTTGCGTGGGTGGGTGTCGTTTTATACCTATTGCTTCTATCTGCATATTTAATCCTATATAGACCTATATATCACATGATCACGAATTGATACATGAAATCAAGTCTGGGAAAAGCCAACTAACAGATTTAAGGGAAACACGATGCATTGTCTGAATATCAACTGGGGAGACGTCTTCTAATCAATGAAGAGACAGATCATCCCTCAGACCCAGGTAGAATTTTCACTTTGGGATAATATCTGCTTGAGCTCAATACTCGACAACACCTCTCAAATACCTTACTTAACGTATAGAAATACTCCCGTCAGATGAACCCAACATCCAGTCCTAGTACCTAGAATAAGAAGAAACTAACTATAGCCGAGCTCTTTCTCTCATATGCTGTACGGTTAGGTAGACACATTTAAAGTAAACAGACCCATTCACCAATTGCCTAACGCCTATTATGAGCATCAACAAAAAGGCAGACATGCACCATCCCACTAGCCCGAAAAATTATTCAAAGAACCGAATTAGCCTAAACTTTAGCAGAATACGAATACCCAGCATCAGGGAGATGAAAGATCCACAGCACTACGGGTCTTCTGGAATTGCACTATGCCCAACTTACCTAGGGGGTCGGCACTTAATGCTTGGCGGGAAATCAATTACCAGGGTAGTCACTAGTTGGAGGGGTCTAATTTAGCCAGGGAAAAAAAGCAAATATGCTCCATGGTTTTTGGGTTTAGGGAGTTGGTTTTTCCAGGGGAAAGGAGCGATGAAGGGTTTGGTTTGGTTTATGCAGACTTTATGAATTGGTTGTCTTGATATAGGCAGGTCCTAGGTATAGTATTGGATGAGTATAGGGAAATGAGATCGATGGTATTGATGTCTGTCGGACATGTTTCAGGATAGAAGTTCGCTAGCTGTGTGCAGACTTTTAAGGAGTATGAAGGCTTATAGCATTGTCAAGATTGGATATTCAAAATGGTGACTGTACAAAATCCCGTTAGGGGATTCGAACGTATTGGACTACCACACACATAAACATCCTGGTTCTTTGTAGAAAATGAGTATATGGGTGATTACCGTTCGTAAGTATAGACTACATGATTACGAAAAAAGCCTCAACAAAGATAGTTAAGCACAATGCTTTGTTCAGCCTACCAATATCTCGGGAAGGCATCTATAGGGATCTGTCGGTATCAGAGCGGGTGTTTCAAGGAACTGTTCCATTGCTATTTACTATATAAAGCCACGAGAATAAGAACAGATAGAATATCACCATCATCTTCTTCTCTACCTAGTTCGATATCGAGCGAACGTCCGAAGCAGAAGATAGTCCAACTTTCAAGTTCATCCAACGCCAAGGGAAATAGACCGTCACGCTATTTACCACCACGGGCGACTCTATCGTTAGTAAAAATGGCGGGTGAGTTTGAGAAAAAGCAAGTTTCGTCTCTTGTGGCACTCCCCAATGAGATTCTATATCAGGTTGCTAACTATCTAGAGTATGCTGATGACGCCAGTGCGTTGTCACGAAGCTGCCGTTTTCTCTATTCGCTCGTCAATCCAACCCTGATTGCACGCTACGCCAAGAGTCACCAGAAACAAGCCATTCAATGCGCCCTCGAAAAGGGCGACCATATCCTCCTGCAACGACTCCTTGAAGCAGGGGTGAAACTTGGCCGCGACGTGCGCAAGGAAATGTTCACCAATGCTGCCGAGCGCGGATACACGGAGCTGCTCCGATTTTTGCAAGATGCTAACCTCGGGGGTGATCCTAGAGAGACAAGAGAGTACAATTTGCCGTTTGTATCTGCCGTTCTACATGAGCGCTGGGAGACAGCGAGGTTTCTCGTATCTCGCGGGGCAGATCCCAATTATATTGTCCCCTGGGGATGGGAGCCCAGCACCCTCAATGCCATGGCGCGGAGAGGGTGTCTGGATGGTGTGCGCTTCCTAGTTGAGGAAGGGGTGTCGTCCCTAGAAGTTCCTTGGAGGGGCCGGACTCCGCTTATGAATGCCGCTCGTTGTGGGAGCTTGGATGTTGTGAAATATCTCATCGCAGCTGGGGCAAAGCACAGGACGAAGGATGAATATGGCCGAACTGCTATATTTCATGCGGCGCATAAGAATCATGAGGACATTATGTTGTTCCTGATAGGTTTAGAGAAAGGCGCTGACATCTTTGAGGCTGATTCTGATATGGAGGCTTTAGTTTATGCAGCGAATTCCAAGAAAGGCATCGGTGCTGCCAAATTGTTGCTCGACAGGGTCAATATTGAGGCAAAACTTGCATATCGATATACACGTCACCATGGACCTGCCCTCTTGTCTGCTAGTGCAATGGTAGGCTGCGAGCCGACTGTTCAACTCTTGCTGAATGAGGGCTGTGATCCCTTGGAGCACCGGTGCTATGCTGTAAATTGTTTGCGTCAGGAGCTCCACGACCCCTTGGGGCAGGCAACCGCGAAGGGTCATGGAAATATTGTCCGACGATTCTTGCGCTTTATACAGGTTCACAACCCGTCGATGCTTGAAAGATCTCGCGCGCGTGTGATTATCTCGGCGTCCCGGGCCAACCAGGTGCAGCTCTTGCGAGAAATCCTGGACGGCAAGATAACGCGGAAGTGGAATCTGGGCAAGACTCTAGACGACGCTCTAGTGTGGGCTTCGTATGCTACGTCGCACAAGGAAGCAATTCTTCTGCTGATTGAGCGGGGCGCGACTATGGGAAAGGACAAGCAGCGCGACTTCGAGATACTCTGCCGTGTTGCAGCACAGGGTAGTCCAGAAGTCGTGCGATTGCTCCTCAACAAAACCGGCTTCATGCCAATGTCGCAGCTCCATGGTCATAGTCTATCGTCGGTGGATGGCCGATTCACATATGTCTATGAGAACGCACTGTTCGGGTTGGTTTCTCACCCCAGCAGCGATGCGAAGATAGAGAGGATCCGACCTCTTCTAGAGTCGAACTATGGCGGCTCTCCCCCTAGTGACCAGAGCCTCCGAGCAGCTCTAGGAATGGCAGTCTATAACGGCCATGTGGATATCGTCAAATACTTTCTCGACCGCGGTTTTGATGCCAATTTGCTGGTCCCGGTCTTTCCGGGTGCCGAATATAAGAGATTACTCGCTATAGCCGCTGGAGGCAAAACCCCTCGGGCGAACGAGATGACCAGTTTTCTCCTGACGTCTGGTGCCGACGTGGAAGCCAGAGGCGGCCTTGATGGTGCAACGGCATTAAAGTATGCCGTACGGTGCCCCAACTACGACACTGTCAAGATCCTGCTCAACCACGGCGCCAACCCCCTTGCTACATGCGATCACTACGATAAACTTACAGGCGGCCCGACGCCTCTGCATGACGCTTTATACTGGCGCTGGAATGAGATGCTGCCCATTCTTCTGAAAGCAGTTGAAGAGAAAGGGCTGCAATGGGATATCAAGAGTTCTCTAAATGACCTCAAAGCTCAAAATGGGCATCATCTTCATCAGTATGGAAGTGATCTGTTTGTGTGGGCAGTAGTGAAGCAACTGACGCAGCATCAATGTCGAATGACTCATCCATGTCCATAGACATGGACTCTGAGCTGGGATTATCAGGTCATTCTGAAATAGGTTCTTAGACTAGCGTCTCTTATCATTAATTTCTTTTCTTTCTTAGCGTTTACTTGTAGTTACGGGTCCATCACCCACAGTAGATCCCTAAGCACCATTGATGGCTGGATTCATACTCCGTACGGAGCTGCTAGTATGCCAGACATGGGCTCAACTATCTTTTTAACACAATATTTTTTTTCTTTCCATTTCCCTTTGAAAGCGGGAGCAACTGTGGCGTATATGTCGGAAACCCAGGCATTCGGGTATTTTGCAACCAAATGATCGATTGAATGAATGATTGATGAAGATCCAACCAGGAAAAAGCATGCTCTAGTTATTGATACTGTTTGCTAACTTTGTGAAATATCGTCTTTTCATTGTAACGTCTTTTGATTAAAGATACTAGAGTCATATCCGATCGAGCTTATTTGAGACCCAAACCCCTTATCCCCTTGTACTTGTATGGACCTACTCAAACTAGCCTTGCGCTTACTGCTTAAGTTACTTCTTCTAGCCCTCGGATGTGAAGAGACTCTTGTCATGCGTCTTGCAGCTCTAACTTACCGCTCGTAGTTTCAATGTATGTGCGATTTGCTGTTAGTGTGTTTCAGAGCTATGCTGAGCTTGTTTAGTGTAATTGAGCTTAAAACTTACTCTAGTGTATATATTTTAACCGGTCATGTAGAATTGTTGGTCGTTTGTCCTCTGATAGTTTATAGTTGCTTAGATTCCAATAGATTTTTCTTTAACAACTGGGGTAGGTAGATTTTGTCTCGCGTAGTGATATAGTTGCTATGATCTGTATAAGAGCAAGAGGAATTTGGTAGAATTAAGTTTACTTGTATAGCTTAAGTCCCGTTCAAAGACGATTGAATCGAACCTTTTGGTGACTAAAAAGGCCCCGGACTTATGACGTGTTAGAGTCCTAGGTGTCTAAGAGTATGATGATACATGATCATTGCTGGAGATCTAACAAGGCGGAAGACCATAAATAGAACTTGCCTGACTAATTTCATGAATTTTTCTTTAACTGCAACGTCTGACATCTTCTGACTGACCGGGAACTTCTATAAGATAGGAGACGTGTATGTCTGAGGTGCAACATGCCAAGTCACATATACCCATTTTCTTCAACAACGACCTTCATGGCCCGCAGGGATCGAAATCCAATCTTTTGGTAATCGCGATAGCTATACTCTGCCTCTAATTACAACAATTACTCGTGACGCTTATTTCCACAAAAGGGCGGCCATTATGTACGTCCGCGGTGGCTGCAACACATAGTGACAATATGAAGTCAAGTAGCTGCAGTATATGATTCATCTTGGTTTATTTCTCATGCTAAATAATGGAAACTGCTGACTCGAGCCCAGATGTGTGGTGTACTCTCAACACTACCTTTCTAGGTTTCTAAGTCTCATGACAGATTATTCAGACACTCTTGTCTAACCTGTAGTCTGTTCACTCGCGACGCTTGATGAAGGTGTATACAAACCGAGCCAGCTCGGACTTGCCATCCTTCGACACCACCACGCGACGAGTATAGTACCGTTCTCCGTTGACGTTCTCGAAACCCCAAATCTATAGAAATCATCAGCATCCACCCTATCCCACCCTCACAGCCACGGTACACAGGGAAAGAGGTGGGGGGAAATACCTGTTCGGCCGTCCATCCATTATCCAAATTGTTCACGAAGCTCTGCAACCACAGACCCTCTCCCTCACCGTACTCCTCGCCCTCGGCATCGACCAGGAACCCCTCGGTAGCAGAGCCATCGGCCAAGACCTCTCCCCGCAGGAACTTCTTCACCGTCTCGTCGTCCGTCTTGGTCTGGATATCCACGTTCGGCCGCACCTTGCCATCCTCTCCCTTGACGCCGCGGAGCAGCCGCGACTGGCCCTCAACTCGACCGAAGATGTGGTCCTCGTGCTCGCGCTTGGTCCAGTCCGTGGTGCGGTGCTCGCTGGTGCCCTTGATGCCGCCGGTGACGACCTGGTCGATGTCGACGTGGAGAAGCTTGGGGTCGGTGGAGTCGGCGTGGGAGTGTATTTGGAGCGTGATGGTGGCCATGTTCAGGGCTTTGCGGAGCATCCAGCCCATTCCTTGCTGTGGGGTGATGTTAGTGGGGTGGATGGTGACTAGGAGGGGTGGTGGTAGGAGGGTACCAAGGCGAGGAGCGGCTCTGTCGGATCAGAGACATTTTTGTCCTAAAAGATCAAAAATAACATGGTTAGCTTCGGGTAGAGATTAAGGTGGTATGGAGATATACGCACCATCGTCCATTCTCCACTGAGGTTCTTGATGGTGATATCTGCGGGGGCGGCCATGATGAAATGAGGGGTAGGGAAGTAGGGACTGATAATGGACAAAGGATTTGAAAGAAGTCAATTGAAGGAAGTCTATCTAATGACAGTATGACAGACAGGGAGACACTCGTGGAGATCTGCCAAACGACCAGGATGGAGCCAGAATAAATAGGCGGGGAGAAGTGCCGGACGTCACCTTTCATGTGGTGCCTGGGGCCAAACCACCGAGGCTTTCACGTGAAGCGGTCTTGCGACAGGCACCGGCGCTTTTTGGCCGTTTCTGCTGTAGGAACAACGCCTTCCTAGTGCTTGGACGCTGTGCAATCCACCAATCTGTGCTCCGAGCTAGATTACTTTCCCCATACTTGTCCTTCTTGGGTTCTTGGGGAAGTTGGTTGGCGTCGAACATGGTTCTTGGCGCTCGATCTATTCGACACGGAGAGAGGAAGACTGTGGAGAGGGAGTTCCGCGCTGTCCGAGATGGGGCAGATGATACATTCTTTTGTAATAATCTCACACTGACTCTGCATTGCAGCCCATGTGATTATCGGCTTGTGTGATGACGGATTCAGGTACGACGCCGTTCATCGAGATCATGTATGACAAGTGGTGCCTCAGGCGCCACATCCGATGATGCTGAGTCAGCCTTCCTCCTTCTGAACAAACACAACAAACAAGCCAAACATCCCAAGTATATCGGATCAACAACCTCCTGACCTTCTTCTCTCTCCATTGCCCTCTCCCACCCTCACAATGGCCTTCAACAAGAAATACGCGGGTCTTCCTGATCTCGTACGTCCTGTGCTCTTTTATACATTTGCTGTGTTCCACGAATTAATTGTGCATTAGGATCTCGCGCCCGATATTTACGAAACCCCCGATCTCACCGACGAAGCTTCCACCGTCCCGGTACTACTGCCCACTGTTATGATCTATTTCCTACAGCTCCAATCCTAATATACTTTACCCCAGACAACCACTATCCGCACTGCCTCGAACCTCGATGACGATGCCGGCTCTAACTCCGACATTGACCGACAAGGCGTGGACGCCGACGCGGCGCGCGCCCATTTCCTCGGTGCGACGGTCGACGCCCGCGAAGTGAACTTCTCCGACAGCATCGACACCAAGCGCAAAGCGTACCGGAGCAAGAGCCGACGGAGGCGGAGGAACGAGAACGGACTAGAAGAGGTCGGCGACCTGAGTGACAGCGAAGACGAAAGTCTAGACAGGAAGCTGGCTCGGCTGCGACGAGAAGTCGAAGAGCTCAAGGATGAGATGGCGGCGAGGGAAGACGCTACTGAACCGCAAGACTCCGCCGCTGGTCACGACAAGGAGCCGCTCGGCGACGGCGTCCTGGAACTCAGTCGCGCGCTAGATAGTCTCTATGCATCCTCCCGCGGCCCCGGTGGTGTCGGCGTCCCGCACTCTGCCGCCGCAGCGTTATCCAAGAAACTTGACGCCGACTCTGCTACTACGCACTCCACTGCCCCTGCGATGACGGCTGGCCCCGACACCCAACAAACCCTTCCTACTCCTTCCTCTGACCAGACCTTCCCCAACGTGGGCGTCCTCTCCCACGCCGCCGCCTTCGACAGCCGTCTCGCGCTCATCGAATCCGCCATGGGCATCTCCAGCTCCTCCAACCCGTTCGTCTCCGACGGCATCTCCGAACCCCCCTTGCAACCCGTCCTCCCGGCGCTCGACCACATCACCTCGCGGCTTGCCACCCTCATGAACCTCCTCGTCGGGCCGGCCCCGGCGTCCGCCGTTCCCACCACCTCCGCCGGCCACCTGCCGCCATCGACGACCGTCTCGACGCCGCACCTCGAAACACTATCCACCCGCGTGCGCCGCCTCACCGCCGACACCGAGGCTCTCGCCGCCGCGCGCAAACGCGCCCTCGACGCCGCCAAAGCGGCCCAGAACGCCCGCATCGCGGCCGCGGCCCTCGAGCCGTCCGACGTCTCGGTGTCGTCCTCCTCCGCCACGGAAACCGATCCGGCGGCCACACAGCGCGACGAACAAGCCACCAAGATCCAGGCCCTATATGCCACGCTCCCGACCATCCAGTCTCTGCACCCGATCCTGCCCAGCGTGCTGGAGCGGTTGCGCTCGCTGCGTGCCATCCACGCCGGGGCGGCGCAGGCGTCTGAGTCCCTGGACGAGTTGGAACGACGACAGGCCGACATGGCAAGGGAGATTGAGCAGTGGCGTGAGGGACTTCGCGTGGTGGAGGAGAAGATGGGGCAGGGCGAGGCGGCGCTGAAGAGTAATGTGGAGTTGGTGGAGCCGTGGGTGAAGGATTTGGAGGGCAGGTTGGAGAGATTGGATACAGCTTGTGGTGTTTAATACCCTGTTTTCTTTTGATTTCTTGTGGATATTGTTGGTGGTGTGTCGATGTGTGTGTATACTTCTGGTTGAGCAGTAGCATTTATTTACGTCAGTCAAGGATGGATTGGCACAGGTATACCAGCTTCAAGAACGTTCCAGTAGTTTGAATATTTCACCTTGGATCTACTACCTTCGACCAGACCTGGGTATATGTCATTGAAAGGCCATTCAGACATCCAAACATCCCCTTGTTCAACAAGACATACCTACCCAACTATATAATAACCCATTATTCCAACCAAACAACACAAAGGCATTAATACAAACAGCCCATAAGCAAACAACTCAAGATAATCCCTTCATTAGATAATCTCTCAACACAATCCATTTAGAATCAATCACTTCAACTTCGCCACACCATATTACTAACCTCTTACGGGTGGATTGAATGTGTTGGATGCGCAGATCGCAGTGCATATGACTTGACTGTTCATTCACGAAGGACAGACGAGCCGCTGGTTGTCAGAGAGCCACGAGCAGAGTTTTTGAGGGTAGAGGAGTGGCAGATCGATATCAACAGGGCAAACTTCGGTCCAACATTCTGCAAGGATGCGAAAGCTGTCGAAGCTGCTCTTAACCCTCTTAGTCAATCCGAACGCGAGAGCTTTTCTGGCAGATTAGGACAGCAAGGTTTCATTACACTACAAGTCCTTGGTATGGTCGACGGCACGGTCAAAGTGCTTCAGGACCTTATAATCCTTGAAAAGCGAACCAGGGTAGAGAATATCCGCGAATATACGTCGAATGTCATCGAACCTTCTTTTGGTATTGGGCGGATTCTATATAGCCTTTTGGAGCATGTTTATTGGTATCGACCAGATGATGTTGCCCGGGGGGTAGGCAAATTCTAAACATTACAGATCGCTATGCTAATGTACTGGTCTAGGTCTTGTCGCTGCCCCTTTCTGTCGCACCGATCAAGCTGTTAATTGTACCTTTGTCAAACCAGCCAAGTTTCCATTCAGTGATACAAACGGTATCGCAGTGTCTTCGACAATTTGGAATTTTTTGCCGTGTCGATAACAGCAGCGCAAGCATTGGAAAGAGATACTCTTGTAATGATGAGCTGGGTGTTCCACTTGGCATTATCATCGATTTTGATACGCTGAAAGACGATACAATCACATTGCGAGAGAGAGACAGCACTAAGCAAGTCCGAGCGTCACAGTCAGAGATAGTGGATGCCATTCAGAGCCTCGTGGATGGTAAGGAAAGCTGGCGCGATGTGTTCAACAGACTCCCAGAGTTTGTTGGCCAAAGTGGTGATGATTGAGCGCTTCTTACCGCCACGTACGAAGGCCCAATGTCCATTGCACCCGCCTTGAAACAGTTCCTCGAAATGTTTGACCAGTCAAAAAGAAACGGAACCTTGTCTCTGGGACCAGAGCAGCAAGGCTCACTTCAGGTTCTAAAACCCCCGCTTACCCCATCAGCGTCTTACCACCATCTTTCTGTCGTTGTTCAAGGACTCTTATCTGGCAATATTGTATGGCCTAGCTCAGTTAGCGGAACTCCGCGCTCATGACAAAGGTAGCATGGCCTAGTACGTTGAGTTCCGTAAGCTAACGTGACGTTATAGCCTGCGAAAAAAATGCCAAAACTGTTACAACTCACTACGGCAATGTCATGGCGGGAAACTCGTGTGCTCCTGATCCTCCCAACTACTCGGTCGACCGTAGCCGAGGGTCTAACTCTGCTATCTCTATGTGAGCTACCTTTATCTATAACCTCTCTCTTTGATCAAGCTTTCAGCGGACTGACCAGCGAGCTGTTCAATAGCTACTACAAGCGTTGTGATGGGTCGCTGCGCAATGGGCGTGGTGAAGAGCTTGGCCGGTACACGAAGCTCCCAAGAGTTAGGTGAACTCCAGTTCTGGTAATTGGCCCCTTTTATGGAGACCAGTACTGTACGCTGGATGAGAAATACGGTACTTCTATTCTTAGGGTGCCTCAACGTGTTCTGACGTTTGGAAGCTGGCAGCATGTCCATTATTACTGTATGTTTTTATCGTTCTGTTTTGTTGCTATTGGTTTTGTACTTGTTTTTGTTTTTGGAATCCCTACCTAGTACTCTCCATCCTGTTTGTTGGATCGTAGTGTAGGACAAGTAAATGTCTTTATTATGGAGTAGTCGCTAAATCTGAATATACGATAACAGAGGCAAAGAATTCTATTATTCACTACATAATACATATGGGAAAATGGGATCAGGAATGCTGTCTACACCGTTACCTATCATTATAAGAGCTTTGAAGACCTTATAGATATTTTGGCTATGATCAACTCAATGGATAGGAACAATTTCGATTGTGTTCATGCATAAATTCACAGGCTGACGAGCAATTTGCAAGGTATATCTTATAATTGCCAAAGATCAGTACATCCAGCAATTAGGTTTTTCTTCAGTTACGGCCGATTTTGAATAAGAGAAGCTGAAAACGAAATATAAAGAAAGATATATAGAAGAAGTGACTTACCTGTAAGGGGGGGAAGCCTCATCCAGCTAGGAAAGTAGCTGGCTTTTCATACTATTATTCCAAGCCATTACCCGGGCAAATCGATA
The DNA here is from genome assembly GCF_016097325.1 of Aspergillus melleus. Lineage (NCBI taxonomy): Eukaryota > Fungi > Ascomycota > Eurotiomycetes > Eurotiales > Aspergillaceae > Aspergillus > Aspergillus melleus. The sequence goes on from NW_025763377.1 coordinate 1,383,005, forward strand.
AGCATCATTGATATCACACCCTAAGACAATCGCCACAACTGGCTGAAAGGCCATTTAGTTTTTCCTTTTTTTTTTTTTGCCCGGGTATACGGAGTAGACTAGAACAAGTAGACTCCAGAAATGCCCATGTGGACCGCTCACCCCGCCTTTCATAGACTGCTCGCACAAAATCAAGGACATATAAGTAAGCCGGGAAGCAAGTGACGGCTCAGTGAGCACTTGGTAAGTGCTGGGTGAATGCTCAGTGAGCGGTGATCCGTAATGTGAAATACTGAGTACCCTCACTAAAGCGGCGGCACCCAGCAGAGGAAATCCTGAGTTGTGCTAGATATTCCGATACGGATAGGTACATACAAACAACCCATTCTTCCCCCATTAACCATATCTCTCCAACATCATCCTCAACAAGATCCAGGAAATGAAAAAAAAAAAAAAAAAAAAAAAAAAAACTCTAATAAACCCTCCCCAAAACTCGCACCCTCGGCTCAACCCGAACCTCAACAAACCAGCCCCTCGCAAGTTTTCTCACCATATCTCTCAAGAACAACCACACTTCCCCACACGCCTCTCCACACCAAGACCTCAATACCCCGAGTTCGATGTCACTTGGTTCATCACCGGGTCGAAGAATCCGGAGGCCTGCGAATCCTGGGATTGTGTCGATTTCGGTCCAGGTTAGGGGAATACCACTTCCGCTACTCGCATCTTGGGACATGGAGGAGGAAGGGGAGGAGACAGCACGAAGTCGATCTTCCTCCTCTCCCGGCTCAACGAGGACGTAGTCGAATCGAGACCAGAAGCTGTATGGGTTCTCAGTGAGGACGGCAGGGTCCGCGGAGTCGGATTTATCGTAGGCCCACGCGGAGTGGGACAAGGAGACACGGCCAGGGAGTTGTTGGAAGCGAGTGATGCCAGTTTGGCAGGCGAGGTTTCCCAAGTGGACGAAGATGACGGGTTGGGTGTTATCAGCGTGGCGATGGAGGGCGTGTAGGGCCAGCGCGCCGGGGTAGTTGGCTGCAGAGGCGGGGAGGAGGACGAAGGTGGAGAGGAGGAAGGAGAGGGCGGTGGTAAGGAGTAGGAAGAGAGAGAGGAGGCGCGGGATGAGGGATTTGGCGCGGTGCGTCCAAGCGTAGGAGGCGCTGAGGGAGGCGGTGGCTGTCAGCGCGGGGATGATGTAGACGATGAAGCGCCATTCCTTGTGCGGCTGGAAGCTGTAGATGGCGAGGAAGGCGAGGGACGGGACAGTGAGGAGCTGGGCGGAGCGCGCGGTGGAGGGGAGTGTAAAGGCAAGAGGGATGGCCAGCAAGGTTGACGGGTTGAGGAGGAGGCGAGGAAGGGCGTTGGTGAAGTAGAAGTGCCAGGGGTGCGTGCCCCAGGCGGAGGCTTGGCCGGCGAGGACGTTGAACTTGAAGGCGGCGAATTCCGGCCACAGGGGGAATTCTTGCCAGAAAAAGGAGTCCACGCCGACGGTGAAGAGGAGACCCAGTAGGAGTCCGAGGGCCCCAGCGGGGATGATGTCTCGTCGGATCTCGACGCGGCCGGTGAGGTAGAGGAAGATGGTGATGGTGCCCAGCAGCAACGCCAGCTCCGAGCGGAAGATGATGCCCGCCAGCGTCAACAGGAACAGCGCCGTGCGACAGCGTTTCTGGTACGCCCGCGGCGATACTGGCACGGGAAGCAGGTAGCTCAGCGCCAGGGTGGAGAGGCCAAAGGCGAACATGTTGGACAGGGTTCGCGAGGCATAGAAGAGGACATGGAACTGGCTGGTCTGGAAGAGCAGATACCACATGGCCGCCGGTTTGCCAAAGGCCCGTCGCATGCTGGATGCGAACGCCAGCAGCGATGAGGAATTGAGCAGGCCGAGAAGTGCTCGAGCTGAAGCGCTGTCAATCATCTGTACTGGAAATACTGCGAATCATCGAGCCAACATACCCAGGAATTGCCGGTCAACATTCGCGTTCAACCAGATGAATGGCCGCGACAGCCCGGCGAGCGTCACGGCGCCGACAAACGTCCGAGGCACAGCCCCGGGGAAAGTGAAATGATCATACTCAGCGCGCAGCGTCTCTGCGACATTGCGAGTGGGCAGCTGAAAGGCGAGCAGATCATGAATGGCCTGGATGTGAAAAGACTCCTCAACCTTGGTATAGGGCGCGACATACAAATGCAGGCCGACCAAGACGGGGAGGATAAAGCAGAGTAGCGCATACACAGCTGGGACAATAATTAGCACGGGCACCACATCTTAATGGACATCAATTCAATCGGAGTATACCGTCAATTCGCCCCATTGCGACAAATCCAGCCCAGCGTCGAGAGACCGGGGAGTTGACGGGGAGAGTTGCAGCAGGCAAAAAGATTCCCCACATCAAACGAACATCTGGCGGCTTCACTCCAACTTTAATCCCGCCGCATCTTTTTCTTCCGTCATCTCCCTCCACGCCAAGTCACCCTCACCCCTCATCCTCCATTCTCCGATCCGAAAACGAAACAGAAAAGAGAAAAGCGAAAAACGAACACGAACAATGCTCGGCCGTCTCGTCTACGTCCTCTGCCTAATGGTCAACGCCATCGCAGTCCTCTCCGAAGACCGCTTCCTCGCAAGGAGTACGTTACATTCCCTCGATCTCTCCCTCCCTGCCCGTTGGCTTCTCTTCTGCTCTATTCTGTTCCAGTCCCAACAGACAATACATTATCAAAACCCAGAATATCAATGGGAAAGCTGACCCCTCTCTCCAAATCTAGTCGGATTCGGTCGCCCGCAAGCTGACCCGGCCTTTGGCGCAACATACGACAGCACCAGCGTGAAAGCGAAATCAGTCAATTTGATCGCGAGTGTGAGGACTGTTATGCGGAGTATGTTCTCTCCCCTTTTCTTCCATCCTATCCTCTCCTATTATATGCTGGCTGTGCTGGCCATGTCAAGTTATGTTATGCCATGTGACGAGATCTGACAGCTAACGTAACCGCGATGCCTACAACAAACAGTACCCCTAATCGTAATCAACACGATCATAATCGTCTACGAATTGATTCTCGGGTGATATAACTATCTACGGTCTATGAATACATAATCAAATACAAACTTCGCGATTTCTTTACGTTTCGTCTTCGTTTGTTCGATTCTATTGCTTTCCGATCGAGTTCGATAACCGGCTTGGTTTGGTTCAGGTTTTTGGGGTATGGATGATTGATTGATTGGTTTGGTTTGGTTTATTGGCGTTGGCTTAGCGAGGGAAAGAAAAAGAAGAAAATAACCAGAAAGGAAGATAGACAAGACGGGACACGACACGGAAAGGGGGAGACATAACAGACACAACAGCACCGACCACGATACGACGGACATAATACCATCTACCTCACCTGCCTACCTACTCGACACGCAATCCCCATCTCTCGATCTCAGTCTTGATTCATCCCGTCTGCTTTCTCGTCGAATTATGATATGACCCGGACTCGCTCGACACGATACCCCCGAACGAAATCAGCATGGGTCGGTCGATGTTGGTTTGAGAAAGGGAAATACAAAGGGAATGGGATGATGTTGGAACGGAACGGAACGGACGGACACGACAGATCAAGGAATGCGATGGATGGAATGGTGCAAGAGAGCATGCAGAAACATGCGTCGGATTACTAGTGGGGTTCTGCCCATCCATCATATTACATCCAATTGTGCATGTTTGTCTGTTGTGGTCTCTATCTCATGTACAAGTCTATGTCTACGTGTCCCATGTCTCGTGTCCCAAAAGTGGACGGTTATCCCTCGAAAGACCCGGAGTTTATTTGGTCTGATTATCACATAACGAGAGACGTGCGTTCTGAGTTATTGTTTATAGCATTCATCCATCTAAGATACTTCTTGTCGATGTTCTAAGTACTGCACACACCACGATAAACCTTTATTCAAACAGATGGGATCTCCGAAATGCTCCCGGAAAATAGAACGAGATTGGAATGGATATGAGAGAAACAATATGCATGATGAATAAATAGGTAATACTCCAGACCAAGAGCGACAGACGGCTTCTGGCAGTAGTATGGAGCTGCTCTGCTTTTGGTAATATTTCATAAAGGACAGAGAAAAGAAGACAGAAGACACGCCGTTCCATACAAGAACAAGTAGAATGATGAGTCCTTGGAGACCTCGGGATTTCGAGTCCCATATAATTGATAAGTTATCGCCCAACGCCTCACTTGCCCAGCAATGTGACCCAGGCATGGGTATCACAATCACAATGAATCAATCGATCAGAAGAAAAGTGATGGCTAAGATACATGATGCAGATAAATGCAAAGGAAAAACATATGCAGGAATGAGAAGAATGCTACTGAAGCATAGTAAGACAGTACCCGGTCCCATATCCGATGTAGTCTTCAATGATGACGTGCGTGCAAGTGACAAGGTATCGATGCACAATGTTGGAACCGGTGCCGAAGAGAAAATGATAATACATCGAAGGAAATATTTACTGCGAAGCAAACCAGTAGTAGTATATGTGCAGGGATGAAACCTTGAAATCCAGAAATGAGATCTGCAAACGTTAAGAAAGAATGCTGAACGACTTCTTTCTAAGGCTGAAGCTTCTCCATTTCCCATGGCTGTTCTTATCGTGCTTGACGTCCTTTAAGGTATCACGTTCTTCGTCGGGAAGTGCACGGTGGTTGTGATTGGGGGATGTTTGAGTTCGTTCAGGCTTCGCCGGTAGGGTCGGCGTACTCGGCTGCGGCAGCTGCTCCGAATTCCGCGCGGAGGCCGGATGTTCTGGAACGACCGGAGTGGGTGGGAAGCTCGACGAAGAGGCCCGGCTCTCCTTGTCTTTGCCTAGCCGATGACTGATGCTCTTGCTGCCCCGCTTCAGACGACCCAGGCTACCCAATTTCTTCGAGTCGCCGTCCTTGCTAGACTCAGGACCGTTGCGCTTATCCTCGTCTGCCTTGGATGTTCGGCTGGCTTCGAGGGCGGCCTTCAATTCGGCGTCTTCACGGCGCTGATTCTCCCTCATCCGGGTCTCCTGTTCCTTGCGACGCTGCTTCTCCTTTTCTTTCTCGGCAGCCTTCCGCTCTTTTTCTTCCTTGGCCCGCTCCTTTTTGGATGCCAAGTCACTCTTCTTAGGGCTCAAAGGCTGCTTGACCGGCATATCCGGGATAGGAGGCACCGGGGGTGCGTTCGCGATGGGTGAGCTTAACGGAGTGGCGCTCTCTGCATCGGCAAACTCGGGGTGAGTAGACAACTGAGGCGCGGTTGGGGCCCGGGCGAGGCCGTTGAATCGATTGGGGTCGTCGGTCGACGGGATCTGGGAAGCACTATGGACGTGGGCCAGCGGCTGGGCGCTGCCATTCTGCTTCAGGTTCAGCTCGCTCAGCTCTGCGGCAGCTGCTGCGGCGTCCATGTTTTCCTGCTCCTGCTCGCGCATGACAGCCTCTAGCGTCGTCTCCTGGTAAAACAGAACATAGGCGCAGGCCAGCCCGGGCTTGTCGCCAAAGAAATTCCGGACGTAGTTTTTGTCGACGGGTTCCACCATCTCGTCGTCAAACAGCAACCAACCGCGATCCTGCGTTTTGATGATGGCAACGTAGTGTCCGTGATAGGGTCCGCCACCAATGTGCACCACCACCGCGTAGAGCTCATACAGCCGATCGGGGTCTTCCGCGTCGTCGGTTGTGTTGAAAAGGCGGAGGTGGTACGGGTAAACCACGCGATGGAACAGTTTTTGAAGACGTTGCAAGTCCTCCGTGTATTTAAACCGCTTCAGGTGCAGAGCCAAGATCCGGGGCAAGCGCTTGATCTTCATCCGTTTCTCGGCCTCTTGCAATCCTCCACAATTATCGCAATGGAACTTGTTTCGTTCGCAGAGCATCTCCTCCGCGGAGAACTTTCTCAGACAGGACGTGACCGACGAATGCTGCTCCAAATCCACCGAAAGGTCCAAAAAGACCTCATCACGCTGGGATACTTTCTCGCAGGTGAGGCACTGCGTTTCCGATGTCAGGGTGCCTTCAAACAGTTCATGCACCCAGCGCGTCGTGTTGGGCGTTTTCGACCCAGAACTCGACGACAACTCGCCCGATTCAGTACTCTCCGGCGGCGGGAGGCCTTTCATTACCGGCTGTTTCAAAGCCTCCTCCTCCACGTTGGCAACCACTTCATTCAGTAAGAGGTTGAGGAACTCATGGGCGTCCTGGTGCATTGCCGTCCGGAACATCTCGTGCTCCCGTCGCAGAACATCCAGAAATTGTTGTGGTCGAATTATACCGATCCGCGACTGACTGACCACGAGGGACTCGAATATATCCTTGAGCGAGGTAAATAGCGACTCCGACATTCCATAGCTCGTCGCGTTGTTCTTCGTTTCTAACAACGGCATCGTCTGCAGTGCCATCTTCTTTTTGTACTCGGGCGAGTCCTTGTCCTCTGGTTTCTGCGGTGGATTCGGGGGCAGCCCCGGTCGCTGTTGATTAGCGGCTTTCTGTTTCTCGGCTTGGGCCTCGGCTTCCAGATTCGCGGCGAGGTTCTGATAACGGAGGTTCTTGGCCAAAGCGGCCTCCAGGCTTTCGATAGGCGTTCGCGTGGGATAATTAATGACGGCTTCCCGAAAGGGTATCGAGTAATAAAGACATTGTAGGATGGAATTGCAGTAGCTGTGGAAAGGACAATCAGTATTATGGTCCCCCACCCTCCAATGCACGTTGTACAACGCTGAATCCTGGTCGGCTTACCAAGTATTACCATACTAAAGGAGGGAAACGTCAGCACACCCACTCGAAAAGACCAAAGACCCGAACCCTCACGATAATGCCCAGAAGAACTCACATTTTCCATTCCGAAAAACTTATCACTGCCATCCTCGCGGATCGGGCCCATATCCTGCAGCATCTTCTCTAACGGGGTCAACGGAATGACCGGCGGTTCTTTCTTCGTGGGAGTCGCTCCGACCGAAGGCGCAGGAGAGCCCTGGACCGTTTCGGAATTAGCCATCTGTCGTCACCAGGACAATTTGAAATGTAGGGTGTGACTGGCGCCTTATTTTCGGCCTCTCGAAAAAAAAGGACGAGGCCAGGGCGAGGCACGAGGGACGGACGAAAAAAAAAAAAAAGAATAACGGCAAGGTAGGCATACCACGTCTCGTCGTAAGCTCCTCAAAAACGACCCCATGATTGTCACCTAATGCTATGAATCGAGGCGTGCAACTTCATCTGGTGACTCTGGCGGGAACAGAAGCCGACACCACGCCGGCTGACGGCGGCAAAACTGGGTGGTTTGAAATTGAGGCGCAAACGGGGGCGAACAAAGATTGCGACGGCGACCCGAGAAAAGCAGTAGAAGGCCAGAAGGGCGGACGAAGAGGACGAGGCGAACGATTGAGGGAAACGGAAGGGTGAATTCGTAATAATTGAGCGAAAGGTACGAAACGACTATCGAAGGCGACAAGGGACCGACAGGAGTAAGCCAGGAATAGGCATAAGGTTTCGAAGGGCCCGCGGATCCGAAGAGGAGAGCGTGGAAAGGCAGCGCTCGGAGTGCGTGTGGGTGGGAGAAGGCGAGGAATGGGGCGGATTCGAGATGTGGGGACGCCCGGGAAAGCAGGGGAATTGAAAGGCCGAGGGAACCGAGAGGCCGGTGAACCAGGAGGTATATAGAGAATAGAAGGTAAGAAATAAAAGTCGAGGGGTTAGAAAGGAAGCAGCAGAAGAATGGGGATGAATTGACCGAGAGGCAATGGGGGAAGGCGGGAGAAGGAAAGAAGAAGAAAAGGTGGAGGAGGAGAAAGTGGGAGAAGGACGAGGAGAACGAGGAAGTCAGGAAGTCAGGAAGATGGGGAAAAAGTGACTAGATCCAACTAGTATGACGGAGCGCGCGGGTCCGAGCGAGACGAACGGGCGGATAAAATGAGGGGAGTTCGGTTTATGCTTTTCGCTGGAATTCTCCCCTCTCTTTTCTCGTCCTTTCTTTGCTTTTCTCTTCCTCTCAGCCTCTCAGCCTCTCAGCCTGTAACCAAACCCATGGATGTCAGTCCCCTCGAGAAGCCCTGAATGGCGGGCGGCCTTGTACTCCGTTACCCGCCTGTCTTACGCTGTCAGACACCGCACATAACTACGTCAGTCTTCTCCCCGCGAGAATCTGAAATGTCGCATTGTCATTCCTGAACGGGAACACCTTGGGTTTCGGCATGAGGCCGAAAGACGCCGAACTCGATCGCGTCTATCGAGATGGAGGTTGAAAGGCACCCTTACATCCGACCTACATATCTAGCCTTCCACCTCATCAAGCTACGTAGAAGCCTTCTCACAAGGATCAGTCAGATGAGACACATCAGACAGGCAAAAGAAAGGAACAAAGGAAGGCAGCGAGGATGACATGCAGATAAGACAGGCTGGGAAGAGGGGCCGAGAAGGGAAGAAAGAAAGGATTCAATATCGTGGCCAGGGTTGCATCGGAGCATGGATCAGGTGGAATGCAGGGAGTCTGATTCGTTGCCAGCCCGTTGGCGATGGCTTAGCCTCGTCCGTGAAACCGACGATGGACGATGTTGGATGGATGTATCTCAGAATGTCCAGGAAGAATGGAATGCGTGATTTTTGGACTTGGCATCGGTCACGAGTCAACTCTAACGGGGCGTCTCCTCGAGTCTCAGGAACAATCCAGCTTCTACTCCGTATACAGTAAGTAAATCACTTATGTACTACTTACGGTGTATTATCAAGTATCGCGCTACCGACAATCCACGTGGCTTGCCCGGGATGAGCCAATCGAGGGTTTCGCTGAGCCCCGCTTGTTAGAATGTGGTGATGTCGGATAACTCCAGCTTAAGTCTCGATACGCGACAGTAGTTGATAAATGTATTCCGTAGGTGAAGACGTGCAGGTGCTCTCTACCTCAGAACCGACATCACCCTGACTTATCCCTCTGTCTCTACAGAAAGAAACAAACCCAACCTCATGTCCTTTCCAAGACCAACCCGCCACTTAATATACCACCTAATTTAAACCCGGATCCGAGCCACCCACTAAACCCGTAACAGATAATAGCAGCATCCCCTACTCCCACCTACACAGTGTACGGTGTATGGCGTATGCAAACATCTGCCACCAGCCGCCGTCCGCAGCAAATCACATCCCATGCGTCCAAATTCCACCCTTCCACAAACCCTTCCCAAGCCTCCCCCCCGCCAGAACATCCCCCAACCGATGCGGGCGTCTAAATAATGCTCTGCCACGAGCGGAGATTATCTGCCAGTCTAGCCTCTCAGAGATAGTCTATCCCGTAGCCCATCACACCATGTGCCACCCCTCACCTTAGATCCGCGCCTCGTTCGTCCGTCACCAATGAGACAAGAGTGGGGGGGGCTGTAGCCTGGTCGGTATTTTTTCCATCGAGTGTCCACGGATGACAGAGCCTTCTGCCTGCCAGTGCCACCTGGTTGTGTTTCTTGAGGTTCAATGTGCTCACGTGGTGGGTTGAGGGTAGACATGGTCACATGATTCATGGCCAGGCATCATCTATGTCCCCTGTCGTATCTCTCTTTAGCATATTGTCATGTTGAAATTTGACCACTTCTTCAGAGCATCATTACAGCAAAAAATAAAAATCTGGTTCCCTGAGGAGCGATTACAATCTGCCAAGAAATCAGCCATTTGCTTACCTCTCTATTTATGCGATGCTTGAGAAGATTCTTAACTTTCCACAATGTCGGAGGCCATCTCCATTCGCCGAAAACGATCATTTGGATCGTCGGGTCAGTACCCAGTTATCTAGGTCTGCCTCTGGTGTGCATACATGTAAAGTATCCTTTTACCACATAGATGCAGCTATGTGTACCTTCAGGGTTAGGAGCCTTTCAGGATGTCGCCGATCTCTGCTGCATCTTTTCAAGATCATCTATGGCGGCTCAATGCGTTTTCTGATCTGAGGAAGCTAACATCATTGGGCGAGACTTGTGTTGTTAGGCAGCAGTTGTGCAACTGACTATATTTTTTCTTTGTTCTGTGCATTGCTTGACCTTGATCAGACTGACCGTCACCTGATACCTAGTGTCACCCCACACCTCCTTCTTCTTCTCTTTTCACTTCTTTCTCACTACTTGTACCTTGTGCTGAAGCTAGTGGTTGAGCAAGGCCCAGTTCGGCTTCTGTTAAACAAGACCAACTTAGTTCCACGATAACGGCGACCCCGACTATACAAGGGAAGGCCGAGATTTGATTCAGTTTCGATGCGAACTCAACGCCTACCAGAACCACCATGGACAGGAAGCGTTTCAACGAGTATTTGTTTCTCTTTCCGACTACACATCGAGAAAACTGGCCCGTCGGTCTACACTCCTCGGCTTGAGCATTGCCTGAACGATAGATAGCCCAGGAGGGCTTATTCTTGGGCGAGCTCAGAAAACCTAGACTTTGTGAATTACTTGATGATCCTTCTAAGGGCACGGTTGACGGGGTCAAGGCGATCCGTGATACTTTCGTCCGCCGATAATATCTACTCAAAGAGTATCTTAATCACGCCAGATAGGGCAATATGGAGGGGCTTTGGCGTTGCAACCACTGCTGTTGGGATGGGATAAATTGGTGTTCCTTTGGACCAACTATTTGTATCCAGAGAGAGGATGAATGGCGAGGTGAGCCACCAAATTAAACTTCAACGTACAATTATTTGTTTGGGACCAAGCCTGTCGATGACACCACTTCCTTTCCCTGAATTCATTCAGACGAGTCAGGAACACGGCAATATGTCGTTTGCTTCTCGCACAAAAGAGCAGTTGATTGATCTTTGCCATCGCCACCAATGCATATATTTATTGCCTGGCCAGATCATCAAACTAAGTCTTGAGTTATCTTGCGTTTTAATTCGATAGCTTAGCAATGCTAACAACAGCCATCACACTATGTTTCAAAGAATCCACGTCCAGTCCATAACCTGGAACTGCTCAACAGACGCCAATAGCGAAGAAATGTTACGTTATAGAATTCGTTGAGTATATTTCTATCCGTACGCTCGACTCAAACTCGCACCATCGCTAATAACAATAAAAGCATGTATTTATGTATATGTACTTGTGAAGATATCCTAGAACTCCATAGCCCGTCTAATCCACCTGTGCGTATGCATCTTCACCAACGAACCCCCATAGAGTCAACCAAAATCTAAGGACACTCGATATCATCACTCCACTGCTTGATGCACTCGCCATCCTCACCGCTCAGGTCGCAGTGAAGGTATCCGTCGACGTTGGAGACAAGGTCATCTAGTAGAGCAGAAGTATCATTAGCAAATGTCCCCTAGCACGGCGTAATTGATAACTGAAATTGACTTACTCAGATCAATGCTGACTACTTGGGTCTTGTCGCCCCCGTCCAGACAGTTACAGGTCATGACACTGCTGTCGGACAGACCGCAGAGCTGGCAGCGCTTGGCGTATTTGCCACTGTTGTGGGTTGCGATTATTGGTTAGTCTTTCGGTGAATAGTGCAACTTTGACCTAGATCATAGGGGGAGGGAGAAAGCAACTTACTCGGCCAAAGGCAACATAGTACCGTCGGGGTTCACACCAATGCACTTGTTAAGGTCGAGGATGGTGCGCAGCTTGCCGTTGGGACCACCACATTGGGCGTTCAGGTATTGGTTGTTGCTGAGATCGAGGACGTCGCAGCTCGCTTTGTAGTCGCCGGCGGCGGCGAAAGTGACCAGGGAAAGGGCGGGGATGATGTACTGGAGCTTCATGGTGAGGAGTTGGTTTTGTGTTTAGGCTTTGGTTTGGGTTTGGTGTGGTTTTGTGGTGTGAGAGTGTTCTGGTGGGGAGGATTGTATGATTGATTTGTATGTTGATGATACTCTCTCTCTCTCTCTCTCCTGGGTGCTCGTCGTGGTATTTATATTCCACTGACACAGGGTTCTTGATGTGAGGACATGTCTCGCCTCGCTTCGCCTCACCAAGTTTTGTCTAGGTTGAGGCTCAGCTGCGATAGTTAGTGACTGCAATACTCCATACCTTGCCATGTGTGCTGCCCCCACCATCATCAACACAACCAATACTATCTCCTGATCAATTGTTGGAACGGATGGACAACGTCTCCCTAATCTTGAGTCTGCAGCCTGCATATACTAAACCCGGTTAGCCCCTGCCCTACAGGCGAGGCTTCTTCACTACTCTAACTGAGCTACACGAGCTAAACGAGCTAATTTAGGCATTCATATCTAAGTGAAGCTATTCAAAGTGATCTACATATACCAGATGCGGTTAGTCTTGGCGCTATACCAAGGATTTCCCTCAACTTAATTAAAACTAATTGGCATTCCTTAATCATTCAGTGGCGGATTCTTCATGAATCCTGCTCCGTCCACCGTAGTGATTGGGGCCGAAACTCCACGCAATGGGGTACAAACTACGGAGTTCGGCGCGCAAGGCTGAGGAGGATTTTATGAAGATATTCACAGGATTCGATCTAACATCGGAGTCTATCCGAAGCTGTAACGGTTAGTACTACGGCACACCCGGGCCATTTATTAGTGCGACACTATCTTGAAACAGCCTAACTTGAAATAGAGCCCAAAGGCGAATTCCTGTCAATCGCCAACCTACAAATCCTGTTATGCTTCTCCTCCTAGGTACTATTCTGAATAAGGCTGGGGGAAGCCCGGACACGAAGTAGCGTCTCTGTACTTTTCTGGGGTCTACTACATGTTGTTAACACCCTTCGGGTAGATAGTAACGAACTTTTTTCCTGCTCGATGGGCCAGCCCAGTTGATCCTGTATCTTGACGGGTATAGACTATAGGGCGTAGAGTTGTCATTCTCTGCCCCCAATATCCGCTTCCAAGGCGCAGCTGGATGAACTGATAGTGTAGGGTGGGGGCGCAAAAAGGGATCCTGAAAGGACAACTCCACAACTAACCAGCTTTTCTGAACCCCTTCTTTCTAACCACACCGTAACTACTGCCAGAAACACAAACCCTGCGATCGTAAGGTATCCGAGCCATGAACGAACACGTCCGAGTTAGATACAAATTATAACCTAGTCACTACGTAGTGCACAGGTAGTAGGATACCAGAATGCCCCTCATCATATTCATTAATCAAGGACTAGCCTTATCTACTACGAGCTTGAGTCATACTCGATACTCCATACAAACGTTGCATTGAGTTAAATTGCATTGGAAATCAATCCCCACTCAACCAGCCGTTGACACCGCATCAAAAACGCGTAAGTATATACCCAGCGGGAATATCAAAAGACCAAGCAAACAAAAAGAAAAGAAAAGAAAGCTTATTAGAGAGAAAATAGGCGAATACCGAAACCCCCAATATCGTGTTAATGAAGGATTATTCTTAGTTAGCTTAGATCTACTACGCTAAGCCTCCGCTAGAGACATCCTTCGGAGTTCGGGGATGGATGAGCCGTGAAGTCTAGGGCTGAGCCCGTTGAAGTCTCATGATCAACTACTAGGTAGCTACCTAGTGAGATATATTACGGAGTACTGTGTGACGTGTGTACCTACCGCTCTGGCTAAGCACGGGGGCGTGATATGCACGCACAGAACTGGCGGAGGACGGGGTGGTAGGAAGTAGGTAGGTATGGTAGCCACATGTACAGTACCTATTGTACCTGAATACTCTGTGTAGAGTCAGGAGTTGGTCTCGATCCTTCTCAATACATCTTTTCTCTGTTGATGCTACACAGCTGTTTCGGGCTTTCACCTAATATCTCGCATACTAGTAGACAGGCAAAGTACGCCAATACATCTGATAAGTCTGTATTGACTGATAGCGTATTGTACAATTATTGCGAACTAAAGTATCATACCTAGCTACTAAGGATACAATAAAACAGTTGAACATGAGATATAGGGACCAAAAGCCCGTTCATCAGATCAACCCTCGGCGTTCTTCATCAAAAGCCCCTTAAGGAAGGGTACGCGGTCGATGATATCCAAGCCTAGACTGCGACCCCAAGCAACAGGTCCCTGGCCGGGAACATTGTAAAGCTTGTGCAGCACATCGCAGGCGCCGCCGATCTTGGCATTGGTGGCCCACCGCTCAGCGGTGTACCGTTCGAGAGTGAGAATGTCTCCGACGTCCATTCCGTGGTTCACGGCATAGTCAATGGTATTGGAGAGAGACGCCACGTCGCCCAGTCCGAGGTTGAGACCCTGTCCGGCCAGAGGGTGGATGACGTGAGCAGCATCACCCACTAGAGCCACACGGGGCGAGATGTACGTTGAGGCGTGGCGGAATCGGAGAGGGAAAGAGGCCACGGTGCCTTCCTGGACACCGGTCACCATGGGCGGGATTTGCGAGGGCTGGGGAGTATGTTGTAGGCGCCAGGTCAATTCGGTCTCGTGTTGATCTTCATACTCCTCCGACACAGACGTCGCCGGACGTTGCATGCTCATCATGTACTTGAGATCCGGCATGCCGAGACGGAAAGCAGCGTTGACCATAGCGATGAAAGCTTTGGGGGAGAGAGATTTGAGGTAGGCGGCGTTCTCGGCGGTGGTCGACCACACCAGGGTCGCATGATTGTTGGGCAGCGGGAGAAGGGCGATAGGGCCGCCCAGCGATGGTAGAAAACGCTGGTGGGCGGTTCTCGTGCCGATGGGGAACGTAGGGATCTCTGGCTCTGATAGGGCGAGGGTCGCGACCACGCCGTTTCGATTGTAGTCCCAGCCCTCGGTTGAGATATCGGCAAACTTGCGCACGGGGCTGTTGATACCGTCTGCGCCCACCAGTAGTCTCGCGGCAATCCGCGACGGTCCTTGTGTCGATGCCCCGTCGGTCGGGGAGATGGAAAGGACCGGCCACGCCGAAAGATCCGGTCCGTCGGGCGAATCGGTGCCATTTTCGATGGACGAGACGGTCGACTTGGAGAAGATGGAGAGGTTTTCGTCTCCAGAAGCGGCGATTCTCGATAGAAGCGCGCGGACAAGGTTGGCGTTCTCCGTCATTGTCGCGATGGTACGGAGGTCTTCGAACGGAGAGGATTCCATCGACCAGTCAAACGATATGCGGGATCCTGTTTCGCCGTCCCACACCTGCATCTCCTGGTACTTCTGGGCGCGCTGAGTGTCGAGAAAGTCCCATGCTCCAATTTTTTCCAGAAACGACACGGACGAAGGCGTCAGACTGCTGACTCGGTTAGAGAACTGATGCGATTCGAGGTTCCACGAGCGAGCTTTTTCGAGGTCCTGAGTTTCGACGAGGGCAACTTTGAGCTTTGAGGTAGCGGGAGAGGCTCCTTCAATAGACAGTCAGTCTTAACCAAATGAATTGTATGAATTGAGAATGCAGTGACTTACGGAGAGCTGCTAGCAGTCCTAGGCCCGCGGGACCACCGCCAACGCAGACTACATCATAAATTTCGGGGTTCTGTTGAGGTGTAGACGCAAATCTTCGGCGGCTCGCCAGACGTCCAGACCGGCAAGATGGGCAGACATAAGGCCGCAGGGTAGACCTTGCGATGGGGCGCATAATGGCTAGGAGGAATGAAGTTTGCGGAATGAAGCGTCGGATCTCCGGCGAGAAGCGCGGGTTGGATAAGGCCACGGATGCAAACAGAGCAAACAGATCAGGCCACCACAGGAATTGCGTTTCACGGAAGTCTCAGACTGTCTCCTTCATCCGGGCCATAGCTGTTGACTTTATTTGACTATTTAGTGGAATAATGCCATTTCGATTATATTCACCTTTTATGACCTTTTATAAAGCGATATTGTGTACAGTTCTCCAACAACTCAGGTTGTATAGTGTAATGGTTAGCACATCGGATTCTGATTCCGGTAATCCCGGTTCGATCCCGGGTACGACCTCTTTTTTTTCGTTTTTTATTTTGCCTCTACTTCTAGTAGAAGGAGCCCTATATTATCATTCTCATATTTGCCGTTTTAGACAGTATAAAGTTTTGAGTTTCAAGCAACAAACCTTTCAAAAGCAATCCAAAGCCGTCATATGCAGCAAGACTAGATGCGGAACTTCATGGAACCAGCTATGAACACCACGTGAATATAAACATGAAAGGGCCTTCTTCTGCGATCCCTAGATAGTTGATTAGCATCATTAATTCCATCAACCTTTTCATCTTTGGCAACCTACCCCTGGCACCTCAAATTCCTACATATGTAGATCCATATGTGCGGATCGAATGTTCGCTGCCACCCTCTATGGCCATTCAATGTATCCAGCTCCATGGAAGACATTTTGTTTAATAATACATTTTGTCATGTTAAATCATCTTAGTGACCTGGGCTTTAGAGATCCCCAGGACTCAATCATGTCGACATCTCCAAAATATCCAAATACCCCATTACCCTCTCCACCAACACCTTCCTCGGCTCCTCCTGATCCTCATCGCTCAACGCATGCGACGCTCCGGGGATCACCACACTCCCTGAATCCCAGTTCTCCCCGGCCGCCGCCTTCCACCGACCCATCAGCGCCTCTTTATCCACGTACGCCGGGACCGACTGATCGCGTCCAGAATATAGCACTAGCAGCCTGCCCCCAGGCACCAACAGGCCTCGCGTCCCGAGCACCCCAAATGTGCGCCTCAGCTGCTCATCACTCAGATCCGAGCTAAACAGATCATCTTCCGCGGGATGCTCCGGACTGCGCGGACTCGCGAGACTCAAGAACCGTCGACTAGTGACCGCCGTGGAGGCGCCGTAGCCGATGCGCGCAGTCACCTGCAAAGGAACCAGCGTATCTGTGGCGAGGACATCGGACGCGCCACCCTCCTCAAGCGTAGACTCCCCATCACCGGAACAGTGAGCGCGATAATAATCGTAAGTCCTCCTCTCCGCCTCGCCCACCGCATCCCTCAACAACACCCTCATCGACTCCGGACTATCCCTCTCCGTCCCAGACTCCACCACCGACAAGATAGCCTCTCGATCCGAAACTGGCGCCTGCATAATCGCTCCATCCACGGCGCCTCTCGTCACGACCTCGTACTCCGCGCCACGATCAAGAACCGCATGCCGAGGCCGCGGGTTCGTCTCGCACAGATAACTCATCACGTCTTGACTCCCCGTCGAATGGCCCATTATCACGACTTTCTCGCCTCCTGTCCCTTGGAGCGAGGACCCGTATACCTCCCGCTTATACTGTCGTACATACGCGACGCATTTCGCAACCTCGTCGATATCTTTCCCCACGCGGCCCATTCCCCATCCTGTGTATGAGGACGAGAGCACGATGTTGAACACGGACCAGGAGGTGTGGCGCAGAGCAGCGACGATGTCGGATAGGTAGTCGACTGTGTTGAGGCCGTCGGAGAGACCGCCGATGAAGATGAGAGTGTGGGGTTTGGGGGCGTCGACGTGCGTGTATTCGAAGGCGACGAGGTTGGAGGTCTAAGCGGGTTAGAGGTACGGTGGGTAGGAATTGTCTTTTTGTTCTTTCTTTTTTCTTTTCTTTCTTTGCATGATTGGTAAAGGGAGAGGGGACGACAGACGTACATATTGGTGAAGAATGCCCGGATGAGCTTTTCCGGGGGGTAATTGTTGGGGGAATTTTAGTTGCATGGTGTGCACTAATCACTGGACTTTTTGGTTATTCGAAGGGACAGAATGATTATTGTTATCGAATTCACGTAATATGCAATAAGTAAGTACAGACAACGTCTAGTAGATTGGATAAAATGAAATCGAATGTCAAAGGAGGTTGAAAGTCAAAAACTCGATCGATAACGGATAATCAGATCGCAATCAGATAAGACAACGCTAGACCCGATCAGTCAAATCAGATAAAACCCCCTCCTACTGTACACAATCACCCGGACTCAAAGTACAGTTCTCTCATCATTCGGACTCTCCCAAGTCCCTAAAGTAGTACCAAAACCAACCAGCCAATTAACCATTCCAGATCCCCAACAACCAGCTTCTCCGTACTCCGTACTCCGCTGATAGTCAACTCCAAATCCCCATTGCGATGTCAATCAATCCATCCATCTCCATTAAAAATAAACATCAACCATCCATAAAGCCCAGAGCAGTCGACTAATCAAGCAACGGCCGAAACAAACCCGCTAGTTAGTTACTACATCTGTGCCACTAAAGCATGGCCCCCAACCGGAGTGTTTCCAGTCTGGGATTCCGGGTGGAAAACATGTGGGATGATTGGATCTGTCGGGTTTTGTGGACTCCACGGGCGGGGACTAACTTGCGTGGTGGACTTGCTCGAAGGTTGTGGATATGAACTTATGGGTGGCGGGTTGGGCTGTGGTTGCTTTTCTTTATTCTTATTGAACCCTTAACTTGGATGGCTTTGCTCTCTTGCGTTGATTGTTTATTTGGTCTAGGAGGATTAGAATGCCATTGTGTGTACTTCTCTTACGTAACTATGTATGTAGAATGTCTACAAGTGGCAGCATGGAATCTACAGTATATACATAGCCGAATGATTCTCTCAAGTCCCAGCCAAGAGTTCGTGTACCTCAACCTCCGGCCTGACATCTACATTCTCCATACGGTCAACCCACACGAACGGACATCAAGTTATCAGATGTGTGTCGTCAAAACTCAACCCCCCGATTAGCCTCAAAGCTAAGTTATCTAGCGTGGCACGGCGGCCCGTGTGGTCCAACAACAGCGGGATAAAATAGAGTAAATCAACTCCAGATCAGACAATGAACAGGAAGTCAAGTTCCGCTTGTGGGCTACCTAGCTCGCAGATTTTTCGGAAAGCTTATGCTGGTGGTCTTGGCTGGAGGATTCTCTTTGGGCGTAGGATGGACTGAGTTATAAGTTAGGTGTCTTTCGCTTTGTTGGTTTCTTTTCTTGAGTTTCTTTCTTTTTTTTTTTTTTTGTTCGCAAGCTTTGCCTTTACCTTCGTTTTTATACAGGGGAAATATCGTGGGTTTAAGCAAATCTGCGGTTCTCCAACTGTCACCATGGCGGATAAATCCCCCGATATTAATACCGCGCCTGCGGCCGTTGACCTGACCGATGATATCCCCATGAAGCCGCCCCAAGAGGCGCAAGAGCAACAAGATGGTGTACGAGTGGCCGAAGCCGTGACGAGCTCGTGGTCGAAAAATTCCCTGATCGCGGTGTGAATCTGGTATGCCAACTCACCCTTCCCTTTACCCTTGTACTTTTACTGAAAGCGCAAATGCTGACGCCAACCAAACAAAGCATGTGGTTGATGTACTTCGTCCAAGCCCTGCAGTCGAGTCTCACGGCCAACCTATCGGCCTACATCACCAGTGACTTTGAGGGCCACTCGCTGCTCACGGTCATCGGCATCGTGACGAACATTATGGGCGCGGCGTGTACGATGCCGGTGGCTAAGATTCTGAACTTGTGGAATCGGACCGTCGGCGTGGTGGTTATGTTGTTGATTTCGATTATCGGGTTGATTCTGATGGCCGGGTGTCATGATATTGCGACGTATTGTGCTGCGCAGGTGAGTTTTCGCTGTCCGTCTCAAGTCTAAATTTGGGGCTGGGAAATGAATGGTTGGATACTAAACGGTGGTGATGATAGGCTTTCTATAATGTAGGACTCACCGGCCTGATTTTCTGCGTCGATGTCCTCACATCGGATACCTCGTCCATGCGCAACAGAGGTCTCGCCTTCGCCTTCACCTCGTCCCCGTACGTGATCACCGCGTTCGCGGGCTCCCCTCTCTCAGAGCGTTTCAACGCCGTGAACTGGCGCTGGGCATACGGTTGCGTCGTCATCATCCTACCCGCCGTGACAGTCCCCCTGATCGTAACCTGGGAGCTCGCCAAGCGCAAGGCCGAAAAGAACCTCGTGCTCGAGCAAGCTCGAAGCGGCCGTACCTGGACCCAAAGCGCGTGGTACTACTTCATCGAGTTCGACGTCGTCGGCATCTTCCTACTCATCGCCGGCTTCTCACTCTTCCTGCTCGCATTCGTGCTCGCCGAGTCCCAAGCCAACAAATGGCAATCCGCCTCGATCATCTGCATGATCGTGATCGGCGGCGTCGTGATCATCGGCTTCGTGATCTACGAGCGCTTCGTCGCCGCTAAGCCCTTCATCCCGTACAACCTGCTCAGCTCGCGCACCGTCATCGGCGCCTGTCTACTCGACTTGACTTACCAGATCGCGTATTACTGCTGGAACAGCTACTTCACGTCGTACCTGCAGGTCGTGTACGACGCGTCCATGACCCAGGCCGGGTACATCAGCGCTATCTTCGACTTCATCTCCCCGCTGTGGCTGTTCGGCGCTGGGTACCTGGTGCGCGTGACGGGTCGGTTCAAGTGGTTGCTTCTGTGCTCGATCCCGCTGTACATGCTCGCCGTCGGGCTGATGATCTACTTCCGTAGCCCTGGCCACAGTATTGGCTACATGTGCATGTGTGAGGTGTTTATCGGCTTCGGTGGCGGGACCATTATCTTGCTCGAGCAGATCGCCGTGATGGCGGCCTCTTCACATAACGACTACGCGTCGATGCTGGCCTTCCTGGCCCTGTTTGGGAACATCGGCGGCGCGATTGGGAACAGTATCTCCGGGGCTATCTGGACGAATACCCTGCCCGTGGTGCTTCAGAATTCGTTGCCCGCCGAGACTCGGGACAAGTGGGAGGAGATTGCTAACTCGTTGGACGTGCAGCTCAGCTATGAGATGGGTTCGGCGACCCGCGAGGCCATCAACCATGCGTATGCGGTCAGTCAACGGAATATGTTGATTGCAGGGACGGCGGTCATGGCGTTGACGATGGTGTGGGTGTTTATGATCAAGGATATCCGGGTGAAGGGGATGGATCATGTCCAGGGTGTTGTTTTTTAGTAACTTGGCAGTTTTTATAGATATGATTATAGCGCCAATTATGCGTTGGACATTGCTGAGCTCTGATATCCAGTCCTTGTTCTATAGTGGTCAATCTGCTTAGACCTTACTAGAAAATATTTTGCCACGAACCCAATTGTTGCTCGCAATTAGCAATAGAGAGGGCAGTGCTACCTCCCCTGCGCAGTCATTGATAGATGTCGACCACTTTTGACATGGCACCACTTTAGGTTCACTAAGTCGCCAATAGCCAGCTTCGTAGGGCTATCTGGTTTAGTGCAGCACAGATCCAAGACACCGCAAACACTCGGACTCAGCCCTCGGCATACCCTCAGCGAAGTGAAGTGAAGACGACAAAGCGCCACCGGCCATCCAACTGCTCACAAAAGCAGAGTTGAACCAAGCCCTTGGCCGAGCCCATGAACACCCATTTGTGGCAGTGAGCAAGAACGAGCAACGTCTAAGACATTGACAACCGATCCATCCATCCACCGGAAACAGTCGTTATCACACGACAGATCGATAGACAAACCGATTGCATAGCATAGCCTCCGCCTCGTCTTCGCACGCCAATATCTAACCCAACTCCACGTTGTATGTTGTGGTCGGTCCCTGACCTATAGCCTGATATCAGGGCAAACGCGAACCAATCTACAAACCAACCAACCCACCAGGGAAACACCTACCACGCTCAGCACAAGTACCTACCAGATCAACCCAATCTAAGCCTTCCTGCATGTGTATGCAAACCAATAAACCTACCACGGATGTGCCTACAGAGTACATACATACGGCACCGCTCACTCACCCCTTTCCCCTCGACCAAGGCGATCATGGCGGTGCAACCCCAGAAAAAAAGGGGTCGTCGGGGTTGTTTTGGTTACACGTCAGCAACTGCTTTTCTTTTCTTTTGCATTTTCACGGGTATACCGAGTGCGTACATCTACAGAACTTCAGGGGGCTGCACCCCCAAACCCTAGGGGGCCTACCGACCGGTGCCCAGTGCCCAGTACCTAGTCGGATCTAGTTAGTAAAATATGTAACTAGACAGGCAGGTAGGTAATAGGTAAGTAGGTAGGGGAATAGGGGAAAAGTCAACCGTAACCACACTGGGGGCCATGCCATCCACGGGCCATGCAAAGGCAAATGCAACGAGGTAGGGGAAAAAGTAGCAGGCCAAGAGGGGGTGGCTGAGTGCAGCGGCGAACGTGCAACTCCGGCACCGATCCAATGAGATAATTGCCGCAAGGTGGCGGGCTCGCAGGAGGGTATTGGATTTTGACGAGACGGCGATGATGAAGAGGGGTGGAGGAGGAAAAGAAAGAGGGAGGGGAGGATAGAAGATGGATGGAGGTTGAGATAGACAAGGGGACTTTGAGGGAGAGGGGAGAGAGAGGAATAGAGTCGGACAGAGAGACCGACTGAAACGGGAGACAATTCCCTCTGACAGCAGAGACTAACCTGTTTGGGAAAATGAGTGCCTCCGTATCCAGGCAGACAATTAAATCAACTATCCCTTTATACATCTGAGGATAGGGGCACGAGGTGTAGTACTATAGAATATAGATACGAAGTACGGATAGTCGGAATGATATTCCTGCCCTACTGCCCTATCCCTATCCCTATCCCTCTTAGTGACTACCTCTCCCTACACCGGGGTACACCGTATGTACAGTGTCCACCAGAGAATCCGAAAGTACCGGCCCTATTTGCCACTCTCTGCAAGCTGCAGAAACTAAATGGGTATCACATCAGCCCATGAGACAAGTGGCGTTGCAAATTTCATACATTTTTTTCTTTTTATCGACGGTTACAATCCAGGCACGAAAATAAACACGGAGAACCCGGCAAGAAAATCATATAATCCGATGTTTGCCCCCCTGTGTGTGTGTGTCTGGTCTAGATGAAATCGTCATAGAATTAAGGGGTAGACCCTCTTGGAGTCAATTTTTTTTGATCTCTCTTTAGGCATCTGCTTCTGTCTTTGGAAATTTCCTAAATATAACTACGCTAGCTTTGCCTACATTTTCATCCACACATACTTCTCTACCTCAACCCTACAACCCTACAACAACACCTACCTACATACCTACCCACATACAAATCAACATCCAAAAATGGCTTCAACCACAACAACCACACAAAAACAAGACCTCCTCGTCAGCGCCAACTTCGCAACCTCCACCACCACCTCCTCCTCATCCTATAACCACTACACCCAACCTAAATCCACGATAGACTACGACCACGAAATCTACCTCCAATTAACAGCCGAGGACGGAAGGCCCGCGAAGACAGCGAACCAGGTTTATCGGGAGGTATGTCAACACCAATATCCTAGTCAATTCCCGCGCACCTCACGATTAGGAGAGCATTATTAGACGGAAATAAGGAACAGGAGTTAACGTTTGTTGCGGTTTTATAGGAACGCGCACGTCAGAAATCCACTCGCGCTTTGGATCCGGCGATCTCGGATCCGCAGGGAGAGCCGGGGGCGATTGATTTCGAGTGTGTGGAGATGCAGACTCAGACGCAATAGTATTTATTGTGTTTAGTTTATTATCTTCTCTTTCTTTTCTCTATTTCTTTCGTTCATATAGTTAATTGCGGAATTTCTCTCATGTATCTGAGTTTGTTTTGGGGGAGAAGTTAAAGCTACCTATTGAAGGGTTAGTGTACCTTACCCAGGTCGGTAGAGTTGGGTATTAAGTGTAAGAACGGATTAGGTTAATGGATAGTGGTGATGATTATGACTGATGTAGATAATAATACCTTTGGTTAATGGGATAATGGGGCAAAGGGACAAAGGCGTTGATCTTAATCTTAATCTTTGCGTTGGAGTAGAGGGTCTGATCTCAGGATGAGACTCATCAAGCACTCCAGAAAAAGAAAGGAAAGAAGATATAGAATAGTGAGATAAGTCAATAAAGCTAAAGCAGTACAACCCATCCTTCCCGGTACCCCGAAATTAACAATTGCTGCTTCATGTCATATCCATGCACCCCCAATCTACTCATCTACCGGGCCACGGCGGCACCCTCCTGTGCCTGAGACGCCAGACCCTCTTCGAAATCCCCGTCCATCTCCGCCACGAACCGCTCCCACGTGTTGAGCACCCCCTGGTAGAATTCAATCTGCTTCTCTGCCAACGCCCCCAGCGTGTCCCGGAACTCTACCGCCTTTATTCGCTCAAAGTCCGCCACCTCGCGCACCACCTCCTCGTCGAACATCTCCGACGTAGTCTTGGCCGACTCGACCTCGCGCGTGAGCTCGTCGATGCGGAGTTCCAGCTTGCGCACCCGCTCCCGGCGAGACTGCTCGTGGTCGACCCCGCGCATGTCTTCCATCTTCGACCGGATGAAGGAAGCGGGCGACGAGGTGAGCGGGTTGGACGCGTAGTAGGACGACGGGTTCGTGGCCAGCGAGTCCCGCTCGGCCACCGCTTTGTTGCGGTATTCCACCAGCGCCTCGAAGTCGAGCTGCTTCTGCTCGCGCGTTTTGAGCAGCGCCTTGACCGAAAGGATGTAGGCTTCCATGTCGCGCAGCGAACCCAGGTAGTTCTGGTCTGTGTGGTCTTTCAGCGTTTTCAGCCCGCGCGCCGTCTCTTCCACCGACGCCGCGAAGACCTGCAGGGGCACCTCGACGTCCGGTTCCAGCGGAACCAGCTTGCGGAACTGCGTCGCAAGCTCATTGTAGTCCGCCTCCAGGTCGGCCTCGCGTCGAGCCACCCGCGCCACGATCTTCTCCACGTGGCTGAGATCCTCGTCCAGCTTGTCCGCCTTCTCCCGAACCTCGATGAACCGGCGGTCCGGCTTGTGCACTTTCGTAAACGCATTGACAAACGTGTCCGTGAAATTGTCGAAGATGCCGGGCACGCCGCTGCCGTCGGACGTGCTGGTCGAGTTGCGGGAGGACCGTAGACGCATGTGCGCATTCCAATCGGGGGACTCCAAGAATACCGCCAGCAAAGGCGCCCGACGGAGGACCGGGTGCAATGTCAGCCGCTTCAGGAACCGATGTAGCGACCAGGCCCGGCGGGTGGTGAATTCGGGGCCGAACCGATCCCCCCGCACGTATTCCATCTTATGCTTGTCCGGGAGCGGCGGGACCGCGCAAGCGGGATATTCCCGGTACAGCGTCTTGTATAGGAAGAAGAAATCGGTAAAGCGTCTTCTCACGGTAAACTCTGGTTTCTGGAAGGATTTGAAATCGGTCTAGGTTAATTGGTTTCCGCCCGGTCAGCATAGAAATGGGAGGGGAAGTAGCTAGGCAGCGGCATACCCTCGTCACCAGGACGAGGCTGCGATCGTCAAATATCAGAAAGACGACGTAAACTCACGTGTGTAGTAACTAGATAAGAGATGTAGGCATCCTTGGTGCCATCGTTTTCCTTCAACGGCGAATCGACCTGGCATTCTAGCACCCCGTCACCGATGCCCGCCAGGTCGACGGCGTCGGCGAGCGGACCGGCCTGAGGTTCGTGGCCTGCCGAACTCATCCTGCGCTTGCCATTGACATCGTGATGAAGGCCAGACGGCTCTTCCGCATCAGTCCCCGAGGTGGTGGGACGGGACCCGGAGGCATCACTACCAGCGTCATGCCTCCATGAGACGCTATCAAAGTCGTCGTGTTGATCCATCGAGGGGTTGGGTTGCCGCCGAACAGGTTGTTTGTCGGTTCGGCTCACTGCGGCTGAACAAAGATACGAACCAAACCAAATGCAGATAAGAAAATGATATAGGCGAATGGGAAAACAAACAATGAGCCGGAGAGAGGGGGAGAGTCTCGGTTTGGTCGAAGGTGCGGAGTTGAAGCAGTGGAGCAGACCAGGCAATCAATCCATTTGGAGAAGCGCCCGATCGGCGTCATCGTCGCCAAGACCCGCTGACTAAGACATGACATTGCTCTGCATTATTATATGCATTATATGCATTTTATTTCTATTTTCTGGCAATCCCAGCGCCATCTTACAATATATACATAACTCCATGCGCTTCTTCGTTCAGCATCCGCGAGACATCACTTTGAGTCTGCACCCAAACCAAACAGAGAGAGAGAGAAGACAAAAGAAATCCAATTCCATCCAAATCCAAATAAAAATAGGGTAATCGTTCATCCAGGCTTATCGTCGATCTCCGTGAGAGCTGTCTCGTCGCTGTTGATCATCGCTGCCAGACCGGTCACGGTACGGCTCATCATCCTCATCGCTGAACAATGGCTCTTCGTCACTCTCTCCCGCGAAAGCGTTGTAGAGCTCGCCGCCCCGGCGTTGGGTGGCACCGCCTTGTCCACCGGCCGCATGCAAATCTTCGTCGTCTTCAATCATCTCAAAGTCGTAGTCATCGCGGGGGTCGTTGCGCAGGCGCTTCTGACGCTGGATGTGGAAGTAGACGCCGAGGGCGATGCAGAACACGATGATGGACCCTATGGCGGCGTAGATCCAGGCCTGGGTGCGTTTCGAGGCGCCAAAAGTTGGGAAAAAGGCGGGCAAGAAGCTCTCGGACGATGTGGTCGCAGCCGCCGCTTCCTCCGTGGCACTGGTTTTAGAGCCAGTGGTTTCCGCCGGCGTGGGCGCCTTCGACTCCTCTTCGGCCGGGGTATCCTCTGCCGGCGTGGGGTTCTGCGGAGTGGGCGTAGGTTTCGCGTTGACCGGACGATCCGCAACGTCAGTGGGCGGGTTCGGGGCTTCGGTCTTGGTTGGTCCGGGGTGAACGCTTGTCGTGGCCACGACCGCGTCCTCGATGTCATGATCATCGTCGTGCTCGTTGGGCGGAGGATGTAGGCCCTGCTTGGCGCCGTCGATGGCTTCTCCCCAAAGGTTCAGTCGCCAGTCAATGAACTTTCCGATCTCCTCATTGACAACGGTGTCCTTGACGATCACCGTCCATTTTCCGACGCCAGATTCTCCCCTAGATATTGTCAGTACAGTGGAAATGGAATAACGTAGTAAATGAAAGGAGCGAGAAAAGAAAAAGCAGGTGATGACATACCAGTGTGCAACGGTCATAAAGGTCCAGTCAACATAGCCCGCCTTTTCGTTATCGGACCGTCTAGCGGTACTCAGATGGCTGATAATGCCCTCCGGACTGCGCAGCTCCACGCTGATATCGCCGCGGCGGGTGTGGTTAACATTCATGGTAACGGTCACATGCTCTAGTCTCTGAATATTGGCCTTTTGCACCATCTTGTTGGTCACTTCGTAGGAACTGGCCAGACCCTGGTTTCCCTGAGGAATCTCATGCTGCACCCGAAGCCACGGCGAGTGGAACCATGCCTGGGGCTTGACGAGGTCCCAGGTCTTGGCCTTCTGCACCAGCGAGTACGCATCCACCTTCCCGAATCCCCAGTCGTGGCTGAACTTCCGGCCGCTCTTGGTGACTTGCCAGCTGCCGTCGTCCTCGTGGACCGGAACAGCCGTCTCCAACATGAGGTACTGGGCATCCCGCCACGTCAACTCGGGTCGAACGCTGAGAGCGAGAGCGATGGTACCCGCACCCAAGGGACCCGCAGCCGACGTTCCACCATGAAGGGAATAGCACTTGTCGGTGCCGACATCAGTGGTGTGAATGGCGTCGGTGGTGCCACTGCTGTAGGCGACCACCAGCTGGGCGGAGCAAGACTCCGAGTAACTGGGATGATTGCCCTCGCGATCAATGGCACCGACAGTGATGCTGTAGATACTATTCGTGTATCCGTCGAAGTTGCAGTTGTCGTCGTACGAGGCACCGTTTCCGGCGGCGAAGACGAAGATGGAGCCTTTGCCGCCGCGTCCCTTCTGAATACCATTGACCATAGCTTTCTTGATCAAGATCCCGGGCGCTTCCATCGTAGCTCCGTCGTCAGGTGGACCCCAAGAGCACGAGTAGATGTGGTTATCCTGGTAGGCATAGTTGATCGCGAGCGCCTCGTCCTGGTCGTCAATCGGTTTCGAGAGAATGCGAATGCCGGCAACCTTGCTGTCATACGCAACGCCCACACCGCAGATGTCGTTTCTCGCCGCCGCAATCTCTCCAGCACATCGGGTACCGTGGTTATCATCCGACAGCAGCGGTCTCGGTTCCGGCGACTTCTCGTTGAAGTCATAGGAGCCCTTGGCGAAATAATTCGGCTTCAAGTCATTGCTGTACATGTCCAGCCCGTCATCCACCACCGCCGTGGTAACGTTATGTCCTGTAATCCCTTCCAACCAGATACCGGTGACGTTCAAGTCGTGGCCGAGCTGCACGGTATTGTAGAGATGCCACTGGCCACTGAAAATCGGATCAGCGATTTGCAGCGTGGACGCGATGTTCTTCTGAATCTTCACGGCCTCGGGGCTCTCCTTGGTGGTACCCGCGGGCTCTCGCGGGAAGTTCCCGGGCGGCGGTATCCGTTTCTGCAGTCGCTGCTTGAGAACCAGTTTCTGAGACCACAGCACGCCGTCCAGTCCCTCGTCGGTATCCAGCGAGGAGCTGGTATCCTCGGAGCGTCGCCTAAGTTTCCTTCGTGCGCGCGCACGTTCCAGCATGGAGTCTACATCTCCGTCGCCATCGCGCGGTACGGAAAAGGTATAGTGGCCATCAAGTTCTCCGATAGGACCTTCAAATCGAGCCCCCAATCGCTGGGCGATGCCGGAGGGAGAAGCGGAGTCGTCGAGGTGGAGGGCGAAGTAATCGTGGGTTTCGTACGATCGGTGAGGATGGAGGGAGGCGGACGTAGCAGTAAACAGGCCAAAAGCCACAGCCGCGGTGTCGAGAAGACGCATGGTGGCGGCGAATTGACACCTTCTTCACGGAAGGCGAGATCAGGACAGATATCGGATGATTGCCATGGAACGAAATTCGGTGCCAGACCTTGGAGAGGGGATTCGCTTGAGAACAACAGATAGAAGAGATGGAACAGAAGCAAAAGCACCACAGACGAAGACAGAAAAAGAAAGTAGAATTAATCACAAAGGCGGATGTTGAGGATGGCGAGCACTGCTCGAAGGCGTGGGAGGACGTTTGGACGGGGAAACTCCTGAGTTGCGCTCGCCGTCGATCTTCACGGGGCTAAATTCACTTACTCCGGTGTAGTCCCGAGTGCCACCGAATCTTGGCGGGTCTGCAGATTGAGCCTTTAGGTGGCTGAAGATAAAGATCGATTACTTCTTCTTCGTATTACTGTGTGTTGCCTATGAAGAGTAACGCGTATTTGTGTTCATCCCATAAGGTCAAGTCCTTTCTAGGGGCACCAGAGAAGACACGTTGAAGTCGGGGCTCCTTGCAGTGATCCGCATAGGCAGCCTCGTTATTGTACGAATACGGGCCCAGTTATTCAGATTATTCATCGACAAAGCCAAGAAGCATCAATAAGATTTGTACTCAGTAGGGAAACACCAGCATTTCGAGTGGTAGGCTTCATATTTCCGTCGATTCTTTTGGTCAACCTCGGTTGAATATTGGTAATAGTTCTTAAAAATCAAATGGCCGATCGGACGAAGCATTCCAAGCATCTTTGAGATCCACGCTAGTCCAGGAATCAGTGCTGTCATTTCAATGCTCTCTCTCAATAGTAACAATAGCGGTCGGTCAGACAGCATAAAGATTAAGGACAAAGGCTATCTGGAATCGAGGGAGGACGATCGTTTAGGGCTATCCGAGTGACCCTCCAGCTCCAAGTAGCGGTAACTCGCACGCCTGCACATTCATTAGAGGTACGTTTCAATTATTATTCCTTTCATGCTCCGTTTGGTTTAATCGAATTTATGTCTTATTTTTTTGTCTTCCTGTTGCCAACCATAATACCTTGAATCATTGAACCAATGCCTTCAACTGGCATAGCAACCATTCCATAGTATAGAGGTGGCATCCGCAAGTATACAAAGCCTCGGCGTCGAGACATGTCTCTAACTCAAACACAATAATGTCGAATACACAGTGTATCTCTCTGACCGTTTCCAATTGTCATCTCCAATTCTCCGACACCGAATGACAGGCGAATAACCCACTGGGAGTAGACACACCGCTTGTTGGTCAGATGGGAAGTATACGGTGTGATTGGATGGTCGGGCTGCGAAGGGCAGTTGGGCCTATAATATTCCCAGTTTTCTTTTTTTTTCTTCTTTTTTTCTTGTCTTTCTGATTGAGTTTTCATCAATGGCCATTTTCTTTTCTTAGAAACGTGCCTTGCGACGGAGGTTTGTGCAGCACGAGAAAGGCCCCGCAATGATGAGGGCTGGGCTTCTTTCCAGCCACCGGCTTAATTCAATTAATCTCCTCTCGATATATTCCAATTTCCTGCCCTCTCATCTTTTTTCGCTTCTCTCGGTTGGATTCTTGGTGTTCGAAGACTAGTGTCATCATCTGCATCCCTCTCTTCTGGTTCATCTCTTCTCCCCTCATTCTTGTCACATTGCATTCACCCCCCATTGACTTGACGTGACTTGTATACTTCACTATCCCCACCGCAGCCGGCGTCAGATCGAACGACTTTGCCCATCGATCTACTCGCCGCTATCATCATGCACTGCTAATTTGTTTTGTTTTAATCTGTCGCTTATCGGTTAAATTTGCATTCAATCCAATTGTCTTTTGACAATCGTTGGGTCGTGACAGGCAATTGAAAGATCGCTCCAATTACGCACCTCTCTGCTTTAGTGACCTGCATCTACTAAAGCCCCGACCATTCATACTAAGTATGTCCATGCAAGGCCACCCTCGCTCTCTTTAGCCGCCGAATCGATTGACCTGTGGAGATTTGACACTCACAAATGGCCAGACAGGTACCGGAGTAATTCAATCCCACGTAACCCCGGTTAGCCAAGTCACTCCCCACGTGTCCGGGCCTCTCTGGACGGTGGTACAGGAATCGAATCATTGGAAGAATGGCCGCCGTCGCATCTCAGCCCCCGATGAACGGGGATTCCAAGGCACCCCCTCCTCCTCCTCCTCCTCCTCCTCCTCCACCACCACCACCACCACCACCTCCGCCGCCGCCGCCGCCTCCTCCTTCCAATGGCGCATTGCGCCCAACAGTCCTACATACCCGTCAACTAGCTCAACTTCCCAAACCAGTTGACATGGACACGGAGGACGACTCTGAATCGGATGTCAGAAGCTCAGATATGCCCCGCACGCACCCTAAACCATCCAAGGCCGACCCTCCCGCGCCAAAAACACAGGATGTGGACCGCTCGTTCTCCGCTCGAGCTAAAGACCTTTCTCGGAAGGCGAGCCTAGATTCGGTGGAGAAACCAGTCTCACCTGAGCCTCCAGTATCGCCTGAACCTTCATCATCGCCGGAGCCTTCTATCTCACCTAAACCTCCAGTATCACCTGAACCCCCTGCAACTCCTGAACCGCCAGTCTCGCCTGAACCGCCATCATGGCCTGCGTCTCCAACATCGCCTGAGCCCCCAGCATCGCCTGAGCCGCCAGTCTCGCCAAAGCCCGTGGTTTCACCAGAGCCGCCGGTCTCGCGAAAACCTCGAGCTGTAAATGATGAATTTACGCCGGGGGATGATGGTGCTGTCGTACGCAAGGCATCGGTATCCAACAGTAACGGTCAGCCGAAGCCTGTAAAACGGTCGGATACGATCCGTTCTACGTCGGAGCAGCAACGAGACTGGGCTTCAGACCGATCGCCTCTCCAAAAGCTGGAGGTCACGCTGAACGGAATCAGTAAAGAAGAGAAACGAGCCCGAGTCCAAGAAGCAGAGATGAGACTCAAAGAACGCATGGCTCGCCAACAGAATGGCGGCAAGAAACATCCACCCCCCGCGGCAAGAAAATCCCAGCGCAGATCCACACGGGATGACCCCGATGCTGGAGCTGGAGTCTCCCAGAGACCTAGAGCCGAAAGATCGGCGATGCCACCGCAGCCTGTGCAACCACCCCCAAGGCGATCCGATCATCGGCGGTATGCCTCCGAGGGGGTCGAAGATATGGATCACCGCGAACACAGACCGGTCGACAGGTCGAAATCCACTCGCAGCAGAGGACCGTCTTATCAATACTCACAGTACCCGGATGACAGACCTACTGCTGCTCCCATTATCAAAACAGGCAGTGCCCCGAGA
Organism: Aspergillus melleus; assembly: GCF_016097325.1. NCBI lineage: Eukaryota > Fungi > Ascomycota > Eurotiomycetes > Eurotiales > Aspergillaceae > Aspergillus > Aspergillus melleus. Next base: position 1,414,792 of record NW_025763377.1, read on the forward strand.
CGATCAGTGTCTGTAAGCCATCAGGCTGGTGGTAATCGTGCCGACCCGCGCTCGATCAATCAACCCATCCATCGGGACAGCAGATTTCCCAGCAACGCCCCCATGCCTCGCGTGATTCCAACGCAAGAACCCCCTCAAGTCGCGCCCGCGGCACATGCTGATGTTCAAACCTGGGGAAATTCACCCTACGGCCACCCTAGGGCCGCCCCGAATCGAGCGAGGGCGCAATCAATGAAGAAAAAGGATGTACCCCCCATGGGAATCCCACCTCAGCAGGCTCGCAGAGGCTCATATGCAGCCGACAACTCCGTTACATCTGATCCAATGAGTCCCGATTCTGACCAAATGACGGCGCCGTTCGAGAACGAACCGCCCCCGCAGCCCAGGGCTAAAAAGCAGACGGTTTCATTCAACGTGCCGCCGCCCACGCCCCCTCCCCTTTCAGAATGGAGGACAGCACCGATCGCAAGGCTTGGAGCCTCCGACTTTGAATTTCAACATTTCGACAAGGATCGGAGTAAGGCGTGGTGGGAAGGCGGAGGCAATAATCGCCGACGGAGCAGAGCGCTGCCGAACAATTATCAGAAGCCCCCGGCTCAGAGATTGACTTGTGAGTATAGACTTACGGATGCCGAGGCTTTCGGAGCTTGCCTTGGTACTACTGGACATGCAGACTGACTTGATTTTACAGCAAGACTAAATCGCTTTCAACCTCAGCTTTTCTTAAAGTGTGGCCCGTTGCTTCGCTATGCTGGACTGAAGCGGGTGCGAATCGACAGCCCCAAGGGTCCGTTTGACAAGGAGACGTGGAGGGGTAGTATCCTGATTGTGACCAAGGATTCCCGCTCTACTTACGAACCAGCGCCTACGTTAAGACTGTTTTCCCAGCCAATGGATCTCTTGCCGCCTCCGCCAGCTGAAGTCAGCGGCGAAAATGCTCAGCTTCCTCCCGAATACGTCGATCCGACCGCCGGACTTATGAAGCTAGGTCGCGACGGTAGGGCTCTCTACGTAAAACCCGTGGAACACACCGAGGAAGAAGTGGATCTGTCGCAGGTGGAAAATGATGACGGCATCTACGAAATGTCCCCTAGCATCATTGATTACAGCGAGGGTATGAAACAGCCGATACCTGCCAATAGGCTCCACCAGGTGGACGGAGAGACGGCCGAAGCATATAAGGATATTGCGGGTGCTCGCCTCTATGCCGACCCCGGGAGAGATGTCACCTTCTGGAGATTCAACCTGGAAATCGAGCTAGGACCGACCCAGCAACGGGTCGCCTATCGTCTCAACCAGGGCCCGGCTTTGGGATTCTGGGTGCCTGCAAGAGGACAGTCGATGAATATCATGTTCCACACCTGCAACGGCTTCAGTCCCGGCGTCGACTCCGACAGGCTCTGCGGACCGGACCCTCTGTGGCGAGATGTCCTCAACGAGCATCAGACGCGCCCTTTCCATGCCATGATCGGTGGCGGAGATCAAATCTTCAATGATCAAATAACTACGGAATCGACCCATTTCCAGGAATGGGTGAAGATCAAGAACGTGCACGAGAAGTACGAAGCTCCGTTTACTCCGGACTTCCGAGCGGAACTGGAGACCGCGTTCCTTGAGCGCTATTCCACGTGGTTCTCGCAAGGACTCTACTCGCTAGCAAACTCGCAGATCCCCACGATCAACATGTGGAACGACCATGAAATCATCGAAGGATTTGGATCCTACTCCGACGAGTTCATGGGCACACCTGTGATCTCCGGACTGGGCAACATCGCGTACAAATACTACTTGCTCTTCCAGCACCACAGTGTTCCGGAAGAGACCGAGGCGGAAGAGCCGAGCTGGTTGCTTGGAGCACAACCAGGGCCGTATATTAACCAACGCAGTCGCAACCTGTTTATGTCCTTGGGCGACGGAGTGGCTCTTCTTGGATTGGACTGCAGAACGGAACGAATGGTGAGATATATCCGACAAATTTTGACTTGGAAATAGTGCTAATTATAACAGAGCGACGAGATCCTCAGCGAGCAGACATGCGACTTGATCTGGGACCGATGCCACCGTGAAATCGTCAGAGGCGAGACCAAACACTTGCTGGTTTTGTTAAGCATTCCGCTGGCATATCCCCGAGTAGTAGGTAGCCGTTCCCAATTTTCTACATCATTTAGCTAACGCAAACCAGGCTATGGTGAAGAACATATTGAACAGCAGAAAATCACTCGGTAAAGCCGGCATGTTGGGTGGTTTGGTCAACAAGAATGGCGGCAAGGTCGAAATCTTCGACGACCATTGGACGGCGAAAAATCATAAATCCGAGCGCACTTACTTGATCGAGGATCTTCAAGATCTTGCGGCAGACAAATCTGTGCGGGTGACCATTCTGAGGTAGGGCCTCCTTTCATCGTTCAATTGTAGCATTGGGCTGACAAGAATTGGTTTATAGTGGTGACGTGCATCTGGCTGCCATCGGCGAGTTTTACTCAAACCCGAAACTGAACGTCCCCAAGGATAGGGATTATCGATACATGCCCAACATCATCTCCTCGTCCATTGCGGACATGCCCCAGACGGACGTGGTCTCGGATACGCTCAACAAGCGTAACCGAGTGCACCATTTGGATACTAATACTGACGAAGATATGATTTCTATGTTCACTCACGACGTTAACAACAAGCCGCGGAATAACAAGCGACTGCTTCCCCGGCGTAACTGGTGTGCCATCCGAGAATATCAACCTGGTAAGTCGGCGCTCGACCCATCAGACAATCACAATCACCCTCTGACCGAGAATAGGATCTACACCACCAGGAACTCCGGAAATGGAAGCTCTTTCCCTTGACGAACCTCGTCCGAATAAGCTCCAAAGAACACTCTCGCTCAACCGTGGGGACCGACCCCATGGCAGTGGTGGTGGTGGTAGCGGCGGCGGCTTGTTCCGTCGACTGTCGCAGCGAGGCAAACCACCCACCAAGGATTTCAACCTTGGAGGACAACCCAACGGCCGACGAATGAGTATGGATGGCCCATTCCCGCCCGCGGAGACCGGAGACTCGTACTATGAGCAGTCTGCCGAGTTCCGGCCGGGTCCCTTCATGCGACGACCGACCAACCTCAGCCAGAAGGCCGCCAAGAGAGCCGCGAAACACGGCGACGACGGTACCGGCGGCTTTGTCAACCTGGAGGGTGGACTGGCGATCACGCTGAACCTCGAATTGAACCCGCGCGACCCCTCCGGCATCACCACGCCGTACAAGATGCTCGTACCGATGCTCCGCTTCGAGGGCACCGAGTACGATCCCCCCGCCACGCCGGTCGCCAAGGGATGGAGAAAATGGCTGGGAGTGCGCCGAAAGAAGGCGGACCGTCACGCAGTGGCCGAAGATACCGAAGCCGAAATGGCGACTGACGAAGAACTTGAAGATGAGGACGATGACTACGATGACTACGACAACCGGGGAGGAGGAGTAGGAGGCGGTCAGAGACGATCTAGCGGACGGGACTATTACGACGGGGCTGGCATGCCTCCGGAGACGTTGGTCCCGATGGGCGCAGGTGGAGCGGAGGACGAGGATGGCGTCAGAGCGGCACCAAGGCGAAAGAAATGGTTTGGGCTGGCCTGAGGGGCGGTGAGGCAAGACGGTGAAGTCGATGACATGATGATTGATGAATTGATGAGTTAAGCCATGTACCTATGAACCGATGAACCTATGAACGATCTAAATGTACTTACAAGTTACTACCCATGATATGATATGCACTGATCGATAAGCAAAGGCGGTCTCGGCCCGGACTCGCTGCCTAAGCTGCACGTGACCGGGTCTCGCCGCGGATGATTCCTAATCTTTTCTCCTTCCTTCCTTCTTCTTCATGCTTCGTCTTGTTTTCTCCATCTGCCTTCTCATTTTTCTGCCACTATCCGCCTGTCGTTCCAGATCTTATCAATTGATCAATTTGGTCCATCTTCCCTGACTCAGCTTCAATTGGTCATCGTCATAGTGTACGTTCCAGTCTAGTCCCTCCTCCTCCCCGACCAGATGAACTAATCGCTCTCCTTAGCTAATCGCAAGTCCCCACCATCGGAAATCCGCCCCTCTTCGCCTCTTCGCCGTGCCAGATTCTGAAATAATAATTTAACCTGCCCTCCTCCCTCTCCTTCTCTCTCCCCTGACTCTCGGTCAATTCTCTCGTCTCTTTTCCCCAACCCCGTTAACACCGGCAATCTGTTTTCCTCCGCCTTTCGCCGATTCCCTTTCTCTTCCATCCGCTCCTCTCTTGGATTGACTGCTGCTGCTGCAACTACCCTGCACAACCAGTCCCCTCCGTCTGCCTCGGTTCTATCAAGTCCGCTCTCGACGCCACTGCGCGTCAATTCCACCGTCAGAATGGTTCACACTCCTGTAGTTAGTGAGTATCTCCTGTGCCCTCGTGGAATGGGCTGGAACGAAAACGCTAACCGCAAAACAAGTCATCGGCTCCGGCCCCGCCGCTCACACCGCCGCCGTCTACCTCTCGCGAGCGGAACTCAAGCCTGTCCTCTACGAGGGTATGCTGGCCAACGGCACCGCCGCCGGTGGTCAGCTCACCACTACCACCGATATCGAGAACTTCCCCGGGTTTCCCGACGGCATTGGTGGCGCGGAGCTGATGGAGAACATGCGCAAGCAATCGATCCGATTCGGAACCGAGGTGATCACCGAGACCATCTCGAAGATCGATCTGTCCCAGAGACCCTTCAAGCTGTGGACTGAATGGAACGACGGTCCTGACAACGAGCCCGCTCGCACTGCGGACGCCGTCATCATCGCCACTGGTGCCAACGCTCGCCGTCTGGACCTGCCCGGCGAGGAGAAATACTGGCAGAACGGTATCAGTGCTTGCGCCGTCTGCGACGGTGCCGTGCCCATCTTCCGCAACAAGCCCCTGTACGTCATCGGTGGTGGTGACTCCGCTGCCGAGGAGGCCATGTTCCTGGCCAAGTACGGCAGCCATGTCACCGTCCTGGTCCGTCGCGAGAAGTTGCGCGCCAGCAAGGCCATGGCCAACCGTCTGCTTGCCCACCCCAAGGTCACTGTTCGCTTCAACTCCGTGGCCACCGAGGTCCTCGGTGAGGACAAGCCCATGGGTTTGATGACCAACCTGCGCGTCAAGAACACTGTCACCGGCGAGGAGGAGGTCGTGGACGCCAACGGTCTCTTCTACGCCGTCGGTCACGACCCCGCCACTGCCCTGGTCAAGGGCCAGCTCGATCTCGACGAGGATGGATACGTCATCACCAAGCCCGGTACCAGCTACACCAGCCTCGACGGTGTCTTCGCTTGCGGTGACGTCCAGGACAAGCGTTACCGCCAGGCCATCACCAGTGCCGGTACGTTCAACTTTGCCCCTTCCGTTTTACTCTTATAAGCATACTAACAATTCCTCAAGGTTCCGGCTGTATGGCCGCTCTCGACGCCGAGAAGTTCATCGCTGAGCGCGAGTCTCCTGAAGAAGAGCCCGTCAACGAAACCAAGACCGACACCGAGGGCACCGGGGCCGAATACAAGTCCAACCCTCTTCTCTAAGCGCAAATCCCGTCGAAAAACTCATCCATCTTTCTATCCTCCCCTGGTCTTTTAGATCCCCTTTTATCATTCCATCATAAATGATTTAGACCCCCCTCTCTGTCAGCTGACTGAATGCGGCGCACTATCTTATCATGTCTCATGTCCCGGATGGTTTCTCTTTTGACCTTCCTTTTTCCTGTTTCTGGACGGTTTCTATCACGCTTATACTTAGACGTCAGCGGTTTTTCTGTTCTACTTTTTTTTATAATTTTTTTCAATGATGTTATAGACATATATCTTCTTTTTTTCGGGTGTGAATGAGTTGTTTCTTCGAAGAAAGTGAAGAGTTGTTTGCTTGATTCGCTTGCTTAGATTTCCTATCTGGTTCTGTTGTTGTCTAGATCTCTTTATATCTACCATGATACATACAGCCAGGCAGATGTTAGTAAGAAAACATTCGATAAATCATATATTTCTTGACATGAATCGAACTTATAAGATCAAAGTTCTGCTGAGCTAGCTAGCCCTGGATGTAGCTAAACATTCTATTTCACTGTTTGATCACTACGATTCACGATATACCTTACAGATATGTCAATCAAACCGGTTACAAGCTCTACGTACTAGCCTACCTACCTACTCCTTGAAAACCAGGAGAATGGCAACCTATTTCTATATCTACTGAATATAGAGAAAGGAAAGGAGTATGTAGAGTTAGCACCTGATTAGTGATTTGCGAGATGAGACGGGATAAGACGACTCTCTTGATTTTCAAGTACATAACAAATATAAATATTTTGTTTGGTATGATCGAACCCAACCCTCGGTTGAGGTAGTAAGTAGGGTAGAGGAGGAGGTGGAAGGGGAGTCTTTGGACTCTGGCATGTATAGATAATATAGTTCATTCATTTTGAGTCCTCTAAACGGGCCGTTTAGTCTCTTTTCTCTCTTTCAACCTGTTCTTTGGTGACGATGAGGATGATGGTCGGCGCGGAGGTTTTGTATCTGGAGACAGGAGGGGGAAGAGGGAAGGAGACTGAATGTCTCTAGAGCAAAGGTGGTACTGTGGAACTAACTTCCGCCGTAATCGTAGTAGATGAAGGCATATACTGCGTAGTCGATTGAACAGGAGGGCCCTGTGGATGCGATCCATTAGCGCCACCGGGGGCAGCGACACTGGCGGCATCAACATTGGCATCAGCACTAGAATGGACCCCAACCTCGGCCACGGCATTAGCACCCAGCCCAGGACCCGATCCACTGCCAATCGCATTCGTCGCGGTCTCCGACTTCCACGAATCGAACGGATGCGCGGCACACCAACGCTCCTTCACCTGGTCCATCTTCTTCTCCCACTCGGCCATCTTCTGCCGCCAGTTGGAACTCATCTCGGCGTTCGTCTGCTGATTAACCTCCGCTTGCTCGATGTATGGTCGTTTCTCGTCCTCGGCGGCCTGTCGCCACATCAGGCCTAGGGCGTGGCGGATTTCGTCGCGCGGCGTTTTGGCGTTGGGGTCGTTCGTCGCTTTGCGGCGCGCCTCGTCGCATTGAGTGCGGCATTTTACCCAGTAGTCTTTCTGGTAAAGGAGGAAAGGGTTTAGACCGACGGTTCGTGCCGGTCGAGGGACGGGCGGTCCTATTTCGGCATGGATGGCCGCCCACATGGCATGTTCGTAGGCCTCTCGAAGGGCCGCTTCGGGGGATTTGGGTGCCGACGGAGCAGCTGGTTCTAACGTGGCGAGGGAGGAGGCCGTGGCCGGTTGCTTGCGTTTCTGCCCGCTGATCGGGGGGCTGTTGACTGAGAAGAAGTCCGCTTTGCCTCTCTCGGGGACCAGCGGATGGGGTAGTTGGATTGGCTCTAGAATGGATTCGATGACTTCCGACGCAGCTCGCAGGCCGGACAGGTACGCACCGTGAACGGTGGCAGGATGGGTGCCGCATGTGGCTTCACCTGCAAAGTGGAGGTTCCCAATCGGTTTGGCCATTGAATCGTAGTCCCCTGGGAGTGCTTGAGCAGCTACGTAGGAGTAGCTGCCGCGAGTGAACTTATCCGAGCGCCATCGCGTAACAATGGTCTCCAACGGGTCCGGAACAGCAGCGTGCTTGAAGACGTTGCGAAGCTGACTAGTGACCTCCGCGATGATTTCGGCGTCGGGCGTGCACTCCGCTTGAAGCGCGGCGTCTCCGGCCATTAACGCAATGAGAACGGGAAGACCAGTGGTTTTCAGGCAGTTCCAGAATAGATAGAATCGGCCGCGATTCGCAGAGTAGTCATCTTGCGTCATGCTGTCTCGAGACTGGGGCTCGCGGAGGAGCCCAAACATGTCCCTCTCGGTGTCCCAGAATGGCTGCTCAAACACAAGGATCACCTTATTCATGACGCCAAAACCCAGCCGATCAATGGCACCGAGTTTCCAGTCGGGAAGAGGCGGCGAGAATTGGACTGAACCGTGTTTGAGAACTCCCAATGGGCAGGTGAAAACCACCTTGTCCGCCACGATCAATTGACCGTCCTCACATTGAACCACCGTCTTCTTCCCGACCCCAGTCGGGTCGTATGTGATCTTGGACACGGACTTGTTCGGTCGAACGTCGAGTTTCGTCGGCCATGCATACAGTCCGTACGGTACTTGCTGGTAGCCTCCCACGACCTGCGAGTGCTCTCCTTCGAATTCATTGCCTATATCCTGGTCCCAACCAGAGAGACTGAGCTGGTCGATATTGGTGGCGTTAGCGTATTCCAAGTTGGCAAGATGCCAATTGAGCAATCGCATGTCTTTCGGCGACAATTGCAGCATGCGTTGGTACTGTCGGATTCCGTCATCCATCACAGCACCGAGGGTCTGGGACGGCGAAGCCTTCGCGATGGGATCGAGGTTCAGCGTATCGTTCACCGAGACCCCAGGATTCAACTTCCACCCCATAGTTTGAGAAGCTAGGGCGACCGGATCCTCTTCGTTGCGATCGAGGTCTGCTCCCGCTGTCTTAATGTCGGCAGTCTTATGGCCAACCCCCCGGCGGACACGTTTATTGGGAAACAATTGTCCAATAGTGCCAGATGCCCTTGCCTCCTCGTATTGCCTTACTGTAAGTCCGTCGCTCGTTGACACGTCTCGGCCAGAGTTGATGAATTCTCGGTTCCCCTCTGCTGTAGGGACGATAGCTGATTTATGCCGATAAAACCCGGACCGATCCAGAACATCATTATAGAGCTTCTCGTCCATGGCGTCACGCAACTCATCCACCGGAGAGCCGTCTATGTCATAAATGGTTGAGATATCGCGTAATAAATGGTATGAAAGAGCCAGCTGGCCTCGAATGATCTGATCTAACGGGTTGCCATGGTCGAAGCCCACAACAATGTGCGCCCCCATCTCGGCCTTGGGAACAAGCCCAGGGGGTAATCTAGACGACCGAAGGCTCTGTAGGGGATGTGAATAGATACGTCCTCCAATCCTGCGCCTTCCCTCTAGAATAACAACACGCGGCGAAGCGGCCTGGTCGTGGTAATGCTGAAAGAGGCCCTCCAGCTGCCGCGCACAGCCCAGACCCGCCATTCCTGCTCCAATTACGACAATCACGGGACCATCTCTTCGACGACCTTTTTTGCTGGACACCAAAGCAGTTGGGATCTCGACGCAGCCAAAATTGATATATCCGTTGCGTATTAACCATTCATACGCAAAGGAGGCAAGGTTCATCCACCGATATTCCTTTGCGCAGCCTAGAGCTTCTTCTTTGGTAACACTCACGATTGGATTTCGTGTCCACAGCCGCAGAATCCCGTTTCGAATATTCAGATACACGGTGACGTGCAGATGACAAAGTTGGTCCTGCAGGGCGTCTTGTTCCTTTTGATGAAGAGCATATGGATTGAGTCGAGAGGCATACGCCGCCGCGACGCACTGCTGGGCGTAAACGCCAGTAGGGAGCCTTGACGGGATGGACGACTTGGGACGGTATCTGGGAGAGCCGGGTCTACTCTCAACTCCCTTAGGGTCTGCAGCAGACGATAGCGAAGAAAGTGAATTTAGGGCGGCCAAGGGCGACGTTGACTTTTTCTGACTGATGGTAGATACTAGCGAAGCAGTCGTAGCGGAGTCGTTTGGCGTACCCCGAACCGTATCTGCATCGAGATCACGGGAAACATCATCGGTGCTTTGAGAGCCAGTGTCGGCTCCGGGAGTCAAAGTAGCCTTTGGAGGATTCCATAATGGGCTAGAAGGAGGAAAGGGGTATACATTGGTATTCGGGTTCACATCTTCTCCCAACCCAGAGCTAAGTGGCTTGTATGACTGCCCGAGCGTCGCATGAGATGATGACAGCGAGAGCCTTCCTGTGTCATTGACGACGGCATTTGTAGATGAACCTTGACTGAACGGCGTCATTTCGACGACGAAAGCTTCTCTGATCCGGGTGTCCCGATCAACCCGGAGTTGAGGATGTTATGTGTGTATGTATGTTACTTCTACCAAGGGGGATCATATGATCACCAGACAACTCCCACCAACTCAATCGGGAATTATCCGCATGAGAGATGGATGATTGGGACCAAAAACGTTTCCCCAGCCACGAGATTATACGGAGCACTCCGGAGGGATATATCAGATCTCGGCGTTTTCATCCATGGTGGGTCCACTCATGGTAGGGAGGCAAAAGGCTTGAAGTGCGGGATGTATGACAATCCTTGAGGTTATGTCAGAGAATTAAGATACACGGAGAGGATCACAACTCGATCAAATCAGATGTCTAGGGTCAAATAAAACAACAAGCACGACCAAGGTGCATTGGAATAAATCTCCGGGGTTTGGTAGGCATGTAGGGATAGTTCGACTTACCTGTGATATAGCTCTCGTAACGTGGCCCCGTCTTAGTTCCCGAGCGAGAAAAGGGGTGAAGAGGAAGGAAAGTGAGTTGGGAGAGAGACTGTAGTAGCCCCCAAAACATGAAGCAATCCGCCAGGCGCCAGGAAAGAACCGCGGCAATCCATGCAAGAAGAGAGTAGAGAGAGGGAGGAAGAGCGGGAAAGAGACAGACGGACGGAAGTTTCGCAGTGACGGAGCGGAACGGGAGACCAGCGTATTTTTCAGTCCGAACCGTCAGCCCTTACTCGCTTTTGCCTTCTTCACGCCTTCTGCTGCGATCGCCCCTGTGCACCATGCAACAACAGCGCTTGTCGTCCTGTTGGAAATTCTATTCCATTCGCTAACCCAGAATTCATTGCCGCAGGTTGACGCCGGTACTGCACCCGAGGGACAGGGACTGGTACTACAGTAACTAAGATTTTCTACTAGTATTCGTTCTCAAGGGATTGGCCCACTCCCCAGTTCAACCGCCCAATGCGCCTCTATTATATTGTATTATGCACAATCCACCGTTAACCCGCATAAGAACATCGCTCGTGACAGTGACAAGTGGTCCACTCAATACAGAGAGGCGGCTGGTTCAGGGCTTGCGCACATGGGTATGCAAATTGTATATTTCACCCTCCGTGCCATCGCCATCCCGGAAGACGTCGGAGTTACTGTCGGTAAACTCGTCGCGGTACGAATCCCGCGATCCCGTCTTCAGGTAGGGCGAGTTGTCGCTCCCGCTCTCGTCATCGATGACCAAATCAACGTTGTCATCGTCAAAATCGTGGAACCCAAGTCGTTCCTCCTCGTCCCGCGCAAGGGTGGTGGCGGCAGTGTTAGTATCCGGATCTTCCGAGAAGGCATGATGGGGACGATGGGCCGCGTGGTCGATTTGAAGAGAACGACGGATGCCGGCCCTCTCCTGCGCTTCTAATTCTTTGGCACGCGCTAAGGTTCTAGAGAAAGTGACTAGTCAGCGATTGGATCAAGAAATAGGCATGTAGCCATTCCGTCGCATTCTTACCTTCTGTATATATACCAACCAGTGAAGATCCCAACGGCGATTGAGATGAGGATGCTGCAGACGTTCACCGCCTTGGAGCCAGCGCTCATCTCCTCGCCCTTCTCCGCCAGAATGCGTAGTCGACTGCCAATAAAGGCCGGCACTAGTAGTTTGGGCGAGACGAGTGCCGTCGCAAGGCCATACATCAACGGCTGGACCGTGGGAAACGTTGACACGGCCCCGTTACATACCGAGTACGGCAGCGGACAGAGACGGATCATACACAACAACTTCAATCCATCGTACTTCAGCGTCAACGCAAGAGCGGCAAACCGTTTATCGCGTTCCATCATTCGAGTGACAAATCGGGAGAGGATGGTTCGGGAGACAATGAAAGAAAAGGTCGAACCCAACACTGTCGCCGACGCGTAAAGTGCCCAGCTATCGGAGATATTAGTTTTTTCATGGTTCGTCGAACCGACGAGCAGAGAGGCAAATAACGTACCCCTTCCATACGCCGAAGATGTACCCCGAGATGGTTCCAAATGTAGACCATCCGACCAGAGGCGGTAGAGCCACGAAGAATATGCATAGCCAAAGCACGAAGAATACCAGCGCCGAGTGTTCCCACTTGGCGGCCACCGGTTGTAACCAGACAAAGATCTGGCCCGTAAATATCAGAAATCCGATTCCCAAGGCATTGGCAAGTACCGCCGCTAGCACGGCCCCCACCCTCTGCCAAAAGCTCATTCTCTGCCAGGTGGCCATCAGACGCCGTGATGTTTCCATTGCTCGATTCACAAGTTGGTCCTTCAACGAGGTCGGTCCTCTACTGTTGGGCAAATTAGCGGGATTCCGCCCGCCCGAACGGCTCCATGGCGGATAGGAGTCGGAGGCTGACGGCGAGAGAGGTGCTGGCGGAGAGGCTGAAACCGATAGAGCACGAGCCGTAGATGTATAGTCGGCCGGCATTCTGGCCGGGAAACGGAGACACCGTTCTATTCCAACTCAAGGGTCTAATTCCGCACAGGATATTGCACGGCGTTCTGGAGCAAAGATCGGCGGAGTGGAGTGGAGAGGGGATTGCGCAGGTTAATTACCAACGGGCGCAAAGACTCGGCAGCTGACGAAGTACCAAATAGATACTTTTCAATGGATGTAATCTCCCGAATGGCTCCCATATGTTGTTTCTCCGGGGTGAGTTGTTCGTTCTTAGATGGCAAATCAACGGAGCAGCGATCGGAACATGGGCGGAGGCGGAGTTAACTGCAAGGACGGTCGGCGATTGGGGATTGAGGAGCTCTGAAATTGCGAAGAAGACGAGGGATATGTCAAGGAGTGGAGGCGTTCAACGGTTAGGCGGACATTTTCAGGAAAGGACAAAGACAAAGGAAGAATAGTTCATCAGGCAGAGAAGATCAGCTTATGGATACGAGGATGAGATGGAGAGGGAAACACGGATAACGATGAATCCAATGATGTCTGCCTGAGGAGCGGTCTTGGCGATGGTCGGCTGCTTACATACTCACTCTGTGACGTCGCTTCTCTCGCTTCTTTTGTCTCTCTTTTGGGGGATTAGCTCGTCATAGGTGGGATTTTGCTTGACATTTCTCTACATCGACTGGGCCTCTGCTGACTCCAAAGCTGTAATATAAGTAAAAATATTAGCTAAGAATCTTTACCTACATAGATACTGTGATGGGATAAACCCCTCTTTGTATAGGACCCTAATTCAGTCATAACCTCATTTCCTGAGGCAGCCTACCATTAGTTATTTACCGAAGGGTTGATTAGACTAGTATAAAATCATATTAATCAGGAATTAAATGCTAAGAGCACGAGGCAAATGCTATTTAAGAGGGCCTATATCAGCCAAAAGTAGCGGTATGTAAGTAAGGCTCGCATTGTGTTTACATCTATCTTGAGATTTCTTGTCGAATATATAGCTAACCTATTTTGTGATCTGCTTATTGAGTTATGTAGCGGTAGAGTGTCCCAAGCCCATAAATTACCATTATTGATAAGCTGCAGTGTAAAGATAATCTAATAAAATATCTAGTGCACCTGGTACATGAACCTGAAGTAGGCCCTACCTCTCGCTTTTCACAGCATGGCCAAATCTTTTTTCATGATTGAATGGGGATAACTGAGAACAAACACTAATGCAACAAGGGTGTCCTGCTTTCAATGTCGATCCAGGAATGCCGATATAAAGGTTTCTCATTTGCTGGGTACCCTGTGGATCTAAGCCAACCAAAGATTCCGCGAGTTGCCGCCTCCGAAGCTACCTGGGAAAGCAAGTTTGAGCCATCTTGTATCGGGTAGTAGTTTCCCTTATGTTTCTGTGTTAGGAACTCTCCACCTGATTCTACCAGAGATATGCCAGAGTCTTCGAGCGTTTCTCCATTTGATAGATTCCAGTTCCAGGTTTTGTACTTCAAACAGTGACAGCGGCAAGCGGCATGTTGCTGCACTGCAAGATCAGTATCAAGAAGCCGAGTTTCTCCAAACGGTTTCCACGGATAAATGGGGGGGGCTAGTATATCCATCACAGGCCGTGATAAATAGAAAACGGCATTCGTCCTCCCTGCGGATCACTTGACCGTCATTACTACCAGGTTCCACCGTTATGAAAGATTGGCGTGTTCCTGTCCAGGCCGCTGCATTGAATTCCGTCGCTGTAAGCCCGATCCGGATATTTCGTAATGTAGGGTTTGCTAGTCCCACCACAATCGCACCGAGCCAAAGGCTAGCTAATCTGGGCTGCCGATATCCAAGGACTTTGGCGAGCGTAAGAGGTTTTTCGCCCTGGACCAAAGGATTTGCTATTGCAAAGATGGGATTGAGCCAGGCGCTGACAAGATTGCATTCAGCCTCTCCGTTGAAGAAGGTGCTGGAAAGTAAAGATCGCATGCCCCACACATTACAACTCAGCATCATGTAACGGGAAAGATATTCCGAATATTCCTTCACTAGATTTGATGATTTTTGTGACAGAGACGACGGTCCATAGTGCAGGGCTGATTTCGGGGCAGGAAGCGAAATGGAATCTCCGCTGAGCAATGGAATGTAAAGCGCAGCACCTAGGGCCACGGAACACTGCCCGTAGAGTCGGTGACGAGAGCAAAACCTGGCCAGATATTCCAAAGCAGCACCAGATGAGGGCGGTCCTTCCTTAGAGATTGGATAACTTCCTGCTATCTTCATGTTGGCTTTATTGGAGAGATTAACAGACCAAGGTGAGCAGTATGTTTTTCTTTGGTAAGCTGTAGTTATTTCCCAGCCGCCGCCAGAGCAGAATATAGCCCCCCACCAAGCTGCTTCAGCTGCTTCAACATCGTGTCCTATATCAATTTCGATTGTATAATGATGTCTGGAGCCTGTTGCAAGCTGACTGGCCTTGTGCGTGAAGTTGATACTGCATTGGTGTCCCGAAGCGTGCTTCAGTGATTCTGCCCATCGCGCAGAAAGGATATAAGCCCACGCAAGGAACAAAATGCTAATATAATTTCCCTCGTCATGGTTTGAGATGCCATCGACACCAGGCCATTCTTGCAGGGGTGCAGAATTTGATATCCCCACTGTCAATGGGTTGGGAACGGCCAGCAGAATATCCAGAGACATTGCTTTCGGTTCGAGGTAGCATTGCCCATGTGAAGTAGTCCAGGTCGATTGTCCAGAAATTAGAAGACCAGACTGTCCCCTGCTCGATTACCTTTCTACACAAGTGAAGGACACTTCAGTGTCTTTGGAAACCAATCCATATCCAAGGAAAGACGGTGTTCTCTCGAGAAGCGATTTCAGATCGATGGAAGAAGGTGGGAGACGAGGGCTTTTATGAGCGTTTGTCAGATAGGACGACCATTCATAATAGCTTTCGGAGAGGATACGATCGAATTTTTCTTTGCTTGGACGAACGGCATCATCCATGTCAGACTCGGACTATGTAGTTGAGCCCAAGGCACTGCCGCTACGAATCCAGCGGGGTGCTAGACAGACCAGTTCGAATAAAAGATAAAGGCTATTTAGGGAATTCGGTGCCTATGAACGCCAGACATTTAATGGGTAAAATGACGCATGAATCTAATGAACAAAGATAGCAACACTGGCAAGTCCTTGGGGAAGGGGGAGGCTGGGAATGTACTTAAATTGCTGGGGACGAAAGGGGACGATTACGGAAGAAGTACGGCGATAATGTTTGTCCGGGACCAGGACAGGGATACATAAATGCGGTTTTTGTACAACCAAGTACATTCTAAGTCTTTTGCCACTGATTGGTTCATTTTTTGCAGATGCTAAAACACTAAGCTGGAGAGGAAAGAAGGAAAACAAATGATCCACCGCTCCCACTGCCGATACAACTAAGTACAGCTTTATCATGAATTCATGATGTCTTCGCACCTCATAGAGAGGCCTGCTATCGGGACAGGGGAACATACACCCGATGTCCCGTACGAATGGCAGGCACACAGTGACGTTGAAGCAAAGTCTACCATTTATTCTCACTGTATCTTTCGGGTTTCCAATTATACCGATCCTGAGGAACATCTCTCCCGCGGCGAAATCGTGGCCATTGTAGCATATATGAGATGGAGGATGGTAAAGCTCAAACACATCCGACACTATGTTTTCCCTGTAAGCCAATCTACAGTGCATTTTCTAATCACATATGTTATGTTAAGAGCTGAACAAATGCTAACCCTTTTGTTCCCAGGTCTTGGTCATTTCGATATTTCGATCCAAAGCAAGGATTGTGCAGGCGTATCACAACGGGGAATATCTCTCCATATCTAAAAGCAAGCTCTATGATTTCAAAGAAAACATTAAAGAAAATTACAAACTGTTCATACGGTGGGTCTATAGTGTACCCTGTGGAGACACAATGACTCCTCTCACAACTGTGGGTGAGACATTGGACCATGATATGATGGAACAAGTGGACAGGATCCTGCAAGGTCTTCAACTTCCATGAAGCTTGTATTGCTGGGACTGTCAATCGTTCCGTGCTCTCAAAGTCGGCAAAGGGGTATAGTGGAAAGATGGCAGATCCCCTTTGTTTTCCCCTGAGGAGTGATTTGTTGTGACCTTTTTTCTTTTAATATAACGGTGTTTCTGGACTTGCTTTTCATCACATACAATCAAAGCTACTCTATATGTGAGATAATCTAATAGGTCTAATTACTTGTTTTATTCCTAAGACTCTCTTCGAGAAACCAATAGTCAACTTGTGGGTCTGAGTAACCTTGGAGAAAATAATCATCAGTCTGGAATGTATCAGACCTTATCTTGCCTACTTTACTCCGTAGATTGTGTAGATAGTATACTAGGCATGTAAATGTAATGTAATTAAAAGCGCCTGTACTGCTTACAGCTAACTTGCATATAGATACGCGGGGATTTAAAAGAAGCACTGATCTTTCTAGTTAATTTGAATGAGCTGGCTCTATTTGATATGTACCCTGAATATTTACCTGTACATACATACTATAAACTACTTCGGAGTAATGTGATATTGCCAGAAACCTTGGGAGAAAAAAATAGTGTTTACAAAGATCAGTCATAAGACACCTGACTCTATGTGGAGATTCTGTTTTCCTGGCCCCTCCTTTTAATAAGCGGGGTTCTCTTTCCCCTCAATCCGGCCAACATTCACATCCAGTTCACCCAAACTTGATCTGGAAGAAAAACAATAAAAACAGAGCAATGCCTGAAGGAAATCATAGCCAGCTTTTCACCTATATCGAAACTGATGACCAATTCAAAGAGGCTGTGAATAAAGCCTCAACAGCGATCAACCCTCAACATGCGCGTCGAAAGGAGAACTCGAAGATTCTTGCCGTTATCCCAACACCATCTTCCTGTGTTTTAGTCGCACAGCTATTTGATGATACCCATCTATCCCATGTAAGAGAGCTTAATTTAATTCTTTGCGTTTCTATCTAATTTAGAAAGGTTTTAAAAACCGGCCTAAATAGACAGATCCTACCCGGCGATTCACCCCCTCGTGTCAAACTGCTACACACAAGCGCTGTTATGCTTGAAAACGGCGATTTTACGCTCGATGGCTGCTTCTTTGCTATTCTTATACCTTTAACAGGACTGGACCAAAATACACGCATTGAGGTTAGAAAAAAACATAGCGCGCGCGAAAATTCCACGCTCATTGATAAATGGCGAGAAGGTGAAATAATCGTGATACCTGGAGACAATCTGCTCTCTTATGTTGGAGAGGTTGAAAAAAGATGCTGCTTTCTCTTCCTTCCATACGTGACTATAGAATGAGCAGTATTTGTTATGGTACCAAGATGGTTGGGAGCTTAATACCCCGTTCCTTGTTTAGCGTGCAGGTTTACGATTATACAAGCATAGGTCAATAAAATGTGTCATTGAAGATCAATTATTTATTAATATTGGAAATGAAAAAAGAAAGAAAGATACAATCCAAGTAAGGTTATATCGCCTACCGAAATCTAGCAATTCAACTATCTCAGATCAACAATAGACGTAAAGAATTAATAAAAAGGGATTTCCCTTCCGATTCAATTCTGGGGATAATTCATACTTTCGGGTTGAAGAACGTTCGGGAGGCCTCTATCAACGCTGTTGGAGAAACAGCAGCATCTTCAGGGACCGAGTGAAGCTGTGTAGGGATACTATGAAGAAACCCAACTGTTGAGACCAAAGACTCGGGGTTATACCTAGGATCTTCGAGAGCGAGCCTTTCTTGCTCGGAAGAGATATTTGTAACCTGACCAGATCTATCTTGTAGGTATTCTATAGTATTAATCAAAGACTCGGGGTCGTCTATATCGTCCATATTGGGCAGAGCGTCCTGGGGAGGGGTACTCCAAAGCTGTGGAGAGGTTTCGTGTAAGGCTGCTAACGTAGCGACTAATGGTTCGGCATGACTATTGTTTCGATGAATATCATTACCGATGTTCTCGCACGCGCTTGTGTCAAAAATGGTTGTTTGAAATCCCTCGTTGTTTGCCAGAGGGGTTCGAGATGGAAGCTCTTTATTTGAAAGATGAACCCCCGCTAGTCCGTCTTGCAACTCCGAGCAAGGGCCAATATCGGATGCAACTGATTTTTGCACGCATTGCCGTTTGCTGGAAGCTTTTGATCGATACTTTTTTCTTTTTCGGTTCTGAGGAACATCGATTAGGGGTATTTCGAGGACTTGGCTGATCCCAGCAGGGAGTGGCGATTGATTATTCAATTGAGGACCCATTGGGTGCAGATCTTATAGTTCATCAGCTGACTAGTTACTACTTCGTGTAGAAGAAGGTTGTTACCTTGAGCGTTTATGGGAACTAATAAACGATCTGAGGCATGTATACGTTGTTGGTAACTACCACGATAGAACGTAACAATAGATTCCCAGGCTCTTTCAAGGTCATCGAGGATGTTAAACTGAGGCAATGTTCGTACATAGGCATTTATCGCATTTGCTTCTGAAGGTTGCCAGTCTCTAAGCTCATATCTATATGAAGTCAGCTGTCTGGGTTGAACATAGATATTGCGTGGGCTACTGACCTCTTGATATTGGCGCGTGTTAATGATAATACCAAAGCAACATTTTTTAGCAGGTTCCATTTCCATCCACAAAGCGAGTCAAGAGTTATCCAGGCCTTTTTGGCACGCTTCTGCTGCTCACTGATATCAGGATAAAGGTTTTGACATAAGCTCTCGATAGCTAATCTAAGATGAGATGCTCGCGCAGATTTGAGGTCTTCATTTGTTTGTTTGTGCGTTCTGTCGGGGCACGTACACATGCGCTTTTGTTCAAGACTGACATCTTCAGAAAGCAATACGAGAAGGGCTTTCCTCTTGGACGAGTCTGTCTGTCGTATGTGTTCTAGATTCTCAATACAGCGCCTTGTCGCATTACTATCGGGGGCTCCATGCCAGAATAACGCGGGATGTGCTTGCCAAAGACGGACAAAGGCTCTTAGGATACAGACTCGCTTGTTATCAATCTCCCAATCTTTTGTGATCAAAACAAGTTCATTAATCTGTTTTGGAGATAAAGTCCGCTCCGTAGATGAAAAGTTGGTGAAGAAGTTATGGCGTTCATTCTGAGATTCGTTTGGCCTCTTTTTCCTTTGAAAGAACTTTGAGAAGATCTCTTGCAAAGCAGTGATCTGGTTTAGTGACTGTATGATCTGCCGGATCTGATCTCCGACTGCCTAGTAATAATGTCAGCTTTTGTGCTCGAGGATAGTAAAGCCAGTATATACATCTTCCCCAGCTTCACGGACAAGCTGCTCCAGGCCTCCGAGACTGTCGCGTATACCTGTATATATCTCACTCATGTTGGAAAGAAAACGGTTGAGAAAGTATGGTCATAGAAAAAAGGTATGAGAAGCGCGCCTCAAATTTGGTGGTTAGAAAGTAAGGGGGGGAGAGGGGAGCGTGCTTCTACCACAACTGAACTTGGTCCCGACGGCCTAATGTTGGAAACACCAGGAATCGCACTAATGCAACAAGGGTGTCCTTCGTCTGTCCGGATAGACGATAGCCGTGTGAGCCAAAGTGTCTAGATCGACAGATCAATCCACTCTTCAAAGCTGTCAGGCCCACCAGCGGGGTGAGCACAGAAACGTGTTCCGCAGAACCGACGGAGAATGGGAAAATTAAGCCTATTCTTTTCATATCAGAAGTACGTTCGGGTCTCATGAATGTACTTACTGAGGAATCTGAAGAAGGACCGGGTTTATCTATCTACTGACGAGGCGGTCTAGGTAATCAACCATCAAGTCGACGTGCATTTCAGAGATAAAGGACTCCAAACATCAGCACATCAAAAAGGCCAAAACGTGTTGGTTCCTTTGGTGCCTGAGGCATGAATCGGCTCGAGCCAAGGGGTGAGTGTTTTAGTATTTGCGAACTGTGAACTAATAATCAGTGGCAGCATCATTCATGTTAAAGGCAAGGCATATGTAAAAGACCTGAAGTACTTCGGTCGTAAAAAGCCGTCGTTATATAGATGCCCGTATGAGCACCGTATATTATTTATTGTCTACAGCCATCGGTTCTCTTTCTGCGACTTATTCGCCATCTCCTACTCACATGACCGCAAAATTTTAGGCTCGATGACCTATCTTCTTATTTATGCCTATGTTCTTTAGATATATATGCTCTTACAGGCTACGACGAGTTCATGTTCAGTAGTTTGCGAAATTTGCTTTTCTATGTTCTGAAGAGCTAAACGTTTTTTCAACCGGAACCCTCGACGTTCGCCTATCCATCCAATTCGACCCCGTTATCCCTCACCAGGTCGGTCGTGGCACAATGGAAAGATCCCCCGATGCTGTTGACGTGCTTGAAGGGGCACGGAATGCACTGCATTCCCAGTGACTCATACCACTCCGCCGTCCTGCGATCGCTGGCCTCTACTATCATCTTTTTTCCGTCAAGCACCAGAGCATTGAGCACGAGCCACGGACTGGTCATGAATAACGGGGGATCCTGAGGGTCCTGCGACTCTTGAGGAACAAATGGATAGGGCCGGAGGTCCCAATTTGCCAGGCATTCCACGCTGCGCAGTGCGTGCTCAGTCACTTTGGTCGGGTTGTACACCAATAGACCCTCTCGTAAGGGCAGAATCGTGGCATCGATATGCATTGCATGTGGATCGTCAACTTCGATCATCTGAATCCTGTACCCCGCGGGCAGATGACGCTGAAGATAATCCACGCCGGCCTGATTGGTAACATGACTATACTGTCCGACGATGACATTTCCAAATCGCATAAAGTCGGCCGTGTCGAACGCCGGACGGCTATTATTGATGGCCCACTTGTTCTGTTCAGTCCCATCGTTGTCAAGCAAAGAGTCACCAAATGTGTCTGCTGGACGCCGAACGACCGTCACCCGGCTATCTTCGGCGAGTTCATTCAAGATGTCAGAAAACGCCAACTCGATCTCCCGTGAGCGGCAGGACCAGCCGAAGCAGGCCTCTATCAGAGTATTATGGACACTCATCAACCCGTCACGGGGCATAGCTCCGGTATACCCCTTCTCTGCCAACCAGTCAATTCCATCCGGCGGTCGGTAGACCTTGACACCTTCGGCCGTGAGAATGGCAGCGAAGGCATCCAGCTCTGCCTCTGCCTTTGCGATGATGTCTTCAGGAAAAGGGGAGTCAGATTGGAATCGGTGGACATGGGCGGCGGGCATAGTGGCCTTAATCATAGGCGCTGGGGCATTTGGGAAGCATGCTCGACCGGCACGGCCAACGATGACGGCCTTGAGAGGAGACCACTCATCGTCGGCATGAACAGAGGGTAGAGGAGCTTTAGTCATCGTAGTTAATTGTTTAAGGTAAGATATAGTTGTCTAGATAGTTTCCATTGTCTGCCATCAATACCATGAGTGTCCTTATATAGACTTCTTTCCATGCACTGTTTTCACGAAAGTATTGCCTATGGGAGATTGCAAACTGGACCATGGACTCCCCTGTCTATGCTCCCTGGATATACGATGTCGAAGGGCATCGGAATCCGAAAAATGTCTGTCCATCCTGTAGAGTAGTAAAGCTACATGAAGACAAATACCGAGAGGGGCTGTCAGTGATGACTGGACTGCAGATTCCCCCAAAACCTACTCGAGAAAGACTCGATGCCAGTGGGTACACGTATGCGTTCATCTGGCCATCTACAGTTGATGCTTGCCTTGCTTTCTGCCCTCCATCCGGCAGCTCGCAGCTCGCATCGGTACCCCAGACTGCACTTCCTAGCCAGCATATTCCGAATTGGCCGAAGTGCATGATGGAAAGTTATTTCTAATGTGTCCTGAAGTAGACCAAGCATTATGGTTCTATGGAGATCGAAATGAAGCTATAAGGAGTAGTGTTAGAACACGGACTGATGACATTCGGATTAGTGCGAATGACTGCATAGTAGAATCGGAGAATTCAGAACATGATAGTCAGGGACTGTATTAGTCTAGACACCGTATTTATATACAGTAAGTTTGCTTACGTGTTCTACTTCAGAAGAAGAGAAATCTTAATCGAAAACCACCCCTCCCTGACAATGATTTCCTGAGGTGGATCCTCTTCACTCTTACCTCGTTTCTCTATCTTTGAACGCCTGGGGGATTCGAAACAACGGGAAGTATATATAGTATATTGGTTCGACAGACAAATCTTCCTCGCATAGTCTAACAACCAACCCACTTCAGCTATGTCGCCGTCCATCACTCATCCATCAAGCCCGCAAAGCGCCGATGTCGCCGAGATTCCCGTCATCGACCTGTCTAGTCTTCGAAGTCCGATTCTCGAGGATCGCCAGAAGCTTGCAGGACAGGTCTATGATGCCTGTACTAATGTCGGATTCTTCTACATTAAGGTCTAGCCTTCTTATTTGTGCCTGTTACTTACCAACATTGTGACTTTCATTGATCGAATTGTTTGTTGCTGATAGAACCACGGAATCCCCGAGGAGCTCATAACAGAAGCCCAGTCAATGGCTCGTCAATTCTACTCTCTCCCGGAAAGCCAGAAAATGAACTACTATATGGGGAAATCCAAGGTATTAGTTCAACTTACCTTCCCCTCTCCTGAGTTCCTCAGTTCCATGGATGTAGAATAACCCCAGACTAGAGATACCGAGGCTACATGCCTCTCTACTCTGAAAATTCCACCGGCTCCAAAGGAGAAGATCCCACCGAGCTGAACACAATGGGCACTCTGTCCGAGTCCTTCGATTTCGGATATGAGATCGCCGCGGACGCGCAACGAGCCGTGGACGACGTTCTACCCCCAGACCCCTTCAGTCTCTACGGCGGCAACCAGTGGCCCAGCGATGAACTTGTCCCTGGGTTCCGAGAAACGTACCTCCAGTACTTTTCGCAGGTGCTGGACTTGGGACGGCGGATGATGCGGATCTTTGCGCTGGCGTTGGATCTGGAGGAGGGATTTTTCGACGACAAGACGAAGTATCCGGGCGCTACTATGAGGATGATGCATTATCCGCCGCAACCGGTGGAGGGAGGAATCGCCGAAGGGCTTGGGGCTCATACGGTAATCTCATTTTTCGTTTCTCTTACTCGTTGATGCGCCTTTATCTGATGCTCTGTGGTCGGTTGACAGGACTATGAATGTTTCACGATCCTCGCCCAGGGTCAAGTTCCGGCTTTGCAAATTCACAGTAATACCCGCCAGGAATGGATCCTGGCGCCGCCGATTCCTGGGACCTTGGTCGTGAATATTGCAGATTATCTATCCGTATGGTATGAGATCGAATGATTTGCTTTCTTTCGAACACTACCTTCGAAAATTCTGGACACGGCTGACCGACCACCCGATTATCCAGGACTAATAAGAAGTTCAAATCGACTATGCATCGCGTAGTGAACCTGACCGGCCAGGAACGATACACGATCCCATTCTTCTTCGGCGTCGATTATGATACTACGGTGTCCGTGCTACCGAACTGTATCTCGGAGGACAAGCCTGCATGCAGCGAGCCATTCAAAGCCGGCGCGGTATGTTCCTCTCTGCAGGCTGACTCTTGGCGATACAGGCAATGCTAACTTTGCGAATGTAGTATGTGCGTCAAGTTTTAGGAAAAGCATATGTTGGATATAAGGGATAGTGTCTGGAGATGTGGTTGAAGAGTCTTCCTAGCAACACATCGTGTTTCTGACTGGACGAAGGATCTGTTGTGTTCTAAGATGTCAGTACTCCGGGTGTCGCTTTCGGATTGAACTTGTTCTAGACAATAATTAAATGCAAAAGTTAGTGTGAACTAGCAGTAATATTCCGAGATAGATGTTCAGCAAGTCCCGTTGGCAAATTGCGAATGTCCTCATGCCCACGAGAGGAAAGACGAAAATATCTACAACCGAACGCCAAGAGAAGAAAGCATCCGATCAATAGACTCTGCACGGATCTGTATAGGATCAGGAACGGAGTGAAAACAGAGACGATCCATGGTTGGGATGAGATGACACGCCAAGACGCGGTTGGGCAAGTCTAGATTTCCCCCACATCCGAGGGGGAAAAGGGGATGAGGGTTTACAGGTTGACAGTTGGGATGGAAGAAAGAAAATAAGGCAAAATAATTGTATCAAAGACTAACCAATGTGGACGAATCCGGTAGCATCGTGGGTGGCGAGTTCGAGGTGTTTGGAATGAATAGACGATTGTTTGCTTGATTGGCAACAACAAAGCAGTGAATCTCATCTCATCTCCGCCTTTTTCCCTCTCTCCGTCTCTCCCTCTCTCCCTCTTCCTCTTCCCTCCTCGTCTTCTTCCCCTCTTCGATCTCCCCTTCTTCGGACCCTCTTCGTGGCTTTGATTTCCTTTCTCTCTTTTTCCTTCTTTTCTATTTCTTTCTTCTTTATTCTCGGCCTTGTGTTCTTGTTTCTTTTCCGTTCTGTTCCTGTTTTCCTCGGGTCCTCCCGTGCATCTGCTTATCTCCACCTTCTTTCATCCCTTCTTTGGCGCCCCTTATCGGTTCAATATTCTCCATCGACTGATGCGATGTGATGATCTCGAGGATTAATCCCCAGTACACGCCGTCGACCCCCTCTGACTTCGCTTGTCCCTGTATCCATTCCAGCGACGATCTCGACGACTCCTTGACACAAAGAACAATGGACTTGGCGCTCTAGGCCTCTGTCTCCGCTAGCTGTTTTGACGATCTTATCACCGACTCCAGCTTTCCCTGGTTACCCCTCATCCTCCGTCCACCGTGTACTTCTCGACCGCTCCGGCCACACCACCTCCCCCCTCCTCCGACCCTTTTCTGGAACCCTCTTAGCACCCGATCAGCATGGTTCCAGAGGATATTCTCGACAGTTGTCTCCAGATTCTCCAAGATCAGGCTCTCGACGAGGAGGATCAGGCGGAGAAGGCCGAGGACTTTCTCCGCGAAAAGACCTCCTTGTCGGGCTCGTCCTTGGAGAATGCCGTCCTCGACGTCCTTTGGCGCCATCGAAATCGCAACCTCCCCGATTCCTCCCCTCCCCCCGCCCGCCATACCGTCATTCGTCGCTCCTCCCCCGCGCCATGGCAAATGGCGCGGTCGTCCACACCGCTATCCCCTCATTCCAACCTGGGGACCAGCCCCGGCAGCACCTCCTGGTTTCCGGGTTCGCGAGGCGGTCTTTCGTCACGACCCCCGATGTCCTCGACGGTGTCGCCGTTCACGTCCCCGCGCCCGTCGCCCCGACTCGCTCTCGCGCAACCCATCCCGCACTCCCCCAACCTGAACGCATACGAATTCTCCGATCAGAGTCAAGTCTCCGATTTCTACGGGGACTTTGGCAGCGATAGCAATATAGATTGGTTGGTGGCCGACGATGCCAATAGCACAACTTCGTCGCTGGGAACGGCCAGCTTAAATGCGAGCTTGAGCGCGACCGCGCCCGAGTTCGTGCCGGATATGAGCCCTCATGATATTCTGCGCACCGTCCTCGGCGACAAGAGATCCAACGACGAGATCGAGGCGGCTCTCGAGGCCAACAGCTATGATCTCGGGGCTACCATCGCGTCGCTTTCGCAAGGTGCCGATGGAGATAGTCTGTCCGTTCATGCGGATGATGGCCGTGTGGTGGTTGGAAAATCGATGTCCATGGATCCGCCCAAACCGCCGGCCTCCCCCAATCCCCATCGCAGCCCGGTAGTCTGTAAATACTGGTTGTCGACCGGGCAATGTCTCCGCGCGGACTGTCGGTTTAGCCATGACTTGACGAATCATCTCTGCAAGTAGGTCTCGCCTTCTGGGAACATTTCGAGTCTCGAGGTCGTAGTATGCTGATCTGCTTTTGTTGCTACAGGTACTGGGTCATGGGCAATTGTCTTGCCGGTGACGGATGCCCGTTCTCCCACGATCCCTCGTCTCTGGCCGCAAGTATTAGCATTAGCGATGGCACCCCCCAGACTTTAGGTGTGCCCCAATTTTACTCGGAAAACTCACCGGAAGCCTTCCCTCCGTTGCAGGGCGGTGCAGCAGGTGGTGATCAATGGATGGGCCACTTCATGGGGAAATACCCTGCCCATCTGGGTTTCATCGGACATAAGAATGGCCCGCAAGGGATGCCGCTGGGGCCGGGCAAACGCAATGGGAGTATGCAGCACATGTCTCGCCCTCACTCCCGGCCCGGCAGCCGACATCAGCATCGCGAGTCGAACCCGGCCGCTCTCTCGGTAGACGACCCAGATGCGTTCCCTACGCTTGCTGCCGGCAGTGCGAAGAACAAGAAACATAATAAACGTAATGCGCACAAAGAGAACGGCTCCAGCAAAGAGAACCTACCGACCTCTCTGGCCGACGTTGTGCGCATGTCCCCGTCGCCGGCGCCCGGCAAAGGGAAGTCCTCGTCCAAGCACAAGGATGGATCCAAGGGCCGCGAAAACAGTGCCGCTGCGCAGTCTATCCCGGCTCCCCATAACATTCCCTGGTTAGAGACGGGCTCGCGCGCCAATCAACAATATATCAAGTATCGTACGGAGGCGATTCGCCACGGGACCGTGCGAAACAAGTTTCTCCAGAGGTAAGATTGGCCACATGCCCACCACGTAGTTTTTCGAAAGCTGACTGATTCTCTTAGTGCCGCTCAAGCTTGGAACCGAAATGATGCGCGGGCGGCTAAAGCCCTGTCTCTGCGCGGTCAAGCCGAAAATGAAGCCATGCGCAAGTGTCACCGCGAAGCGGCACGGCAGTTGTACGAAGAGCGCAACAAGCACCTCATGAGCATCGGTCTGGAGGATACAGCAGAAGAGCTCTACATTGACCTACACGGGCTGCATCCTGAAGAAGCGATAGAATATCTGGAGAAGATCCTCCTCAAACATTCGCGCGAAGGCCGCCGGGTCGTGTACGCCATCACCGGCACCGGCCACCACTCCAAGAATGGCAAAGACAAGATCGGCAAGGCAGTGAAGGCGTGGCTGAACGAGTGGAAGTACCTTTTCCGGGAGTTCAGCGTGCCCGGAGAACGAGGCGGATACGTCGGAGGGATCTTGGGAATTGATCCCACTAGCTACGACAAGGCACTTGCGCGCAGTCTCCAAGAGAGCACCGACGGAGCTGCCGACGCGGATGGCCTGGCTAACCAACAGGCTCTCACGGGCAAGATTCAACTGTTGAAGCGGGAAGACCTGGAAGTGAAGCATGTGTAAGACAGAGGGTCGATACACGGAGACTCGCTGCTCTTTACTCCAGTCTATCTATTTCTTGTTTTGCAAAGCGATTAAGATATCCCTTTTTTTGCTTTCAGCCAGAGACGGAAACTTCACGGATATGGTAGTACCTGACAAGTCGTCGAGGATGCCCTTTCACTTCCACACCGAGAGAAAGATGGGTTGCTTAGACAGGTCGTTTTCTTGCCGTTCAGCTCAGAGCGAAATGTTATTTAGCGTGTTATTTGACCGTTCTATCTCACCATGGTTGACCTTGACCTTATGGGAATCAATCCTGATCTAGATAGTGAAGTATAGCAGCAAATCCATCACCTCTCTCTATCTCTCTCACTTCTACTACATCTTGAAGAAGGAAATTTATTCCGGCTCCTGCCCCTTCCACTCCTCCCTCAACCTCCCAACCTCAAACCCACACTCCTCCGCCCTCCTCACAATCGCCCTCGCCTTCTCCGCCACCGGCACATCAATCATCTTCCCATCCAACGTCCACGCTCCCCTCCCACTCCTCGCCGCCTTCTCATCCGCAACAACCACCCTCACAGCCCACGTCACCTCGCCCACCTCGGGCCCAAACACCCTCTCCGCCGTCTCCACCTGCGACGGATGAATGCACTGCTTCCCATTGAACCCCAGCTGCTTCCCGCCGCGACATTCCTCCTCTAGGATCCGCGCCGCGTCGTCCCCACCGGACCCGTGGGCTTTATACGCCGTGCACACCAGATCGATCGTCGAGGGGAGGTTCGCTGCGCGCGCGGCCGTCGCGATGCTGGATCGCGCGAACAGGAACTCCGTGAGGGACGGCGTGCGCGTGAGGCTGAGGTCGAGGGCGAAGTCTTCGGCGGCGAAGATTAGGCCTTGCAGGAGGGGCGAGGCGGATGTGATTTGGGTGAGGTTTGTGAGGGATTTTGCGGATTCGATGAGTGCGAGGAGGGAGATGGGGGTTTGTCGCGGGGTGTCGGTGGTTTGTTGTTGTTGTTGTTGTTGGGCGAGGGTGTGGGTGATGACGTCCGTTACGAAGGTTAGGTCGGATGGGGAGTTGACTTTGGGGATGACGATTGTGTTGAGGTTGGGTGATTGGAGCTTTATTCATGTTAGCATCCTGACCCAGGTTTATTGTTTTGTAGGGAATTTAGGATGGGATCGAAGGGACATGTATATCGATAGGTAAGGAGAGTAATGGGGAGAAGGAAGAAAGACATACCACTACCGTCAAATCCGCCAACGCCAACCCACTATCGACCGAGTTGATGCGGACGGCGCGCTCGCGGATCCCCTGCGTCGGAGGCAGCTCGAGAGCTCTCCGCACCAGCGACCGGGCTTCCGCTTTCTTGTGCGGAGTGACGCTGTCTTCGAGGTCGTAGGCCACGCAGTCGGCGGTCAGACTGCGGGATTTGTCGAGGAAGCGCTGCGACGAGCCGGGGACTTTGTTCACATGTTTTGTTAGTCTGGTTTGTCTTGTTCGGGGTTATTGGGTGGGTGATGTAGGTGATGGTGTCAGAGACGGGGATGGGAATGCGGGGAAGTGTGCTGGGTGGGTTATGTATGAGAGTTGGTTCTATGAAGGTGGGACGTACTGTAGAGCAGGGAGCGACGGAGAGTGTTTCGTGCTGCCATGATGCTGCGTTAGGCTGAGTGTGTGGTGAAGTTGGAGAGTTGGGGGCTATGAGAGCTTTATCGTGCGGATAAGAGCGATGAGGAGAAGGCGACATCCTCGGCCGTCTGCATAAAGGCTTCTCCGGATTGGTGTGGGTTGGGACTGGCAGGTTATGATGGATACCACTCTGGGCTATACCCAGGAATTACCTGAGACATCATCCTTTCTCTCTCTTCCCACCCAACATGACCATGATTGAGCAATCTCGCAATATCGTCACTGCGAAGGTTCCTGCATATAACCTTGCCTCGGCAGGCTCAGAGCCTCACCTATTTGTGGGCGTTCTTTTGCGGGTCGCTAATTTAGAACGACAAGTCCGCCAGAACAACGCACCCCCTACATAGTTGGCTTTAGCTTTTCCTGAATGATCTGTTTGTCAGATAGTTCGAGATAATTGGAGATAGTTTTCCAAGCGGCTGAGCTTGCTGAGGTCACATATAACCGATGGAGCTTAGTTGTTGACCTCTATTCTGCCGACATCCACCGCCCGCAGGCGACACGCAGCATCATCCATCATCGCCGATGATCCCGTCAGTCCTCCGTCTGGAAGCTAGAAGAGTGAGCGGGATTGCTCCTATCGCTGTGGCCGACTATCTTCCTTCCTGATCTCTGCTTAACTTCGGTTTCATTATCTGCCGTTCACCATGGAGAACCAAGGCCCTTCGCAACAGGGCGAGCTGAACTGGCGTCTCAGCGCCCATCCCATCACCCTGTTATGTTTCCTGGGTTTCCGCATCAGCGCGCTGCTGATGTACTTGTTCGGAGTGCTCTTCATTAGAAACTTGTATGTGACACCGCATCCTCAATGCAATGCGATCGATCAGTTCGGTCCCCTCGTGGCGCAAAACCACCCGCACGAGCACCCCTGAACCTTGACCGTTCAAGCAACCCAAAGACCAAACATCTAACCATTCCACTCTACGTCTAGTATCCTCGTTTTCATCATCACCCTCCTTCTCCTCGCCGCCGACTTCTACTACCTCAAAAACATTGCCGGTCGACGCCTTGTCGGCCTCCGCTGGTGGAACGAAGTCAACACCACCTCCGGCGACTCGCACTGGGTCTTCGAATCCTCCGACCCTAACACCCGCACCATCACCGCCACCGATAAGCGTTTCTTCTGGCTCAGTCTATATGTCGCGCCCGCGCTGTGGATCGGGCTGGCTATTCTAGCTATCATACGACTAAGCAGCGTGATTTGGTTGAGTTTGGTTGGTAAGTTATCTTCCCAAGGCTTGAACCTAATACGCCCCCGGAAACGAAATGTCCCGCTCACACGTCATCAGCCATCGCGCTCGTCTTGACTATCACCAACACCGTCGCCTTCTCTCGCTGCGATCGCTTCAGCCAGGCATCGACCTTCGCCAGCCGTGCTTTGTCCGGTGGAATTGTGAACAACCTTGCCGGTGGTCTGCTGGGCAGACTATTCAAGTAAGGGCAGCTGGGATGGGCTGGAAAGTTGTCATTTTTGCAGTTGTTTACATCCATATTGCTATACTTATTCTTTGAGGATGCACGGTTTCTTGGCCGAGATATTGTTCCTGGTTGGATGGGTCACGTGTTTGGGTTGTAGTTTAACCCGAAAGGGTAACGCGGCCAGTGTGGTGGATGGATGAATGCAATGTTTCTCTTTCTTTTCTTTTTTCATCTCTAGACTTCAGCTTGATCTGATAGTTAACATTACGAATTTTACCAACATGGATCTCATGCTGGAATCATTGCTGTTTCTGGTCTCCATTAGTCACATTCTTTATCCTCGTTTGACAGAAGAGATATCACTCTGGCGCTCATAGTCGGATTATCTGATCCTGATCATTTAGTTATTTTCCCTACTGGTGATATTGAAGAGCAGTAGCAGCTGTTCCATGGGTTGGACTTATCGCCAGGGTAGCTTTTCCCAAACCTACACATGGCAGGTTATCCAGGTAAAACCGTACACAAACTGCAAACGCCCTTTGTCCTTTATACTTTCTCATTGAACCAACCATAGGCTTCCGCTAATTTTCTTCGTTTGACTTGATCGTAAGTCTTTGATATCTTACTATCTTACAGGTAGTCTCCTCCATCCTTACCGAACATTTATACAGATGCAGAAATGGCCGGTCGAGCGCAAAAAGTATAAATACCCCCTTCGTGTCTTCTCTGCGTTGTGTTTCATCACTTCAGCACGGATCTTCAGGGCTTTACCACCGATCTTCAGAGCTTCAACACAGATCAAAACGCAAGTTGTCAACATGGCTGATATGATTCTCACTTCCGATACTCTCCCAAACCTCTCAACGAGACTGGAAGAGTGTGAGTCCAATCTAAACAGGATCAAAGAGAATATGAGCGAAGCGATGCAACTCTATTGGGGTCGAAAGACGCTCCCTCCATACGATAATCCCGATGAGTGGTCCTTGCTCATCCGCGTGGCCCCTGCCGAGCTGCAACAGTGGATGCACGCGGAGATGGCCAAAGCTGATGTAACCCTAATTTGAGAAGATCAAGCGTATCAAAGAAGAGCTGGCTGAAGTCAAGCACTACTTGAGGACCTCGAACTCGCCCATCGCCAGGTTGGCAAGAACTCACGGTGTGGACAAAGATTTGGAAGACTTACCTTCCGACGAAGACTCAATGACCGAGGACGAGGCATCTTCCGACAAAGACTCGCCTTCTGAGGAAGCTGATGCTCACGCGAGAGAGGTCCTGGCCAGGTTCGCGAATCTTCCCGAGCTCCCCGTATCTAAAGATTCTGAAGATGAGTCGCCTTCTGACGAAGACTTTCATTCAGACAGGGACTCACCTTCCGAGGAAGATGATATTTACCCGAACGATAGCGCGTCCATGAGGATTTAAATTGGCCACCGTTTCATGCGTCAATGTCAAGAATCCAACTGAGACTCGCCTTCCGACAAGGATGGTATGAGCCTTGTGGTCGAGTAGTATGGCTTCTGCTGTTTGTCGACCTTCTGTTGTCTGTCATCGTTTTGTCTGATGTTTCTATTTCGTCGGTTTATCATATCAATGGGATGAACATTATGCACAGGTTGAAGAAAATTTCATTTTTTCCTTATAAATTCCAAGGATAGCTTGTTAACTCGAGAAATGCCTCCACTTCGTAACTTGATGGTTGAAGATGTCATTAACACAAAGTCCTCCGTTATAGACTAAATCACAAACATTCAAAGTCCGTCAGCTAGTATTCTATAGTAGTCATGTATATCTTAAATGGCTAATTTATTCCAGTTCATCTTTCGTAACACAGCAGAAGAGGAACCATCGAAACAGGAAGGACAGAGTTCAGGTTGGGGTACAAACGAGACAGACATGAGCCACAGTGAATGACTGGCGTTTGTCTGTTCCTCTTCTGTTTACTTCCCCCCCTCCCACTCTTCTCTTCCTACCTTCACTCTCCCACCTCACTCCCTTTCTCCTCCCTCTTTTTCTTTCTCATCGTCTATTCCTCTTCCATCATCTCTCTCATTTTCTTTCATCGCTTTCCTTCCGTTCGAGTTCTCGATAGCAAACTTCCTTCGGGGATCCCTTTCAGGTACGCATTTCCTTTTGCTTCCAGGCAAAAACCATGAGATTCATCAAGATAAGCTTTTCCCACGTGTTGTTGGTGTGAAAAACATCACTACCCGGGATTGCTGTCTTTATCTCACCGCATTCTGTCTCTTTCCATCTTCATCACCCCCTCGTCTCACTTCCAGTCAAGGTTTCCTGGCTAATAAACCGAGTATCCCCAGTCGAGCGCTTTCCTTTCCAGTAATCCTTCACGTCCAAAAGCCAACATGAGCGGATGGAATCCTGGTGGAGCGGAATGGACTCCTAACGACTCCGGTACGTATCTCCATCGCCTTGCTGTTCGGGACTCATGTCCGCAGAGCTATCTCTGACCAAAAGCAGGTTTTGGAACGGACGAAAATGTCAACCCCGGTGGCTTCAAGCCGTCTTCTGACTACGGAGGTGATGACTTTGGCGGGGGTGATTTCGGTGGTGGCGACGAGAAGCCCTACAAGGGTGCTGATGACAACAAGTGCCGCAAGTAGGTCTCTCCCTGTCTTTGTCCACTGCTATTTGCTGATTTGTCCTAGCTGCGGTGCTGATGATCATTTCGCTCGCATGTGCCCAGAGCCTCGTAAGGGTATGGCTTGCTTCAACTGCGGCGAGGAGGGGTAAGTATTTCTGGTGGAGTAGGTTGATCCATCCTAACATATGCTTCTAGCCATAACAAAGCAGACTGCCCTGCGCCTCGTAAGAGTATGGCTTGCTTCAACTGCGGTGAAGAAGGGTGAGTATGCCTGATTGTCTTACACAATTCAGCACTGATCTCTGTTTCTAGTCATACCAAAGCAGACTGCACCAAGCCTCGGGTCTTCAAAGGCCCTTGCCGTATCTGCAACCAGGAAGGACACCCTGCTGTTGAATGTCCCGAAAGACCCCCTGATGTGTGCAAAAACTGCAAGATGGAGGGTATGTGAATAATTCTTGGTCTGTTGAGACATGTCGAAGATACTAACATTTGTCAGGCCACTTGACTAAGGACTGCACCGAAAACCGGAAGTTTGACACCAACC
This sequence comes from Aspergillus melleus, assembly GCF_016097325.1. Classification (NCBI taxonomy): domain Eukaryota; kingdom Fungi; phylum Ascomycota; class Eurotiomycetes; order Eurotiales; family Aspergillaceae; genus Aspergillus; species Aspergillus melleus. The sequence goes on from NW_025763377.1 coordinate 1,448,564, forward strand.
ATATTCCTGACAAGCGCCCCGAAGAGGCCTGGGATGACATCAAAGAGGCCAGTGCCAAGCGAGATCTCGAAGATTTTCGTGATGTATGTCCCTTTCTTGATGGAGGCCACCCGTATCCTGACAACAAAGGCTATCAATGTCTATTCCAAGGCTGTCCCCCAGGCCACTTTCGTCGACATCGAGAACAAACTGAGAGAAGACAATCTGAACTTTTACCTCATTGCCATGGTCAGTGACTTAGTGAACTTTCTCTTTTCTCAACGCAGCTGACAAATGTACAGGAGAGACAAGTGGAAGATTGCATCAGTCTCATCAATTTTCAGGGCAAGTTGAACTGCACCTATGTTGTCGGCTTCTTCTACAGTGCTAAGCCCCAGCGTGCACACCTTCGTGAGCGCTGGCCTCCTTCTGTTGAAGACAACCTTGAACGCCTTGGAGATGCCGGATTTCCGTTTGATCGCCAGGTTCCCAAGTGCCGTAACTGTGGTGGTAAGTAGACACCGTTATGCGAAGGACAACGCTGACAATATTTAGAGATGGGACATACTACTCGCGGATGTAAGCAAGAGTATGTCGCTCTGGGTTTCGAGAAAGTGGAGGTGAAATGCGTCAATTGTAGCGCCGTGGGACATCGTGCTCGCGATTGCCCTGAGCCCCGTGTTGATCCATTTGCGTGCCGAAATTGCGGGTATGTTTGTCCCTTGGATTAGTTACACTTGATGCTAACAGCACCAAGATCCCCTGAGCACAAGGCTTCAGATTGTCCTAATCCCCGCTCTGCCGATGGGGTTGAGTGCAGACGTTGCAACGAAGGTACAGTATACTCAGAAATGTTGGCGTGATTGCAGCTAATACGGTTTAGTCGGCCACTTTGCAAAGGACTGTCCTCAGGCTAGTGCTTCTAGGACCTGCCGTAACTGCGGGTAAGTCGAGGCTCGTCGCACGCATTTCGGAGGTCGAGCTAACGGAAAAGATCCGAGGACCACATTGCTAGGGACTGTGATCAGCCACGGGATGTGTCAACTGTGACCTGCCGGAACTGTGACGAGGGTAAGTGATGATGATTCCAACGGCTAACTGGGTGCCGGCTAAATATCGTCATCAGTGGGACATTTTAGTCGTGACTGCACCAAGAAGAAGGACTGGTCCCGAGTCAAGTGCAACAACTGCGGTGAAAGTAAGATTTTGTCCAATCGTCGCGGAGGTCTTGATCTTTAGCAGGAGACCGGCCCTGGCTAACCAACCTAGTGGGACACACCATCAAACGCTGCCCAACCGCTGGCGAGTCGGGTGAAATGGACACGGGAGACGCTGAGAACAACGACTTTGGAGGTGGTGCCGATAGTTGGAATCCCGGAGCAACCGAGTCCTACGACCAGCCTGAGCCCACCGACGGAGGCGGGGGAGGATGGGGTACCGGGGCCGCTACCAACGGTACTTGGGACTAGACAAAAGACACCGCGCCCGACAGCGAAAGCGATGGCGCGACACGGAATAAGATCGTCTGAGACGATGTCTGATGTCATAAGTCCACGTTCCCTGATCGTCATGAATGCGCTTTTCCCCTCGTCTTCTTTTCCACCGATTGTCCAACGACTGTTGTTCTTGTTTCGATTTCCTGTTCCGCCTTAGTTTGACCACACAACTAACTCGGCAACCTCTATTGCACTTCGCCAGATGACGGACGATGTCACGGCTGCCGGCTGGCCCGGGGGCAATTTCCACGGACCGAGAACTGGCATTTCGGGTGAGATGCAACATCAACCCGGTTTCTTCTTTATTCTCGGCCTCGAAGGAATGCAATTGCATACATAGTTCGCTTGGCAGAGTCGTTAGTCGGTTTTGTCGGTCCGGTTAGTTTTAGTGCGTCAGACTCGAGCAATGAACCAATTCATGCGTCTTCTTTTACAGTAGTCGCGTCTAATATCCTGTAGCCGTGATCTTTATCTAGATAGGTGTATAACACAGTCAAGTTTGTACCGATCATACGAGCAGACAACCAATCCGATCGATCGGCAAGAAAGGCCGATTCTATCGGGCGGAGAGATACCATGCGGCCTCCTGCCTTTAACCGTCTAGGTACTTACAGTATTCCGTCCGGTCTTGGCCCTCAGCCTTGGCTCTGTCTTGGTGTCTGTCCTAATCCCGCTTTCTGCGTGATAGTTTAGCCCCGTCGAATGGCATGTATGGGCACCTCTCACGAGAAGACGATAGATCGAGTCTCGGTGGCCTCTTTCATTCAATAGATTGAATTAGACGTCGGTGCTCAGGTCTGAGGTTTTAGCTAAGATTAATATATGAATTACAATTTATTGGGACTCGGAAAGGCAATGAATGAAGAGGGGTTCCTCATTTTAGAGTTTTAGGGTCAGGCGAGAGCATGTATATGGATTGTCTGTATATCGAATGATAGAAAGAAAAGAAAAGAATAGAACTTGGCATTAGAAATCAAACACAAACACTGAATAGTGAGAGAGAGGAAAACCAAATCCCCCTTGCATTTACCACTAATATTTAGCCTCGAGATAGTGGATGTTACATGTGCATGAATGTACGTGTGTATGTACTGTGCTGTGCTGTGCTGTGCTGTGCTCCGCTGGGCAGTACATACAGAGTTCGATCTACGTGCACTTCTAGAAGAGCTCTGTGGTCATTGATCTGTAGACAGAATGGTAACAACACATAGGCGGAAAGCAGTGAGAAGTACAGAGTCAGTCAGTCATCCTTTGACAGTATAGTATATCAAAAAAAGCACGTCGCATCAGCTCATTGTACATGTACGACACATTAGGAGGGGGTGGGAGGAGAGAATCATTCAATCTGAGGCTCTTTTGCGAACAACGACTCGTGAGCCAGCTAGCCAGTCAGTCAATAGTTGACGCAAGGGTATATAATCATATTATATTATAAAGTAGGTAGGAACCCGTCACTCAATCACTACTCATGATTAAATCATTTAGCCAATACCCCTGTCACAGTGTGTCTACTAGGACCGGATACCTACCTGGGGATCTGGCCAGTGGGTTAGATAGGTAGGAGACAATACCATGGTTAAGTAGTCGATCGCCTCGTTTAATTGTTTGTACTCAGAGTAATATGGAGGTGAATATGATCAACGACTTCAGAGAACAGTAACTAATATTAGGCGTGGGTGTATGTACAAAGCACGGGATAGTGATATTATGCAGATGCGGATGCACTGTAGGTGCGGAAGAATGAACAGATAGATAGATGAGAGACGTAAGGGATGTAAATCACTTATAGCAAATAATCGAACAACTATCACAGCGGAAATGGGTTGAGTCTGATATCATCCATGGACATTATGATATATATAAATGGGATCCCTTCCGGGGAAAATGGAGGTGCAATAAACGAAACGGTAACCCCTAGGCTATGGAGGCTCTCTCTTATGAGCTCTGTTTCTTTGCCAAATGGGCCGATGGATTGAGCACTATTACACTGTTGTCCGATATGGGTGGGTGAGATTCATGATCCAGATAAAATCGAATCAACCATTTCCCGTTGTCTAGCTAGGTAGTATCTAGGAAATTTCAGCTAATCTCCCTCAGTTCAATGCTGGGGTAGAGCGTACCCTCCGTGGTCCGCAGTCCATTCACACTAGTCAGATATTTGTTCGAATTCCGCCCCATTCTTCTTCATTTACTCGAAGAAGAAAGTAATTATCTACAGAACCTGTAAGGAATAGGCAGGAGCAGTATATTACCCGAGAAGGGATTCCCTAACTGAGTAATATCGAGGAAGAGTGGTATCTGTCCTTCGATTCTCGGAAAAAGAGAGAACAGACATACAGGAAGAGAGAAAGAGGATGGGCAGTCCGGGTAACCTTCTTCAATTCCCCGGGTGGCGTTAGGGTAAGCCGATTGGATAGGTACATGAGTTGCAATGGTCACGCAGGCGGAAAATGAAAAGAGGAAAGGAAAGGAGATATTCTGTAGACCCTCTACTTCACTGTTAGACTTAGGGCTGGATTATTCTTGGTAAAAAAAGTCAACGACAATTTATTATGTTTCCAGTGGATGCTCAGATCTCGCATACAACTTCCGGTGAGCTAAAGGAGGAAATAGAAATGCTACGTTAAATCATGTATTAAGACAGAAAAATATCCGGGGTCCGAGTCAGTCGATCATGCGGGAGTGAGTAAGTGGCTGTCAGGTCCGTGTCCCTGTCACGCGTTCTCACCCCATCTTTCCAGTTTCCCCGTAGGAAAAGAAATCCTGGAGTGATTCAAATCGGTGGCCAAAGCGATTGCGTTGGTTAGTTGATGGTGGGGGCAAATACACAAGTGTTTTCCGTAAAAGTAAGTACTACAGTAAGGTAGAGTTCTAAGGTCGGTAGATTCGGTAAGAGAATATGCAGCAAGGGGGAAGATTCTCATAATGCTAATCCAACATAAGATTGTTTTCTGGCAGTTCGTTTACCTTCCGGTGTACCTACACATAGAGAATGGTCGGCTGAGTGTTAGGTGTTAGTGCAAATCCATGCATAGAACTATGGACCACCGGGCAACACCACCTCAGACGACAAAATGACCTGCCCGGGAAGTCCGAAACAGGAAACCCGTTGGCAGGATGACAGACCGTTCGGCTGTGGCCGAAGGGAAAGGGACAAGGCAGTGCACGTTTCCGTCTTGTGGGAGGCCAAATCCAACTCCCTCTCTTTCTTGACACTCGACAAAGCAGGAAAGGAAAAATCCCCTCTAGCAAGTATCGACTAAACCACACTAGGCTAGCATGACCGGTGCTGGTTGGTTGGACGATCGTCTGGGCCTCCATCCTCGGGCCCTGGGGAAATGCGCCCGACCGACGAAAGGGAAAAGAGACGCGGCTGATGGTCCACGAAAGAGGGTGTGTGGCACTTGTGGTCACTGTGGTGTGAACCTGAACATGCCATATCGACTCATCGACCTAAGTGGGGTTTTTAGTCTGGGGATGGGCGTAACCCCAGCATTTAGCCTGTTAGCCTGTTAGCCCGTTAGGTAACCCGGACCCTCGGCCTCCGCAACACCCAGCGTGGTCGTCTATAGAGAGTTATTTTGAGTAGGACTTTGCATTTCTTGGGTTTGTCTTGGGAGATTACTGCAAGAGTCTTGTCCTTTGCTTGGGAGTGCTTGAATCATCCCTCAGCGTGCCTGTGCGAAAGGCTGAAGGATGCCGCGGGGGTACGATTGGTACGATGGGCACAACCCCCAGACCGTGGCGTTCTGGGCCGATGCTTCGGTGTCTGGGCAGTCTAGGATATACCATTTCTCCGCTCCGACGGGAGGGAAGCCGCTTTTTGTATGCTCTACACGGTAGTCTGTTGGGGAATTATAGAGAAGAATCGCCTCAAATTCACGGTTGCTCCACCGTGTCTCATCCATTAGCTGATGAAATCGCGATCAATCCATCTGTTCTCTAAACTGAAGCAGCCCGTCAGAAATTGCGGCCGTCTTCCTTGTTTCTGCCTAGATGCACGGTAGCGTTGGAAGTGGAGATGCACCATCCGCGCTCTGATTGGCGGCCAAGAAAGAGGAGAAATCGAGGACGGGGAGAGAATGACACAGAAAAAAGGCCGAGAACGTGGGAAAGGGTTACAACCTCATCTGTACTAGACGACTAGCCGTGCGGACGGGACCAAGAGTGTTTACCCACGATAATATTACGGAATGGCAGAGAGGCGCACATGGAAGGTTCTAGCAGAGGTGGTGTATAGACATTGAAAATATGATCTCAGACTATCAATTAAGAAATTATGAAAAGAATTGATCAATCCCATGGATGTATAACCGTCCAGCCTCAGGTAGAATCAAAAACCCATGGCAAAAAGGGCACGACGTCACCCATGGCGGATAGGGCCGAGGAAGTGAACTGAGCGCCCCTCCTTTCCTTCCCTCTGGCCAAAATCCGGAGTCTCCAAGTCCCCGGATTCATGAATAATCGCGACTGGGTCGGGTGGAGATTGCTGGTATCGGGTGGTACGGTGACATGTAACGGGTCAGTTGAGCAGGTCGATGACGATGATGGATCTTTCTCTCGCGCTCAACCACGCGAAGGACCACGCGAAGGGTGTTGGATGTGAAATGGAGGGCAGAGCTACTGCAAGCGACAGAATCCAGAACAGTCATCGGAGAGCAAGCTTCTGGAAGGAATGGACGGAGGAATATCAGTTTCCATTCTGGTTCTTGGACATTTGGACTTACACGGAGTACGGCGATTCCGTAGTACGGAGGTGCTCATTTGAATCTCGAGTAGGAATAAATTAATTAATTCAGAAAATAAAGACAACGAAAAAGGAAAAAGAAAAGAAAAGAAATAATAAAAGGAAGCCATTGCAGGATACCTTTACGGAGTCTCAGTTACACAGACAGTACCAGATGGTATTCGGTTTGTCCAGAACGGGCTAGACTGCACGCACAGCATTGGGTGGAGTGGAGACTTCCCTGTATCGTGCAGACACGCCTTGCCTGTTCGGGCCGACAGAGGGCCAGTTCAGCCCCCGCCGATCCCATCGTGGACGTCCGTCGTCATTTCGGCCATGCGACCTGCTTTTGCGGAGTGGTCTCTCCCCGAGGTCTTTAGCCTACCGATGCACTTCGGTCCACGGACTACACCCAACGTCGGCCTGGAAGTGGAGATCTCTCTGTCTCCCCTCTTTGGCCGGTCTGGTACGGCCAATCGCACCAACCCAGTCCGTCTGGAGAGTCAGGAAACTCGGGGGAAACATACAGTCGTCGCGATTCCGTCGTCTACCGGGCTACCAGTGCTTTGCATTCTCTCGATCCGGAGATGTGGAGACATCGGCCTCTCACCACAAACCAGTCAATCCAATCATCGTACCGTCTGATCGTTTGCGATAGTCAGATGCTAGGTAGGTTCTATCTGTACAGTCTTCTTCCGTGGAAGTTAATTTGGGGGCACCTGTTCGGGCCTGGAAATGTCGCGGCGTCATTGGCCTGTTGGCCTGATTGGGATTATTATTTGTTTCATTATTTTATTATTCTTTCGTTTCTTTTCTGTTCTCGCGGATTTAATTATTCTTCTTCCTGCCTAGTCAATGTACTTCCTTTACCCTCCAGGAACTCATCCCGGTCTCTGGCTGTCCCGGCGCCGTTTATAAACCCATTCTCCTCCCCCGTGTAACCTCTCCGTTGATCTTCTTCCTTCTTTCCTTTTAACCTTGTTTCTCCCGATCTCTGTCATACCCTTCTTCCTCGAGAGGTCATCCTTTTAGACATTCTCTTCTCTTCCTCTCATGAGTCTACCTCTTTTTCCTGGTGCTCCTTAATCAATTCCCATAGGGAGTCGGAATTACTTGATACAGAGATCCGGCCTACACTTCACCATGGCGCGCAGTTACTTGGGCCTACAGGGCGGCAAGCTGCAAGTCGCTATCGGCCTCATTGCCGGTATGGACTTCTTGCTGTTCGGATACGATCAGGGTGTCACCGGTGGTCTCTTGACCCTCGAGTCGTTCATCAAATACTTTCCTACAATCGCGACCAACGGTGACTACTGGAACAGCTTAACGGCCGCTGAGCAAAGCGCTCAGTCAACTCGTCAAGGTGTGTCCAACTTTTTTTCTCTCTCTTCTCGCCTCAAGCTGACTGAGTATATCAGGTATTGTTGTTGCTGCTTACAACTTGGGATGTTTCGCCGGTTCGATTCCCACCATCTGGGTGGGTAATTGGTTGGGTCGTCGGAAAACGATCTTTGCTGGTTCTTTCATCATGGTTATCGGTGCTCTGCTGCAGACGACCGCCTACCATCTGCCTCAGCTTATCGTCGGTCGTCTGGTTACTGGTTTCGGTGAGCCTTTTCTTTCCAGATCATTTGTACAATATTATTGGTGCACGTCAAAGATCGCTAACCACTCGCATCAGGAAACGGCATGAACACCTCGACGGTGCCTACTTGGCAATCCGAGTGCTGCAAGTCTAACCGACGTGGTCAGCTGGTCATGATCGAAGGTGCCATGATTACCTGTGGAATTACCATCAGCTACTGGATCGACTTTGGTCTTCTCTTTGCCGACCCTAACGAGGTTGCCTGGCGATTCCCATTGGCCTTCCAGATCTTCTTCGCCGCCATCATCCTGGCCTTCGTCATGTTTCTCCCGGAATCCCCTCGCTGGCTCGTGCTGAAGGGCCGCGAGGACGAGGCGCAGGAAGTGCTGGCCGCTCTGCTCGGCGACGAGGCCGACGAAACCTTTGTCCAGACCGAATTTACCGCCATCAAGGCCACCGTGCTGGAGATGGCCAAGGGCTCCTTCCGCGACATGTTCACCATGGACGAGAACCGCCACTTCCACCGAACGGTGCTCGCCTACGTCAACCAGATGTTCCAGCAGATCTCCGGTATCAACCTGATCACCTACTACATCCCCGTGGTGTTGGAGAACCAGCTGGGAATGAGCCTGATCAACTCCCGTCTCATCGCCGCCTGCAACGGAACCGAGTACTTCATCGCATCGTGGGTGGCCGTGTTCACCATTGAAATCTTCGGTCGCCGCAGTCTGATGCTGTTCGGTGCTGCCGGTATGTCGATCTCCATGGTGATCCTTGCCATCACGGCCAGTATTGCGAACTCGGGCGCCAACGTCGCCTGTACGGTGTTCCTGTTCGTGTTCAACACCTTCTTTGCCATTGGCTGGCTGGGCATGACCTGGTTGTATCCGGCCGAGATCGTGCCTCTGAAGATTCGTGCGCCTGCCAACGCTCTGGCGACTTCGTCCAACTGGATCTTCAACTTTATGGTAGTTATGATCACGCCGGTTGCTTTCCAGAACATCAAGTACCAGACCTACATTATTTTTGCCGTGATGTAAGTTTTTTTGCCCTTACATCAATATGATTCGAAGACTAACCGGTACAGCAACGCGGCTATTTTCCCCGTCGTCTACTTCTTCTATCCCGAAACAACTCGCCGATCCCTGGAAGAAATGGACCGCATCTTCCGCAAGACCAAGAGCGTGTTATCCCTGGTCAAGACCGCCCGCGACGAGCCTCACATGTACGGCAAAAAGGGCGAGCTTCTGCACACCCTGGCGGATGTGGAAGACGACGCGGTGCGTCGTGCCAGCGTGCTGAACCACGCCCACAAGTCACTGGAAAAAGACAGCGACGAGAACGTGAGCGTGGAGCATCGCCATGATGCAGAGAAGGCGTGATCCAATAGACGGCATGCTTATTCTTGTGGATGATACCATTATTTTTTTTTATGAATTTTACATCGTTGTGCTTACGATGGAGGGAGGCCCCTTGCATCGGGCACAGGTTGCAGGAGGCATTCGCCTGCATGATCCTAGCTACCCTTACTTCTCACTTATACCCATGTCATGTCGCTTCATGTATAATTAGATACCAGTTGAGGCTGAGAATCTATTATTGGTTATGACCATATATTTTATCTGTAGGACAACACCAAGGTAGGGGGAATTACATCCAGGATGATTGACCCAGGGGCCCTGTGACTAGCCCTATCTTTATCACCACGCCCTTAGCTTACACAGTACTGTACGTATTGCAAGCACGAGAGAAAAACCGAACACCTCGATCTAGACCACGCCACCAGTTTGGCCTCACCCCCTGTTGAAAGCGATTGGGTCGACCCGTTACACCGTGACACCCTAGTGATGCACCTGTCCGAAGTGCAGTGCATGTGGCAACCCCCCTTACTCCTGAGGCCTCCCTTGCTTCGGCTTACTCTCCAGCAAGCAGTCTCGGGAAGCCTCGATGCGACTGGTGTCTGGAGTCTGGACGGTGGAAATGAAGATTACATGCCGACTGCTGACTCGGGCGGAGGGCTCGGCCGAGATGAAATGGACATTCCGAGTATTCGGTATTGTCTGGTTCATGTCAGTGTATCGGTATCCTATATTGAAAGCGTCGTTTTCACGATCGACCTCGACCAAGTCCCGTTCATATCCACAATCCGCATCGCATACCTACCGGCTGCACCAGATGCGGACTGTCAGCGGTCGAGATCCGGGTGGAGACGATCTTCCTCCCGTACTTTCTTTCGAGTCAGGTCGACCGCATGCGGAAGGCCGAGATCTGAGGAATGTGGTGAGATCTGGATGAAATATCCGTGGAATGTATTGCCATAATCAATTCCCAAGTCTGGAGTAGTTAGTTACCATTGGGGCTCAGTGTTGATTGTAGAGATAATCGTTAATTATCTGATCGTACTGCAGTTAGAACTTAGAACTGTTAGGTAGTGGAAAGTGGATACGCTGGTTAACATTTTAGCTCGCAGCTTTACCTACCTTAACTTACCGGGCGAACGCATGGAGAAGGACACGGGAAAGTGTTGACTTGACTGTTGGCGGTTGAGTCACGCCGATCGACCAACTCCAACGCGTTCACCGGGAGAGATGGCCTTCTCAACAATCAGCCAGATGATTCATCGCCAGACAGGAAGATTGAGGATAAGACCACTCGGAATGGTATCTTGACAGCCAGTGTCTCCGCATCGTTGACGGTTGAGACGATCACGGTCTCTGATTGGCTGTGTGGGACTCCGACGGTCGGCATCTTAGATTTTTCTTCTTTTCCGATCACTTTTCCTTTTGACATTCTGGACTGCGTTCCTTTTCGTAAGACCTCGGTTGTGGCAAGTATCAAGCTTAATATTGTTCTTTCTGCCAGACCCGTCCGGACAGTCCCGTGATCAGCTCGGCTATCGTCAAACTTATCGTCATTCAAATCAAATCAATCAATCAATCAATAATCAATAATCAATAATCAATCAGTGCCTCATCCCGGCAGTCGCAATCTAAATCCCATAGTCTGAAGATTACTTCCCCTGCCATGTCCCCTGTGCAGGTATGTTATTGGCTCCGGTCCATCGGAGAATAATCCCCAGTGTTACACCCTCAATTCTTCTCGTTCGTCCCCTCCGAGAAACCAAGAAACTAATTAAATACCGCAGGGTTAACGGCGCAACTTGTGTGGATCGACAGTCCCCCTCGTTCGAGAGTCCAGATCTTCTCCGTCGACGTGCGGGGTTCGAGGTTTTTATTTCTTGATCTTCGGTCGCTTTCTTTTCTTTCACCGGTGGCTGTTGCTTTACCTTCTCTCTTCATATTAAAAGTTCGTTTGCTCCTTCTGCAGCGCTTCTGTGGTAAGGTTGTGGCGTCCAATGAACGAACCCTCGGAATTTCACTAACCAGCTTTTTTTTAGCCTAATCATGTCGTCAACGCAATACCCCCCGGTCGACGACCGGGATAAACACCCGCCCGAGAACATTCACGAAGGCGATCAAGACAGTCGCGATGATCTCGAGTCGGGCGAGCCTGATGTCGCCAACATTGAGCGCATCTACCGGTGAGTTGAAGTTGGAGCCAGAAAGGTCCGGAAAGGAAACTGACCGGCGCAGGAAATTGGACTTTCGCATCATCCCCGCCTTCTGGGTGCTGTATTTCCTCTGCTCCGCTATTCGATCGAATGTTGGGTTGGCGCAGACTATGAACGCCGACGTCGGGCATGATCTCGGGTCTGTCTTGAATTTGACGCCGCATCAGATCTCGACCGGGTTGGCTTTGTTTTATGTGTGTTATGTTGTGTTTGATCTGCCGTCTAACCTGATCATGACGCGGTTGAGCCCGCACGTCTGGATGAGTCGGATTGTCATCAGCGTGGGCATCATCGGGGCGTGTATGGCGGCGATGAAAGCCGCCTGGAGTTTATAGTACGTCTTCCACCCGATACATGACAATACAAACCCAAATACTAACAATCGCAGTCTCCTCCGTCTCCTCCTCGGTGTCGTCATCGCCGGCATGTGGCCCGGCATGGCCTACTACCTCACCCTATTCTACCCCCCCTCTCGCACCGGCAAACGCATCGGCCAATACTACACGGCCGCGCAAGTCTCCGCCGCCGTCGTGGGTCTCGTATCGGCCGGATTCCAGAAGATGGACGGCGCGCACGGCCTCGTCGGCTTCCAGTGGATGTTCCTCGTGTACGGCGTCATCACCGTCGCCGTCGGCATCGTGCTGCTCTGGTGGCTCCCCGACCGGCCCACGGCGCCTGGCGAGCAGCCTCCCCAGCGCAAATACCTCTGGTGGATCCCGCGCAGTCCGCCGGCGCTGACCGGCCGCGACGCCGAAATCCACTACTACGATCTGAAGCGCGTGTATCACCGTCCGCAGTGGACCTTGCGTGATCTCACGCGGGTGCTGCTGGACTGGCGATTGTGGCCGCTCTTGATCATGTACTTTGGCGTGGTGGGCGTGGGCATCGGCGTGCAGAACTACGCCACGGTTATCATCAAGGGAATTAACCCTAGTTTGAACGGGATTGACTTGAGTCTTTTGACTGCTCCGATCTGGATCGTACGTCCCCTCATCTATCTCAACCATCTCATCTCAACTACATACTAACCTGACACTAAACAAAAGATGGACCTAATCGCCATCCTCCTCGTCACCCCCCTCTCCGACCGCTTCCACCGGCACCGCGCAATCTTCTTCTCCATCCCGGTCTGCTTCCAAATCCTCGGTCTCCTCCTCACCACGTACGCGGGAACCGCCTCAAACAGCTGGCCCCGATACGGCGGCCTGCTCATCGTCGGCTTCGGCCTCGGCCCCACAGTCCCCATCACGATGACCTGGACCACCGAGATCTTCCAGCCGCGCCACGGCGAAGTCGGCGTGGCGGCCGCGTCGGCCGTCGTGTCGGGATTGGGGAATCTGGGCTCGATCCTGACGACATATGCGTTGTATACCGGGTGGGCGAGCGACTACGAAGCCGAAGGACGGGCGAAGTATCGGAAGAGTAATCTGGTGATGGTGGGGATTTTGTGTGCGAGTATTCTGGCGTCGGTGGTGATGGAGGTGTTGTTGAGGGTGGTGGAGGGGATGAAGAGGAGGAATAGGAATGGAGGGGATGGAGCGAGTGGGAGTGAGGATGGGGAAGGGAAGATTGTGGATGGGGCGGCGAGGAGGGAGAGGGAGCAGAGGGGGTTGGATGGGTTGTTTCGGTTTGGGATGTTCAAGAGGGGGTAGGAATTGGGGGGATTTGGTGTCTGATTATGAAGGTATGGGGTAGAAAAACCGTGGTCTTCACTTCAATTATAAGGTATTTCCATAGTAGCGTTCCTAATGGGGAAAGCGCTCTTAACATCATAATACATAATCTATAAGATAGCCTCCTCGCCTGCTTCAACAGTAGTTTTGATTAAATTCCTTTCGCACCCTTTGGCATGATCCAGATGGCTCTGGAAGCGTTACACAATTATCACATAAGCATTGGGAGATGTATTTAGCTACATCAATGATATTGATATCCTCTGCTCAACAACGCCGCCGTCACAGAAGGAACTAAGACCTCTTCACGATTAGCCAGGGTACAAACATCTCTATCCTATCTGCCAGTATAGCTCACATAGCCCACTTGGATCATGACGGTGGTAGTGCAAGTGGCTGCCAATCCGCCGGTAGTCCACCGTACAGTACACGAAACCGCCCAGATAGGGAACTGGATTCGGAGGAGGATCTGTATACGAAACAGCGATAGGCTTCCCTCATATCCCTCCTGTCTTTGCATGATAGCTCATACATAGCTCTCGTCCAAGTCCTCAGGCATTGTCGTCGTATAGGTTATCCTGCAACAAGTCCTTTTTATGGGATACAGACAGCATAATGAGTCCGAAAAGTCATCAAATGACGGCCGGATATTATTGAATTGCTTGAACATGGTCTCGCTTTGCGCGCGCTTTTGTCGTATTCTTGATCTCTGGCCAGTCTGGATGTTTATTTCGAAAATCTCGTTCGAATCGTGTGCCTGACCGCCTCTTTTTTCCCTGTTAAACTGAAGCGCGAAATAACTGCATTAGGGAGCGTCAAACAAGACTATATGATGCATGATTGCATGGCTCTTACATGAGTTGAGTACACAAGTACACAATATTCTTGATCGAGCTTATAGGTTGAACATTGCAGTCAAAGTTGAATTTAACATTATCCGAACTAAGAAACCAAGCCACCTACTATACAGTTTAATATCCATATCCTAGGTATTATAATCCAATCTATACTCCTCTCCATACACTATACAAATCACAACCTCACCCCTTCTCCATAACCATTTCCCACTAATCCCTCTCCTTCCATCCCTTATAATCCGGCAAAACCCACCCCTTCTCCCCCTTCGCCTTATAAATCTCATCCCTCACCCACCCCCCAAACGTATCCACCCTCAACCACGAACAAACACCTAGCATGGCATTCCACAGCCCGACACCGAGCTTCGTCTCGGGCAGCGAATCCCATGCACTTTTGCCTTCGGAGAGGTCTTTCTGGATGTAGGTTATGAAGGGACGGAGGGTGCGTTCGTAGTTGAGGATTGCCTTTTGTATATCGGTGTTGGAGGTGGTTGTTGATGTTGATGAAGACTCCGGTGTGGATTTGGTGGGCTCGGATGAGGATGACGGAAGAGCTCTGGTAGGTTCTGCAGTGCAATATTTCCCAATCTCTCCGGCCAGGACATACGCGCCGACCACCCCCGCCGTGGTTCCCATGCCTGTCGTCACGGAGGGTGCGTACGCTGCGTCGCCGACGAGGACGATGCGCCCGCCTGTGTAGCTGGTCGGGTCCCCATCCGCCCCAGTTCCAGGCTCCTCTGCGGTAATAGCAGAAGCAGAGGCAGAAGCAGAGCCAGTCGAACTCGAACGCAAAGTCGAAGGCAAAGCACTCAAACTCGACCACCCCTCCATCTTCACAAACCCAATCCTCTCACAATAAAAATCCTCCGCCTCCTCGAGCGCCTTCATCAATCGATCTGTCTCCCACCCTGCGCTTTCGAAATGCCGCATCAGGAGCGCTTTCTCCTTGGCTGGATCCATGTGTCCTTGTCTGAGCTCCGCGAAGGCAGGACTGTCGGTGCGGCAGAAGAGGTAGACTTGGATTCGGTGGGGGTGGTGGCGGCGCGTGAAGATTGCTCGTTGAGAGGGGGCCAGGTAGACGGTTCCAATTAGCTTGTTGGAGTCGGAGTCCGGGGTTGGTTGGGTAGATTGAGATGAGGAAGAAGAGGGAGTGTCAGGGAGAGGAGGCCACGATGTCGTGAAGAGACCCGCATACACACCCAGAGGCTTGAATGGATCTGTCTGTCCATCATCACCTTGATCCAGCTGTGCATGCTGCTGACCCTGAGACAGCCGTCTCTGCCGCTCCCTCTCCGCAATCAACAACCCCCTAACCTTCGAATTCTGACCATCTCCCCCAATCACCAAATCAAACTCTTCCTGCTCGCCCGTCGAGAACCGCACATCCACTCCATCCACCCGTTCACGCAATCCCTCAATCGACGTCCCAAATCGATACTCCACCTTGCCCTTCCCTTGCCCCTGCTTCAGACCCTTCTGAGCAGAATCAAACAACAACCGACACAAATCCCCCCTCATAACCTCCCACTCAGTAGTCAGAGACGTCTTCCTCTCCTTCCCCTTCTTTCCAGTTCCAACCCCAGTCCCACCACCCCCTTTAATCTGTGCTGCATCCCCCCCAGAAGAAACAGGAAACCAAGCCCTCCTCCTCCCCACCTTATCAACAACCTGAATCCCTTCCTCTTGGATCGTCTTCGCCTTGAGTGCCCCCTCAAGGCCCATCCGTCGAATCACTTCCACACCCGGGCCGCGGAGGTCGATTTGTAACCCTGTGTCGCGGAGGGTTGGGGCGCGCTCGAGGATCGTGAGGATGTGGCCTTGGCGGGTTAGGAAGTGGGCGAGGGTGTTGCTTGTTATGCCGGCGCCGGAGAGGAGGATTTTCATTTTGATTTTTGGTTTGTTTCGTGGGTTGTGGGATGGGGTTTGAAGGGAGATAGATATGTGTTTTGGGAGGTTTTGGAAGTTGGTTGGTTGGTTGGTGGTGAGGTTTGTCAGGTGAGTGAATGAGTATAAGTGAGATAAAAGAGTATAAAGTAGAATATAGAATAACAAATAACAAAAAGTCAAATCCGATAGAAACACAAAGTATCTAACTGCCCTTTTCGATCTGAACGAATCAATGAAATCAAGCTAAGTAGCTATACTTATACCCCTACTCATCATGACAACATACTCCATCCCCCAACTACAACTCCCAACTCATCTACCAGTTATGTGTAAGTCAGCTCGGCCGAGCTCGGGATATTCCCTTCTGCTCTGTACAGTACCTACAAATCTACCAAAGATCCTTCATATGCATGTACCTAAAGTAGACGCTTATATCCGAAGGATTCGGGAATTTCTAGATTCGAACACATCTCCGAGGGATTCGGGCTAGTTAGATGGAACTAGATAGAGTATAGTGTGTATTTATTCATTCGTTCAGTTGTATGTTATGATGTAGGTAGTTGATTTAACTATACGACATAGTTATTATGTTATGTTATGTTGGGTAGTTCGCTGATCCTATCCTGGTCATGGATATGAGAGGAAGGAGATGTAATGTAATCCGTACGGTTTCTGAAGGGCAGGGAAGGATAACTTCAGCTCGGGTTAATGTATTAAATGTATCGTAAATGTCTGAAGATTTGCTTAATTGAAGGAAACAAGTTTTTGACCAGTACTGACTATGACTACAATACTCGATTCATCAAGCTCAGCTATGACCATCAGGTAATAATGTAGTTGTCATGCAACATGTAGACTCCATTCACATGCAATCCTTCTACTGCAGGTTTTGTGCAGTCTGTCAATCTGCTTATAACAAATGGATTAACACTAGAGGTACTCCGTATATGCAGACAGATCCTGATGATTAGTGATCGATGACATGTGGATCATTCTGACGAGTCTAGACTCATCTGTCTGTAGGAGTTCAGTGGATGACACTGTTTACTTCCATGACTTACGCAGGCAGATCGACCAAGTCTGCCCTACACTGTTTAATTTGATTTCAATCTGATAATTAATGAGTGATATTGGTACACTATCTACTGACAAGTATAGCTATTTTCGGTTTCTGTTTTTGACCCATATTCATTCCTATGGTCCATTTCACCTCTGTGAGAGAATGATTCTTCTATGTTTGCCGTAACACATAACACTAACAAAAAACAATGCAAGCATGGAAAACGAACGTAGATGGCAACCTGGCATCTTGGAGTAAAGAAAGAAACCCGGAACCAATCTAATAGACCAGGATAAGAAAAAAGAAAACCACAAAAATAAAATTCTATGTTTTCTCCCGACTGCCAAGGCTGCTTCCCTCAGTTCTGCTCCCATATGACGCCGGAGGGTATACGAGTTGCTAAGAAACAAGGATTTAAAGGCCACCGCAGAGCTGTTAAATCAGAGTTAGCAATGTTCTTTTTTCGGATGATATCAGCAGAACTTACAGTCTCAACGATGATACCAGTGATCTGGTAAGGGCAAGCATTACTGGCAGGGCGACGATCTTCAAAGTATCCCTTGCCATCCTTGGCACATTGGCGGGGAATACGGATCGATCCGCCACGGTCGGCAACGCCGTAGCTGAACTTGTCGATGTTGCCGGTCTCGTGACGGCCGGTCAGACGCTCCTCGTTGCCCTCACCGTAGACGGCAATGTGCTCAACGTGACGAGCCTCCAGCTTCTTCATGGCGGCTTCGATGACCTTCATACCGCCATCGGCACGCATCGAGGCGGAGGAGACGTTGGTGTGGAGACCAGCTCCGTTCCATTCACCCTTGATGGGCTTGGGCTCGAAAGAGATGCGGACACCGAACTCCTCGGCGACACGGTGGAGGATGAATCGGGACATCCAGAGGTGGTCACCCACTGTTGTTGTTAGACATGATCAGATGAATTATCAAGAAGAGGGACTCACTCTCAATTCCGCCGCAGGGACCGACTTGGTACTCCCATTGCGAGGGCATGACCTCGGCGTTGATACCGGAGATCTTGATACCAGCGTACAAGCAAGCACGGAAGTGAGCCTCAACAATATCACGGCAGTAGACCTTGCCGGTTCCAACACCGCAGTAGTAGGGGCCCTGGGCACCGGGGAAACCTCCCTTAGGCCATCCGTACGGCCAGCCATCGCTACCGAGGAGAGTGTATTCTTGTTCCAGACCGAACCAGAACTCCTCCTTGGCGTTGGCCTCCATCAGGCGGTTGGCATCGTGACGGTAGTTGAACTTGTTGGGGGTTCCATCCGAATCCCAGGTCTCGCAGAGGACGAGGATGTTGTCACCCAGACGGAAGGGATCGGGGTAGATGGCAACGGGACGGAGGTAGACATCGGAGTTATCGCCAGGGGCCTGACCCGTCGAGGAACCGTCAAAGTTCCACTCGGGGAGTTCGTCAACAGACTGAACGGGCTTGGAGAGGGTCTATAGAGACAAGACGTTAGCCATTGTATCGAGAGGGGCATGGTTGGTCACGTGGAGCGGGTGGATGCAGGGGCAGGAAGCCAAGGGCCCCGTGCGCAGGCTTATCGCAGGATCAAGTCGACCAGATAAGAGGATCTTCGATCTGTTGACCCGCCAACTGCACCATCACCGTCCACATCCACATCCACCAGATTTGCCGCAGTTTGTGAGCAAAGATTGAAGGATCAGGCATACCTTGGTCTTGCTGCGGCAGCCACCGACAGCGTCAATCCAGATGTATTCGGCTTGGACAGCACCCCGCTGGTCGAGGGCCATGTACTTCATGAGCTGTTGCCAGCGCACATAATGTTAGTCTGACTGTTTCCTCTGACCGCAAGCGGCTGAGAAAAAAGTATAGGTATTAATAAGAAGAACGCACATTCTCCGTGTTGGAGATGGTGGTCGATTCGGCCTGGGTGAGTCATTAGCACAGTTCGGTTGATCGACCGTGAGATCGACAAAGTGGGTGTTAACATACCATGATGAATTAATGTGTAGGTAAAGATGGGAAAAGGTTAAGTTTTCAAGATTCAGCTTGCAGCAAGCAGAGCGAATTCAAGTCACTGATCAATCAACGAGTTCGATACTGCAGTAACAGACGAAAGCGGCAAACAATCACAAAGATTGAAGATAGCACGGATAGAGAGAGATAAGTAATTCCAGAGAATTCGATAGAGAGAGGAGAGAGGGAATATGCGAGGAAAGGAAGAGAGTGGAAAGCGGAATGAAATATGGAGGAATGGAGATGTGAGATACAATGAAACTGTGGGTGGGGGGGGGAGATGCTTTAAATTTAAGGAAAGAAAGGACGGAGAGCTTTTTTTGGGGGATGCGAGAGGGGGGCAAATTCGGTGCCAAATCGGGAATGGCGGGAAGTGGATTTGAAAATTACCGTAATGAAATATTTTTAGTGCGCGTCGGTTGCCAAAAGTGGTTTGCTTGCACTAACTAAAAGTCCCGCCTTGTTGCTGCCAGACCGAACCCGTCTGGCCCTCTATTTCGGTCGATCGATCTTCATCAATGTGTCATGGTTTGCTGCTCTGCTCTGCTGTTGTTTCAGTCGATATAATTAGGGAATAAAAAAATAGAACAGGTCAGGAAAAAGGCGCACGTAGAATCCTGAATACCGAAAGTAACGGACAGGCCAGAAGCGTCCATAAGATGGCGGTGCGGCAAGGCTGCAGCTTCGACCAGGGTCGTCGTACGCCACAGTTTTCCACTCGGACTCCTACTCTACTAGATTGCTATCAATAGACCTACGGAGTATAGAATATAGTATAGAATATACTATTACGGAGTACGGAGTACAATACTCTCTACAGACTATCACCGACATGAAAACGGACATCCCAATCAGGCAATGCAATGCTCCAAAAATGACTCCCCCTTTCTTCCCTGGCCGGGGCAACCCGTCAGGCATGCACACACGTACTCCGTCTGCGTGCATTGCACTTGCAGCTAACATGTAACGACGAACTCTACGCTGATAGGCAAATGCCTCGATTCCATCCGGATGCCAACCTATTCTAGACGAGTCGATGCAACGATCCATCCATCTGGGACGGGTCAGCTTGCTGGGATTTCCCCGGATAATCCCACCCCACGCCACGGTGATCCAGTTGCCCAGTGCCCAGTGTCCCTATCATGATCATTCTCGATCCCACCATTTTACTTCCATAGATATCTGACCCTCGAATAGGATGGGAGATGTTTGAAAAAAGCAACGAGCAGATGGCCTGATCCGTAGCGTCCAGGTCAGCCCCGGAGATAGCGACACGAATACGTTGCTAACGGGTATTATCAACAGCGACCGGGATGGTGGTGCATATCAGCTGCAGGACCCGAGTAGTTCGAACGTTGAATGCACCTAATCTGATAGATCTGGTTTCTATTGGCAGGAGGGGAGTATGGCGTTCAGGTAATAATCTGGAAGTAACTAGTTAATCCTCTGGTATCGGTCCTATCACTGAGGGGATATATAGCACGGGTAGAACTCCTTCTGGCATGGTGATAAGGAAGACTACTCGAGTCGACGATGCCAAAAGTACGAGTATAGCATGATAGCAATCATATCAAATCCAGGTACCGTAGTTACCTGTACCTGCGACTTATCAAGAACGCATCCCAATAAATTAATTCCTTATCAAGTGCCCCTCAAAAGGACCCCCGCCATGTCGCGTGGGTGGGTCATAGCGCGTCTGCCGGTTTTGATTTTTCTTTTTGACTCATTTAATGAAATTCAGAAATCCCTCGTGCACACTTTCTTGGGAGGGAAAAAGAAATCCTGTTTGAAGCTAGTTCTTCCTCCGGGAAAATACTACTGGATAGAATTGAGCCGTCAAGCTAAGACAGATCAAATATCCAGTATCACTATCGCTATCAACATCTGGAAATCTCGACCTTTCTTACCACCCGGTATCTCCATTACAACTGCCCAGCCTCAATCAATACACGACACACCCCGGCCACTCTTTTTTTTTCTTGTTCATTTCCCATTTTTACCTAAGTATGACCCGTGATGTGGGGCGATGGCAAAAGATTCTCGAAAAGGCGAGAGAGCCGCCGACCGCCGTACGGTGGCCGGTGGCCCCGAGACCGGCTTAGTTAGTCAGGTTTATTCTTAGCTTTACTGTACACTGAATACTGCGTGCTGTGTAATGGAAGTAAAGTTCCCACTTTTCTTTTGTTGCCCTAATTCTTTCTATCCTCGGGTTGTATTTGAATTTCCCCATATTCTACGGAAGAACTTCACGGATGGGTTTCCCCGGTGGCAAAAATTCTGATTCACCATTGGCAATGGATTCATAGCCCAGGGTTCATCTGCTAGGCTTCCGATCCCGTTTGCTTGGATCATCGTCATATTCATGGCATTTCCCCTCTTTCGTCGCGCCGAGCGTGTGAGGGACGACTGCGGTAGCAAATGACAGGGCGTATACAGGAGATGGTTGCTGGGGAGTCGGAAGATTCAGGAATACTCCGGCAATTAGCTGTGACGTCTGCTTTGCATCTGTACTGTGTGTAGGCAGCTGCGATGGTTGCAGGATATGTATCAGCAACTGCACAATACATCTACAGTACGTATGCATCGAGACATCAAACCAGAACGATTGGTTCAGCCCTGTGGATGACAACGACAGAACTAAGGGTAGCTTCTCTACAGTAGCTGTCTCTCTAGCACTGAGAGTAGCTCAGAATTTTCATTCCGGGCCCGATTACACTTTACATTCCCAATCAGTTCATTGTAAGACAAAGTGGTTTGAGAATTAAAAATAGCGAGGCTAACGAATACATTGATTCAAATTGCATTCAATACAGCTTGTATTTTCGCTTTTCGCTATTCCTTATCAGCTGCGCCGCGCCTGGTCTCAAATATAGACGAGGGGATATAATAATAGATCATCCATCGTGGCGCTGCACCACTAGCCGAGATGGGTTAGCGGGTCTGATTCTCAAGGGCAGAGTCGTGACTCGACTCGTGCATCTATCTCTCTTTGACTAGGTAACATAGGTATTCTTTGTCCGACTGATCCCCGAACGTGAACGTGAACTGGGCTGTCAGGGGACGCGAAAAGAC
Source organism: Aspergillus melleus (assembly GCF_016097325.1). Taxonomy (NCBI): domain Eukaryota; kingdom Fungi; phylum Ascomycota; class Eurotiomycetes; order Eurotiales; family Aspergillaceae; genus Aspergillus; species Aspergillus melleus. The sequence continues at coordinate 1,470,474 of NW_025763377.1, forward strand.
CAAAACCTCTCCGTATGGAGGCAGAAACAGCCGAGCAAGTCCCAGGAAATTAAAAAGGCCCAAAGGGGGAGAACCACCAAAGCAGGCTCGGCAAATCGCATCGCACAACCCCAAACCCCCAACGGACGGATTTGGTATAAAATATCCCTCATTCACGCCCTTTGATAGGGACTAATTCTCACCGCCGATCAAAAACTGCGCGGTTTATTGGAATTTCTCAGATTGAAATTTTAATAAGTCTAGGGGTGAAAGCCCATGACTTGTGCACACCCTCCCTCCACCGACTTCCTCAAAGGATAGAACGTAAAACCTAAAACGCAACAGAAACAAAAAAGAAAAGAAAAAAAAAGCCTCATCAGCCAAACAAAGGCAAACGAGGGACTCCGCCGCCCCGAGTCTCTTATCGTGGGCCGCTGATTGGCTCTGGGCCGAGGGATCGTGACAAACGGCGCTGACTGACCTCGGGCCGAATCAGAGGCAAGGAATATTTCATTATTCACGCGGACATTTCAATAATAGGGATTAATTGGAATTGATGGTAATGTTGGGCATGGTTCAGAGAGGTTGTCAGATCGGAGGGATCAGATTCATGGTGTATTCTCCGTTTTGGGACGTTGCTGCGGCGGACTAGAGTCTGCTTTTATCGAGGTGCAGCTCTTTGAACTTACTTCTAGTGAGTATAGACTATACACTATAGAATAGGAACCTGAGGTATCCGATGGAGAATTGCAAGATACATTGAATCATCCTCTATCCCAGTTCCCAAAAGGTGGAGGTACATACGTCGATGGTAGGTCAGTCAATGCAAGATACTCTCATCTCATGGCAAGTCACAAGCTTATCCGCCTTGCCGAGCGGTTACTTGGAAATGATGTAATATCCAGCAAGGTAGGACTTTGAAGTACATCAAGAATGGTGTGTAAGTAAATTTGCAAATTGAGAACTACTTCCCTCGAGCAATGACATGAATGAAATAAAATACATTCATAGTTATTGAAGTCTTGAAGATGAGACGTCTCGCTGCAATGCACACCTTGGCACCATGCACAGGTACCTTCCTACCTACCTGCCTAGGCACCTTACCTACACCTTCACTTCTGCATAGTGTACAGTATAGTGTATACTCCGAAGTGAGGCGCCTTTAAATCGCGCAGTTGATCATTCAAGATACGAAGAACCCAGTATCCCTAGAATTGGTCTGTCTGTTGACCTAGGCGAAACTAAGAAATAACTATCCGACTGGTCATTCTTGAGGGATATATCTCTACTCCGTCCACAGCACGGACATGGAGTAAAGTAAACCTTTTTTAAGATTAATTTCATTTTACCTGTCAGCTCCCTACCAACATACACAGTAAACCCTGTAGTCTGTACAGTAATGTACCTAGGTTCTAACCTCTCCCCGCGAGATTTTCAAATTTGGGATCCAAGTGATCCCTCGCGCCGAAGCGGAACAACGCAAAAAACAGAGCAAGACAGCTGGGGAAAGCTCCTTGCGTCCGTTGTGGATTGCGGACTTCACCTACCTGCATGCATGGTTTGGATTTATTTTAGTTAAATCCCTCACACACACTCACTGACATACATTCCATCTTATGTTTTTATTTTTAATTTATTTTAATGGGATTTTTTTTCTTATTTGAATTCTGCCCGCTTGGTCAGGTAGCAATGTTGAAAACCGGAAAGTCAAAATCGATCTTATTTGTAAATTCCTTTGGTCATCGATTTGTTCCCGTCGGTGGTGGATCGGCAACTTTAAATCTACGACTTGGTCTGCATGGCTCTTCACTCTTGTGCGAGTGAGTGCCAGGTGTATAGTTAGTAAGGTAGCTTGCTGGTGATCTACAGTTGATTCGACTGGTAGAATAGTTATGCTGTGATTATATGGTCACTTTTTCTATTGGATTGTCTGCATAAGAACCCCAACCCCGTAGTTCGCCTTTGCCTCACTCCTGTATACCAGTCATTTCTAGTCCCTTACATAGTCCAGTCTCAGGAACTGCCACATGCAGACCGTCGTTGGACCCTGGGATCAAAGCAATCCATCCCAAAAAATCCAAGTGGGACAAGCTCCTGCAGGTACCTCCTGCGCCGATTGCTGGAAAGCTTAGCCCAACTCTCTAAACTGGATCAAACTGCACGGCGTCTCAGGTGACTGGCCGCAACGCTGGCCGGATGAATCAGCGTCTTCACATCCAAATTGGCTTGATAAGATCGAGACTCTTAGTTCTCTCTCTCGGGTTCGGTATCTCCACTCAGGTGTAAAGTGGACTGCGTGCTAATTCAACCAACCCATCCAATTCAATCCAATGCCTCTCCACCTGCAAGCGGGAGGATGATCACCGACCATTTCGCTGTCGTAACCATCGTAGGATCCATTCGACCAAAATGCCAATGTCTTGAGACACTTCGAATACTCGGGCGATTTTGTTTTGCAGTTCGGCGGCTTCGCTCTTGGTCCCGTCGGCTCCCTGTGTGTCCATGCCGTCGCCGGTCTCGTCGTCCAGTAACCCTGCCATGTCCACGACCGAGATGCGCCCGTTGACGCCGACTTCCAAGCTGACAGAGACCTTGCTCAGGACGGGTCGACCAATAGGCGACATAGGCGCCTCCGGCCTCGTATCGTCAACGGCGAAAAGAAGCATAATGACGGGCGGTTGTCCGAGTTGGGTCCGCAATGTCACGTCCACTTTCACTTCATCCTCCGGAGTGAAGGCGTCTTCCACGGAGTCGGCTGGCGCCTGGGGGTCTTTCGCCCTGGTGTTCACGAGGCCCGCCGTCTGATTAGACCCCCTTAATAACCAATCGAGTTTGCTCTCGTTGGGGTCGTTGTTGCTCAGGACAATCACCCCATTCTTTCCGCCGAGCTTGCCGGGTAGGCCTGAGAATTTCAATTCACTCAGCTGGCCGGGGCTGTGTGTTTGGGGTTCTCTCCCGTTGTAGTCGTTCTTCGCGGGAGCATTGAAAACATTGCGGATGGTGTTCGCTACAAATGCGTACTGTCGCAGAGTCTGATCCCCCATTAGTTTCAGTCCCTCAGAATACATAATGCAGATCGACTTACCGGAAGAATATCAGCAAGTTGACGGGGATGAGAAAATGGAAGGTCACGTATCGTCCTTCCTCCTGTAGGCTCAAATGGCTGGAAAGTGTAGCTGTGTTGCTTGGTACGAGGCCGGCCTTCCATGTCGACTGACTGGACCGACACCGTGCGCTTCTTGCGATTTTGCTGAGACGCTTCCTCAGGGCCGAGACCCATCGCGCCTGTCGACGACAACGGCGACCATCCCGGGGCCAATAAACCGTCGTAGGTAACCATTTTGAATTCCTGGGGTATCTGAATCCCGAGATGTCTGTAGATCTCCGAGGCCGGGAGGATCGGCAAATCGAGCGGTGGCTCCAATCGAGCAACGAAGCGACGGTTGGGTTGGGAGCCTAGCATGCCAGAATCCAGAGCCATTGCATCGGAGTGGTTTTGTGACATGGTGACTGGCGGCTCGGTCCAGTTCACGACCACCGTTTCAGACTCGGAGGCATCGTTTGAGGCCGACGGATCGTTCCCGTTGTTCATCACGATCAAGGCCTCGGGACCTATCCACTCCTTCGACACGCGCAAGGAAGGATACCCCTCTTCGCACTCGACGATGATATTCCACCGGCCATTCTGATCCGTTGGCTCTTCATCCGATTGCGCAGATGGTTGGTCAACCGCCATCTCATCAGCAGACTTCTTCTTGCGCTTCGCATCCTGAACCTGGGCCTGCTGCACCCAGTAATTCATATTCAGGCCCACGCGCCCTTCCTGATGTAGACACGGGCGACCTACCAAGCCCCGGCAGAGATGATCATAGACCCCAGAGAACTTGCCACGGGCCTCCTCCTCATCCCACACCCGCTTATAACTCTGATGCAAACCTTCAATAGCCTCGAAACAATTCACCTCTTGGCTCAACCGATCATGTCTGGCCAGCCACTGCAGATTCTCATGAAACCCCGCTAACGACTTCCAGACCCCCTTCTCCCCCTCCTCCGGCGGCTGGATCAAATCGCGCTTCAGAACCGCCGTGGCCTCTTCCCTGCGCTCCCCGTCCGGCGCGTCCGGCGTCGCATACTTCAAGCTTACATCCTTCACGGTATTCCGGCCGCGATGAAAATCAATCTCCAGGTCCACGAAATTCCCCGCAATGTTCAGATTATCCTCCTGCCAGATCGACTCGAACCCTTCCAGCTCACCGAGCCGCTCGATGCCTTCCCGGCACACGCCCCGGCCTGCCACGCGGGTCCGCAGAAGCTGCACCACGTCGTCGAGATGTCGTCGTCGCTCCTCGTCGCTGTCTCGCGCCGTGCCGAGCTTCAGCCCCTGCATGCCCAGCGCTTGGATGTCGCTCTCGTTCATCCCCGACGCTACCAGCCCGTCGTGAACGGCCGGAGACGGACTGATCCCGCTGTAACCACCGAGCGCGAGAAGAGCCGACGGGGAGCTGAACGCGACGGGGTCTTCGGGCCCGGCGGTCGCTGCGAGAGGCGTGGCGTACTGGTGCGAGACGGCTGGCTGGTTGTTGCCGTGTGCGGGGCCCGAAACGGACGGAGTGCGCGCTGACGGCGACTTATGGGAAATCGGTCGGGTCATGGGTCCTGAGGGGCGAGGGGACGAGGTGAGATGGGTGGGCGTTGCGCCGGGATTCTTGGATGACGGGGTGGCCATGGTGGTTTGCGTTCTGGACGTCTCAGAAAAGATTGGGAACAATAAACAGATCGAGCAAATCTAGAATCAAAGGGTATCGTATGTAGCTAAAGGACAATCAATCACTCGGCAACGTCGGTGGTTCCAATCGCATGAGTGCGCATAGCTTCGTTCGTTTCGTCGTAGTGAACTGGAGACCTAAGCCAAGCAAAAAGTACAAAATAGTAAAAATAATCAGACGGGGACAAATCCAGATAGCACCAATGCCATTCCCCCTCAAAGAAAGTCCAAGAACGCTGCAAAGCACAGGAAGAGGAGCTCAGGTCGCAACCGCAACCGTCGGGTCGATCTGATCTGCAACAATGAAACGCGCAGTCACATGAGTTTGTCCTGTTTGCTCGGCAGCGTCATAGCATCTTTTCTCAGTACGGAGTAGTCCAGTCGGTCCTCTACACCTTTACAGATTCCTTCTCCTCGATTGAATTGAACCATCATTCCAATCAATTGAACTACGGTCGTCATGCTGGCCTTACGCTCCTTCATCCGCCAACCCGGCATCTCATCTCGATATTCACAGATCCGCAGCGTATCAACACTAGAAGGCCACCCTCACATAGTCAGTTCATACACCTATCCACCTAGCTACCTCTTTATATACTCCCTCTCCCCCACCTTTCTAACCCCCCTGAACCAGCTCAGCTAACCAAAACATTAGTACACCTTCCCCTCCAACGGCTCCCACATCCTCACCCTCCTCCCAACAACCCCACCCAACGCGACGCTCTCCATCGGCCTAACCTCAAAACTCCCACCCACGCCTGACTCCTTCCGCGAGAATCCCCGCTTCCTCAACATCCTGCAAGACGTGCTCGCCGAGCACGGATACCAGGACCCCGACGCCGTCTCGCAAGCCCAGGTCATGGTGTCGACGGCCGGCGCGAATCTCAGCTCCGGCGGCGTGTTGTTGACGGGGGGCAGGGCGAGGCGTAGACGCGGGGAGACGGCGGATTCGAGTGGCGGGGCGAGTGGTCAGGGGGGTGCTGGGTCTGCGGGCAGGGGCGGGTGGATTCATTTGTCGGATGGGAGGAGGCCGCCGGAGTATGGGCGCATTGCTTGGTGAGTCATTTTCCCCCTTTGCGCAGGGTGATAGAGAGGTGCTGGTGGCGTGTGACTGGCTAACCGACTGACTGGGTATCTAGGCCGGAGGATATCTTTGGGAGTTTGGAAGTTGATGGAGATGGCAACTTTGTTGGGGGGAATGGGAATTACCAGGCGAGTGGTAGGTCTTTCTGTTGCTTAGAGATGATGGTGAGGGTTGGTCAGGCGTGAGCTGATCTTCTGTTATAGGTACCTATCGCATTGTGACGAGGGATGGATTGTAAGTTCCTCTTTTCATTCTCATACAGACCGTGGGTGACGCTGAGCTAACTGTTTGTATAGTTTCGGACTGAGTCCATTCCTGAGAGAGAAGCTGGTTCAGAAGTTGCGCGAGATCGAGTCTCAATCCTAATAAGGTCTGGCCTGTCAGAATGCAAGGAGCTTATATCGCAAAAAGTGAATGGCCAATTTGGTCATCTGTACAACTATATAATGAATTGTACTATATTTGATGCCTAGGGTAGTTTCCAGAAGGCAGTAATTGAATTGAATCCGTCTCATTGTAAATAAATGCATTACCATATGGGCCCAGCCCTAATTACAAGCCATATAACAGTCCCCCGAGTCATGCAAATTGAAACTGACCATCATTTACCAAAAAACTTTGTGATCCGCTGCGATCCATCCGACGCCTTCTTACTATCCGTTTTCCTTGGTGTTTTCTGGTTGTGAGTGGCACTGCGCGTCTTCCTACCTGAAGGCACGGTCTGTTGTTTGGACGGCGACGGCGAAAGCTGTCGGGCCTTTTGCGGCGACGGAGTATGTTCCTCGAGCCTAAGTCTCTTCTGATCGTCCATGTCTTCGCCCTCAGCTGGCCCTTGCTCGTCATGCCCTCTCTTGACAGCGGATACAGGCTTCGGGGCATGATCCTCGCTCCACTCATCATCCTTCGTCGGTCTCTGCTCCCTTTCATCGTCCTCTACTTTCGGCTCCTTCGTTGATATTGGTTTCTCCGCAGAAGCCGGCTCATTCTTCTCTTTCGCGTTGGCGAAGAAATTCGCAATGTTGTTCTTGTTCTCCTTACTGGCCACAGGGACCATGAAATCCGGCGAATTGTTGCCCACTTTGCCCACCTCCTTGGAGACGGCATAACACTCCAGCTCGCCCTCGTAGGGCTTTAGCACGGACTGTAGTTCCTTCGACCATGTCGTACGTGTCGGATCTAGCCATGTCTTCATGGCCTCGCTACCGGGCTCGAGGATCACGGGCATCCGATCATGCAGGAACTTCAGGTAGGGATTCGATGAGGTCGTGATGATGGTATATGTGAAGAGAGGTTCTTCGGAGTCTGTACCCGGGATCATGTCAGTTCACGCAGCCACCTACATACACCACCCAATATCTCCAAATACAGGCCAACTTCCAAATAAATGGGGAATGGAGAAGGGAAAACTCACCACCAAACGAAACGCAATCCCACAACCCCGCAAAGAACATCAAATCCCCGTCCTTCCTTTTCACGAAATGCGGGACCTTCTCCTTCCCGCCGGGTCCCTTCTTCAACCACTCGTAGAACCCCTGGCAGATGACCACGCACCGCTTCTTGCGCTTCATAGACGTCCACATGCCGCGGTCTTCGACGAGCGAGTCGTCGCGGCAGTTGATCGTGCGCATGAGGGATCCGTAGTCTGGTGAGCGCTTTGTCCATGAGGGGATGAGGCCCCACTTCATGCTTTGGAGTTTGTAGTGGGGGTTTGCGCTAGCGTTGTTGGATGAGTTGGATTTGGGAATGTCATTCACTGGCCTGGGTTCTTGCTCGTTTTCGGGGGAGCTGGGGTTGGTGTTTGAGAGCTGCTGATGGCGGTGGTGTTGTTCTTCATTGGGACTGTCAGCGCGGTAGATAGCGCCGTTGTAGCCAGGGGCGAAGTTGTAGGTCTCGCGAATTGAGTCATCAGGTGGTGCGTCGTCAACTTGAAGTCCTTGTTCTTGCATCCGGTTGCGGATGAAGCGCATGCGCTGATTGTATTTGATCAGTTATTTATATGGTGTGCAGTTTATGTAGTCGATGAAGGGAAGGACATACCACGCCTAATGCATATCGTCCGCACATCGGAGTAGATTTCCTCGACGGGTAAAAGGGGATATGAGAGTCATGAAGCGATGAAATGAGTTCCAAATCACATACTGGGAGATGTGAATGTGAAAACAAAGAAGATGGAGGAGTCCTGGACGCGACGTCATATGAAAGCGGAGAGCTTGGGCCACCTCCGCCGGCGGACTTTCGTTCTTTTCTTCTCACTTCGACTCTCTGCCGTCCGTTCTACATGCATTAACCGCCACTTTCACCTATCTTTGTCACTTATCTTCGAATCGATATATGCCATCATAAATCATCACTTGAACCCTCATGCCAACACTCAATTAATCAAGTCAACCACCTTCCTCATCAATAACCAGCATGTTCAACGCAACCACCCGGCGCGCCTGCGCCCTCACCCCCAAGACCCGAATCCTCCAACACAACCAACCCTCGCGCTCAATATCCCACCTCCACCCCCGGCCACGCCCCAATGGCCTCAACACCACGCGGTCCCGCCTTCCCAGCGGAGTCCAGCAAACCCGCGCCCTCTCCTTCATGCAACGCATGAAACTCGGCTTCCGGGCCGCCTCGAAAGACATCTGGCGCAAGAACCCCATCCTGCTCCCCCTGGCGCTCTTCTCCACCGCCGGCGCGACCCTCCTGTTCACCTACATCGCCTACACAGAGTACACGACGGTCGGGCCGCAGTATCACAAGTTCCCGCCGCCGGTGGTGCGGTCGCTGCGCACGGCGGTGTATTATACCGAGGTGGATCTGAACCCGCCGAAGGCGCTGGAGGCGTATAAAGAGGCGTTGCATATCGCTGTGGAGATGGGGATGCATCCGTTTTCGGATGAGGTGGTGGGGATTAAGTTGCAGGTGGCGATGATGTTGGAGAAGGCGGGGTTGGCGAAGCCTGCGGTTGAGGTCCTGGAGAGGACGAAAAAGGAGGTGTTACAGTGGGTTGAGGAGGAGAGGAAGAAGGAAGAGGCGGAGGCGGAGGCTGCGCAGAAGGGTCAGAAGAAGGAGGTTGCGCTGGAGGTGACGGATCCCGAGCTTTTGGCGGAGCAGCGCAAGATGCAGGAGGTGGAGGCGTATGAGCGCGTGCAGCGGGATAAAGCGCTGAAGAAGGCTGTCGGGATCGAGATGAAGTTGGCGGAGCTGTACTCGAGCGATCACATCCAGGAGGACGCCAAGGGGGAGGCAGCGCAGGTGGCTGCGGTGGAGCTGTGTCTGGAGGAGATGAGACGGCGACAGCGCCTGGGTCTGCCGGTGGGTGGCGGATCGCAGGACAACAACGCTTGGTTGAATCTGACGGAGATCGCCACCGCACTGTCGGATCTGGCGTCGCGATACACCGACCAGGACAAGCATGAGCTCGCCATGCCGCTGTACCTGCGCGCTCTGGACCTCCTCCGGGTCGACGAGGGCGAACAGCCTACGTGCAAGCAGGTCGTGCTGCTCAACGACGTCGCCAGCGCCATGGCGGGACAGGCCCAGAAGCCGATCCGGGCGGCGGACCCCAGCGCGGCGCGCAATCAGCTCATCGAGGCGGCGAAACAGTGGGCTCAGAAGTCCGTTGAGGTCGCTGCGAGAATCCAGCCGCCTGTCCGTGACGAGAACTGCGATGCGTCCTGCGTGGCGGCAACTTACAACCTCGGCGAACTAGCGGAGCTGCAGAACAACGTCAAGGATGCGGAGAAGTTCTACAAGAAAGCCAAGTCCCTAGCGCAGGGTCTTCAATACGAAGAAGGAATTGCGATGGCCGATGGTGCCCTGAAAAGGGTGACGAAAAAGTGAACGAAATCTCCCTTGAAAATCAATATATACCTTGTCTCAACTCAGAAAATGTACATTACATAGATAGGATAGAATGAAACGAACTACGCAGCACGGCAGAAAGCAAGACCAAGACTCGTGCATCAAGCATAGCCATAACCTAGAAGGAAAGACTATATCCAACGACAGGATCTACACAACTACTTTTAACTACTGGGGCAAACAGGCAATCTGAACTCTGCCTTAGGCATGGATACGAGGATAAGACAAGACAAGCAATGATCCAAGAGGACTTTCACATCTTCAAAGAAAAAAAGTGGTGGTATTAGAACATCGCATGTCTTTTCCATCACAAGATACCAGACGGGAATCAAGTGACGTTGAAAGCTCTAGACATGTTTTAGAAAAACCGCCCCGAAGACAGTTCACCTTTTCAAGAGAGAAATCCAACTAAGGAGCCCCTTTAAGAAAGTAAAGCCATGTCTCCAGAGGGGGGTGCTTCATTGCTCATGGCTTCATACATCCCGAACCAATTGCCTGCCCATGAATCTTAAAAAAAAGGGAGGAAAGAGATAAAAAAAAAATCGAACAAAAGGTAGTAGTAAAAAAAAAATGGAAAATAAAATGGTTATTTCTTTCCTCTCATTGATCTCTTCTCTCTCCTTTCTCAAAGGTTTTTTTTGTGATCCCTTCCCTTTGTTTTTTTCGAACATTTAAACAAGCTCACGGTTTTAAAATGTTTTGATTTTTATCTGAGAATCTATGCCCGCGACATGACACCCCAAGCACGGATCTTGTTGTCAGTGTAACCAGCGAACAGAGTCTGGCCGTCAGCAGACCAGGCCAGAGACACACACTCGGGCTCACGGCTCTTCTTGCCCTTCTCGATGTACTCGGGCTTGAGCTCGTCAACCTTGCTCTTCTTCTCGAGGTCGAAGATGGTGATGCTGGTCGTGGTGGCAGCGCAGAGCCAGTAGCGGTTGGGGGAGAAGACAAGGGCGTGGATCTCGTCACCAGCGTGGAGGGAGTAGAGGTGCTTGGACTCGTTCAGGTCCCAGAGCATGGTGGTACCGTCCTTACCACCGGAGGCGCAGAGGGAGCCATCGGGGGAGATGGTGACGGCGTTGATGTTGCCGGTGTGACCGATGTGGTCGGTCTGGAGGCGGCAGGAGGCGAGCTCCCAAACCTATTGAGAATGTTGGTTAGCTTTGGCCTTTCCAAACTCTCACAGCATTCTTTTGACAGGAAAAAGACAAGTGATTTGATAAAAATCGCAATTTGTTTGGTGTCCATCAGGCATTGGGTGAATTTTTGTCTCATGGCCATAAGGCTCTGAAGTAGCAAATACGTAGAATATGCAAACATCTTCTGGAATTCAAAACAAAACTCGGCCTCACATCGAGTGCACGAGTGGGAGGGGGTATGACACGGGGAACGATTGAGGCATACCTTCACAAGCTTGTCCCATCCGGAGGAGACAATGACGGGGTTCTGGGGGTTGGGGCTGAAGCGCACGCAAGAAACCCAGTCGGAGTGGCCCTTCTCGGTGATGGTGAACTTGCAGTCACCAAGGGTGTTCCACAGCTTGATGGTGCGGTCACGGGATCCGGAGACAATCTGGCGGTTGTCGGCGGAGAAGGAAACGGAGAGGACGTCGTTGTTGTGGCCAACGAAGGTACGGGTGGTCTCGCCGGTCGAGAGCTCCCACAGGCGGAGGGACTTATCCCACGAGGCGGACAGAGCGTAGGCACCGTCGGAGGAGATGACCTGTAAACACATCCCACACGGTCAGCCGAAAAATTCTGTCTTTCCATCTTTCTGTCTTATCTTCTCGTCACCCAGCTCTCGCCGACGGGGTTCCTCGATCTCAAAGGGGAGGGTAAAATGGAAAAGGTTTCGCAAGACATACACAGTCCGAGACGATGTGGGAGTGACCCTCGAGGCTGCGCTTGGGGTAACCGTAGGCCTGGTCGTCGCGGGTGAGGTTCCAGATGATCAGAGTCTTGTCGCGACTGCCAGAGAGCAGCATGTTGGGGCTAAAATCGAGAGAAAGAGATACATGTCAGAAAACCCAATTCCATATATGTGAAAAGCAATCATGTATGCATCCACCGAAATCCAGCCCATGTTCCAAAGAATTATTTTTTCTTCATCATGAAATTTTTTGGACATGTTCCTATTTCGGTATGGATTTGATCGAAATTGCAGGTGCCGGAATTTCCCTTACTTCTCCAGAGAGGTGGCCAGGGAAGTAACCCAGCCATTGTGACCCTCGAGGGTGCCGCGAAGGACCAGCTGCTCAGCCATGTTCGGAGTCTGGGAGACGATGGAAGGGGACCGCGAGAGGAGAGAGGAGGATGAACGCGGGCGGAGCAATTGTCGTTGACTCTGGGCTGGGGATAAAATCACAGCGTTCGACGATGGAGGAGCAGCCCAAACCCTAACCTACTTTGCCGGCGCCCGCTTGTTGTGGAATCACGTGGCGGAAAGCCCTAACAAGCGAGTCACGTGGTCTATACCTGGACAGCTATGGGTAGGTTGGGACTTGAATCAGCTATTCTGTCTGTACGGAGTTCTCTATTGATTTGATCTTTCTCATAGAACTTCATTCCTGATGCTATGGCATCTGTGAGACTCATGAGACTCGACTTTATGTCTAGACCGAGTCAACACACAGACTTGACACCTGCAGTAACTGACAATCATGCAATGATATCATCAATTATCTAGCTATCCAGCTATCTAGCTATGTCCGGAGTATAGGAAGTTGGATATCAACTCGACAACTGACCGATATAACCAAAAACCTCATCACAACTTCAATATCACATACCCCATATCTCTCAACGTGCGAACAAAACAAGCAAAACAATCAAATATCTTATAAAATGATACAACAAACAGCGTAGTACATACAATATGTTACAGCATCAACCAGAACCTTTACATCACTTCTCCCCCAAACTCAAGAATCGAACACCTTAATATTCGGCATCCTCCCCAACCCACTCCCCCCGGTCTTCTTATTCTTCGCCGCATGGAACCCCGTGGCGCTGTTATCCTGCACATGAGCCCTCAGCAGATTCAAGACCTCCGAGTCGGCCCATCGAGCCGGAACGGGCCGATATGCAGCCTTGAACGCGCCGACTGTCTGCGTCCACTCCCCGCTCTTGGCCCCGGTGCGCTTCCAGGTCTCCGTCGGCGTGTCCGAGGCCACGCCCGAGGTCTCCTCCTCCGATGGCGGATCCTGCGTCGCCCAGTAGTAGATGTCCCAGTCGTTTTCGTCCAGGAAGCGGTCGAATTCCTCGAGTTGCGCTTTGTCCATCTTGGCGAGGTAGACGTCCGCGAAGGTTGAGAGGAGGAGGTCGGATTCGAGGATGCCGCGTTTGCGGCTTTGGTCTGTGTTTCGTGTTAACATCATCTCTTCATATCTTCATATATCCACAACTAGCGAGTAAGAGGCTAGAAGGGGGAAGGGAACTAACAAAGCAACCTCGCCCTCATCGTAGCCAAATCCTCTCCCGTCCGTTTCAACGGCTCAACCTTAAACGTAATGCCCTCCATCTCACCAACCCCGAGCTCCGGTTTCTGCGCTCCAGGCTGCTGTCTCCCACCCGTGAAGTGCTCGACCTTGCCCGGGTACGGGTCCGCCGGCCTGTAGTCCGGGTCGACCGAGTTCAGCATCTCGGGCGGAGCGGACTTCGCGCCGACCTTGGGGTAGTCCTTGGTCATGGTGGAGGTCGAGTGCGGGACAAATTGGTTGGGGGGCTTCGAGGTCTGGTTCTCGCGATATTGGGCTGTCGAGTCTGAGTCGGAGCCGGAGCGTTCATTGCCATCTTTCGCGCGGATTGCCGAGATGCCGAAGCTGCGACGAGGGAGGAGAGGCGTTGAGCGGATTGACGACGCAGAGGGTCGTAGGATGCGGTGCATGAGTCGCGGGGCGGACATGATGGTCTTTATTTCTCTTGATGGGTTTGTTTTTGAAAGATTGGGGATATCTGGGGAGAGGGAGGCGAGAACTAGAGGGAATGGCGAATGGTTAAGCTATTAGAGCCGATGAATAATTGACGGGATTGACATCATCCGGAGGTAACGGTGCAAGTAGGCTGTTTGTGGTGTTTGCATGGGCCAAACATTGGCCAACCGAGATATGCCGATTTCCAAGATCGAGCATTTCTACTAATATAAAAAGTTCCTAGTAGCCTTCTTCACTGATATGTATTATCCTAACCCTCCTCTAGTCGAGGTTTCCCAATACCTGAGCTCCTTAATCCGGATGTCTAACTGACAGCACCATAACCGGTATGAACAAATCTACAAAACACTATTGCCAAACATCACGCCTCCATTCTCAGTGTATAATTCATAGGATCATAAGTATTCAAACAGTGTAGCGTCAAAGATATGTCCGAGACTACATAAGATCGAAGAAAGACCAACACAACTCGGCACAAAATGCATTGTAAAACTCCGTATTTTGTCATGAAGAAAATATGAAAATAAAGAAGCAACAAACAGCATCAAGCCGCCTTCTTCTTCTTCCCCAACCGGACAGCAACCACGAACGAGAAGGGAAAGATTAGATGAGATGCTTGGATCTATGGGAATCAAAAATCGTTAGTCGCGATAATCTCAAGCCGGTGGTGTGAACAAGATCAACAGGGCAAGAGAGGAAGATAACATACCGGAAATAAGCCCGCAGATAAACCACCTGCCAAGCACCCAATCCCACCAGCATACCCATCGTCCCGAAGGCGAACCATTTGACACGCTCGTTGGTGCTCTCGTTGGTATCGCGCAGCTTCTGCTCACGCGCCCGCAGGTATTCCATCTCGCTAACAACCTCGGCCACCATCTCTTCCATCCGGCGGAGATCGGTCTCAATGGGCTTGAGCTTCTCGTGCTGTTGAATGCTGGACCAGTCGCGGGCGTCGGCGCCGATGTCGACGTCGAGTTCAATGGACCGGTAGAGGTTGCCACCCCCTGTGAGAACCGTTAGATATATATCATCCCAGTAATGCCACGTGGTGGAGTATGGGTTTCCCAGTGGTCTGGAATGGCAATGCCAAAGAGGAGGACTTACGGCCGGTAGTAAGCACGTTCTCGAAGCACACGTCGAAGGAAGTGTCGGCGGGAGGAGTGAATGTCTGACGAGTCTCTCCGATGATGTCCCTAGGACGACCATGTTCATTGCCCAAGGAGTCTTTGATCTGCATCAACCAAGATCAAACCGTCAGCGAAAATAATATTTTTTAAAAAAAGGGTAACAAGTAGAGCTTCATTGAGCGCCGCTCCCCAAAACAACCACCAACAGATCAAACAATCACAGCCCAAAAGAACTGCACCCTTCAGGGAAGAACCTCACATACCTCCATATTAACCTTCTGCCCGTCACCCTTCGCACCACCCACAATAGCAGTCACCTGGACCAGCTGATCCTTATGAGCGAAGTTGCGTATACATCGCTCATTCTTGCCGCTGACAGCGGGGAGGTCGAAATGCAGGGCGGAGGAGAGCTGAACCAGACACAGGAACAGAAGACCGAGGACGGACTTCATCGTAAGCGAAGACCCCATGGTCGATTGGTGGATTGTCGCAGTGGTCGACGCTGGAGGTGTTGGGGAATTGAATATCTTGAACAGCGGCCCATTGATGCCACGCCGCGCTCAAGGGGATCTGTCCGGTGCGGTCGGAGGATCGTTGTTCCGGGATAACTTGGGCCACGCGTTTTCGAATAGATTGGCTGTACAAGGGATTATGACTTTTGAATGGGTACATTTTCAGTTTGAGAGGGTCTTTCAATGATTCTAGCTTCTACTTTTCTAATCTTTTCGAATAAATCATGATAGGTTCAGAAGATATTCATTGTGGACAGATATACTAATCCGTCCAAGCCTAATCCGGCAATATGAAAATATAGTCACCAACAATCAAAATCCCCGTAAAAAGCCGCCAATTTATCCCAAGGTATTGAAAAAAAAAAAAAGAAAAAAGAAAAAAAAGGTCCACCATACTCAGTATAATACCACTTTTGATATCAAAAACAGAAAACAGTCGTGGCAGGAATATAAACCCCAAGAAGAATGTGACAAATGGAGTATAAGAGAAGAGAAGAGGAGAACGGGAACCAAGCCTATACGGTCAATACCAATATAGCAGATCGACAAAGAAGTAGAAAAAAAAAGGTAGATGAAGAAGAAAGGAGTATCACGGCAGGGATATAAACACCAAAAGTAGTTCATCATACGGCTCAGAACGCTTTCAAAGGACACATATCATCGCCAGCATATAGCAATTTCGTGTTTGCATGTCAAAACAAGAAAGGAGATCTCAAACGAAAGATTCAAAAAGAGAAGGGAAAATCGAGAAAGAATGTGTGGGTTCATGTAGCCCATCAAGTTTCAACCTTCTTCCGCCGCACGAACAGACGGGAGAAGCCACTGCTCGATTCTTTGGTCTTGCTCCCAGCATTAGGCGGTGGAGTGCGGACAACAGGAGGCTCCGGGGGACCGGTGCTTCTGAGGAAATCAGCCAGTGCGCTGGTCTCTGTCTGTCGTTGTGTGACGGTAGGCATATTGTAAGGGTTCGACCGCGCTGTTGCATTTCGCTCCATGCCAACCTTAGTGGTGTAGTTCGCCGATACCACAGGAGGGTTACTGGGTGCCGGCTGTGGGCGGAGGGAGGTCCTGGAGGTTTTTGCAGAGGGGCCATTGCGAAGAAGTCGCGCCTTCATCGAGGAAGTGCCGCCAGAGGGGGGTTTTGTAACGGACGCATTCACGCTAAAAGGTTGCGGGGGTCCAGATGTATCTGGTGGTGGTGGAGCGTTCATCAGGAAATCCATCAAGCTCTCTTCCTCGCGCTTGGGGGGTTTCGGTCCTTCCAGAAGCTCCTCAAGATCCTCGTCATCATCAGAATCGATGGCATAAGGATCAGGCACCCGACGCTGTTTTCGGACGGGGACCGGGTCATCAGGTACGTTGACAGGCTCCGGAGCCACCTGAGGAGCTGGTCTCGGAGCACTGGTCTGTACTGGGACCCGGTTTGAAGAATCCAAAAGCCCCGTGTGAGAGCCCACGGAAGTTATAGATTTCGTGGCGTAGGATTCATCCTGGGTACTAATAATCGACGGAGCTTGGTTCTCCGCATAACTGGGTCCTAAGGATTGTAATTCGTCCGAGTCCATGGTATCACGGAAAGGTGCAACGGTACGCGGGATGCGACGGGCCCCAGCAGTCGGCGGGCCCTCCCGAATGAAATCAATCAGATCAGAGCTCTGGTCTCCCTTGGGAGCGACGGCAGGACGAGCCTGCAGTCGAGGAGCGGTGGAGCTGCGGGCCGTGTTCGAAAGAGAGCTTGGAGGCCGAGTGAACTTCTTTGAGAAGTCTGCAGCATCGGAGAACCGACGAATGCGCGACTTCATGGTGCTGGGACTAGGTGGTCCGTTGGATTTGACCGAGTTGGCAAACTCGCGGGTCGATCCAATGCTGGGCTTCATATCACGAGAATGTCCTGGACTTGTCGGCGGCAGGCTCATATTCGATGGCTGGATGGGTTTGTATTTAGGCAGGTCGGAAGATTTGGTTTTGGTTATGGTTGCAAGATCCGCTTGCCCTTTAGCCGTACTGGAAGTGCCAGGTCGTGGTGATCCTGGGGGTGCAGTGGTTTTCAAGAAATCCGCCAGGTCAGCGGTAGTAGATTGCTGGTTTCGCCAACGTGGAGAATCAGGCTCCTATTTAAGTCAGTAATCAAGTTCCCAAACTCGACCGGATAAAGTAAACATACCTCAATCTCTCGCATGTTCCGGGGAGTCAGGGTGAAATGAATTGTCTCCTCGCTGCGGATCAAATCATCCAAGTCCGCTTTTTCGTCATGCGTCGAGGCTCTGCTTGTTTCAGAGGAGCTGCGCAGGAGCGAGCTAGAGTCTCCCTGTCGAACAATCAAACCCTTTATTCTGGTGGAGACCTGCGATGTGGTGGAGCCGGCCGTTACGGGACGCTTATCGCGGTTGCTACTGAAGCTTTCGGAACGGCGAGGCTTGGAGTAGCTCGAAGAGGCTGCAGAAGTCGTCGGTCGCCCAGACAGTCGCTGAACGGCTGCCCGTTCGGTACCTGAGCTGGTGGTGGACACTGCCGGGCTCGAGCGCCCGTAGGGAGTTTGTTGATGGGTACTTCCGCGGTGCAGGGGCAACGGGCTAGGGCGTTGACGAGCCCGCGAACTCTCGGAATACGCACTCTCGGCGGACGACGGCGGTCGGGGGGATTTTTCCTCGCTCGAGTTGTCGGTTGAGAAACGAGGCTGAGGGGTAACAGGGTCCGGGGAAGTCAGATCCGTGTCAGAAGTGCTCGACGCATCGGTGCTGACGGCGGGTTGCGCCGGGGTGGAGTCTCCCCCTTG
The DNA here is from genome assembly GCF_016097325.1 of Aspergillus melleus. Lineage (NCBI taxonomy): Eukaryota > Fungi > Ascomycota > Eurotiomycetes > Eurotiales > Aspergillaceae > Aspergillus > Aspergillus melleus. The sequence continues at coordinate 1,488,509 of NW_025763377.1, forward strand.
CGTTTGGGGCGGATCTTCGGCCACGGACTGCACCATTTGTTCGCTGCTGACGGCCGCAGGAGTCGTCGACCTCTCGTTTTTCCGACTGGGCTCCCGGCTCGATTTTCGTCGCGGTCGCTGCACAGACGCCAACTTGGGCTTTTCGGCCATCCCTTGTCCCTCGATGATCTCAGCCTCCGAGTCCGGTTGATTACGGTCACTCAAAGACGAGGCTCTCGTGCTGTTGGCCCGGCTTATCACCACTTCGGCTGAGGCGCCAGAGATCGAAGAGGTTGCGGCTGTATCCTGTCCGGTCGATTCTTCGGGGAAGCTGTCTGTCTCGGACTTCTTCGTGGGCGATTCAACCGAAGGAGAGAGCACTTGCTCCGCGGAATCCATGACGGCGGGTTTCTTATCGGCAGTAGATTCGTCATCTTCGTCGTGTTCATACATGGTCTCCAGCTGCCGTCGCTCCTCCGACGAAGTAGGGGACGGATGGTCGGCGGTGTGTTCGACCTCAGGGGTCTCCTGGGGTGGTAAGGGGGCGCTGGCACCGGGCAAAGACCGCGACCGAGCATGTCGGTGGGTCTTTGCACTCTGCGGTCTTGGGGAAATCGGCGAGGAGCCGTTGAAGGTCGGAGACCGTGGCGAGGGTAGAGTGAGCACCATCAGACTCCGAGGTCGCACTTTGTGCGCCACGACGGCTTCCATGGTTTGAATAACCTCACCGCCATCCGTGTCAGACGCGAAGCCGGGAACCTCAATTTCCTGCACGTCGTGTTCGTTCACAGGAAGCGCGACGGAAGCAGGGTCTACGTCCGCAGGAGACTCGGGCCTAGGGCTGGGTTGTGAACGAGGTGGTAGGAACTCATCCACCGCCAGACTGCCTCGCCGACCACGCACAGGAAGGTGGCCGATCGTGCCGCGACGCCGAATGGATTCGCGAGACGTCGCTCGAGACAAGTTGGGGGAGCGCGTGCGCTTCCTCCACGTGCGCCAGAGTCTTCCCAGGGTCGGGTTCAAAGCTAGTTTCTCCATGTCGAGATCTTCAACGACCAGACGATCCATGGTGCTTCGTTCCGCGCCAGATTCCGTCATTTCACCATCAACTTTGCTCGACAGTCGAGATCGAGCCGTCTCGCCCGCAATCACCAAGGCCTTCTCGCCGAGGTATTCAATGATGTGCGCCAGGAAGATGGCGGCAGCCGGGGTGATGTAGCCGATGTGGCTTGAAAACCTCCGGGGACCATCTTCATCCTCGCCCAAACCGTCCTGTTCGATGTATTCCTCCTCGTCGTCTTCCTCCATATCGCCCAGTCGAGTGTACACCATGCACCGCAAGCGAGTCAACTTCCATGACCGGATGAGATCAAACTCGGCACTCGGAGTCTGGCCGCCAAACTGCTCGTCTTCCGGACCACCCATGTACTCGCTCAGTTCCTCATCTGCGGCCGACACCACTTCCTTCGCCAGTCGAGGCTTGAGAACCTCCGCCACTGCGGGTCGAATGCAGGCCAACTGGGTGGACTTGGAGGAGGCAAGGATATTGTAGAGGAGATGGTCGAGAAAGCCGTTCAAAGCGGAAAGGGCTTCAGGAGTGACGAGAGCGCTGGCTGAGGAGGCATTGTCTTCTTCGTCGGCCACGAAGTCCGCGGCGTTGAACTCCTGGTCAGCGGTGACAATCTGAGCGGCGGCGGAGGATGCGATGAAACAAGGAGCCGGGTTCACGGCGGGGGGTACGAGGAGATGAAGTCGAGGGAGCTGAGAGTCGCTAGACATGCTGGTACTGCGCGAGCGCGAGACCGTCCTCCCCAGATCGAGAGATTCGGGTCCTTTGCTGGACTGCATCATGACTATATGTGGGGATCACATACAGTGACCGTCGGGGTTTGTTATTTCTTATTGCTTATTTTTCTGACCGTCAAAGGCGTCGGAGGATATAAAGGGTGTCAAAAAGATGGTGTGGAAGTGTTGTGTGATTCGAGCTCCGAGAGTTTCAAGAACACATAGGTCATCCTAGAACCATGAAAAGCGAAAGACTTCCTTTTTCGTCAGTCAGCCTGAATTTCTAATTAACACAGCCCGTTTGGGGGCGCTTCCGCCTTTTCCTGCATGCACGTAGTATTCTGCCCCAGGCGAGTCTGACGTTTTCCAAATGACTGCATTCAAGCCAAACTCAAAGGGGCGAGAAAGCAGGAAAAGAAAAGGAAGATGAACAGGGATCTGGCAGATGACAATGCAGCCCGGACGAGTTGGAGTTGGTGGCGGTGATGGGGGACAAAAGGGAATTCAAGATCAAACAGCAAAAAGCAATCAAATAAAAATAAAAATCAGAACTAGACGTACCTGTGTAACGATGGGAATCATCAATAGAATTAATCACTCAGCACAACGGTGACTATTCGGAAGATTCAAATTTGCATCATTTTTGTCCTGGTGCCAGTACCGTGGGAATGGGTCAAAGATCAATTAAGACCTCCAGCGGAGTCCAGGGGAACGGGTCAGTCTGGTAGTTCGAGAAAAGAGAAAAAGAATGAACGAAGGAGGGTGAGATAGAGTTGGACTAGGCAATCTTATTATTATTATCACTCAAACCCACGCGGAGTGAAGAAGCAAAGGAGAGGAAGGAAGGAAAATGAAGGACGTCAAGTCAAATTCAGGAGTTTAACTGGCGATGTCGACAGGGACCGTCCGAAGTCAATGCTCATACCTCATTGGAATGGATATTATGATTTTTTATTATTACTACTATTTGATTTTCTCCGTCTGTCTTCTACTCCCGAGGACTACTAAGAGGTGCACTAAGTCACTAGCGACTTGCAGAATCAGGAGACAAGTGGAGCCCAGGTACCAGATAGCGTACCCTTTTTTCTGGAGTTGGTGGACATTCGGACAACAAATGAAAACCAACCGCGAGTCCCCCTCGGGTGGATAGGGGGGCAACTTGGGTCGGAAGATGAATTCCAGAGGGAGCGAGAGAGCGGGCGAGGGAGAGACATGGTCTTTGGAAGTTGTCCGTTGTCCGTTGTAGGATTCGAGGAATTATGCCTCATTGTCTAGGTATCCGTGTCTACTCCGTAACCTGTCTAGCGGCTTTCGGGACATCCGTGTCGGTCAAGTCTCAGAAGGCAGCACGAGTCGAAATCCGGAGTTTCACCAGGCACGAGGGACTCCTGATCGACATTGGTCTGGTCTTGCCACAAGGTCTCCAATGACAACGGCCCATGGCCGGAGAGGCGACGGCGCTGCTGTTAAGCTAGCCAGGAGATCCATGGAACCGCGATGAACCGCCGATTAGAATGTACTCAGAAGATGGGATCCAAATATTTCATTGTTCAAGGAAAGGGAAAGTTCCGGGCGAGCGACAAAAACATCCACCAACAGAAAGGATCGGAGGCAAATGCAGAGAGGACACCAAGACGGCGAGAGAACGTGGGAAGAGAAAGAAAAAGAATGTCGATCTCCGAATGCCGCACTAACGACGCTGGACCCCACTTGGGCCAAGCGCGGCGAAACCCTACCAGGGGCGCTAAACCCCTTTGGGCAAGAAAAGGGGCGCCAGGATGTGCCGACCGCCCGGATGCCTCAGGTTTGCCTTTTTTTTCCTTCCTCCGGGAACAATAATAGTCAATCCTTCTTTCTTCCAGTCTTCTACGGGCTGCTCGGTACTTAGCATTATTATTGATGATTTCTCATGCAGGTTGATGCAGTGGGAGGCACAGTTGGGCTTATGTCAGATCCTTCCCACGGCACCTTTCTTCGGCCGATACGAGTATTCATGGTTGACCTAAATCTTTGCGTTCCATCCAAACTTCGGCGCTCCCATCTTCTCGGATTTGGAGTCATCCATGATCCATCCCCTCCGCTCAAACTTAGTTTAACCACTATCGATTCCGATCGGGTTTTCTGGTTGGGCTACGAACCCGGTATACGGACGTTGATCCACCATCCGACTGCCTTTTGTTTCCTGGCCCTTCGAGAATCACCTTATTTGTCTCTAAAATGTCGTTTGACGTCGACTGGTTTAGTGGTAGAAGGTCCATCTGACCGTTGAGAACATTATCTGATGGGGCTGGTCACGTCTATCTCGGTTTGGCTTTCTTTCCACGTCCAGAACAAAGAAATCGTTCGTCAGAGCGATCTCCCTCTTGTCAGGGTCGATCATCCATGATGTACCCTTCAGCACCCACCACTTTCTCCTCATGATATACGAAGCTAGGACAAAGTCCGACAAATAAGAACGAGGCAGCGTCGCAGCGAACATCCCTATCCATCCCTAGTCCGTACGTGTACTCGCCGCGGACTCCGTTGACGCAAACCTACGAGGTTTTGCCTATCTCGTGCTGGTTCCGAACCCAACTATTAGAAATACACCAGGCGCGATTAAATTAATTCATTTCAATTCCGTCATCGCACCTTCGCAAGCCTTATCCTTTCCGGTAAGGCGGCAACCTCGGGACTAGGCTTACAGCGCGCTATCAACCACATCTCAGGGCTCCGATTCCAATCTCAATAATCGTAATGTCTCGGGTAAACCCCCGGTGTCCTTCTGTACTCTCATTCGACATGTGGAATGCGCTCTGTACGGAGTAAATCAATTGGGTGCAGTGGTGGGTCGGAGGACCCATGTGGTTTCTAATCCAATAAATCCGGCACTGGGTCAGGGCAATGAATGCGTGCCTGAGCCAATCAATTGGCTATCGTCCATCATGCGCCCACTCTCCAGCTGAGGGTATGCGTTCGGGGTTCACCACCGATCTATTGAGCGGGGAACAATACAGAACCATGGTTGAGCTGGCTTCGATGGACCGTGTCTGACCAAGGCGGCGGATAATGAGCACTGGTAGGCTGATTACTGATCTGGTTGGAGTGAGCGACAGAGCGAGGTACGTGCATGCTGCATGGTAAACTCGACCGCATCAGAATAATTTCTTACGTGCAGGTCGTCCGTGGGAGCCGGAATGCACTGCATGGATGTGCGGACAGACGAGTCAATATCAGATCTCAGCTGAGATCAGCTCGTTTGTGCAACACGTGTTCGGCAAAAGCAATAACAAAGAAAACGCAACTACCTAATTCTATCGAATAATGGCTACCAATAATGCTACCACATCAATAATCAACCACCTTTGAGTCGTGACCTTGTGACTCGCAACGAGCATTGCCCTATTGCGGTATGGACGGCTGATATTTCCCCCCTTTCCTTTGTCTTCGGATTCCCACCTACTCAAAATAGTAGCAATCCTCAATAGATTCATCACCCGAATCATGTACCCCGTTGGACACGAGGCTCTTCGATTCAGGTATTTCTCCGTAGGCGGGAATTAACTGCATCGAATGATCCACTGACCCTCTGAGTTTAATGATTTAATCGTCATCTGCCGCATTAGGCACGGAGCATAATATTGATGGAGATGAGATGTCCCCAGAATTTGTGTGGCCGACTAGCTTTGTTTAACATATATTAACTAATTAAGTATGGTCTTTTCTTTGTTATTTACCTGTGCTGGACTGCTGGTGCGTAAAACCAAGTCCACCACGGGAACCCCGCTGTAACCCTATCGATATGCTCTGCATAACGAATAACGATGAAAGAAGTCAAGAGCATAAGACGCTTACAAAGTAAGCTTCACGCTGGCTTTAATCGAGTGTTGCATAATATCCTCCTACAGGGTACTGTGCACGGTGTACAGAACATATCCTTGCAAAACACCCACTACTCCGTACCCCGTAGATATATACCAGCTCCACATATGAATTAAATCAAATAGAAATTAACCCAACACCACCCAAATACCACCGCACCACCGCAATTAAAAAAACTAAAAACCCTCCTGCATCCCACATTTCAATCAAGACGTCTCATCCAATCCAACGGTCTCTGTACCACCCATCATTCTGAAATCATATCATGATCGGCGCACGGCTCGGATTCCCAGCCGTCCTCGCTGCATCTCGCGCCCGTCTCCACTCCTGCATGCATCTCGGCGGTCTCGACTCTTCTATCTGTTACAGATTCGCTTCGGGTGTGTCGACGCTTTCGTGTTATTTGTCGGGGGTGCAGGCGTAGGGCATATTGAGTACGGTGTAGTGTTAATGTTAGGCATTTTCGGTGGTGTTCCGAAGGGATTGGCTGGCTGGCTGGCTGGCTGGCTGGCTGCATCACACGGGCTACGTCTAGAGAATGAAGAAAGAGGAAGAAAAAGAAAGTAACGATTTGCCCCATCTTTGTCTCACGTCGAGGTTGTCAGGGATGGTGGTTTAGATTCTAAGGTCTCGATCGGTCGAGGTAAGGCTCCCTGCATACGGATTGCTCTGCACCTTAGGTATAAGTAATCCAATTCCCTGTGATCGGGAAGATTTGACCAGGATGGCTTGAGTTGAGCGATTATATCAGATCGGAACTCACGGAGGCAAGGTCATCGTTTTGTGTTACGCTGGCGACTTGGTAAGTGAGGATGGGATGAGTGGGTTTTCAGTTCTCGTTGCTGTGCTGGGTCTGGGTAGTTGTTTCGTACGAACGCTGCCTATGCCTACGCTTCTACTATGTCGCTTGTACGACCTGCCTTTCCTTTGTGCTTAAGGTCGGTTTCTTCAGACCTCTGGCTGGTCATAGATGACGTTTTTCTTTGTTTCAGATGGAATAGGTCGGCTGGATGGATATGGAATGAGGGGCATTAACCTGCGTAAAGACTCCATTCCCTTGTCTATATACTGGTTCACAGTTTCGTACCTTGTCGCCGTGCGAGAGATTGGTGAGATGGGCGATTCTTCCTGCGAGGGCCTCTCCAAGATCGATCAAGGCAAATAATCCGCTTACACAGCGTTATGGACTTCTCGTCTCTAAGTGACTCTGATCTAGAGTAGACTCATATTGAGCATTAACATCTACCCAACATCCCCAGATCCATCAGAACTACCGACCGCATGGTCTCGACCAGCTGCATACCGATCATTCGCTTGCCTGATAAACTCATCTCGATATTCTTTAGCCAAGTCTCTGCTATTTCGATAGGCATTAAGACCCTGCTGATAGTACTCCGGGCTTCCATCTAAACACCATTTCCCGACCTGAGTCATCATATAGTCAGTGGCACAGTCTTTACTCTCAGATCTTCTAGGCCGAATCGCGTAGATCCCCAGAGTTCCAGCATGATAAGTAGATGTTATAGTATAGGCTTGCTTATCGTAATTGTAATCGTTCCTTGTTCGATTGTCGCTGTGTCGGGTGCTGTTATTGGGTTGTTCAACTCCATGCCCATGTCCATGCCCATACTGCTGCAGGGAATGCATCCCCCGTGCGCCCAAAGCACCAGCATACAGAGCCTGGAGTCTAATCACAGCAAAAGACCTATCGTGGCCCTTTGCCTCGACGAAGAAATTCGGCGCGATAGGCCGATTGCTCCGCCTTGTTGGGATGATTGTGTCGCTTAGCTGCTCGCGAATTCTAGGATGAAGCTGGTCGGCGCGCGCGCCGTGGTAGAAACTTGGTTTTGCATTCGGTAGTGTGCCATCCGTTAGCGGCGCGAGGTTTTTGAATGCGTGGTTGGTGCCGCAGGAAGCTGGAGCTTGATCTTGGATTCGATCATTATGAGCATGATGATCTTGCTGTGACTGCTCGCCTTGACCTTCGAGAATCGGAAGAATGTTCTTGATAACTAGCTGCTCGTCCACGGCCTGATTATCGATTCGTACAAATTGCTCGTATTCTTTTTCTAGTTTTTCTTCTGATAATGCGAGTGAGGGTCTTGGGGCGCGTATTCTGGCACGGATTTCGGCCCTGTTCGAGGGCTCGCTGGGCGAGGTATCATCTGGGTATATAAACGATGGTAGGAATACGCCGTGGTCTATTAGGTGGCTCTTGAAGTGTCGGTCGTATACTGTCGTGCTTTCGACCTTTGTTGTCGGTGACGAGGACGTTGTATGCGTTGGTGTAGAAGGAGGGCGCTTCGATCTGGTATTGGGGTTTGTAGAGGGAGACATAGAGTAATGATTGAAGTGGGCTGGTACGGGATACTAGGTAGGAATTATGCTGGTTAGCTGATATACTTACATTACGGTCAGTGGCTGAAGGGATGTTAGGCAGATGTATAGCTCACGTCTCTAATATCTGATAGATCTGGTCCTCCGCTGCGAGACAGTTTTCTGACCTCTTGTAAACAAGCAGTGGAGCAGTTGCGCAGGAAATCAGAAGCAGAAGTTTGGGGATTAGATGTAGATGAAGAGGTTTTCTTTGGAGACAATAGGAGATTGTGTCGGCGGTCATCTTCTCTCAGCGCGCTCTTAGTCAAGTATAATTCTGTGAGTTTATCCCAGAATTTCGGAGGAGGATGAAAGGTACGGCGCTTCCGTGGTCGATTTTGGTGTTTGAAGGACGGCATGTAGGAGATATGTTAGCGAGAAAGACTATAGGGAGTACTGAGTAACATCATGGCTGTCTGCTCGTTTTATGCTGCGCCTGCATTAATAAAGAGATCTTGTTGAGACAAGCTGGCTGGTCGTGTTCTGGGTTAGAACAAAGGATGACCCATAACACGACGTGAAGCCCATCTCAGAGGATTCTGAAAGGGAAACTTGAAAGAGGCGTACATGATCGTACGCTTCTGCTGTATGTAGTTCTTATTGATGGTCAGTTTTTAGGCAAGAATTTCTGGGGCATATTGGAAAGGGCCTCTGCTGTACTCCGTCCCAGATGTTGCATGACATAGAAGAAGAAGAATTGTCTTTACCAGGCCTCTTTGAAGTGCTCGGTGACTTTCTCTTTGTCTTAAGATGAAAGTCATCTAAGTGCTCTCTAGAGGCTCCGATATATACTTATGTTAGTACTTAGAGAACAGCTTTTTGGACAATTATCTGGTACCCTAGATGGGTGTTGGAAGATAGTAAATTCGGCTCTAATGGTGGTGCTGCAGATAGATCCTAGATCCATATCGTAGATAAACTGCGGCCACTGTCCTTCTCAATGCTGATTTCACAGGCTCTCACATTCTAATTGTGAGAACTGAATAAAGACACATCTTATCCAAGTCTAGAGATGTAAATCATCTCGGCTCCGACTATATAGCAGGCCTGATGATGGTGGGCCTAAACAACAGCGTCGTAAGCACAGGAATGCTCAAACGTCATTACGGTTCCAATCTACCGGAATTGCTGAAGAGATGAACAACAGGGGTGTACTAACTGTATCCCCAGTCCCCACGCTCTATCGCTCTATCGCTCTATTGCATGATGTGTATCCCTCAGGCACGCACTAGTAAGCACGAGCAGAGTGGGTCACCCTAAGGCCACCTTTCCCCATCCACTTCCCTGACAGTTGAACCTGACAACAACCTCAAGCCGGCCGCATCTTTTAGCAATTCAAAAATGAAAAGTCCAATGAGCCGAGTGGTCTTACTCTGAAGTCGTGATCGCACGCACTATCTATAAAACTAGTGCCACTAACGTATCCCATCAGCTGACGTCAACCCCCCGAGATCGAAGTCCCTCCGAGTCTCCGAGCGACAATAGGAGAAAAAAAAAATTGTCCGTTAGGATGGGTCCCGGCTCCAGTCTATAGAAAATAGAGCCGCTATTTTTAGTCTTACCCCGAGCTTCCATGCATTGTAAGCGCTTCGATTCAGGGTCTATTGCCCGGTCACTTACGCAATGCTTCTATAGTGTGTACAAAAATAAATCGATTTGGCCTCGTTGGGGGATTATTTATGGGAGGGTAGGTAGGTACATAGGTAGATAGTTTGCTTGTTTGAATACCTATTCTGTCGTTCGTTTGGAGGACGATTGTATATCCTAGTATTGAGTACTACTAGTTAGTTCGTTTGTTTGTTCATATTATTCACTCCATCAATTTCAATGTCGGGTCTACTATACGCCTCCGGAGGCCGCGGCCTACCACGCTACTTCTTCCTTCACGGCAGCCACGAGCGCACCAGCTTTCCTGACCAGGTCGAGGTCGAAGCAAATGTCGTTAGCTTTTCAGGGAGTGGCAAGATGTATGTTCTTTTTTACTTATCTTATGTGTTATTCAAACCATCTGTCTTCTATGTCTTGTCTTGTCTTGTCTTGCGTTGTCCATCGCACATCCACCCGCCCAATTCCCACCCGACGAAATCCTAACGCTGTCCTCTTCTCTCGTTAAGAATCTCCGGCGATAACAACGAACCCATATCCCAGAAATACTGCTTCTTCAATGGCGCCCTGACGCATACGGACGGGCAAGCCCAGGCGCCCGTTCCTGCCCGAGAGTTCGTCGAGACATTGCTGAAGAATATCAGCGTTCCTGCTTTGATATTGGTTGAGGTACCTCATAGGTGAGTGACTACCTATCCACCTCTACTAAATAGATCCAGTCACTGAGAAATCCCACGCGAAAAGTGAACAATCAACCTCCCAAGAACAAGAACCTAATGAAACCATCTACGTGTATGTATATCACCCCCAACATAACATCATCCCCACGTCCTCTACCCCTCTCTCTCCCTCCCTAACCAACTAACCAAAACCCAAAAACAGCGCCATATCCGTCCTCGGCCGCAGCGATCTACGAATCTGCGTCGGCGAAGAAAGACGCTACATCGCGCGCATGATGCGCGTCTTCGTGCCCCGCTTCACACAAGCCATGGCTCAGCGAAGCGACGAATATCTTCCCGGGGATGCGCAAAATCTGTGCAAGGAGATTGCGCATGATATGGGGGCGTCGTTAATTCATGATACCAGCAATAATCCTAACAGTGACGGTGATGAGGGGGATGAGGAGGGCGACGAGGAAGAACTAGTCGGTTTCCTACACCTCTACCGACAACGGTATCTGGGGAAGTCCGGGACAGAGAGCGGGTACTTGGATATACTAGAGGCGTGCTTGCTGCATGTCTTGAAGATGCCGTTCGACCTGGAGTCGTCGGTGCAGCAGGGGTTGATTCGTTATTGAGCTGTTTGTGGGCATTGGATTTCCGGGGTCTGAGGGCTTTGTTTCTGTAGATATTTTTTGTATGTATATAAGTTGGGTAGAGTGAGAGAGGATTTGAGGGGAACGTCGTGATAATTGTCAACTCGAAAGTATAGAAGACTAGATCTGGCAAAGTAGGTACATAGATGGCAGAACAAGCTAGACTGTCAAGTGTTGATCATTCATAGCAAATGATTGCTTCAGTGTCTTTTATGCTAATTGCGGCTGCATCGAAGATTACGGATAGCTACAGGATAAATCCTACCTACAAGTACCAAGTTGAACTCTAGATTGTCATATTGTTCAATCAATCGTTGAATACTGCAAGCTAAACCCCGCTAAAGCTTTTACAAATTTTTATCGTAAGTCATACATAGAAAGTTCATTTTCCACCGTTTCCACAGATTTTTTTCTTCGAGATTTTTAATTTTCTGTTGTCCTGGTCTCTTCAGTGATTTGTTGGAGCTCACTGTAGGCTCTCAATGGCAGACGTAAGGCCTCCAATGGTCAAGTGCAAAGCCAACACCGCCCGCGAAGAAGCTCAGCTCCTCGGGGCTGATGAGGACCTCGTCGGTGGCCAGCCTTTCTGAGAGGAAGCCCTCTATCTTGCCCATCAAATAACGATCAAGGCTTTCCACGGCCCCAGGTCGCCGCAATGAAAGCCCCTTTGTGTCGTTGATTGTGACAAGTTCGTCTAGTTCCTCTTCAGTGACGAGGTTGTGAAAGCTTCCGATGACATGGTTTAGAGCCTGGTCGATGTAGATATAATCGGGGTCTTGCGAATCCAGGTATGGCGACTGAGTGCGCCCCGCTTTGACTTCTTTGGTTCGCGCACGAAGGCGCGCCTTGTAATCAGGGTCGGCGATCCCTTGGATGCCATGCATGTAGGCCGCGAATAGGCGCTTATCCAGGTCAGCCACATCGCTGGGATGCTCTTCTGGCAATTCTTTGATATGATCAGAAATTTGATCTTCATCAAGATCCTCGTCGTCCATGTCAACATCAGACGAGTCGCTCTCCGCGAAATGGAGTCTCCCAGAAGCACGGGCAAGCTCCATCATTTCATGGCATGTCATTCCGGTCTGGGGCTCATCGTCTTCGTCATCGGCGTCGGAGTAATACGGAGCCTCGATATAAGAGACTTCCGGAGCAAACCGAACGCCGGTCGACTCAAAAGAGACAAAGGAACATTCGAGCGAGTCAGCTTCGTCCTCATCATATCCGAACACAATGTCAGATCCATCAGAGACAGACTCATCAGTGTCATCCTCCCATGCGGTTTCGTAGTACATTTCATCGTCACTTTCATCATCGCATCCATCCATGAGAACATCGTCATCCTCACTTTCAGATGATAAGTCGGATGCATTAATGCATTCACCATCAGACATTTCATGAGATCCATAGCCCGACTCCGATCCCTCTTCGGGTTGGGCGCATGGTCTCTTCAAGATGGATTTCAAGATGGGACGAAACGGGGCCGTCAAGGCAGTAGTCAGTGTCTTTGTTGCAATCAAGTTGGTCGAGGTCATAGAGACCTCGTCCGATGCATAACAGCTGTCCTGCGAAGTGGTAGAGCATTCAAGACGTGAGCAAGTCGAAGAAAAGGATTCCCAGGACGGTTGGTTCATGTTTGTGGCAATCATTGTGACTGGGGTTCTTGATTCAACGGCGTTCTTTTGGCCGTATTAACCGAATTCAAAGACGATGTGCAAGATAGGGATATAGAGCTGCGCAAAATTTCCGCTTGTGCTAACCTGAGCAACCAAGGTGGATAGAAGGGGCTTTGTGATTCAAAAGCGAATAGACCGTGCTGTTTGCGATCAAGATAGATGAACGGCTTCGAAGGCCTTCGACAAACGAGGAGGGATCCATAGCGAAGCTAAAGCGTGAACGAAGTGTTCAACTAGTGGAAGGCGAGGGAACCCTCAATGGGAGAGGCCTTCTGAGACATGATTGATGATATTACTTCGAAATTTGATCGTTGGGGGTTTCAAGATTGTTGCGCATGCACTTCTGTTGGTAGCTTTCGACTTTCCAAAACGAACACAACCCTTTCAGCTCCTTTCTTCTGATCGAAACGATGGATTTTCCGATGTTATACATATGTATTGTCGGATATCTAGATCGTGTAAACGGATCTTGTCGTAGAGTAGGAGGGTCGGAATAACGCCCTGTCGCGACGCGTGGGATCCTAAATAGGAAATAGGCACGACTTCACGATATATGAAAGCCTGTTCGGTAGGTTTCGAGCACTTAATTCGCGTTAATCGAGCGCGAATGATGGAAAGCGACCTGGGTTTATTGAGTCATACCCACTTTTCGTGGGATGTGTGGATGACTTCGGCGGGGGTACGAGGGGTAAGGATCAAAAGAGTACCGGTTCCAGTCGGGTCAGAGTTCGGACGAGAAGTTCAAAACGGTGATAGAATGTAGTGTGTGTTGATGGTATATGGGGATAATAATAAAAGCGACACTATATGGGGGTGGCGGTTAGCACCTTTATAAGCGCTGAAGAGAGAGGAGAGAGAAGAAAGGGAAAGAAGGAGCAGGCAGTTCCCGGTGACCAGCCTGACTTTGCAGTCAGATTTCCGTCATCATCAGCGACTTTCCGGCAGTTGCCTCCCTCTCTCTGCGGCCTTACAGTCGGCCCGGCGTCCGACCGGTTGCCCCGGGTGGCTTAGCGCCGGTCACGCCTAGTATTGTTCCCTAAGCGAACGTCATGCTGACTCAACTTCCGATCGATGTTTCCGGACGCTTCCAATTTGGTGGTTGCCGTGCTCCGTATTCAGTGCGTGTGTACGTAGATTGATCCCTTCACTCTAAACAATTACCTTCTGTCTAATTTGACCAAAGATGCGGAATCATTGAGGGAGGAAATGTTTATATCCAGGATCTATTCCATGTCTGTCTAATCCATTGTGCGACATCTTGCATTCATCGGATCATTGATTTGCGGTGGCTTGTGGTAAGGGTCAGGAGTCAGTAGTACCTTATTTGGGCGTATCTGGCTTTCCTTGCATTTTGATCATTTTCGATCACAAGTCAATACTATCCCAGTGTCCCTGGCTCCCTAGGGTCCTAGACAGAGCAATTATTGATGCTGGGGGTCATAGGTGGAACTAAACGGGACGACCAAGCACCCGATCAGGATTAGACTGATCCAATATAGATGCCAAGCGGATTGAAGACTCGAATCATTGTGATAGATCAGATTATCAGAGTCGTGCAGGACGCATGGCCCAAACGGACCCCTTGTTCGAGGGCTCCTATTCTTTCAATCCAATATTCTTACTAGTAGTGGGCGTCTTCCAGGTCAATGCATAGTTGAGCACATTAACTGCCCATTATAACAGGTCCACGTGATCGGGGCCGCTACCAGTCACATGATTGCCTTAAAGCGGCATCATCTGCAATAGGAAACCACGGCTTGACCAGCAGGATCTTAATCGGTACGGAGTACCTATTCATCATTTCATTGTGCTTGCTTCTGTTTCTCGATTAAGCATTGGTCAAGGCAAGCTATTACTATCCATCTAATTGACGGCTTCTCTAGTGATCGAATACTCCCAACTTCCCTTTGTGGGAATAACCCTTGCGAGAAGAGTCAGGAATGCTTTACTGCAGGAACAGAACAGGACACGAGCCAATTGCTTTGTGACTTACCCAAAATACAAACCAGTCGCTGATCGCCCTGTACCTACAGCGTTAGGACTCTAAGCAAAAATAAAGAATGCTTCTATTCATGTTCCATGCTATGGGTAGGCTGGACATTCCTGCCAGTGGCTGTTGCCACACTCTGGCATTGGACGAGCCCCCTGAGTCGACACGGATGTTCTTGCCCACCTGAGATTCCGCTTGCGGATCTTGAAGTTCCCCGAGGCCTCGAATTGGCTCTCTCCTTTTTCGGAATCGCTTTTTGTGTTGCTCTATACGGGTTTGCCCGCTACCCTGTCAGTGTGACTTCTTGGAAATCATCAAGGAGCTGAACCGTGGCTCTTCAACAGGGGTCGAGCACAAAGCAGAAAAGTGTTCAACAAAGAAATGAGAAACCGGACTAGTCCCTGTGAGTTTCTACTCCGTACAGGCTCTTTCTACAGGCTCTCGGAAGAGATCAATGCTCTGCTACTGGACTAAGAACAAAGAACCTGCGGGTTCCCGCCACCCTCCGTGTGGGACTCTTCAGTCAATAGGGACAGCCCAATTGACGAGTCACTGTGATAGTGACTTGCATATTCGGAGAATTGAAAAAAGCATGAATTGGCTGCTCAATGCAAACAGCGTTATCCTCCACAGACGCGAGAAGACCGTGACGCGTTAATGGGTGATAATAATAGAAACTTGCGTCTACAAGATAGGGCTATGATTTGCAGATCGTTTTGTGTGGAAAACTGCAAGTTAATTGATTCCCCGTTGGAATACGTGGCATGAATCGCCAGGTGGTTCGGGGGTTCCAGAACTCGGTTTAGTGCATTGTTGCTGGGGGGTGCACATTCCTCCCAGCCCCAAAGCAAAGTGATATCCGCTCCAACCTTATGAGCGTCAGTGCACCAAACACCCGGGAAGTCTCTGCTCCACCATTCCGGAGAAGCTCACGGAGAAGTCGAGACGCGCGAGAGGGAACAGGGTGAAAGAAAGGAATTGCAGGCCCCTCAACTATAGAACCACACATATGAGGTAATCCCATATGACGTTTACATTTCAAAAACTCACCTACCACGGCGGAATATTTCTCCCAGACTGCTTCTCAAACTCAGCCAGGATCTGTGTGATTGGTGATCCCCTGTTGCATCTGCGGCCTGATCATTACCCGGCTTCGATTACTAGAGGGGTGTTATCTCGTCGTCATTGGTTTGGATCCTACCCGGACCCCCAAGGCCCGCACACCGCGCACACACACCTGTCCTGCTGATGCTATCCCCTCTGTTTCTGGCATAGTGAAGGTTACATTCCGACGGGTGGCCATTTGGGTCCCGAGCCCACTCTGAATGAAAGTGTGGATGGAAGAGATGGAAAGTCCATTCAGCCACCGAACTATCCGGATGCTCTGATTGGCAGTGCCGCTCGTGCGAGGAGAATTATAGCATTCCACGTCGATCAATGGTGGGGAGGTTCCTTCAGGTCCATTAGATCGCATTCCTTGGCCATCTTTAGAGCAGATGGAATGTGTGCAGAATCCCAGAGGCTGGAAGGCCTGTGGCGGCACTTCAAAAAGGGCGACTCCTCTGTTGTTTGTTTGCTTTGTCTACTTTGCATCTTGTGCAGTGTTTTCTTTGATTGACAAGTTATCAAACTGTTCCTACAGTCCAAACATTCCATCATCACCCAAACACCCTGCTGGAACCCCGGCTCGCCTTCCGAGCTTCCCTTTAACCCATCTCTACCATTCTTTGGGTGACTTTCCCTCTGCCTGTACTATTTCCGCCGGCCTCTAGGCCAATCATCTGAACTTCTGCTGCGTCAAACAGCCTTTGACACCTTCTCTCATTGTCGCCGCAAACGGAAGGTGACCGCCGTACCTCACTCCCCCAAGATGTTCGCCCAACCTTTCGACCATTCGTTCAATGACGATATTTTCCAGTACGTCAATATGGACCCTACAAATGCCGACGGCAACAAAGACGTTTCATTTCATGGAGACTTTGATCAAATATTCGCGCTCGACTCATTGTCTAGCGATTGTGGCGACCTGTCACCCACCATCTCCGCCTCCAAGCGGGCCCAGCAGTCACCGCAACCCTGGGGTAGAGACCTTTGGTCTGTTCCGCAAGACGTCAGTTCTTCTACAGGCCAAGCACCCCTTGCTTTTCAAGACACCATCCACCCCGCGGCCGTTGCGGATCTTAACGTCAACCTTGAAGCTTCTTCTCCAAACCCCCCGGCAAAAACTCGCTCGCCGTCTACTCCCCCGGCCACTCCTCAACGCAAAGCCAAAAGCGCCTTAGTCACTCCCAAATCAACCGGCCATCGTCGTGACACCCATGAACGCCGCGGCCTTTTGCGCAAACAGAGCTTCTCCCCCAGTATAGTCCGCTCCTCTCAACTCCAAAAAGGCAGAATGGCGTACCCGGAAGCTTGGGCTCAGCGCTTTCAGAACTTCAGCTTGGGTAGTACGGATGATCGTTTGCCTTTGTCCCCACCGCCCTCCGATATTCTGGTGCAGCACGAGAATATGTGCGCCGACCACACTGCCCAAATGACACACCATGGGGACTCCTCTGAGATGGCCAACCCTTTCGACTCGGCCATATTCAACGAGTCCCCCGCTATCTCGATGCCATCTCCATCTGCCGGGGCGCTAGCACGACAGCAACAACGGTATTTGAGTCAGTCGAACAACTCCGCCATGGCCACCTCCAGTCCCCCCTCAGCGGACGACATTTTTTCTTCTCCACATTCCTCGGACCCTCAGTCCATGTCCTCGTGGCATTCCGATTCCCTTGCTACCTCTGGACTTCCATTCACACCCGATCTGCAAAGCCACGATGCGCAAGCGTGGTGGTCTCCCATGAACTCACGGGTTGCCCAGCGACATTCCTACCCACAGATGGTCGCGTCCCCGACCCCTCAGAGACCGATCCAGACCCCCAACAACCAGCACGACATGCTGCAGGGCGGTCTGATGATTCAGTTGGATCCTTCATCATTTGACATGCCGGGTGCTGCAAACGCGTCATTTGCCGCACCGCAGATGCCATCCGTTCCTAATGCCCAGGGAACTCAATCATACACACATGCTCCCACGACACCACAGAAATTTGTGGATCCCTCCTACGCACCTCAAATGCATAATTCGTCCTCGCGGTCTCCATCGCTGTCCCCGACGGCAACCGGATCGCCCAAGGGCATGCGCAACATGAAGACCCCTCCGCGCGGTCGTTACCAACAAAGAAAGATGTCATCCCAACCTATGAGCGCTCCCAGGCCGGCCAAAAGTTCGGGCGGAAGCCCTAGGGGAGCCGGTAAATCGGTGACGGTATCATTTGTGAACTTCACCCCTCACGACAAAAATAAGATCCTCACGGGAGTTGCTCCCAGCGGAAGCTCAAAAACGAAAGCCCGACGGGAGCAAGAAGCCCGTGATAGACGACGCAAGATGGGCGAGGCCGCTTTGAACGCGGTCCGGAAAGCAGGCGGCGACGTCGAGGCTTTAGAGGCAGTTTTCTGCTGAGAATCAAGCATTGGCATATTATACACATATAATATCTGTTCTGTTGTGTTTTGCTTTGCTTTATATTTGTGTTTCTCTTTTTGCTGGTTTCATATACCTCTCTCGTTTTTTGGCAATGGTCGTTTGGCGCTTGTGTTTGAAAAAGGAACTTGGCGTTTGGATTTCAAAATGTTAGATCATCTTTTTGGGTCTTTCTGGAGCGATTTATACTACAATACGCATTCTAATAACTGAGTCTAATTCATTTAATATCTCTTCAAACCTTCCCAGTAAGGTCTTGTAGAACCGCCCGATCGATGCCTTAGGGCTTTCCCCAGGCACCTGATCTCCACCTGCAACCGTCCAATCGACGAGTAGATGATTGTCATGACTTGACGCCAGTTCCCTCAGTTCAGTCCATCGTAATCGTCGTTTTCTTTATTATCAGACTATTATACAGTATGGGAAAATAAATGTATCTGAGTATGATCAAATTGACGCCGTCCCCAATGCTTTTATAATTTGCCAAATCACAATGAATCAATCCCACACTATGCCATGTCCTCGATGTGCTTGTAGGTTAGGTAGACGAGAATGGGGAACTGTGATAGCCGGGTTCTGCTATCAAGTCGAGACTGTTAAGGAACCGGCCGCTTCGCCCGACCCGTATGCCGTCCCAGATTGTATTGTGCAACCTGAAGGCCAGAGCGAGGGGTATTTGAAGAGAGAGAGAAAGATCGCTTTCCCGTACACCGCTGCTTCATCGCCCCGACGCCTTCGGCGACCAGGAATCCGGCTGCCAGTTCTCGCCCGGCGACCCCCTCGCCTTGGCCCATGGATCCTCCTTCGCGGCCGGCTGTTTCTCCATCTCGTCCCGTTCTGCAGCGGTCTCGGTCTCGGCCTCCTGTGCCGGCGCATTCATCGTATCATCGCTCGTCTTGGTTGCTGGCGCAGGTTGCTGGGTTTGCGGCTTATCAAGGTAGGACGGTTTGCTGGCCCATCGCTCGTCGGCCAGTCGGGCTAATTGCTTGATCTGAGCTTGGCGGACAAGATCCTGTTGCTGTTCTTCAATGGTCGGCGCGTCCTTTCGCATGTGTCGGAGCCATTGGTGCCATTGCGCTGCAGGCAAATATCCGTGTTAGTTCGATCGATCCGAGATGGGATTGGTGGTTGAACACGTACGGCTCACTTGGACATCTCCGAGATGGGTTTTCGGGTCGACTTTCACGATGCGTCGGTATCGCGAGGCGTTCAGTGCATCTTTGAATTCCCAGAACGTGTTGCCGCGCAAGTCCGATCCTATGCAGAAAGACGAATAAGTATAAGGTACGACTCTGACAGATCACGGCGCTTCGTTGAACACACCCGCTAGGAAGGATTTTCGCCACGGCAGTTTAAGGCTCTTCCACTTGAACCACAAACTATTGATGGGACTCATTGGTGCCCGATGGTAGTGTCTAAATACTAATCAATTATTATTCGGCTAAATTGCAAAGAAAAAAGGGGGTGGAGTTCGATAGGCGAGCAGTAGGGGAAATATGCCAGGGAGAAAGGGTCAAAAGGGATCGGCGAGCAAAGAAGCGGACGGACGTCATCGGGCGAGGCGGAGCGGCTGACGGAACATTCCATTCCTCGCCCTTTCGCTTCTCTTTCTCTTCCTCTTCCTCTCCCCTTTCTTCTTCTTTTCCAGAAATTTGGGTTTTACAAACGCCACGAGTATCCTCTGGGCTTTCGTTTCCTTTTGACTGAGAGCCTCGAGTCTGTCCCTTTCGTGTCCGGTCACTTTATATACCCTTCTCATTCTCTCGGGCATATACATACAAACCCCCCTGGCCGCGTTCCACGGTTCGCCTCAGTGGCCAATTGACAGGCAACAATCTACCGATTTCACCTCTCAACAGAAACGCCTCTTCTACATGCAATAGGCGCATAGAACCGATCCTTTCCAACCCCCAACATGGCGTCTGTCACGTCTCTAGACAAAGACCTGCGCAATCTGCGCCTGTCCCGCTATACCCCGCAGGCAGCCGCCGAAGTGCGCGACTGGATCGAGGAAGTCCTCCATGAATCACTACCTGCCGGGGATCTTCTAGAAGCCCTGAAAGATGGTGTCGCACTCTGCAGGTAAGACATTCAGCCGTTTCTCGCACTCTTATCACCTCACCAAGGACCTTCCGAGACATGCCGGCCAAGGAGACTTCATTGGGCAGCCAACTAACAAAGTCTCACCCGCTAGGCTCGTCAACCTTGCGGTCTCTCCCGGGGTCAAATTCAAGCAATCGTCGATGCCCTTTGTGCAAATGGAAAACATCTCGCACTTCCTCCGGGCCTGTCAAATTCAGCCCCTGAGTCTCCCGCCGCACGATGTCTTCCTCACCGTCGACCTCTACGAAGGCAAGGACCCCGCGCAGGTCCTCCAGTGTCTGATGGCCTTCAGTCGAAGAGCCAACGCAATTCAACCGTCCAAGTTCCCCCGGACCATCGGCCCTCAGAATAAGGGGGGCACGTTGAGCCCTAATATGACGGGGTCCAGCCAGGGGGCCTACACGCCAACGAAGTCACGATTCTACAACGGGGTCAGCGATACCGCCTCGAACGTCTCCGCGCAATCCAGCCCGTCCGCGAAATCCCCAGCTGTCAGCAGCTGGAGTAAGAAGAGCGACGAGCATTCGACCGCCCCGGCCTGGAACATTCATCAATATGGCTACATGGGCGGCGCCAGCCAGGCTAACCAGGGCGTCGCTTTTGGCGCTCGTCGACAGATCACTACCGCCGCGCCGCATGTGCCGAGCCTGGCGGAGAAAGAGAAGCGCCGGCGCGAGGAAGAGGACCGGCTCCGTGCGGAGCAGGAACATGCCGAGCGCATGCGCCAGCTGAAACGGGAGGAACGCGAGGCAGAAGAGGAGCGTGCGCGCGCCGAGGAAGCGCGTCGCTGGGAGGAAGAGACGGCGCAGCTTCGGGAAAAGGAGCGGCTCGAAGTGGAGCAGCAACGGAAACAGTGGGATGAAGAACAGCGCAAGTGGGAGGAGGAGGAGCGTCAACGTCAGCGCGAGGAAAGAGAAACGGAGGACAGGACCGACAAGGAGAGACAGCGTCGCCGCGAGGTCAACGACACTCGTCTCAACGGCCAGTTCCTCAGCCAGTACCAAGCCAGCCAGCCAGTATCTGGTCGTGCTGCCGCCACCGAGCCCAGCGAGAACCAGCGCATTCGACAATTGGAGATGGAGCTGGAGAGTGCCAAGGAAAGAGAAGCCCAGTATGAGCGCGAGCGACGAGCTCTCCGAGAGAAGGATTCCGCAGGCAGCAGCAACAACACCCCTCCAGCCCGCAGTCCTCGTCCTGTTCCCGTCCCTCCCAAACCCAGCTACGATCTCTCTTCTCTGGAACAGGAGCGCCGTCTCCTACGCACATGGCAGGATCATCAGCGGGAAGAGCCCATTGCCGAGTCCAGCCCACCACCTATGCCGCCTCGTCGGCCCCTACCCGACCCGACCTCGACAGCCAGCAGCGGTGGTCCCCCTCCCAAACCTCCCCGCCCTCTCCCTGACCCGGTGAACCAGAAACAAGAGAGCCGCGTCGACCGATTCCTCTCCTTCAACCGTCCCCCGGTAGCCGCCAAGCCCGCCGCCCACCGTCCCCAAGACTACAGCACCACCTCTGAAGTCGACGCCGAGAACAGCCGCCGCGAAGCCGCGCAACAAAAGACCAAAGCCGGCGGCTGGGCCTCCAAGTCCCTTCTCGAGCGGGAGATGGAGCGCGAACGCGAGCGCCAGCGCGAATGGGAAGACAACCAGAAACAGACCGAGGCCGTCGCCGCCCAGGGTCTCGGTGACTCCTCAATAGGCACGGGCCCCGGCCAGGGCGCCTGGAACGTCCACCAGTATGGGTTTTTGGGCGGCGATAGTCAGAACCGAGGAGGGCCTGGCTTGGGCGTTGGTGGTGCGAGGCGTCAGATCATCGGTCCCAGACCTCCTCCGTAAAGCGCGATCCTTCTTTCTTTTTTTCTATCTATAACTTAACATAGTGATATCCATCCTTGTATCTATCTAACTACCGGGAATTTTGGCAGGGAGTTCTTGCTTTTCTATCTTCTATTGTTTAACTGGGTGGGGGGTCCGTGATATCATGGAAGGTTCTGTGTGGTCGTTGTTGCATCTAGTTTTTTTGAAATTTGAATAAGAAGTATCAAAAAAGAGCAAAGCGCCATCATTCAAGAACAATCTGGAAGTAGGGACAGAGATAGAGGAGTGAGTGTAAGTATCGAATTCTAACGGGTAAAGAAGGATATGCAGAAATGACCAAGGTCCTACGGATTCGACGACGTTCTCCGGAGACGTCCTTTGGCAGAGGTGTTCAGTGGAGATCCTAAGCGGATTTCGTAACCACTGAACTATAGAACCACCTGATCTACTCATTTCATTCCTATCAAGCCAGTTTGTCAACACTACTGATTTCATACCCAAATGATACTTTGCCCACACTCAATAGTACCTTGGGATAATGCGTGCATAGCCCTGGGCCCTCTTGGACTCGAGACTGTGCGCAACTTGAGCCGTAATTCCAATGACCGGTATATTCGGTCCATTATGGTCTTGGAGGGAGACGGCTTGTCCTCAATATCGAGCATTCCATGAATTTGGCTGATGGTTGATACATTGAATACGTACAGTACAGTCGTAGCACGTGATGTTCCGGTTGAAGACGGGCCTCCTGTCCTGTTTCTATGCTTCGTTTCCCGAGTGGCAGATCGATTGTTTCTGGCAGCATGGAGGGGGACAATGATAAGGACGGCAAGCCGGCCGGGTGTGTCTCTGCGGGAGGAGTTTCTGGCAATTATATTAGCTATCCTATTATAGTTTAATAGCAAGATATCGCCCGGCTGATCTAAAAGATCATACTAGCTTACTGCGTCTTTTCATGAGGTATATAGCGAGTGGGATTGACATAACGAATAAAACAACTCTTCTATTAAAGACGCTGTTATAGACGACGCGAGTATACTTTATGTTAATAAATCTAAACTAGAAGTTATAGTTTACATATATATAGTTAGAGATAGTATAATACTTTCTTCTACAACTCTCTATTTGTTATTCCTCAAACTGTTAGTAGTATAAGTATTTTTGATTCAACTAGATATATAATTGGAATTACTCAACAACAGAGAACTAGAGCAATTATTGTATACACTTCTCAATTATAGGGTAAAAACGTCAAAACGAATAACGAATCTTACTATTTAGTAAGATACTAGGTATGATGGTGGTTGCATATAGGATTATGGGACAAAAGCAGAGATCAGTCGACAATGAGTAACAAGTATCGCGTTTTAGTTCGTACTACGGATCTAGGAATTCTTTGGAGTTGTTTAGGGGGTTAAGGATACGGGGTAATAGATCACAGTATTCTTTACGTGCCTCGAAAATAAATGTCCATAGTATTCCTGGCGTGGGTTCATAAGCAGCCACCGAGGTTTTGCCAGGAAAAGAATGAAATCAGGACCACCCAAAGCGAACTCCGGATCTCTAGATAATGCTCTGTATGTAGTGTACAGTCCCCACTTCCCATTATGACAAACATGAGAAAAAAGAAAGTAGATGAATATGCATACACAAGCGAGAAATGAATGCAAAAGAATAGGGTATATCACACAATATCGAGTAAAAAAAGCGGGAGGAAAGCCGCCCAAACGGTCCAAACAATCAATCACATACGCCTTTCATTATTCGTCCGGAGAGGTAGCCATTTATTCTTTGCTTTACAGTCGGTATCTATCCCAGGCCTTTTTACCGGCGCTGGGTAAGGGTCGGTAGGCGTCGCCGCCGCCGCCGCCACCACCTCGTTTGGGTCCGGGACCGCCGCCACGATAACTTCCGCGACCTCCTCGATCCCCGCCGCCACCTCTACCGGGGCGTGGGGGTAGAGGATGTCTTGGTCGACCGGGAGGGGAGCGAGGACCGCCGGGATGGTAGCTATCTCTGCCTCGGCCGCGGCCCGGACGAGGGGGAGATCGCGAGCGGTAGCCACCGTGATACGAGGGTTCGGGGGCCCTTGGACCAGCCGGGGCGAAGTTCTTGTTCCTTCCGATGCCACCTCCGATGCGGATATTGCCGCGCGGTGCGCCGCGACCGATGGGCTGCCGTGGCCGAGACATCATGTCGTCGCTATCGGGGGAGGGCGAGCGCTGGTCGGCACGACCTCTAATCTTCAGGCCGCCCCGCTGACTACCTCGGGACGAAGGGCCCTTTGCTCGACCGCTCACTACCGAGTTAGTGTTGGTCACCATGTTTGGATCGACTCCCTTAAGGGTCCACGACGACGACATCAGCGGTTTAGGAAGGGACGGGCAGTCCCCGATTAGATGGCGGTTGCTGGTGCAATGCGAGCACGAGAGGGAGACTAGCACCGGTCCAGACTGCGCGTCTTGTCGGGGGATTTTCCACACGGCGTCACATTGAAGCTCCAGGTGTTCTGTCGACCCACACAGATCGCAAGGAGTCTCGGCGGCGGAACCTTTCAGCTGCGATGAGCATTGCGCCTCATCATGGCCCCGGTCCCGACAGCGTTGGCATCTTCTCCACTGCGGACAGAAACTGCTTTGGTGCTGGTTCCAAGCACCACAATGTACACACTGTGGCCGTTAGCATTTCTCACAACCAGACGTAGAGAAACTGTCTTCACAAGAACAGTCGACCAGATTCCAAACTTACCTCCCTAGATGGGCACACCTCGGCCAAATGGCCCTCTCGTGAGCACTCTGTACAAGCAATAGGCAGTTGAAGACTGATGTCATTAATGTCTCGATCATAGAACAAACATCTCGCCTGCCTTTCCATGTCGTCACGCTCTAGGTCAGCCAGAGTTGAGGGGGTCATAGGATATTTTTGAGAGAAACGGCGGAAGGCCTCCTCCTTGGAAGGATTGTTCGTAACACCGTTCTGGGCGTCACCATTGACTCGAGGCTCCGAAAGGGGCAATTGCTCAGGGTCGTAACCATCATCCTTTGGTCGTTGGCCAGAGATGCTCTGGTCCTCGTCCCGGGATCCAATATTCAACAATATAGAATCATCAGCCTCAGAATCCACAGAGTCCGACTCGTCTGAATCGCCCGACAGATGCATTTGGCTGGACTCCGCCGTGTGGTCTTCCTCCAACTCCCCCTCCTCCGAGACGTGAGGATCCTCTTTCTTGCCGTTCTCGTTGCGCGATTTGGAACTGTCTCCCCCACCAGACGAGGCCGAGTCACTGCGACTGCGCCAGAATTTATCATTTACCGCGTCGAACTGCGTGGGGGTCTTGTCGTCGCCATTTGTCTGATTTCGAGACCTGAGCGACGTCCGGATGCCACTCTTGCTGCCCTTGTTCCAGCCTCCAGCTGGTGCCTGTGTAGGTTTGTACTCCTCTGCAGAGTCAGAGCTCGAACTCTCGTCGTCATCGCCACCCGACGAGGAGGCCGAACCGCTGCTGGAGTCGCTTTCGGAATCCGAGCCGGAAGACGAGGTGCTGTCGGGGTCCACCTGCAGGGAGTTTGCACTAAACGATGCGCCTCGGGGCACGAAGTCCTGGACCTCGCGTGTGTCGGACTTGCCGTTTCTTCGTTGCCGTTTGGCGTTGGGTTTATCTAGAGAGCTGCGACGCGAAGAATCGTTGGAAGTACCGCGGCGGGTTCGCTGGACGCCCACCGAGGCGGTCCTAGAGTCGTGTTCACCATCGGAGGAGTTGGGCATTATGCGGTATGCCACATGAAAGACGGAAGGGGGCGGGGGAGGAGAGAAGGAAGGGAGTACTCCGTACAGCGTAAAGTAGTTGTAAGGAAGATTCAATGCAAGAATTGACGGAAATTCGCCGTCACGCTAAAGTTCGCCAGGAAATGTTACGGCCGACAAGATGAGCCAAAGACGCAGGGCTGGGGAAAGGAAGAATCGCCATTGTTCGAAAGTAAGAGGGAGATGCATGAGATAGAGGCGATGAAGTGTCCAAAGTGGATGTGATTGTCGCAGATTGCCCTGAACTTTCTACTTTCTACAGTGTCTGGCCTCTTCTGGACCGTCTCATCCGTGTGATATCGGGCTATTATTAGCATCGCATCTTTTGGGATCTAATTTGTCTAATTTATCTAAATCTCCCTTAGACTCCTAGTAGGCTGCTGGATTTCTTCTAGAAGCTCTTTCTTCTTCTTTCTCTCTTCTTTTCTTTTCCTTTTTTTCTCTCCAACCCATCCCCATCTTTTTTCTTCATAGGAAGCTGTCATCTTCCTTTTCCTGTCCCTGTCTAATCCATTCGTTTGGTCATTATCTCATAATCCCCACGTCACTCTCGGCGAGAGAAGGAAAAAAGAAAAGAAAGAAAAAATTGAATTGGATTCCAGAAAGATTTCTGAATATTCTCCAATTCTAGAAAATATTCTCCTTTTTTTTTCTACAATTTTTTTTGCCCCTCGAGGCTGGACGGCTGTCCCGTGACCGACGCCGATCATCGAGCGCGATCTGACTTTCGCTTTCACCTTCGCTTTCAACTCTCGCCTTCGCCTTCGCCTTCGCTTGACGGTCGGAATTGATCCCATCTCGCTTTCTCCGCCGTCGTCTCGAGACCTGCTACGGTCTACCTTCTGCCATTTCTCCCGCTCTTTCTTGTTCCTCCACCCCCTTTAATTTTCCGCTCCCTCTCTCCACTCGAATCTCTCTTCCTTTCCCCCCGAGTTTCCGATCAATACCGCCAAAGTGTCTTCCCTTCTGATTCCCCGTGCTATCTCCTTCCCCCCGGAGGCCGACAATCGGCCGCACCGGTTGACGCCAGACCCCAACATGTCCCAAAGCAAGGCTGGTCGGAGGAGAAGGTCAAGCAGTATCATCTACCAGGAGCCTGCGGAGTCCATTGAACACACCAGTGATCAGGCGGCCTTGCCCAATCTGAATGCGAACTGGGTGAATGCCAAGGGTGAGTGCGGACGAATCTTCCCCGGATGACTCCGTTCGTCTGGAGAAAGTGTGTCTGTAATCCGCTGACTCGAATGCTTCGACATAGGTGCCTGGACAATCCATTTCGTCCTCATCGTTGCCCTCAAGATCTTCTACGATATCATCCCCGGAGTCTCGCAGGAAACCTCATGGACCCTCACCAACATCAGTTACATGTTCGGCTCGTTCCTCATGTTTCACTGGGTGCGGGGCATCCCTTTCGAGTTCAACGCGGGTGCCTACGATAATCTGAACATGTGGGAGCAAATCGACAACGGAGACCAATATACCCCGACGAAGAAATTCCTCCTCTGCGTGCCCATCTGCCTCTTCCTCCTCAGCACGCATTATACCCACTACGACTTGACGTACTTCACCATCAACTTCCTCGCCACGTTGGCCGTGGTCATCCCGAAACTTCCATTTGTATGTCACTCCGTTCATCTGGGGATATTGTCGGCTTGTGCTAATATGAATACAGTCGCACCGATTGCGAATAGGGCTTTTCTCCGGCGAACCCGAGGAATAGCGGACTTTTTATCTTTGTCGTTTCTTTTCAATAATTCTCTTGCTTTTTATTTCGCTGATCTTTAATCCGCCTCTCTCTATCTTCCTTTTCTTGATAATATTCTCCACTTGGCGTTCATTACTGTCCTCTCCCTATCTTATCTCTCTACTCTTTTTCTACTGCGCATTCCCGGGAAGGTGTCAGGTCTCCCGTTGGGAAATTGGCTGGGGCCTTCCGTTCTATCCTGTCGGGTTTTATTTTGCTCCTTGGCGGGGTTAAAGGGGGAGCGATGATGTAAGGGTGCGAAAATGATGCTCTCGAAATACAGAGTACGACCAAATGGGATGAGCAAGAACACACAACAACACCACACAAAAACAACATCGAAGACCAAAAAAATGGCTCTGCAGAGAAAATAGAAGAGGGGGGGGTTGGAACGAGGCATAATGGAAGAAAGCAATAGAAAGGGACGAGGGCAGATATACTCCGTGTTGCTGCGACCCTTGTCTTCCACGTGTCTAACTCTAGATATCCAGGTTATCATTTCCATTCTTGTCTCCTTGCCTGTCTTTGTCTTCTTTCATGACCTTTTCTTGGTCCCGTAGGGCGCCTTCACCACGACGATGTAGCTTTGCAAGTTAGAAAAGTCACTATAGATCGGACTTATTTAGTACAAAGCTATGCTAATGCTAATTAATGCCCATGCTAATGCCCATGCATGCAGTCCCCGGGATCAAAGCGCCCTTTGACGTCCAGGAACCCGGGGTTTTAGCTCCTGTTTGCTGCGTGGGGGCTGAGTTTAATGCATTAGGGTCATTGGTTGCAGGTTCCAAATGGCTATGACTTACAGTAGTTAGGGCTGTCGAGGTCCATGCTATGCTAGGGAGGTGCTTTTTGCCTGTTTATCCGGTGTCCGTGTGTCCGTCCGTTCATGTGATGAGACCGGTTGGTTTGGCTAGTCTCCGAGGTACTTTCAGAGGGTTGGTTAGTGTGGTGATTTATGAGTAGAATCTGTCTCTTATGGAGAGCGCTGTGTATGTTTTTTGGACGGTTCCCTGTTGAGAGTGCGTTCATATGTATTCTTCTAATTCTACTCGATTATCTATATCTGTATGTGTTTGCTATAGTCGCGGTTAGTTAGTGTTGAAAGTTGAGATATGTAGCGTTGGACGTTGAGCGATGTTACTATTATTACTATTATTATTTTCTTGTTAACTTTGCCCGTGCATTTCTCTGGTGGTTTTCTACCTTATAGTTACAAGTATTTACTGGGGCGTGTTTGAGTCGATATATATACCCGAATCCCAGCCACGGGCGAGAGAATACATTGTTAGTTAACATGGAGTGGGGTAGAAGCGAAGAGAAAGAGAACCCCAACAAAAAAGTACAAAAGACAACAAACATTATTTTTAACCATCATGAAGAAAGTACATGAAGAAAGGTCCATCTCCAAGATGCAAAAAGACAAATCAAGTCTCAACGCCAGATGGCGCCGCTGGGAATCGAACCCAGATCGAGACGGGACTGCGGGATGAACCACAACGTCGCATGATAACCATTACACTACGGCACCTTGATTTGATGAGTGGGCCGCCGTTTTACTGTCTCTTATTCCTGCCCTCTTGGAATCCTTTCAGTATCTCGTCGACAAAGAATGACACCTTTTTTCTGATTTGTTGGAAATTGTTGCTCTTGTCCAACTCTGACGCATTATCTACACTCTTTTCAGATAATCTCAAACAGATATCGCGTTCCGTGCAATTATCAAAGAATTCGGCCGTGCGACGACTATCGATAAGCGTCCCGGCCCGCGATTATCAATCTATCACATACCAACTACCGCCGTCCTCAGCACCACCAATTTCTTGCCATCAATCATGTTAAAAGACGAGGAGGCGACTTTGCCCTCCTATCGTCCTGTTAAATCCATTCCCTTCGAACTCATCCAACACTCCGGTATCTTCCTGGAAGAAAAACTCTGTGCGCTCCCCCCCTCCTCTGTCAACACCACCGTCGCGCTAACTTTCTCCGCATTCAAAGACACTCAAGCTCTCGACCTCCTCGTAAACATCCTCTCCACTGCCACAGAAGCCCCGACTCCGGTTTTCGCTCCCCTGCCGCAGCATCTTGCCGTGGCCGCAACCTTCCTCGTACACCCGTCCACCACGACGCGCGCCAAAACAGCCGAAGAAACGGAAGCGCCGAATGCCTCGCTCCGACTCCTCCGCCTCACCAATACCCTCGCGGGGCCGGTCTCCGCGAACTTCGGACGCGCCTTTTCCTTCACACACTTCGAATCCTCTCGGCGCGGGAGACGACGGCACGAGCATGACTCGGACGACGAGATGAAGCCCCTGAACCTTGACCTGGGCCAGTCGGCGTCGGTGTGGTCCCGCGCTGAAGACTTCTGGCACGCCGTCGGGTGGGCGTTCAATTGCTCGGTGCTGCACCCGGAGCGGTGGAAGAGATGGTGTACCTGGTTGGAATTCATGTGTGAGGTCATGGAAGATGATTGGGAGGAAAGAAAGCGTCTGCACTCTGCGTCTACAAAGGAGGAGGGGGAGAAGTTATCCAAGGATGAACCTAAGATCCTCCAGGATAGCTTGATTGTCCGATACATCGAAGAAGGGAGTTCAGGGTACGGCAAGAACCGACGCATCATGCGGGCCATATTTGCGGATGGGAGTACCAGCTCCGTTAATGAATTCCGCGAGGTGTTCCACAAGGAACTCAAGGAACTCAAGCAGCCGAAAGGCGCCACCGAGAATATCAAAAAGCGAGAGGTGGAAGTCAACATCGACGAGGAGAAGTACGGAGATTATCTAAACAACGACAACGACGACGGCGGGTCCTCCCAAGACGAAACCAACCCGACTGCCACCAAAGGCAGCAAACGGCCCACGCGACAGACAAAACGTCCTCGTCGCGGCACAAGATCTAAACCGGACCCGTCTGCCAACGAGGACGCCCAGACAGCGGCCCATCTACACAGCGGCGTGGACCAGCTCGGGAGCCTGCCATCACTCGCTCTCCGACAACGTCTTCTTCACTTGCTCTCCACCGTCTCGCAGCATCTACCCGCCTCGTTCATCAACCTCGAAGAACTGTACCACCTCTTCGTCGAGAATATACGACACCTCCCGCTACCGATCTTCCAAGCCCTCGTCAGCCCCTCTGTGCTGCCAAACTTCCTCCCCGCCGCGAAAACCACCCTCTGCGAATGTCTACTGTTCCGGATGCGCGAGAGCGGCGCCCCCGTCACGGACGAGGAGTATCTCAACCAGGCCAAGCTGGCGCAGTGCTTCCTCCCTTACGCAGCCAACACGGCCAGTATCGTCGACAACGCCAAGGTGTCTGTCGCGCTCGAGTCCCTCCTGATTCTCCTCGCCGATAACAATCTACTGAAAGTCACCCCGCAGCTGCAAAACGCCGTGGAAGAGGGGATCAAGGCGCGCGCTAGGAAAACGCAGGTAGAGACCAGACGGAGTCAGAATAGCCGGAAACTGGAGAGTATCGAGTGGTCCTGGTTGATTGAAAGTGGGGAGAGATTAAGGTTCTTGGTGTATGAGATTTTGCCAATGGCGAGTGCCAGTTCCGTGTGATTGCGAAGGAAATGCCGTTTTGTTGATTTATATCTTCTTTAGGTCGTTTGTTTAATAGATACCCAGTTTGACGCGCCATCGAAAGCGACCTTCCTGTAAACGAAGATCTTGACCAAGACGTTCACCGTCACGAGAGTTGAGTTCCGCGTACATACGCCATCCAAAAGGCCGGGGACCGGGTCGTAGTCAAGTATGACGGCCGTCTGTGGATTCCGGTAGTAAAGGGCACGACTCTTCTATGTGGATAGAATATCACAAGGGAATGCCCATAGTTTCCCAGCAATGCTCATACTGATGGGGGGGTTTAACAATTATTCCTGGACCGGTCTCGTGAAATCAAGCCGCTTCTGCTAGATTTATCCCAGTCAATGGCGGATGGCCGAGGACCGCGGCCTTGCTCTGGGCGGGTAGAAGGAGAAGTTGGTTTGAAAAGACCTTGAATTTCTGCTTGGTTCCCATAACCCTGTATGCAAACACCATCTTACCTATGAATCATAAAGTTAATCGTTCGTTTTGACGGTTCTACTCTATAGCCATTCTAATTTTCCCAATTCTCAATTGTTGAGCAACTTCGATTATGTATCTAGTATTGAACCAGAGATAACCATACCACCGATCGCTTGAGGAATGATAAACAGAGGCTTGCATAGGGAAAGTATCGTGCTGTCTCTGACCCCGTGTGTGTGTGTGTGTGTGTGTGTGTGTGTGTGTGTGTGTGTGTGTGTGTGTGTGTGTGTGTGTGTGTGTGTGTGTGTGTGTGTGTGTGTGTGTGTGTGTGTGTGTGTGTGTGTGTGTGTGTGTGTGAACCATGACTCCCCGTTGTCGCATCATTTCTAGGACCTTTCTAGCCGCCG
Source organism: Aspergillus melleus (assembly GCF_016097325.1). NCBI lineage: Eukaryota > Fungi > Ascomycota > Eurotiomycetes > Eurotiales > Aspergillaceae > Aspergillus > Aspergillus melleus. The sequence continues at coordinate 1,520,501 of NW_025763377.1, forward strand.
CCACCCACGTACCGTCTACACGACGACGGGAAGCCTCGATATAGACGGTAACTACAGGGTTCAGCTCGGGATCTACGACGCTTTGTCTCTGCAATATGTGGACATAGGTCGGCGTGATCGCATGTTCACTAAGGATCCGTCGGACATGCTCCTCGATTTCAACCTGTGGACCGGAGAGACAGTGAGTGCGAGGGAGTACTGTTGTCTTCAACGGTATGGAGCAGAGGTAGGGACCACCCGCTCTGAGATCCTCGTTCAGAAAGTTATCCCATGCCGGTCCAGGCCCCGAGCTTTCATCGCTAGAACTCTTATTTCTGCGGGATCTACCGTCAGAAGAGGGGAATCCTGGTGAGTCTGGGCCGGCTTCCAGCACGAGTCGTGGAGATGCATAGCACTCTTCAAAGCGGGATCCGGTGGACAGGATGGACCCCGTTGACGAGGTAATGCTTCTGGACATTTCCATCAGCTCCTAATCCTCATTCAGAAAGGTAATCATCACATTACCGTGTAGTCGTTAGAACAGAGCCTAGCAAGGAGACAGTACAAAGGACGATGGAGGTGTGGAAGTGAGGAAGGGGGAGATCTGTGGAGAGAAGAAGGGTTTGAGGGTAGTACGAAGTGAATACAGCAGAGATTTCTAGGCAGCAGGCAGGATAGAGACAGTGAATGTAATAGCGACATCATTCCCGTAGTGCTTTGGAAAATGTGCCATACCTGATCACCTGACGCACGGCACCACCTGACGCACGCTTTTCCCATAATCCTAGATACTTAATCATCTTAAAATATACTTCTATAATTGATGATACGTTATATTCTATATTTCCTCGGCCTTGTGATTATCAAATAGGGTGCTTTATAGAATATCTTAACAATCTGATTCTTTAAAACTAAATAACCCAGCTTACTATAGGCATGTTGTTCGCTGTATAGTTACCGATCTTGGCCATCGAGACAGGGAGACAACTTATTGTTCACATATCTAACCAGTCGTGATTCAGATATTTGAACTTTTCTTCTTATTGTTAATATAAAGAGCTACGAAGATCTCTTAGACAATGCGCGAAACTATTACTATACTCTATCTCTACATCGGCCAGGACTCTTAAACTTTGATATAAAAGTCGACTTCCAAAACAAGCAGCGTTAAAATAACTAATATATTGATCTGCATCTTTAATTTATAAATTCTTAGAATAGAACGCAAGCTTTACTTTAGTCTATAGTATAAAGAAAAGATGGAGCTTTTAGCCTCCGTAGGATTAAAGGCTTGGATATTAATGTTGATTCCGCAGAGAATGGTGTCAGTAGCTCTGAAATAACTAAGATAACAGACATGAAACCAGAAGGAATCTAGAAGAAGTAGAATAATTAACATTGAGTAGTGAAGCGAATGGGGTGATTTCGAGAGGAATGGACAAACCCTCAGTCACTGTATGATGATATTATGATATAGTACCATCAAAATACTTCCGTCAATAATGGCATGGAGCCGAAAGACACGGCGGAATTTCTGTCTTTGTTTTTTTTTAATGGGTGACAAGCTTGCAAGACAATGACGAGAAGTTATTCTGAGGAGTGGTGGTCCGCTTGATCAAGACCATCTTCAACCGATTGAAAGACAAGGGCTATTGGAATCGTAGCCACTGGCTCTTGAAGTATGAGGGTGAGTTCGGTGGGTTGAATGTCTTGCGTCGAGGAGGATCAATTACTGGCATAATCAGCCAGAATCCGCTCGGAGTTATCAGCTTGGACACTGGCGTCCTCCAGCTCGGCGATGGGCTGCGTTGTCTTTGTGAGCATCTTCGAGAACCAGGACCGACTTCGTGGCAAACTGCCTTACTTCCGCAAGGGATCCATCATGTTCGCCAAGGCCCTTGCGTGGGGTAGTTTGCTCAGGGTCGTCATCGTTATCATAGTCGGTAATAGATGCGGCATCAATGTGGTTGAGGGGCTGTCCTGCCGAAGCCTGTAACGCAAGGGCCTTTCTGGACACTGGGCCAAGCTTCAGGGTATTATTGGACCATAAAGTAAACTAATCTGATCGAATGCTTTTCAAGACAGTGATAGCGTTCATTTGTGGTATCAAAAGAGGCCATATATTTGGCCCGTTCATGTGATGCAATATCATACCAAAGGTATATCTCGCTCATTCGGCGTGACCGGTCAAATACCTTAGGACCTCTGCGATGCTACCTATGAACAGGAGATTGGGCTTTATTTGCCTCTTGAAAGATTTTGTCTCCAGTAGATTGGACACGAGTACTTATGCCTCTCCAGGTAGACGACGTGTAGTCATGTCCATATCCACCTCACCGGCAAGATACCTTGTAAACAGAAAAAGACCCGCCCTATCCTGCAATAGGAAACGGTATAATGGGGACATTTTCACGATCAGTTTTTCGCCATCGAACCAGGATATGATGATCCTGCCGCGTCTATTGTTGCCCATAAAGGAGACCACCATGACCTGCATTGTCTCATTCGTTAGCCTCGAACACTGCAGAAGAGAAAGAGGAAGAAGAGAAAGAGGAAGAAGAGAAAGAGAAAGATACCACATACGGGAATGATGACATGCTTCTTGAAGTCCTTATGTCCCAGACGAGTCACCATGATAGCCATAATCGCGAGTAATTCTCCCCGAAAAGGTACACCCTCCGTACCATTCGTATCGTGATGCATGCACACCTTTATATGGGGGTGGTTGCCTTCAGCAAGCGCCAGAAGTAATCGACTCCCCATTCTGGTGAAGCGGGAATAAAGATGCGGTCGAAATGCCGGCTGATGGGAATCCCACTGGATAACAGATTAGAGTTTATCACGAATGTATGGTCTCAGTCGTAAGTCTAGAGGATGGAGCACTTGGTGTTCTTCGCCTGTAGGTATCCGCCATAGGCCGGCGTCACTATACACCTTTGAGGAATTCTCTTGAAAAACATATAACAACCCTGCCCCCAGAATAGGCTACTTACCTTCTGCAAGAACATGTTTGAAATCAAGACAGAGAGCCAGAAAACTTACGTCACGCGTCGCCAATCAGTCATATGACCAATGGATTGACGGTCCTGCAGGCTTCCCTGTCGGGGGGCAACCATAAATTCCCACATCATTCTGTATGACATTATCTGGGCCCATCTGTGGGTTGTACCACCTCCGATGCTTTGAAATGTCGGACCAAGTCCAGCCAGAGAAAACCTGAGATCCTCGAGGTGCTCTCTGACTTCGCTCGCTTGTAGGTTCTTGGGGTGCTCTGCTAACTTCCCTGGAGACCATGGCTTGAAGAAAGGGACAGAGCTTTCAACGTCCATGTGCATTGAAAGTTGGATGTCGATGTTGAGGGCTTGAAGCGCCTGGTTGGTGAGATGATTTACACTCATTGCTTCGATGGCTTCAAGCCGTCTTTCGAGGATGTCCTTCAATTCTTCTCGTTGTCTCTTTACCTTGAAGAGACTCATGCGGTCCACGAGACGAGATAGGATGCTTTGCTTGTGAGACGCCATTGTTCGGGGCTGTCAAACAGTTGAATCAAAGCTCGCAGCTAGCAAAGAATGATGTGAAGGGTATGTAAACAGAGTCCTATAGAGAAGCTCGAAAAGAATGAAAAAGTTTGGCGGTTTCAAATGGGCCAAACCCTCAACCACTCGATGACTATATAGTGATGGACCATCACCGTCATACTAGCTAGAAGCTTCCTGATAGCATGCTCAATTCATGGCTGGATCATGGAAAGCATATATGACAAATTATAAAGCCCTGTACCTTGGTGCGTCTCTTTTGGAAGCATACCCTTGTAACTGTAGGTAATTCTAGGTATGTTTGTAAATAAATGGCCAACCATGGAACTAAGTAAGATGGACTGATTGCGCCACGCAGCCTCTCCATTCTCATAGATGTTACTCAATACCTCGATGTATTTGGCAAATTCAGGGGACGATCTGATTATACCGTTTGCCTGATTTGATCTCGAACTTGTCCAAGGTGCGTAAGAAATACGAGGCATTAGTCTTAGGGAACCAATGTACAAAGTCGCTTCTCGAGAACCTCACTTCGAGTAAAGATTTGGTGAGGGATTTCTTGTCAGTTCGCCTTGAATTGTGCCAACACAAGGCCGAACCAGCGGAGACCTAGTGTCTGTTTTACGTTTAATATGGGCATTGCGGCTTGGAATGGTTCGGAATCCGCAGATTCTAGAAGTTCCCTTGGAGCTTCCTTGGTGCTCTATGTCTAAGTTCTCTACCTGACCCAGTAGCACAACATCCAGGCCTTTAGACTGTAGTTACGTACCAACGTTACAGATGTAAGTGACACATTCATACAGGGTATTTGCTTGACCTCGAGCAGACCAGTCCATAATTTCAAATTAAAGAGAGCGCCATCCATGGGAGCGTTAGGGAGTAGCCAAGGGTAAGGCATGGAACGCTTTTTGCCACACGACATGGCTGGAATGTACAATCGACCGTCATGCTCGATCACGACAGCGTCACCCTTCGGAAGGCGGATCCGTCTTGGTACTTTATTGGCATCAAAGTTGTAATCATTCCAACGGCGGTACCAGTAATCGACCCAACAACGCATCAGGGAGCAGTTTATAGGGCTATGATAAAAGCAACTTCGATCGAGGTCAACATCACTGGAAACATCAAGGGATATTCTAGTGGCAACGCCAATGATCTTCTTAGAAACACACAGGCATGGATTTTGCTGATCTACTATACTGTTCTTGACTTAAATCTAAAGACAAGGCGATAGAAATGGCCTTGAACGAACGCTGCATTGTTTTGAAGATAGGAAGGAGATGTAGGAAAGGATGGGATGGGATGGAAAGGAAGGATCTCAGTCAGTGATGTAGAAGCTCTGCTGTCCTGGGGGCTTCCAGCACCACAGTAGTCAAATAGAAGATGGAAAGGATGCCTTTTTGATCAACACTAACCTGGTTGATTGATTCTTCCAGGGTGTTGCCTATCTAAAAGGTGCCTTAGCGGGCGGAGTAAATGGCGAAATGCTTGGTAGGTTGCCTCAGGCATCCAAATACCAAGTGATGGCCTTCGTGAAAGTGAAGACAGGTGACGTAGATATATGGTGAATATACTATATATTCATCTTTCTGAGTTTGAAGCCGTAGTTGGTGAATCGTAGATGCAGTTAATGTAGTCAATTCGGTAGGGATGGTTTAGGGCTATTTACTTCACGCCCAGCTGGGTCATTCCTCATGCAGGGAAGACTAGTTAATGATACTTTCTCTTGGCCCTGCGTTTCTTACTCTGTAAAACTTCCTCATGACCCTCTACTTTCTACTTCCTGGCTGTGGAAGTCTTTCTTATGGCGGTCTCCCATTTCACGGGGCTATCTTCGGCACAAGAAGTGCAAGAAAGCAACAATATGAAGTCGTTGGTGTAAGTCTGCAGATACCGAAACGAACATCTACAAAGCAACATTGACATTCAGCTAGATATCGCTTGTTCTCGGTCCAATTTGACAACTCTGGCCTGCCGAACTTGACAGTGTCTTTGTAGGGTCTATATTCCCTTTATTACGGGCTCCAAGGTTGACTCTGAGAAGAAATTGTGCATTCACTTGTCAAAGCCCATCTGAGGCTAATCACCTCCCCGCGAAGTCTGGGATCAACCGCCATTTGAATGCTTAGGTCCCAGCGACAGGTTGAAAGAGATGATTAAAGAACCCATAACGGCTCGTAGATATGATCAGCAACACTAAGCTCGAGAGGGAAGATTGCGCTGCGATCAGAATCCTCATGCACAAGGCAAAGAACAGGATGGGGGGTGTACCCTTGCGAGAGGAGTTGCTGGCTTTTATGTCGGCTATGTTGAGCCGACTGAAATACGACGATTTCAAAGATCACCTTATCATCCCGGTATGTGCCATCTATATAGAGATCAAGCTTTCATATCTTCATGTGCATTTGATGTTAACATGCAAAAATGCACCAAGTTTGACCAACCAAGTGTACGGGATTTCACCAAGGAGGTCAAGGCACTACAAGATCGGATCAATGCGATAATATCAACCAAGGCATATAACAACACTGCGCAGGCCCTCCGAGAGGGCGAGTTTGCAATTCCTTACATAGAACGAAAGTTTGTCGCCATTGGATTGATTGATGCAGGCGATATTGTTCTCCTTTTCTCCCTCGATACGGCCGGTATGTTTGCCTTTGCAGACTAGTGATGGCATTCGAAGTATAGGCCTGCACCGGCATGGTCAACCATTCGATTATGCATATTCCTACTCCAATAGGCTTCTAAAATAGGGAAGCTTGGGACACACAGCGAAGTAGTGAGAAGAGCTTCAGCTCGAGTTTAAACCAGAATACCTTATCTTCGACGAAGCCAGTTTCTTGCGTGGCCCGGATCTCTCTCTTATGCAACCGGAGTCAGATGCCCACGTGCTCTTCAGGGTGGCCACAGAATGGTCAATCCATCGTATTCAGCCGTCCGAACTTATCCAGTTATGGCCTGCGAGCGTCTGATTGACAAAGGATACCATCGGACGTTGCTGAACATCTCACATAGATCCCATGAAGTCCTATATCACCTCGTTGGCATACTGTTGAGTATTGTCGAATGCCCCCCCATGATTCGACTTGCTCAAGTAACCTGGACTGCCAGGGCTGCAGCCGATTCGTGCATCTTACGCGTGTCCAATGTTGATAGCAGGACAGGCACCCGGGCATAGTATGTACAAATAACAAAATACTGGTCAAATTGCTGAATGGCATCTCGAAATCAGCAGGCCGCTTTGCCACTGGTAATTCCTGTTGCGGTTATGGTCCCGAAGGATGCTCCAGGGAAGGCTGATCAAGTGGCTGACGATCTTCTTGCTTCTTGCGTCTCGCAGTCGATGGCAAAGCATTCAGAAGAGTCTCTGCTACCAGCATTTGCTAATCCAATGACAACTGATCATTACTTTCCTGAAGAATCGAAGATAAAGCAGGGACCTGTGCAAACTATTTGCTATCTACGAATGGCAACAGAAGAAACATGTCTTCGCAGCCATTGCCTAGTTATCAACCCGAATGTTCACGAAAGACTACACAGATTGCTACTTAGCTGTGTTCTAATCTTCCCGTCAGCGTGAGACAATGTCAGCTTTCGAAGAAGCTTTCGAACACATTTCGAACCATAAAAGCAGTCGACACGACAAAGTAATTAACTTTAATTATTGTATTTTACAATAGCAAAACCGCAATTGCAGGGGTCAATAGAATATCGAGTGGTCCCTAACAAAAGGTATATGCATACCAGATGCAGTCGGATATACGACCTCCAACAACAACATGACTGCTTTCACCCGACAAACCACGGAAAATGCAGATTATATCTTAGAATTTGATCTATATAATTACTGATAAAGATGACATACCGCGGCATTTCGATCGTAATGGAGGCCAAGAAGCCCTCGGACCTTCCTGCGAACATTGGCGTATTGAGTACGCAATATAAGTACGGCATGTGGGACGGCGAATGTCGATAAGCAACGACGTAATGATATCACCAACACCAACATCACATTGTGCCGGGTTCTCTCCCTTTCCGAAAGATCAAGGACCGTCTTGCAGAAGACCAGTGATGTTCAATACACACAGCAACGATTGAATGAGAAAGAAGACCAGTTAAGATGCATTGTGAGTCTCTATCCACAGTCATAATTGCAAAATACTAACGCCTGTTAGTGCAGAGAAAGGTACAGGGTAATCTCATTGTGGCAGGCGCCGCAATTGCAGCCCAGAGGTGACAGTTGCGGTGAGAACTGAACGGGATCCTATGTGTAAGGGGGAAGATCGCTCTTTTGGTGTCGAAGAGTGGAAAAGATGGCTTAAGCCCCCAAAATACGTTTACTTGAGTGACCTCCAGGTGGCATATATCCTCGCGCACCCTAGACCGACAGCCTGCCATGATGCCGACATGTGGTGGGCCAACGATTTCACTAAACAACGTACGGTCCGTTGTCAACGCATTCAAGAGGTATACCGGCGGTGGTAGCTGGGCAGAAGAGAGTGATGGCCACCACGGTCTGGACTCCCCGGGGACGCCGTCACCGAGGAAGATTCTAGGTGGGTGGGCGGGTTCATATCCGCATATAGACTTCAACGCAAGTGTTGTGAGCCCCCCTCGCCCCCCTCGCCCCCCCCGCCCCCCCAAGGCTTGACATCATTACTCTACCGGAGGCTCGTGCTTCCAAAAGAAGAAAAAAGTGTTTGGCATTGGCAAAGGTATGTGGATCCCACCATGTACGTTTCTAGATATTGGCTTGCTAATGATTCTGAAACGACTGAAGCACCCGAAGCACCCCAAATCGCCCCTAAAGACCTCGAGGCGGAAAGCGAAGCCGTGGTAAATGCAGCTCTTATAGTATTCTTAGGTTCCATCGGAAGCATTCTGGGACCTCGCGATTTAGAGTAGACTCTACGCCGCATCCACTTCCGCGCCGCCTTCAAGAACGCGTTCTACAACGCATACTTAGATGGGGGTTGACGACCAGCGAGGGCTCTTTTTCGATTTTTCAAATGGTACACTGGGGTTTTTGCAGCTCACAAAGGATTTCTTCCAGGCTATTCGACGACGCAGATACTCGGAGCTCGGCTTGTCAACGCACCCATGCAGAAAATGCGCCATATGTTCTAGAATGGAACAATGCCCGAAAAGCCATCCCGCAGGTCGCGGGTGAGTTCCAGAATGTCCTACAGCCTCACATAAACGCCGCTGTCGACGAGGAGATGAAGAACCTGGATGATACCTCGGACACGACAGCGGCCGCGGCGGTAAAGGTGATCACGGAGGGACGGGTCCTGGCAGACGCGGCCGCCCGGCTGCTACAGGATGTGCTGGGCCAGACAACGAGCCGCCTCCTCTTCTCCGGCCACATTAGGCACAGTCGCACGAGCTATGCGCGGGGATGCTCCCTAACAGGCAGCGTCGCCGAATAATCGGTAAGACCCGAGACCCCAAAGCTTCGATTCGAGGAAGTCGACGCGCTAAACAGTCTTCAATCTAGGCCAAATTGCTTCCTATATGCGCCAGTCGCATGTCCGGTACGGATTTCTGTCGACATATGAGTGGACAATACCCATTCCTGCGGCATGTGGAAATGGACAGAGGAAAATGGAGACTGGAATATAGCACGATAATTTCGAAGTCTGCCTTCGCTCAAGGGGGTGAAGAGGGAATAACCCTGCGAGAAGGATATGTTTTAGTGCAGGGGACGTTTCGTGGGCGAAAACCCAAAATTTCGTCTGCTAAGCGGGTTATATTGTGACCATTTGGCAGCACGTTTCGAGCCGATGCTTCTACAGAGACAGTGCAGCCTGGTTTTACGTTTCTCCAGGTAGGCTTCTCTCGATGAGCCTACCTTCGCCTGCCCTAAACAAAGAACCGTTTAGAGCTTCCCCATGCCCAAAGATATTATCTGTCTGGTTGACATCCTCTTCTATGCTCAGTCCAGAGGCTCTGCCCTTGGTGGAATATACAGAGCACACTGCCTCAACAGCAATACCAAGGCTAAATCAGACACTGAACACTGTGACGTTCGTGGAGTTTCCAGATACTGCTGCAACGTCTAGAGCGCGGCGCCACCCTTTGGACACGGGCATGCTTGCAGGCTTTTTGGACTCGATAATGGAATTAGCACAAACAATGGTGCTAAGTCTTTCTGCAGATTAATGCTTGAAGAATAGGCACCACCCGCGGCCTCAACGGAACGGTTTTAAAGCCTTACACATCCATGTCAACGAACTCTTCATAACTAGATAAGATGATAGCTAGGAAAGGGCAAGAGTGTATCTAGGATGTTTATAATAATATAATTGATTCTAACGAAAGTAAAGCCTTGCATGCCCTCAAGAAACTAACTTACACACGCCGTCAAACATACGGCCATACTTTCCTATGCAGTTCCCTCCGCTCATCGTTCTCCGCCAACTCAACAAATCTATCCTTGAATATGTTATTCACCTTTTTAGCATGTTCATAGTATTCCGGACGTACCATCCCGCCCAACGGAATGAGTCCTTCATCTTGCAGCTGATGCATAATATCCGAAATTCCTTCGAGAAGTTCCATCTCGCTTTGGTGCTCTAGTAGCTCCTCGTTCGTGAAATTGATCGGACATAGATCCTCACGGCGGCTTATGTCGTCCCAACGAGCCACAACTCTAATCAAGGTATTACGTAGCGAGAAAAGATCTTCGCGGTCCCAGCAGCCAGGTACCAAATGAATAGGGTCGGTCCTAACAGTGAGGTAAGGTTCGCAGAGAACCTTCCACCGTTGTGGGTCTGCCCTTCTAGCCGTATCACAATAGTGGTCAAGAAGTCGTTTCTCCGATGCGTACTGATCCGAGTGCTTCGGGGCCGACAGTTCCAGCATTGGTGGGCAAAGCCGTTGCATCATAACGGGGGAAGTACAAGCGAGCTGCCAGTCTATGATGCTGGTGATCTGATTGGTCTTGGGGTCGACAAAAATATTATCAAGGTGCAAGTCTGGGTGCGAAATCCTATTGGCTTGCTCTGTGCTCATTGCACTAGACACCAAGTATGGAGCGATTGCTAGATAGCGTGTGAGGAGCGAAACATAATCATCTGGCGTTTCGTAGTGTTCCATTGACCGGTGGAAATTCATCCTCGGCGCTGCGTGTGATGTTGCCCATTCGATTTCGTTCTTTCCAATGGCTGTAGTGTAATCGGTAGCGTTATTCCCTGCACTAATATTAGGCTGTAAACACTACGGCCCCACGTCACAGAAGCATACATGGTCCTCTATCCAGATTCATTGACACCCGTTCCCCTGCCCAAAGCCTAGGATTGGTTGACGGCCCGATAGCAAAATAAGGCAACTTGCTCTTATGACCAAGCGATGAGGTCGCAGTGGAGCTAAGCCGCTCATAGCTGCATGACCTTGATTACTTAGAACGGAACCTGTAGCGAACAACTTCACCTACCAGGTGGCGGGTCGCAACCTCTGATGCCACTGTGAAGAAGGCGGGGCCTGCATTGGGATTGGGTAATCGGGCGACTATTTCATCGCCGGAGCTCATGGTCAACACGAAGGCTTTGTTGAATTGCCCTTCCACACACTTGAGAAGCTTGACACCTATAGTCAACAAGTCAGCTTACGATATTTGGGTCGTAGGATGATTGTTACATTCATTTCCTCCATGCCCGCTCGCCTTTACGGATGCATCCACTAGCGCCTGCAGGTTCAATTTACGGTAGCGCATGGCGAGCTTGCGAGGTTCTTCGGTCCTAAGAGTCATTAGCCACGTATAGGCACGGTCCGGTACATCACATACAGCCACCTATATCGCTCGTATCTGTACAGGTCGGCCTCGTCGATCCGCACCTCTACCGGTCAGATTAGTAGTTTCTAGGATGGGCTCCCCAGGGATTCGGGAATCACCTGAACCGTCTTCCGTGGCTTTCCACAGAGGTATAGTCACAGATTGCATTTTCGTGGCTGTTGTAGAGTATCGAAAAGCTGTGAAATGCGGCGGAGGCCGGCGAGAAGTCCCCATCAAGCAGAAGGGTCGCATCATGGTTCTTTGTCAGGAAGGGGAATGTACACACGGAAGTATGTGCAGTACAACGGAGGTAGGTATCACAGCAAGCTCAGACCCCTGCCGCATCACGTGAAACAATCCCTTGCCCCCCTTCCTGTGGCAGTATAGACATTTTCAATTTAATCGCATCTACAGTAACAGGCTTAGATCAAAGTGGTAAAACGCTCTTGCGGGCTAACATGGGAACTATTGCGTCTATACAACTAATTGCCACCTCTATGTCCAATGAATCCCTGCTCTAGAATCTCAATCAAATCGTCTAACCGCTCAATCCAGATATCTGTATGTTCATGATCCTTCAAATAGGCGTTAAACTCATTCGCCAGTAAGACTGTTGCTGCACCAGCGGTGTGACCCGCCGTCATGTCGTCGATACTATCTCCTACCTACATCTATATTAGCCGTTAGGTTTGGAGAACCGCCAAAGAGAACAACTCACCATGATCAAATTTTCCGCTCGATTCTCCATTCCCCATTCGGTGGCTATGTACAAGATGCCAGCCGGATCAGGCTTCGGCATCAAACCAGGCGTCTCGCGCGTGATAATTGGCAGGAAGACGTGTTCTGGGAGGAAGCTCTCTAGGAGCCGGGTGACGGGTGTTCTGCCAACGTATTTAGTATCAACATCCACTACGACCATTCATGTCCCAACAGAAAAAAGAACGAAAGGGGGCGGGAAAAGATTCGGAAGCAGAGGAAAGCACGTACTCAAAATTCCGCGTACACAAAGCCCGCGGAATCCCCCTCTTCTGCAAATAATCCATCAGCTCGACAAGTCCCGGCTGCGCCTGCTGGTGCTGCATAGCGCGGCGCTCGACGGTCCGGATCTTTTCAGCCGCGATCTCGCGCTCCTCGGCTGTTGGGAGGCGCTGGATGTGGTGCAGGATGTCGACGGATTTAGGGATTCCGAGGGCTGCTCTGGTGAGTGTTAGTATGGGAGGGTTGGATTTCCCTCATGGTGGTTGGGATGCTAGAGAATAAGTAGATAGAAAGGAGGACATGTATACGTACCGCATTTCAGCAAACATGTAATTCTGCGGAAGGCTGTGGAGTTCTACATTAGCTTGTCACCTGTCACCGCTAAGTACGTTTTTATTTCATTTTTTTTTGAAAAGAATGGACAAAATAAAGAACAGACCATAGTGTCCCATCGACGTCAAATACCATGCCCTTGAGGATTGGCGCTCCTGATGACCCCGATTGACGTTGCGGATCAAGCGGTGCGAACCGTCGACGCAGAGGGGAGCTTGCTCCGCCGGCAACCGGAGCAGAAGACATGAATCGGGGTCGAGGAAGGGATCTCAACCGGGGAAAGATCATAGAATACGTATTATTTTAAGTGCGGAGCGGTGTTGCCTAGGATAGAGTGAAAGCGATGAACAGGATGAGGTTGAGGAAAGGTGATGGATGATCGACGGAAGGATTGGCGGGGTGGAGCTGCTGCGGGATGTGGATTGGCGGGGCGCGTGGTGCCATCACTATGTTGTTCTCAGTCTAGGGAATCAAATTACTGATTTAGCATGGAGTATGGAGGGGAGAGGAATATGCGACTATTTGCTATGTGCTGACACGTCTTTCTCCCAAGGAAAGTATCAATTAGGGTTCGCGAGATCCCGTGCTATGAGAGTCTGTATGGAAGCATCGCTCTTTCCTCGTAAACGGCTTCTCTTCCTCATACTTATCGAACAACAATCCCTCTCTCATCCTACCCAAATGAATCCTCCAGCATCCTATCCCTTATCCCTAATCATCACCTTCCTCACCATCATCTTCATCGCATCTTCAATCGAAACCTAACCCAAAAAATCCACTTCATCATGGAAACAAACAGACCCCAAGACCGCGACATAATCTACAATCCCAACATTATCTCCAGCAGCCAAGTCATCGGACTCGTCTACGACCTCATCGTCCTCAAGCTCCTACATGTCGCGACCGTCATCATCCGCGTCATTAACGGGCCCCAAGCGGAATCCACAAATCCCTTGCGCTGGGCCATCTCTCGGCGGGAGCTGCTGATCACTGAGGTCCTTCTGGCGACGTTTTTCAGATACGATACCGTGATTGATGATCCGGCGGAAAGGGACCGAGTGCCTGGCACAGGACCAGGAAATGGAGCGGAAACTGGGGCGGGGACTGGAGCTGTCGTCAGGGGTGGACCTGTGCCTGTAACTGGTGGACCTGTACCCATATCTAGGCCTGTTTTATCGCCGACCCCTCAGAATCCAGCCAATGATATGATGCGTGTGCCTCAGGAGGGTGATCTCAAGCTCGAGGAATTTCAGGCAGCTGTGGGAGGTGACGGGGCGAGTCCGAGTCCGAGTCCGTTGGTGCGTCTTGCTTCGACCGGGTCGACTGCACGGGCCGAGTCGCTGGGTTCGTCGGAGAGGTTGAGAGTCGAGGGGAACGAGCTCGAGCGCGGAATGCTAGGTACTGTCCCGAGGGTTGAAAACAGCTCGTTCACTCGCCCGATTCTGAGCCATTCAACTTCTGTTGTGTTTGATCGAGCTACTGAGGGTACTCAAACCCGCTCGGATTACGGTGGACTCAACCGCCATCGCACGGTCAATTGGATTGCCCAGTACCCTGTCACGGATGTTGAAGCGCATCCTATCTCCCTGCGACGACACCACGGCCTGACCGAGGCTCAGCTGGTCCAGGAGAGGAAGAGACTGAAACTCTGGCGATCTGCTGACGACCGGTACGCGAGCGCCGATGGATTGGAGTTGGGAGCGATGGGTATCTCGGACACAACACGGCGTGGTATGCGCATCAGAAGCGTGACTTCAGTGAGACCGTTTTCCGAGGTGTAGACAGAAACCATATCTTGTGGTATTCTTCTTTGACTTTTAGGATCCATGCTTTTGGACATTCATTTTTACCTGCACTACCTGTACCATCGAGCAGAAATAACTGGCAGATTCTATCTGACCCTGATGTCATGATTCGTGTATAACATAACAAGATCAGTATGCATTAGCGTTTCAATTAAGTTCATGAGCACACTTCCTGATGAATCGCATGATCCAGATATCCCATGGCCTTGACAATGATCTTGGCACTTTCCAGCACGCGTTCCCTGCTGTTGCCATATGTTTCTGACCCAGGAAAAGCCCCGTATGTATCGTCGAAGTCGGTATGTGCAATCGCCTTCCAGATATTATGCACTTCATCCGGAGGAAGAGGTATCTATATCGTCAACACCAAGCCTGAACAAGAAGAGAGACTGAAAGAAAAAACATACCATATTCGGAATCGACCACATAAACGAGAACGAAGTCGTTCCTGGCTCGCGATCAACATGATACACTCCACTCGGCACCACGAAGATGGTATCCGCCACCATCAACGACCGTTTCGATTTCCACCATAGCACCGAACTTCCGGGGAAATGGCCTCCGGTTTTGATCGCCACGATGTCTGCCTCTCCATCTTCCTCTGCTTTCTCCCCAGCACTCCCAGCACTCGCAGATTGAATCGAAGAAGACCCTAAAGACAAACCCAAACCCAATTCCAAAACCCCTCCCTCCCAAAATACCTGCCCCTTCCACCTCCGAACCGCCCACTCCTTATCCTCCCCCGACATATACACCTGACACCCAAAAGTCTCCGCCCAAACCAAATGCGTACTAAAATAATGCGGATGCGAGATGATGATCGCATCGAGACCACCTAGCTCGTTTATCCTGTCCACAGTCTCTTCATCTATGTAGGTTAGACAGTCCCAGAGGATGTTCCTTCCCGAGGGCAAACGACAGAGGAGTGCGCGTTGGCCGATGGCGAGTTTGGGCGTTGTTTGAATGGAGATGAGGGTGGTGGGGTGCTTGGAGGAGGGGGTGAATGTGTTGGTGTATTTCTTTTCTTTGTCGGATTGAAGGGCGCGGAGGGTTGTCCAGTTTTGACTGTTTTTGGTTCCCCAAGTAAGTATATTGTTTGGGGTTGAGGGGATTTGGGGGGAAAGTTATATAGAAGAGGGCTCACCCAGTCGGTGGGATGTATTGGCGTGAATCGTCGCAGATTTTACATGAAGAGGGCGCCGTCGAGGTGGGGTATTGGATGCCGCAGGCGGTGCAGATGATGAGGTCTAAGGGGTCGGTCATTTTGAAAGAGATGATCGTGCCACTGAATGTTGATGATGATGGATAGGGAAGAGGATGAAAGAGAGGGTTTAAAATAAATTAAGAGAGAAGATAGAAGTTGGAGAAGTTGACTGCGGGGAACCCAAAAGTGGGGATGATCATCTAGAAACCCCCAACTTTGTTTCTTCGTCATACGTGCAGAACAAATAATTCAGGTCGAGATCGCATTCAGCATTATCAGCATTATGCCGCTCAGCTAGACCTCGTCAACTCCGGTCATGATAAAAAATGTGCAGAGGAGAAGGGAATCACTATGTGGACATCGAATTGAATACAAGGTATGAGAAAGAAAAAAGCACAAAATCGCAAATCACAAGTTTACAGCCTCTCTTCCATCGCTTAGCTGGCTCGCATTTCATCGAATAAAAAACAAGTCTCATCAAATATGCACGGACGCTGGCCATAACCTGTGGGTAGAAGAAGTTGAAAAACCAAAAGAAACAATCATAAAGTCGTAAAACAGAAAACAAAATATTGCAAGACCATTTATGGCCAATATTAATCAATAAACATGCTCATCGTCGATCTGATCGGGACTGCCACGATAGTAGCTTCTCTTCCGCCGTCCAGGGCTGTTGGGATTCCCCGAGGTCAAAGGACGAGGTCCCGTAGGCTTCCGGGTAGGAGGCGGCGTGCTGCGAGGAGAGCGCATCGCAGAGCTCTATAGACAATAATTAGCGACTGAAATGCTTCAAGCGGTTTAGGACACGGCGAATGCTTACCCGAGAAGCAACGCGATCCGCGTAAGATCTGTCCTCGTCTCCAATACTGCTCTTGGGACCCCGCTCGGGAATCAATGGCCCATCATCTCGGATCTTCGGCGGCCTGGGTGGCCCTCCTGTGCGGGAGCTGGCCTCGGAGTACCCTGCGTCCGAAATGGGAGATAGACGACTGGCGCCACTGTGTCGCTGGTTGTTGGAGTGGACGCCTGACAGGCTGGGATTGGACCCCCACTGATCTACGGGGATGCCGTACGCCTGTGCCTGGGTTTCTAGTGCACTCTGGTATCGCCCTGTAGGACCCTGCCGCGGCTGGGGATGCTGGAGATCGAGACTATCTCGATGGGCCTGATATTTCGGTGCTTCGGAGAGCTGCGACGGCACCAACGGTGATGGAGGACGGTTCTCCTGTCGCTGATCATCTAGAGTGTAAGTGGACCGTATCCTGTCATCACCTTGGGGATCGTAGTAATCGCCTGCCCGGTACGGTCCGTTAACGTCGGATCCAGAGCGTGAAGCCTCAAAAGACACCCGATCTTTGCGCGCCGGCTGCATGCTGTTTCGGATGTTGTCACCCATCGATGACGCCGTAGTCTTGGACCACCGGGAGATCTTGGGGAAGAACGAGGAGCTGCTGGACTTGTGCTTGCGCGCTTTGTCGCTCGTCTTCGGCGTGGTTTCGTTGCTGAGTGCACCCGAAGCCATGGGAACAGTCCGAGGAGGTGTCGAGACCGGTGCAGACCCGGCCCGTTCATGCCGATTGTTTGGATTCTCCATCGAGGCTAGATGTGGGCTGAGGAACTCGCCTCGCCCATTGACATCTAGTTCCTCTTCGTCCTCCTCATCGGCTTCCGGCACGGTACTCACACGGTGCTCGGGCTCCCTCCTCGTGTTGACCCCCCGCGGCTCCTGGACCGGACGAGAGAAGGTGGACAGATATCCGGAGTGGTTATCAGAAGAAGTTCCGGCGTGACCATCGGGTTCGTAGCCCTCGGGGTCCACGCTAGGGGCTCGGTTGCTTCTGCGCATCAGCTGATCGTCTTGGCCAGTGCGTAGGATTTCGACCTCGTCTAGAAGCTGTTCTAACATGTCCTCGATGCGGCCGAGGTCGTTGCCAGACTTGAGGCTCAGACCCTTGAGGGCACGCTTGAACACATTCTTTCGCTTGGAGCGCATGTCTTCACCATCTTCGGCAGAGTTCTGACGCGCCCCTCGGGGACCGCTGGCTGGGAGTGGGCGCGGTCCACCGAGAGCTCGGAACGTGCGGTCATGCTGCCGGTCACTCGACTCCATGAGGAGATCATCCTGCTGGGAAATGAACTTTTTCATCTCTTCGAAAGAGTTGCGCATCTCGGCTGCGCTTCGCACTAGAGTCACAAGGATCTCCGTATCCCGAGCATTTCGCTGGGCATCGCGAACGGTGAGCTGTATTTGAATATTAGCAAAAGGCAGAGTTTTCTGAGTTGCACTGATAATAAAAAAGACTTACGTGGTCCATGAGTGCCACAATATCCTTGGACTGGATTCGCTCAATCCCCCGACCTGTTGCGCTATCATACAAGGGCGAACCAACTCCCTGAGAGTAGCCACTGAGTTGGCGCGGGTGATCACCGGTAGGGCTATCAAACAGGCCCATGCCGCCAAATCCCTTGGGCTCGGGGGTGTCATTGCTGGGGGAGAGAGGGTTGGCGGCAGATACATAACCCTCGTCCTTATTTCCCGGGGGCGTGCCGAACAACTGCCCTCTCGGGTACTGCTGATCGTAGTAAGCAGCACCACTGGGGTCATAGTCGTTGGCGTAATAGTCTTGGTAACCGGGTTGCTGTTGATCCATTGGATCCAAGCCAAGGCCTGCGCTGCCAGCAGCGGCGCCCGTGTTGTCGAAGAGAGGGGATTGATCACCTCTAGACGGTGTTTGATCATACGCCGCCCAGCCGTGGTCATGGGGAACTCCTCCAATGGGCCCCTGGATAATAGATGGATTGGTGTTGATCTCTGATTCTGAATCAGGGCTGCGGTCTGCCATGGGGCTGGGACTCCCGTTGTCATGGTAATCCTCGTGAGCAAACCTAGGAGTTGGCCCCAGGTCATCCAGTGACTGCGTCACACTCTGAGGAGGGGAGGTCGCGCTCATCCGTCGGGGAAAAGAGGTGGCATCCGGGCTCGAGACGTCCTGACGCTGCTTGAGAGGACTTCCGTGCCGGGACCCATGAGATGCTTGGTCCGTCCTTTCCACGGGTTTGGGGCTAGGGCTGCGGCTGTGGTTCTCGACAACCTGTCGGGAGAGATCGGTCTGCGAGCGATTGGCCCCAGACAGATCGGACTTGCCCCCAAGAATAGTAGGATCAAGGAGTGAGGCCACGGCGGACTCCACCGTCGAGGGATGGACGTATTGAGGGTTGGCCCCGATGCCTGCAACAGGATGACCTTGCTTGACTTTTTCCATAAAGTTGACTTCACTGTCGTCGGTGTAACCGGTCATTCTTTTGGCTTCATCGTTGGTAGTCACCGTTTCGGCAATCGAGCTTCGATACGCATGGCCATCGTCCCCGTAGTGGTCATAATGATCGTCATTTTGGTGGCGGTGATCGTCGTAGTCATCTTCTTCCTCTTCATGCCACTTCCGATTGCGCGGGGAAGCCACGGGGGTTGATTCGTAGCCGAGCTCGTGGTCATCATAATCATCATCATGGCGATGTCGTAGGTAATCACTTTGACTTGTGTATTCTGGCCGTGTCGATCTCGCGAGATTAGTGCTTGGAGCGGAGGAAAGGGAGTCGATGGACAAACGTTGTTCCAAACCTCTTTCGTCCGCCGAGTTCGCCTGGCCATCATGGCGAGCCGAGTCCTGCTTGACGTGCGGTTCGCTCTGGTAGCTCGCGACGCTTTGAATCGGGCTGAGTGTGCGTCGACGGTCATTGAACTCGGTATCGTGCTCGGACACGCCAAGGAGGTTCGCCACCGCCGCCGCCGCGATGGCTCCCGCCGCGGCATCTCCGACGGGCGAGTAGCTTTGCTCGCGATCATCATGGTCCGAGGCGCTGTGGATTGACAGATTGTGACTAGACATGTTGCTGTGCTTGAGGTCGTAGCGCGAGTCCATGGGATCGCGGTTCGAAACGCGAGAAGTGGGCGATGTGAGCTGCCTCGGCGACCCGCGAGACACCTCCTGCGTGGCATAACGATTGTCACTGAGTTCCGTAGGCTCGCGGGTCTGCTCTGAGAGCAGGGAATCCCTTGTCATTTCGGATTCGATGGCGCTGCGGAGGGGCATGGGCGCCACGTTGTGTTTTTGGAAGACTAGCTCCGTTTCATTGACACTTCCGGTTCGACTCCGTGGACCGCTCGGCCGACGTCGTTCATTCTTATCGATGCTCGATCGCGAGTCGTGGTGCTTGAGAGCGGCAGCCGTCAGAGCGTTTCCCACACGACCCGCCTTTTCGGCGTCACGCAGACCCCTGCTCCTTTGTCGGCGCAGTTTTTCCTGTTCGGTCAGTTCGGGACGAGAACCCCATTTGACTTGGCTCGTATCGGTGGTCATCTCGCTGTCTCTACTGGGCCTTCGCTCACGCTGCGACGGAACCGAATCTCCCGAGAGGACAATACCTTCGTCTTGGCTGTCCTTGTTGAGGACCACCTTGGGCTTTCTGACGTTGGGAGCACTGGCATGTTTTGAAAGCCGGCGGCCTAGTTCGTCCCGGGACGGGGAACTGGCGGGCGAGTAGGAAGCGCTGATGTCACGTTCGAATTTTGAGGTGTTGGTCATCACCTTTTGGTCCTTCTTTAATTCTTTGAGTTCCGGGAGAATTAGTCGCCGGATGGCATCTTCAACTGTTTCGAGGAGTTTGGGGTTGTTGATAGATGATTTAGAGGTGCCTGATTTGAAGGAATACTGGTCCCCGGATTTGCGATGCGAGGACAACGCCGAAGCGCTCAACAGGCTGGATTCGGGACTCATGTTTTCGTCGTCACCACGGTACGCGGCGAATCGTCGTCGAGGAGATTTGGGATCTGATTCTTGGTAATCACCGCTGTCTCGGTTGTTGTTGTTATATGCTGCCCGCTGCTGCTGGCCTTTGCCGGAGTTGTTCTTGTTGCCGGCGGCTTCGCGGGGATCGTTGCTCAGTTTCTCAGCAACCCGATGGGCAATGCGCTCGGTGCTTAAACTGCGACTTCTCTTGCGGGTGGGTGTTTTGAGGTAAGATTTAGAGTCGGAGCTCTGCTCTCGTTCTAAACTGGAACTGCGTTTTCGTCGGGGACCAGAAGAGGGGGCTTCTAGCATGGAATCCGCGGGCATAGACGAGATATCCGAGGTAGGGTTGAAGTATCTGTCGCGAGAGATGGTGGAGAGCTCGCTGGCCTGGTCACGATTCATGAGCTCAATTTCGACGGGGGAACGGCCAGGGGGACGCTGGTCATCGGAGGCGGATTGGGAGCTAACGCTGTACTCATCAAGGCCGTATTCTTTCGGCTGCGACTTGGCCCGGGGAGGCGAGCTGAGAGAGATGCGACGCGAATACACGGGTTTTCGGCCGCTACCGTGTTCGGTGATCTGGATATGATGATCCTGGTCCTTCAACTTCCTGGAAGACGAAGGAGTGACCCGGACTCGGACACTGGGACGGGAGACCAGGGAGCCAGAACCCTTCCCGCCCTCGAAGTATTCGATGAGCAGGGAGGTCTGGGAGTGTGGCGCCGAACGGGACAGTTTGGAATCGTCGCCGTGGGCACGGTGCCTGCGCTGAGTGGGGATGGTAACGGGACTCCCGTCGTCGGGAATCGAATACGACGTCTTGTCTGTGCGTCGAGATAGGTCAGTTGCCAAATCAGTCCCTGTTGTACTCTCGCCAGTGGTAGTGTCGACAATGGATTCAGTGGGGGCGGGCAAGATCGGTCTGCGCGTATCGACACCCATGACGGAGGATGTGAGCGGCCCTTTGATTTTCACCCAGACGAGACCATAGTCTCTTGATTTTATTTTGCTTGTGATTCTCTCCTCTTCTATTCCTTGTACGATCTAATCGTCCCTTGATCCTTGTCTTGCTCCTCGGGGGAAATTGGTTTTTTTGTTTGGTTCTCTCAGGGGAAACAGGAAAGCGGGCAAAAGGGAAAGAGGATTGAAAACTGGAAGGATGACCAGCGACTGGAACGGAAACCTCCAGGCTGCTAACAGATAGGAAGGTCACTACCGATCGGGCAATCGATATGCAGTAGTTGAAGGTTGAAATAGGGACAGACGAGGAATGTGGGGAACTCGTGGGTCGGAAGGAGGGCAGATGGCAAAGTAGAAAAAAAAAAGAGCGAAAGCAGGAAAGATAGAGAAGCGTACCGTCGTGAAGAATAGATTTGTGCAGGAACACAAAGCAGTTATTGCCAGAAAGAAGAAAGGAAGGCAAGGTCAGACAGGTGTCGAGAGAAAGCGAGAGAGGCGCGGTGGATGTGAAATGCAGCAAGTCGAGTTCAGCCGCCGATCCCTCACTTTTGCTTTGCGGCCAGTCTGCCTGGTACCTTAACTAAAGCCAGACGACGAGATGGAAGAGGGACCGGGATGGTTGGCCGTGACTGTCGGCAGTCGCAGTCGCCTAAACCTGAGGAACAACGGAGGACGGTGAAGGAATCCAACCGGCCTGTCGGACAATTCACAAGGTCATGCCTAATGTCAAGATGCGACACCGCCAGACTGGTTAGA
The DNA here is from genome assembly GCF_016097325.1 of Aspergillus melleus. NCBI lineage: Eukaryota > Fungi > Ascomycota > Eurotiomycetes > Eurotiales > Aspergillaceae > Aspergillus > Aspergillus melleus. Next base: position 1,542,616 of record NW_025763377.1, read on the forward strand.
ACAAAACTCGATTCCGACCAAATCAGCGCCACCGAAAACAGGGCTCGGATAGTATGGGAAAATGGAAAAAGAATTTCAAAAAGAAAATAAATAAAAATAAAAAAGGTGAAACTGTTAGAGAGAAGGGGGGGAATAAAAAAAAAAGAAAAAAGCAAAAGAAAAGAAAAGAACCAAGGCAGCCGATGGGAGGAGCTTACGGAGTCCGAAAGATTCAAAAAAGACGAAGGCTGGATGGGACCGACGGGGAACGGGCAGCAGAGGATTGGCAGAGAGACCGAGACAGAATCAAGAGAGATGGAGAGAGATGGAGAGAGTCAGGAAGTGCGAGATGCGCTGGTCACTTTTAGCGGCGACAACAAACGCAGCCCCGTTGCAAAACCATCGCCCAGCCTTGTTCTTTTTTAAAAAGAAATTGCCGCGGATCGCATCTGCGGTTTATGATTGTGATTATGAATTATTATTTATCTGACCTACAAGTGATGGATGTTGCATTATTAGGATCGTGACAGGAAATCAGCATCAGCCTGGAGGGTTTCCATTTTTAAGGCTCCAATTCCCATCCCCCACGTCCCTCTCTCGCCCAAAGGTTCAACGTCATGCAAGGCGCCGGATCCCTTTCCTGCGTTCCCTAGGTTTCGTCGTCCCTAGGAGATAAAGCAGACAATCGCAAGTAGCAACATCGAAATCAACATCGTCGTCTTTTCATTTCCCCTCCGTCAATCATCGCAGGCAAGGAGCCGCACTCGGAGATATTTATACCTCCAATGATCCGGAAATGTGACCTGTGTGATTTCTCTCCCAAGCAGGAGTGTCGATGAAACACTTCCGAATCATGGCACGGGGAGTGTGCTGTTCTACAGTACGGAGTAGGTGTTGGTGTTGGTCTTGGTATACACTCTGATCCATCAGATTCACTCCCAACAATACTGCTATAATCAGGGAGAACCACTTTCTGGCATCCAGCAAGGCAAGAAAAGAAAAATCCATCCAGGAACCCAATATCTCAAATCTCACCTCTTCTTCTTCTCCCCCTCACTCGGTGGATCCCTTTCCCCCCCTCCAAGGCCCCGAATGGATCCCAGCCGACTAGACCGACCCAAGGCCAAAGTTGCATTGGTCTCCGGGACGACCGATCACCACCCTTCACGGCGCCATCCATTGGCTCTGCACCTGCCAACTCATCACATCCATCCTTCCACCAGCTCGGCCAGTTGCGTTGATTGGGTCGCACGATGGAATTTCTTTTCCTTATCCCGACTGAAACGGTGGAAAATCATACCTAATTCTTTCTTTCTTCCACCTCTCTCTTCCCGGCTACGTGCTTTTTTCTTTTTCCGGGATGAAGGAAGGAAAAAGGAAGGAAAAGAGGTCGATGAGAGAAAAGTAGACCTAAATTCACTAGCTCTGGTCTCTAGCTCGACTAATTCTCTATTTAAGTAACTTGCGGTGGATCCTTCCCAGCCACCAAGACCAGCCACCGGTCCTTGCTCGCAGTGTAAATCGACGGAGGTTTTGTTGGATCTTGCTTTCTAGAGAAAGAACCTAATGTGATGTGATGTCGAGTGAACATTGCAGTTGCTTACTCCAAGTATTTCCTGTCTGCCTATCTCTCTGTAGAGTGAATGCCAAATAAACAATATAAGCACATCCTCGTACCGTGGTACAACCCCTCCTCTTTCCCTGGTTCTTCAACTCTTATCGGGACTGTACAATGCATGTACTGTACAACTACATCCTCTGCCGTTGGGTACATTTACCTTATGTAGCCCGATTGGAGACTGCGAATGGAAGGGAGCTAGCTAAGGCTGGAAGTCTCTGCATGCTTCGATCTTGATCTCGGCTCATGCGCAGTGCTATACTATATTCCTAGGACTGTCCGGATGTACTGTATCTCTACAGTGCTTTTCATCGACATCGCGAAGAGGAACCGAATCTTCCATTCTTCTATATACATACATACCTGGCTTTCACTCGGTCTCAATCCTAAGATCTCACATTCGGCCGAAGAAAATATGACCCTCCCCCTCCTCTCCCGGTCTTGTGTAACTCTCACTCTCTCGGTTCCCGCGCTCCAAGTCGTATGTGTGAGACCTTTCGTTCCCCTTGTTGTGCAAGAATGAAGGAGTTGAATTTGATTGTGCCATCACGTAGATGATTCATGTCTAACCTCGGGAGAATTTTAGTGATAATTGAGATCTCGACTTCCCATCTCTGATTAGATATAGGTATATAAAGTGGTAAGTATAGGACCGAAGTAGATATCATTGAAAATCTCGAATATCCAATCTCACCCTATCGCCAAGTGATCATTGCCACAGGAGACAAACTACAAAAAACTAAAAGTAAAAAAAAAAAAAAAAAAAAAAGATCTCGTCTGAAATTATGTTTTAACACCCTCCCATCCATCGATCCCACCCTTCCCTCCTTGCCTGTATGCATAAGCACGGTTTTTCATTTCCCCTTGCTTCTTGTAATCTGCAATGTACTCGATGCAGAGAAAGAGAGAGAGGAAGAGAAGCCGAAAAAGACACCGAGAGTTACTTTGAAACAAGTCTGAGCGGGGAGACCTAAATGACCTCTTGGTTTGTTTGCTTTTGTCTCTCGGTGTTAGTCAAGGAGGGTTGGTTGAGTATGGGGTATTTGTGGGGTGTATACCCTAGATATCTTAAACGGGGGAGAGACTAGTATAATAAGAAGAAAAGAAAACTTTTTCTAAATTCTTAATGCAAAGCACCGCACGGAGTATGCAGACAAGACAAGATGAAAAGAAAACAAGTATCGGCGAAAAAAAAGAACAGGTAGTGATATCCACAAAGGCTCTGAACTCCGGTACAAAACTCAGGTGTCAATCGAATCGAACAATCAGATTTGACGTAAAAAAAGAAAACAGATTCAGATAAAGCCATTATTTTCTTCTACTAACTTTACACTCAACCACTCCGCTGGGGTGGAATTAGTCATCCTCGTGCTTCCGCTTGAACTTCAATCCCTTTGGTTGACTGCCGTAGTTTCGTCGGCCTTGTTGCTGCTGCTTCTTGTCCCGGCTGAGACTGGAGCCGAGTTGGATGTCGATGCGTGGCGGTGTGGAGAACCCGAATCCCTTCGCCACCTTGACGAGGTCGATCTTGTGCACGTCGAAGACGGACCGCAGCGAATGCGAGGCGTAGGCCTGGAGGTACGAGCGGTAGCCTTCCTTGGCGGACTGTTTGGATGCAGTTAGCATTTAACTCGAGTGGGACAGGTAGGGCGTGAGAAACTCACCTTGTTCAGGTAGTAGTTCTGCTCGATCAGCTTCTCAAGCTGAGACTGGACGTTAACGATCTTGTTGGAGGGGAAGTCGAATTCAACGACAGGGACTCGGGCCTCCTTGAGGTGCTTCAGGAAGCCGACCTCCGACGGCTGCAAGAACATCAAACTACGACCCTTTCCGTCCTTACCACGCGCCGTACGACCGACACGGTGAATGTAGTCTCTGGTGTCATCAGGAGGGTCATACTGGATGATCCAGTCCACGGCAGGAATCTAGTCAACGGTTAGATAACTCGTAGCAAACGATCAAGGAAGAGTCAACACATACATCCAAACCTCGAGCGGCAACGTCAGTACAAATAAGAGTACCAGACTTGGCGTTGCAGAATTCGAAGAACGTGTTGGTTCGCTTCTGCTGTTTCTGCTTTCCGTGCAGCTCAAGCACGGGTAGGTCGATGTAGTTGAGGAGCTCGGCATGGTATTTGACGCAGTTGCAGCTGGAGAAGAAAACAATGATCTTCTTCTTCGCGTTGCGCTTCAGGAACGAGAAGAGCAGCAAGAAGCGCTTATCGGCCTCGCAGAGAACGTATCCCTGCTCCAGACCTTCCACGGTACTGTGCTCTTTGCGGTGGTCCACGTTGACGTACAAAGGACCGGGTCGGAGAGATATCCGCGCCAAATCCTCAACCTTGGTGGTCTGGGTGGCGGAGAACAGCATGGTTTGCCTGTTGTCGTTGGGCAGAATCTTGACGATCTGACGCATTTCATCTTCGAAACCGACTTCCAGAATACGATCCGCCTCGTCGATGACCAGCGTCTTCAGGTTCTTGTAGATGAAACCCTGGGTGTTTTGCAAATGATCCAGCAGACGTCCCGGCGTCGCAACAAGCAGGTTGACACCCTTGACGAGCTTCTCGGCCTCCGCCCTTCGGTTGGCACCTCCAATTACAATACCGTAGGTTTGAGAACTAAGTTTTAAGTGAGCCCGGAGTGAAATCCAACGATGGTAATAGCACTTACTGGAACTGGCAAAGTTCACGGGCCACTTGGAATATTTGCAAGGCCAACTCGCGTGTGGGGGAGACGATGATGACACCGGTACCTGTAGGCGACAAGCATGTTAGCCACTGTGACGCAGCCTGAAGAAACTCATCACCCATAGAGCCTCAACTTACCGTTTCTCGGCTTGAACCGCAAGGAGCTCAACATCTCGATCGCAGGAATCAAGAACGACAAAGTCTTTCCCGAACCCGTCTTCGCAGCACCAAGAACATCCCGACCAGCAAGCAACGGAGGAATAGCACGTTGCTGGATCTCAGTCATAGTCTCGAAGCCCATTTCCTGGATCGCCTTCATCGTCTTATCCGACAGATTCAACTCCGTGAATTTCTGCGGCTCGCCCTCAACCTGCGGCAGACGGACGGGGTCCGTCGAGGGCAGATCCTCAGCATCACCAGCAGACTCCTCTTTCTCCGCCTCGACCTCCTCAGCGTCGCTATCCTCGTCGTCCTGAGCGGGAGCAGCCTCCTCGTCCGAACCATCCTCGCCGTCGTTCTCGTCCTCGCTGGCCGGCTTCTCCACCTTGCGCTTCTTCAGAGTCGCCTCCTTGGCAGCACTCTTCTTCTTGCTCTTCGCGGAGGTCACCTCCTTCTCGGGAGTCTCGCTCACGGCCGCAGGCGTCGCGGACACATCCTCCTCGGCGGCGGCGCGCGCACTACCTCCATGCTTTCTCTTGCGCTTCTTCGAGATCGACTTCGCGGTATCCACTGGAATCGGCATTTTCGGCGATCGAGTGCAGAGGGACGTTCAATCAAGAAAAACGAAAAAAGAAAAAAAGTTCCCGTCCTCGGATAGGCAGGCAGTTCAGACCCAACTCAAAAGAAATTGAATTGAATCTTTCAATCAGAAAACAGAATGAGACAAATCAAGTCAAAGAAAGAAGCCTCTAGAATAACCAAACTCTAGACGCTAGAATTGCTTCCCTGGAGACAAATGGTGAAGCACGGGCTTGTTCAACGCATGGAAAAAAGTTTTTCTTTATCGCCGTCGCTCGAAATCCCATAATTTTTGGCCGATTTTGCGGGAAGAAAATATCGACCTCCGCGGTCACGTGCTGATAGCGGCTGATAGGGCCGGGCGGTCAGAGAATATTTTCTCAGGCATCCACTTTCCGGATGTGGTAGGCACGGTTTGGATTAAATCTACGAATACTCAATGATGAAGTGGTTTGGAGTCATCTGCTTGATTGACTTGGTGTTGTGGTTGGTGATAGTGGGTTGAACTCATGTGTATGGTATTTAAATGGATTCAATGTTGAGCCAGGTAGATAGAGCAGATACTGTGCTAAGCCATTGATGGCCTGAATGAGTGTTTGATTGACTGTCATGCAAGACGAACTTCTTCCTACGTGTTCTAAGTTGAACTCAAGTTAGTCAAATGGTGAAATGCTTGAGAGCTTCACTGTGTTATTCCACAAGCCCTGAAGCTTTCAGAAGACTTTTTTTTTCTACATGTACAACCCAGAGCACAAGCATTGAGGCCATCATTGATCTTCAGGCGTACAGAGAATAGAGCCTCGATAACCTTTATTGATGCGCATATTATATGGAACCATAGACATTGGGTTTCCAATATCATGCTCAGCGCAAACCGACAAAGCCTTTAGTCTATGCATCTGATATGTCACTCACACCGGATGGGCCACTCGGAGATATGTCATTCCTTGTCTCCTCCTAACTAGTGGCAGAGGCGCACGGCTTGAACTCTTGTCTCATTTCACGTCAAGATGCTAGGTTTTGTTCGACGGGCATATGTCCCAATTGGACAGATATGGGGAACCAGCATTGCACTATCGAATGCCGGAAGCTGGCTAGCGGGGTTTACGGAAGGGTCGGCCATCGCAAAGTGAATCATGAGAGCGAGGAAGAAATTGCGAAGAGTTCATAGTCACTTTCTATGCCCGCAGACGTTGATGGATCCCGGGCGCTGACCGCTAGACTTGACCGATGTCTTTCAATAGGCCTCCGACTGGAGCCGGAAGGAAGAGTTGAGGATAGCATTGAGCACTTGTTTGCAGAGCCCCCAGAACCAAAGAGTCAGATGATACTCTGTATCTGGTAGGTGCTCGCTCCCTACAAGTACCTCCAAGTACAGTCCATGTCAGGCTGACCGTCGGGCAGAGTCCATGTGGTCAGGTGGTCAGGTCAGCGACAGGAGAATTAAATACACTGCTACCTGGCGGTAGGTCTTGGTATGGAGAACACTTCAACCGAAGAGTGCCCCCGAGTGTGAGATTAGCTAGAAGCCACAGACCATTCCAATCCAAAACATAGATTGGAAAATTATTAAAATGTGAAACAGTTCAGTGACAACGCCATCGTGGGCAAGGAGCCAAGACTGTGTACGTTTGGTACAGTACAGGACTTAATAAGCCCTTCCCGGCGTGCCAAAAATAGGACGGCCGCCCATGGTTCGAAGGCAGCCGGCCAGGGGACAGGTCTCCTGAAATGAAAGGCTCGGTTGAGAGTGTTGCAGGTCTTTGTTTTTCTTTTTCTCTTCTGTTGCTTCGTCCTCTTTCTGACTCGATTCTGGCAAATGGGGAGGATAGGGGATGGAGATTTACCTAGGTGAAACAACACCAAAATGCTTATCCGTCGATGAAATTCCTTCAGGAACGGAGTAGAGATGATCACTGGGCCCCGACGTCATGACGCGCATTCCAGCGAGAGCGCCGATGATCTGATTGCTGTCGTTGTCGTTGATCAGGGGGGAATGATCTCCATTGCGGGCGAGGGTAGGAAGTTGTTTACATGACGGTCATCTATCTATGAGTATGCGGAGTAGATAGGTATCTTAGCCTCTTCAAAGGGTGGCAAGGTGAGAAAGCAATCCAATGGCCGCATTTAAAGCGAGACACTCCTGTTTTACCGAGTCAAAAGGGAGGAGCGACGAAGGCTCCTCCCGGGGGCTGTGCAAGAGCGCAAAAAAAATGCAACGCGGCGAGTGAGCAAGCGCCAAGTCCGCGGTCTTTCTTCCATTTAACCTTCGCACCAAATTCGACGTGGGGCGCATCGTTAGTCGCTCCCTCACGAACAATACGAGTATCTCCTGCTTGGGAGTTTGGAGTTTGGACACATCATACGCTCTGTTGCTTCAAGATTCAATATTTGAGGAGAATATACTCCGTGCTGCGGTCGGTTTAAGAGTAAGCCCTCTGCATGTAGCATACACCCTGCATAAGGTGCGTCCTCGAGAAGTCCTCCGTAGATATTACCGTAGCGTTCGCGTCTGTTGATCGCATTTAATGCGCCCGTATTCGCCCGTATTGTGTGTACGGTGTATGATACCGGGGGTGCTCATCCTTCGTCTTGGATTTAGGTCCTAGGCAAGCGTATACAAAAAACTGTACTAGTGTCCTTGCAGCGATGAGGATTGGCGAGAGTGACGGGCTGGTGACAATTTAGCGGACCGATTGACGGTCGACCATCGACCTGGATTTTGACATATTTTCTGTCCGGGGAAAGGAAGATGGAGTGCATACGGTGTCTGCAATATTCCAACGCAAGTATGCAGCACACTCTTCCCAGTATGAACTCCACCGAGAGCTTCCCGCTGCTGACAGAGCGACTGTGCAGATTGAGTTGCCGCGGAATATCGTGCGATCGGTTATTAATAGCAGTCTGGCAGGCAGAAGGATAAAACATCAAACATCGCATATGCAAGCAGTCGGCGTGTCTTGTTTCTCCATGGCGGGACCCGGGGGGCGGGCGGTTAACGGATGGAGTCGATTCCCTCGAACTCCTAAGAACCTATTCCTCAAGTAGGAAGCCAAGTCGACAGTCAGAAATTCGCCCGAACACAAAGGTCGACGAGATGTGTGGCAGGAAAGGATGATCCATCATCACTTTATGTCTCTCTTGTCGGGGCTCCTATTGGCTTTGACTCGACCGGAAGTTGGAAGAGTGACATCGGGCCCTTGGCTGCAATCAATCACTATGGAGTCATAATTACAATCAATTCCTGGCATCCATCTGGCAGAATGATTACCTGGTTGCATACCAGCCATTTTCTTGGGCGCCAAAATCCGATTCCTTGGCCGTCCAAACGACAAGCTTGGGAGCAAATCAGAAGCGGGAAGTGGTGGACAAGACGTAAAATCAACCGCATTTGGGGCCCATAAGCCAACCCCCCTGAGGGACGCGCGTGCGCTGGGACTGGGGGAAAGCCCGTCTTAGCACGAGAGAGAGAGAGAGTGAGAGAGTGAGAGAGAGCGAAAGAGAGAGGGGAAGGACTGGTCACCGGAGCTAGTTAAGGGAGATGCATGGCGTCAAAATGTCTTCATTTTCTTCTTTATTTTGATTTGGCATTTTCCCATTTAGCAAAAAGCATTCTTTCTTAGTCCCCTCGATGTCTCTCTTTTTGCCTGCTAAGTACTGCTAGAGGCAAATCCAGGGTCTCGAACCGTTTAAACTGCTGCAAAGTCCAAAAATACCACGAACGGTACGGTAATCAGCTGCTGACTCAGGCATCAACTGTCCAGGCGGGTCTTCCATTTCTCCCCTTCTCCTCCCTCTTTCTCTCCCTCCCTCCCTCTCTCTCTCTCTTCCTTCCCTTCAAGAAAGAAAGTCGGGAAGTAGAAAATCAAGTGTGTCTTTCATCACTTCTTTCTCTCCTTTCTCTTTCCTTCCACTCGTTCCCCCCCCCCCCCCCCCCCCCCCATCTCTCCTCGCCAATTCCAGACTGGGAATCCTTTGTCTGAGGGACGAGTCCTCTTTTTCTTTTCTTTTCTGTTCCGCTTTCTAAAGGGAGTGAGGAGACACTAAGGAATCCCTCCCCATCCGCTTCCTGGTCTATCCCTTCCCTTGTTTCCCTTCCTCTTCCTCAGGCATACTGTGTGTCGCCGTCCCGCTCGCTTTATTCGACTCTCTCAATCCAACTTCGTCTGTCCTTCGACTATTACAATTACACTATCCAACATTCCTTACTTGAACTATTTTCAGTTCTTTTCTTTCGTTTTTTTCGTCGTTCGTTTGACTCCACTTATCTAATTATATTCGGTCGTTCATCCCATCCGCCTATCCGCCTTTTCTCGAACAATCGCTCTGGTACTCGATCGACTCCTTGACTAGACATCAATGACGTTGTGAATTGCAACCTCACCACGCCAGTATCCACTACATTCGGTAATACAGTCAGGGTTTCATTGCCAACCTTTGCGCCTCAAACTTAGTCCTTCCGCATCCGGCCGATACCAACCTAATAGATTCTGGAGTACTACCTAATTCACCACCACCACCGCCCGCATTTTCCGGCCCTTGAACCTCCTCTTAATTGACGAGTATATCCGCCGTCGACTGGAGAAGTTGACGCCGACAATACACCTCCCATCATGCGGCTATTATCGCTTCTATTTAGCGTGTTCCTCGCTTTCCTCGCGGCACCTTCCGTGTCTGCGATCAAGCTCATCAAATCCAATGCCTTGAATTTATGTCAAGACAGCAACAATTTCACGGCAACCTATTTCGCCGTCACGTTCACCCCCAACAACCGTTCTCTGGCTTTCAGCTTCGATGGAGTGGCCTCCATCTCGGGAAGAATGACTGCGGAGCTAATCCTGAACGCATACGGAATCGAGGCTCTCCGAAAGGAAATCGATCCGTGTGAGCAGAACCTGCAAGGTCTTTGCCCCATGAACACAGGTCCGATCGACGTTAAGAAAGCTACCATTGAGGTTCCGGAAGAAGTCGTCAACAGCATTCCCGGTGTGTATTCGGAAAATCGCTGATAATAGGGATTCCTTCTTTACTAACAAACCCCTCTAGGTATCGCATATACCGTCCCCGACCTTGACGCCTCTGTTCGCATCTACATCAACTCTACGGAAACGGGAAAAAGTATCACATGTCTCGAGGCTAGTTTATCCAACGGTAAAACGGTTTATCAACAAGGAGTTGGTTGGTCTACAGCGATAATATCCGGCTTGGGTCTAGCAGCTTCGGCGATCACGTCCGGGCTCGGTCACTCGAATACAGCCGCACATGTTGCAGCGAACGCCCTGTCCCTGTTCAGCTTCATGCAGTCGCAGGCCATCATTGGTATGACTTCTGTTCACATGCCGCCGATTGTAGAAGCGTGGACGCAGAATTTCCAATGGAGTATGGGTATTATTCGCATTGGTTTCCTTGAAACCATCTGTACCTGGTACCAGCGAGCGACCGGAGGTACCCCATCCACAATTCTCTCCCAGCTTTCAACAACTTCGGTTGAGGTGCTTAAAAAGCGATCTTTCGATACCTCGGTGGGCTTGGCCAGAAGCGCCTCTGAGCATTTGTTCAAGCGCGAGGGAGAACAGAGTGGCGCAAAAAGCAAGAGTATCACCGTCAAGGGTATCGAGCGTGTCGGGTTCAAGGCCAAAATCGAACAGACCAACATCTTCTTGACGGGTTTGATCTTCTTCGTTTTCTTCGTCACCGTTGTGATGATTTTAGTTGCTCTTTTCAAAGCAGGATGTGAGGTCTTGGCGAAGCACGGCAAAATGAAGAGCGACAAGTTCCAGGACTTCCGAAACGGATGGAAGATAGTTGCTCGGGGAATTCTCTTTCGACTTACCCTGATCGGTTTTCCGCAGATGTGTATCCTTTGTCTGTGGGAGTTCACCAGACAGGACTCGGCCGCCGAGATCGTTCTTGCTGTGATCATGCTGTTGTCGATCATCGCGGCCCTGAGTTGGGCAGCTTTCAAGGTCATTCGCCTTGCGAAGCGCTCGGTTACCATGCACAAGAACCCGGCCTATATCCTCTACTCCGATCCCACCTGTTTGAACAAGTGGGGTTTCTTGTACGTGCAGTATCGCGCCACGGCTTATTACTTTGTCGTGCCCGTGCTCGCATACATCCTGATCAAGGGCATGTTCATCGGCCTCAGTCAACCGGCTCCCATCGTTCAAACCATCGCTTTGGTCATCATAGAGGCTGCCATGTTGATCGCGGTCAGTGTTATGCGACCGTGGATGGACAAGAAGACCAACATCTATAACATCTCAATTGCCGCTATCAATTTCCTCAACGTCATCTTCCTGCTGTTCTTTTCCGAAGTCTTCAACCAGCCTGGAATTGTGACTGGTGTTATGGGTGTCGTATTCTTCGTCATCAACGCGGTCTTTGCCCTCATTCTCCTGATCATGGTTCTCGTCGCCTCTGTGTACGCCATCGTATCGAAGAACCCCGATACACGCTACCAGCCCATGCGTGATGACCGTGGATCTTTCATCAAGTCGCAAACCCAGCTTACCACCGAATTGGATGCTCTGGGTGCTACCGCCCGAGGTGACATGAAGACGAATGCGTTCAAATCGAGTACCTTTGAGGATGACAATAGCACCAGCTCGTTCTCAAATGGTAACGGAGCGAGCGTGAGCCGTCAGAACCTCGAGGCACACGATGCGTCACCGATGTCTGCCCGTCCTCCAGTGTCTCCTGTCGACCCTTCGCTGCCTCTGTTCCCCAGTGCGAACGACGCTCCGGCCCGACGACCCACCTTCGATGCACGATCGCCATCCCCAGTTCAGCGAGGACTGAACACCTCGCCATTCAACAACCCAGCTGCATACCGGGCGCAGAACTCGTCTAGCCCGTGGCAAAGAGGTGCTGGATACGAACACTAGAAACTTTTTCTTTTGGTTGTTTCTAGCTTTGCCTGAAATGAAGTTATGGCTTTCAGCGTGGGAAAGGCCGAGATTACTTCTCTCTCGTGCCCAGCCCTTGCTTGTTTTTGATTGTTTTTTATTCCTCCTGCGCACCTAACTACCATTTAGTCTACTGATGTAGGCTGTACTTTTTGGCAATCCCTTTTCCTATATAAATGGATATACTGAAAAGTATCATATTCTATCAATATCTCTCCTTCCTTTCAGTTTTTCTCATCACCTTGTCGGGAACATTTTTTTTCTTTTCTTTTTCTATCTTTTTTTCTATATCAACCGGCGTTCTGAAGCATTGGATCGGGAGATCGGGACTTGACTTGATTTTGTGGACTATGTGATCTTTATACTCGACAGGGTTGTTACTACTATTGTTTGATTGATCCGATGGTCTGTCCCTCTGTTATTATCTGTGACATGTCCGTGTCTTGGTTTTCTCTTTAGATGCACGGAGGTCATAATGCTAGTATCCACGTCCGGAAGAGACGTGCCTTTTTCAGACCTTTTCAAACTTTCCCCGTAATCCATAACAGTGACTTTGTTTATTATGCAAGACAGCGCCTACTATTGAGCGACATTTAATCGATGCCATTAAAAAAAGGAAGAACGCTGAAAACAGATAACGAACGGACGGAAATCGACGAAGGAAAAAAAATGAATATCTAGATATCGAGGTATAATGATAATGAAAACAAACTGGTTAACACCCACGTATACAATGATCGAGAGGGGAAAAAATGTAATAAAACAAACAACCGTTCAACAGAAAAAAACGAAGAAAAGAAAGAGATATGTCAATAGATACCAAAGACACGTAGAACAACCCCATCATGCATGCATTTTCTTTTTTTTTTTTCTTTTAAACAAAAAAAGCGGTAAGCAAGCAAGCCATCCGTTTCGTTCTTCTGCTTTTTTTTTGCTTCGCCTTCTCCTGGTGCTCAAATGACCCGAAACCAACAATCTCAAGACGTTCACTCTCATCGCGAATCTCCCAACCCAGGAGGCGGCCCGGGAAGACCACCCGGTCCTGCACCAGGAGGCGCATATCCATCCGCAGGGCCGGGCGGACCACCCATCCCGGATCCTGGCATGGGCGGGAAACCGGGGGCGCCTGGCGGAGGGGTCTGGAAGCTGGGAGGGAAGCCGCCGGGAGGGGGGAGGAAGCCTTGGCCTGGGGGCATGTTGGGGAGAGGAGGCGGGGGGAGAGAGCCGGGAGGAGCAGCGCCGGATGCAGCGGGGAAGGGAGGAGGGAAGGGGAGGCCGCGAGCGCCGGGGGCTGTTGGGTTCGAATCGATTAGAACGGGATGAGACCTTGATCTGGAGAGATGGGGGCAAGACATACGAGGAGGCATGCCGGGGGCACCACCTGGTGCGCCGGGAGGGGGCATTCCGAAAGGAAGAGGAGGAGGGAATTGACCTGGACCACCTGGTTCTGATTAGTGATATCGATGGATGGAGGGGAAGATATCTGGAAGGAGGAGGGGGGGAAAGACATACCGGGAGGAAAGGCGAACGGGGGAGGAGGGAAAGCACCCGGGGGAGCCATGGCAGGGTTCGGCACGGCTTGACCTTCAGCGGCGTAGGACGAGGTGATGGAGTCGATGACGGATTGGGCCTTTTCTTGACCGATTTCTGGGATTGTATGTGAGTGAGAGATATTTCACTTGATGGGAATCTCTAGCTGAGAGAGGGCAGCGGTAGGGCTTGTTTCATACGCTGGTAGTATTCCAACACGTTCCTCAGGTGATTTCGTCCGGAGTTATGCGCCTTGCGCACACTCATCGAATCGTGCGTGAGGTACACATCGCAGTAGTCGCCTATGGAATTGGGCATGGGATCAGTAAGATGCGGCCAGAAGACGGAATGGATGTGGCGCGATTCGAGACGGATGGAAGATCTGCCATGATATGGAAGAACCTACAGAAGAGTGCATTGACAGTTAGCTTCTAGTTGACCGATAAGAGGAGTAGGGAGTCACTTATATTTAGGCATCTTGAATCTTCAGGCCGTCGCTGACCTTGGGCGTTCGAGGCGAAGCTTGGATCGGCGGCGCTCTGATGGCGCGTTGCGCGTGGACCGGACTGGCGCAGATCGAGATCACTCGCGGGGTAGATATATCTGAGGCAGCGATTCAGATGACTGGATATTTGAACCGACAATCGTGGCAGGGTAGTTGGTGAAACTGCTCAAGCAAAGACTTGCATGAAGTCCTGGATAATGAAGCGGAGTTTCGATAGCGACGGAGATATCTCGGGCGGTGTGAAATGGCAGAATATACCTAGACTAGCTTATTGACACCTGATAGATCAGGCCGCGCTATCTGCTTAGAGTCATGTTCTAGCCCTTGACCGACGTCAAGTTTGGTGGTATCGCATTGGTAGCTGCCAATAATAAATTGCGGATCGATCCAGGTCTTTTCTTTGTGACTACAACGGATCATGTCTCAAACTAAGTATATGACTTCGTAATTAACATTCGATTTGCAAGCCCTTCGTCAAACACGAATCTCCACTTACTTGAAAGAAACCTACAGTCAATGAACATCCGAGACTCCAAAGGCCGCTTTCTATCGTCGAATACGAGCAACTGTCGCAAAACCTGAGTGCTTCTTGCAGCATTGGATGAAACACACGGCATAGGGGCTGATCAGCGGTGAGGTTTCTACGTCAACTATACACCGCAACAACTCGGTTGCAATGCGACTGCATGACACATACCATCTCACTTCGACTCCATCTATATTCTATGATTATGGCTACTCTAAGCAAAGTGAAGTGTCCCGTATCATTTCTGTACTGGGACCGTCTCTTTCCGAAATTATGGCTCGATGCACCCCTGAGTTGAGTGCCATACAAGAAGCATCAAGACTTAGGAGCCCCATTGATTGCTGTTTCGCCAGTATGCTGCTGCCTGTTCACGTTAGTGACACGAAGAGCAAATTTCTCTAGCGTATAAATACAGGTGATAAGATCAGGCAAAAGGTTGAAAGAATACGCGTACACCGGAGTAGGAGTAGGCCGTGTGTCAGTGGGAGAACAGGAACTACTATGATGTGTTACCACCAAGTGAACCAAGCGGCTATAGACATTAGTCGAGGGAAGAACCAAGGCGCTCAAGTTGACCGAGTCAACAAAGAGCAAGCGCAGAGCATTATCCGTTCATGCCGAGTCTTTGCACAATGCAGGACGAAATGAAGCAGTCGCCGTGGAATGGCCTCTCAGAATAAGAAACCTACCTTGACGGAGGCCTGATATCAAAGAACAAGAATTCCATGCCCGTGATAGTGCAGATAGGTCAATGCTACACTGCCCTGGCTAGAAGCCAGAGTTGAACAGAATTGACAGGGCAGATCTTCAATGAAACGCTGCAGACGGACAGGCCTCCGTCGAACGGGGAGCGACACGACGTGGTAAATCGCTCATACTGAGCCCCATTCCGTTGATAATACGCTTTCTATAGTGCAGCGACTCTTCAGGCCGATTACAGCCTGACATGCCAGGGGATCCCGGATGGCGAAACGGTCGAGCGCAGAGGGAGCGACGGGCAAGTAGCCGAACGCAGCCGAGGCCAGGAAGTCGAAATTGGGTTGTGATGCAGGAGGGGGAATTCTCCCGCTTTTGCTGACACTTGCCATCACCTGCAGGTGACCACGTCGATGCCTGGGGCCAAAATCCGGGGAAGGGCCGAGGGGGGAAATGGATTTCCCCTCCTCAGCAAAAAAATCAAAAAACCCATGACGAGAAAAAAAATAATGAGAAAAAAATCGGTTCACCGCGACCGGTAGGACCGGATCGGTGAAGCTGGCCAATCGCCTGAAAGATCCGCAGTGGGCCGAAATGGGGAAGGAAAAAATTTTCAGGAGGCGCTGAATGGACGGATCGACGGGGGAAGTTGAGGCATTTCTGTCGTCGCGGTGGAACTGGCGTCATTTCGCTCCAGTCCAGCCCTGACAATTGTCTGGGGAAGTCGTCTCCGTCGGGTTTAGTCTGGCCCCCGAGTGGATCGCGCTCATTTTTTGTCTGGTCTGGATTTCGAGGATTGAATAATATTCAATAATGACTCTTTACCATGCCGGTTGTATGCGGGGGAGGGCCTCGGAGAATGTACGGAACGATACACCCTGTAGGATGTAGTAATAGAAATCCCAACAAGGTAGTCGCGATGATGCGATCCACCGCCAACATTGTTCAATGTGTCGACACTCGACAGTTCAGGAGACGTTATCCCTGACTAACATGGCGATGCATCCAGGGGAAGGACGGTGAGAGATTTATTCGAAGATCTCCTCGACTATCCGGCGCTAGAGGAGGTTCTAGCCAGATCTGCCCCATGCCAAGAAAGACAACATTGCAGTCGTGAAGGCGCAAGATCACCACGAACGCATGTTTCATTGGCAATGCGACATGGGGATGGCAAGACCGACAAGTCAGGAACCGGGCCAGAATTCCAGGATGACGGCAGGCAACAAGCATTGGAGTACGTGAAACTCATGAGGGGACGTCTACGAGACGGAAGTAGATGCTGGAATTGGAATCATCCAGAAGCGATGATGCAATCGTGCGTGCTGCCAATGTGAGTAACTTGCGGGGGAGAAAATTCTTCATTTTTTTTTTAAAAATTTTTTTTTTTAGAAAATTTAATCATTTTCATTGACCGGCATGATTCACAAGGGGGATGAATGACGGATTAGATGTTTCATTAAATTCTATTTTCTTGAAACATCCATCATAGTTTCCATCTTATATAATCTGCCGGCTATTTGCCTGGCTTCCTGCCTGGCAAACCGGTCAGCCGCAAGGAGCATGGAGTAAGAGGCTGTTGGATGCCAGATGAAGGCGCTGCAGATGAGGAAACCACGAGTTGACCGGGTTGAAAGTGAAGCAGACCATTGAAGGAGTCTGTAAGGATCATCCGCTCACGATGACGACTCGTGACCGGCCAGCAATTTCCATTACCCCCAGGAAATTCGCTTTGGGACACATTGGCGTGGACTTGTCCCTGATTGGTGGTTGTGGGAGTTTCTGTTACGTTTTTCAGGGCTTGGACATGTCAGATGATTTAGGAGCGGTGGGTCTCTAGTAGCCAATAGTGCACCGATTCCCACCTAGACTTCCCCCTGAATGGCTGCGGCAACCGCCCAGCCCTAACGCGAGCTGACATAAGGGGGGGCTCGTACCGCGCGCATAGACTTCCGGGTCTTGCTTACTCAGGAAACAGCGATGGCATTAATGAGAATTAATGGCAACCAGCGCTCAATTTCCTGGCAGCTGCTCCACCGTCGCATCCACAGCCGAGCCAGCGTGTGACCCTGGGACTGACCGTCGTGCCTGGCACGCCGAACGGGAATGGTGCAATCGTCGCCTCTTCCCCAGTGACCGGTTGGCTCACCGATCCAACTATATAACACCGCCCCCGCCGCAATGTTTGGCTCGCTTTATAGTGGTCCCATCGCAATTGAACAAAGGAGAAGATTTTTTCACGATCCTTTCTTTGAACTCATCTGTCATATTCTCCTCTTCTCTTCTTCTTCCCATTCTCTCCCATATCCAATCCTTCTCTAGTCTGTAGTTCTGCGCGTCTTTGACTGTCGTGACAGACCTTTCTACTACTAGCATCCCACCCGTCGAATCTAGATCTTCGACCTCGCGCATTATTAGCCTTCTATGCATTTTGCGTCATAGACCGATCCTCTTTTAGAGCATTCGTTCTCCCATATCATCACATAATCATGCCGGCATCTATCAATTACAGGGTCGTTGAACCTCACCCTTCCGTCCCTCATACCTCCCGTCCTGCTCTCCATACGGCTCGTGGAGGCGCTGGCAATGTCATCAGCCTCAAGAACACCAGGACTACCGACTCTCGTTCGGCCACCGGCCCCCCGTCTCTGACGCGCCTGGACTCGCATGTCCCCAGCACCTTCAAGTCTGGCCGCGGCGGTGCCGGCAACGTTCACAGCAGCAGTGAGCGCGCCATCTTCAGCTTCGACGAGGAATTAGAACGGGACCTGCGTCGCGCCGCCCCCGTCTACCACGTCGGTCGTGGTGGTGCCGGCAACATGGTCCACCGGGACACCTCCAGCAGTGGCAGCAGTCTGTCGCGCAAGTTCTCCGCCAGCAGCAATGCTACCTCGAGTAGTGCCGGTTCGACCAGCTCGGCCCGCGAAAAGGCCATGCGCGGCCTGGAGAAGGGCTGGGGCAAGCTGAGAGGAATGGCATAGATGCTTGCTTTCTTATCTACGACATCCCAGTCCCTTTGATTTCAACACCCACATGCATATTCAGCGTCTCGAAACTTGATTTTTTTCGACTTTCGCATGCATGACTCACGACCTTACGACAACTAAAAAAGTTTTTGATTTCACCATCCTACTCCTTCAACACCCCTTACCTTCGAAATCTCGAGGACTGTCGCCAATTATAATCACATCATCTCTCTTCTCTATTCCGACATTCGCATTTGATCGAGGGAAGCTGTGGTTTCGACTACTATATCTTGACCGCTCACTTTACCTCTATTACTTCTTTTTATTCCATTTTCATTTCTTTTTTTATTGCCTTCGACAACCATGTCGACATGATACCCTCTTCGCCATGAAATCCTCATTGGCACTTCGATTGAATTTTTTGAATCTTGTGTGTTTTCTCACATGCGGGATCTTCATATCGCTGGACCTTCCTGAATCCTTCTATATTTCTATTTCAACAACAATGTGTATGCCGGATTCTGGAATCGGCGAACCAAGGAGGGGACATCGTTTTGCACTCTCACTGTCACTTTTTGTCTTTTTTTCTTTTTTTTTTTCTGGCTCCGTCAATGTCTTCGATATGATCTTGATCACCCTCATCTGTTTCTTATCCCTACCCGTTTAAACTCTTTCCCTGTATGTTAGTTGTCTTGATTTGATATATCGTCGGAAATGAAGGATAAGAACCCGGACATTTTGGAAGTCAACTTGTTTCTCTCTTTACTATCCGTAATCCGGTAGCATGTGAATCGTAAGATGTCTGCTGTCGAACTAATTCCTGAATTCTGGATACCGGACCCGTGGCCTTGGTGGCATGATGGCATGATGGCATCATATTATATGGCAAATGTATCCAAGGGAAATCCCGGCAACTACGTAGTACGTTCTCCATATCAGCCTCAGCCACAGTTCAATCTACAAGCAATCTAGAATAAAAGGTGAAGGACGAAAGGAGAAAAAAAAAGAAGCTCTATGTAAGTTATCCGTCTATCTATATCTTGATTGCATACAAAGTTCAGCTACATAGTTGATCAAAGTTCAAAGTCTTTATTTACACAAGTAGGTAAGGGGTAAGTCAGGTAAGGTAAGGTAGGAGAGGCATAAGATGAACAGGATTGAAGTAGAAATTAAACAAGCCAAAATGGAAGGGGAAAAAAAAGTGAGATGAAGATGATATGTAAGGAGGTAGGTAGTAAGTAGATACTTCATTGATTTCAAATGGTTTCTCATTTCGAATCTGCCTAGAGCTGTTCGCTTTAGTTGCTTGCTCCTCGTCCTTGTGGTTTCGGGGTTGGACCTAAAGAAACGGTAAGGTCCGGATCATAGGGAGATAGTAGAGAAATGATGGTGATTTGATATTGATCGATTCGTTGGCATCGTCATCGTCATCGCTATCTCCAATTGCGAAGCGAGTCGATGACTCAGATTGACGGTATGTTCTAGGTGCAGATCCATGTGGAAACAGTGGGTAGGGGTGTAATTGTGGGGATAAATATCGACATCAATGAGAAACATAGAGTAATAGAAATGAGAGGGAAGGAAGGGGGTATCAAAAGCTGTCGCTCAATCAATGCGCGTCAAGTCAACAGCTAGTTCTTCAGGGGTTGGTCGAAAGTTAATGTCGTGACCACGTTGCAATGTCACCTATTTCTTGAATCATCTGGGTTGAAGGTTGTTGTTTTTTGTCCTTTTCTGGATGTGTCTTCTCCTTTGTTTTCGCTGGCCTTGGTTCGTCGGTTGTCCGAGGGAATGAGCTGAAAGTGATGAGGAAGTCTTGAGCTTGAAGCCTTGTCTTGGACTTCCCTCCCTCAGATACATATTCGCGGATTCGAATGACAAAGACAAAAGGCTTAGGCGAATTTCCGGTGGATGATCTCGGGGTCTTCATGCCATTCATCCGCACTAACCCACATCTACATGCCGGGGTTGATTAGCATATGCATACACAGCGTCCCAGATCCGTGGGACGACTTACCTTCCGGAAGGTGCTCAGTCCGGCGAGAATGCCTCCACCAATCCAAGTGGTGTACTTCCGCTCCGCAGGCGCAGAGATCCGGATCTTCATATCCTCCACCGCTAACCGCTTGATTTCGCGCATCAGTCGGTCGGGGAAGTTCTTGCACAATGTCGATCCTCCCGAGAGGACAATGTTGAGATATAGGGATTTGCGCAGATCCAAATCCGTCCGGGTGATGGCGTCTTGCACAATTTGATGAACTCCGGGATACTCCAGGCCGATCAGCTCGGGGTCGAAGAGGATTTCAGGGGCGCGGTAACGTTCTTGTCCGATCTGTTCAGGAGAGTCAAAAAGTCAGGAATGAGTCTTCTGAGTGAATGTTTGCAGAATGGGGTGAAGAATAGAAAATACCTTAATTCGATGCCCATCCGGCAAGGCGTAATCCACCAATTTCGACTCCGACTTGTGATAGCTGTTCATCCAGTCCTTCTCCTCCCGCTTAGGATCCAACGACACGTAGCAGACCTTCTCCTTGATCATGCGCACCACCTCCTTCTCGGCGCTGGTATGCAACACATGGCCGTTCTTCCGCAGCAGCACCTGCAGCTGCTCCGTGACGTCGCGCCCGGCGACATCAATCCTCCGAATACTGTTGGGGATAGCGAAGCCCTCGAACACAGGGACGGCATGGGAGACGCCGTCGCCCGAGTCCAGCACGACACCGGTGGTGCGGCCGGACGCGTACAGCGACAGCACGGCCTGGATGGAGGTGTAGAGGGCGGGCACGTTGAAAGTCTCGAACATGATCTGGGCGGCGGTGTCGCGGTTCTTGCGCGGGTTCAGCGGCGGCTCGGTCAGCAGCACGGGGTGCTCCTCCGGCAGCGTCTTCAGCTCGTTCTCGTACACGTAGTGCCAGATCTTCTCCATATCGTCCCAGTCCGTCACGATGCCGTGTTCCAATGGGTACCGGATCTTGAGTAGTCCGCGCAGCTCCTGCGCCCGCTGGCCGATGAAGACGTCGCCTTCAAGACCGCCGGCCATCACCCGCGGGTGTTTGGGCCGACCGACGAACGACGGGAAGTAGCAAGAGGGGATCTCCTCTCCGGCGAAACCGGCGCGGATGGTCCCGCTGCCATTGTCGATGACAATGGGGGCGTTGTGGAGGGTGGCTTCGGCCATTGCGTTGGGTGGTGGATATTGGGGAGTGGGAGGGAGAGGCGTGAAACGGGGGGTGCGAGGCCCTGTTGTTTTGAGGGGATTTCGCGATTGTTTGAGGAGCGGTGAAAAGGCCCCACGACTGGGGAGAAAAAAAAGATAATTCAGGCCCAGAGGAAAGAGGGTTATCGAACAGTTGGTTTCAACCCCAATTGACAGCGCTCGAGACGGGGAGGTGAGGGCGGCGGCGAAGAGATGAAGTCGCGTTCAGATCGGAGAAGATTAGAAGTTCCGTGCCGTCAACAAGAAGCTTGGGCCACTTTCTCTATACTTCTTGCAGGTCAACAATCACGGATTGAACAACCAACACAGGTTCATTATAGTAGCTATCATGCTTGAAGTTGATATAATTATTCTTCACATCATTCTCAGACGGAGGAAATCACCACTTTCCCCAGGGTATACAGAGTAGTGCAGCGGATTCAACGTAATAGTAACAAAACACCTCAACAGAACCACCCAGACGAAGGTATTAATCCAAAAAGCCCATCTCGTCCGACATCACCTGGTCCAGCGTACGATGTTTCTTCCCAGCGCCATTCACAGGCGGCCAAGTCAACATCTGAGACCTCAGGGTCTCCGCGCGCTCTACGGCGGTCGCGACGTCCCTACAAAGAACAAGAAAGAAAATGTATAAGAACAAAGGAATGACCTCGTCACTGCTACACTCTCGGGATGGGGCAAGCATACTGGTATGGGCTGGCAACGACATATCCTTGTCTCTGGAGCTCGCGCGCCAGATCTTCCTGGTGGTTATCCTTCAGGGTCGGATTGGGAACCACCACCAGCGGGACACCGAGGCGTAAGGCCCCGAGGATACTGCCCGATCCTGTGTGGGATAGGTATGTATTAGTTTTGCTTTCTTGTGGTTTCCTTTTCTTTTACGTGAATACGATTCGTTCGCCAGTTCCCCTCAAGGCATGGATATAGATGTAGAGGGTTCCGGGCCACACAAGTGTTTACCTGCATGACTGATGATCAATCCACCGCTGCGGTTCTCGAATGGATTACACTGCGTCAATCCCATCTCCCCATCAAGGCCTTCGTGATTGAAATCGAAGCCGTCGAGCTTGATGCCGTGACGATCGGAGATTTTGGCAAGGGATTCCTCGAACAGGGATCGACCGTCCTTGCCATACTGAACGAGCAAATGCGTATAGCTAAGCCGGTGCAAAGCATCCCAAAATGGCTGATCGAGCACGGCCTGCAGGAGTAGATGAAATGACGCCGTGGCTCCCACTGTGACGAAGCATAACTTGGCGGGTTGGCTTATGGCCATGGTCTAGGGGGACCGGATGGCGGTATAGTTGGTTCTCGAATGCGAAAGAGTTCTCACTCTTGAAAGAACAATATAGAAGAACGAGAAGGGGGCCGAAACATGTTTGCCCGGGAGTTGTAGATGAAGATGAAGAAGAGGGAAGAGACGAGCCGACGGGGTCGACTTGCCTTCCCCCTTCCCGAAGCGGCTTAGCGGCAACGAAGTTCGCAGCCGCAGAAAAACATGGGCTCCGATAAACCTCCTCCGCCTCTCTCCAGCTGGTTAATCCCGCCTTTTCACCTCCCCCTTCTCCTCCATACCTTCTACTCTCCTCCCCAATGGCCTTAGCAGCTCGGTCCATGGGCCGTTTGGCCCTCTCGCTCACCCGGCGAGGCCCAATCGCCATCCCCATCCGTTCTTTCTCCGTCACGCCGTCGACTTCCCGGGCCAAGACTCCGTCGGCGTCCACCTTGGACGACCTGCCCACCATGCCGGAATACTCGCCAGAGCTGCTGAGCCCGGAGGAGCGGTCGATGTACGATATGCTGTCCGCGGAAGAGCGGGTGCAGTTCGACGCCGAGAACCGACGCATCGTGGCCGAATTCAACGATCCCCAGAAGCGAGCGGACGCCCTCGCCGAACTGAACCGAGAAGTCGCCAATCTGGACCGAGGTGGTCTGCGATTCGAAGACGTCCGCGAGAAGAGGCCCGGGTTCTGGGCTGAGGAGGAAGACGACGAATTTGGTCTTGTTGAGGACGCGGACGACGAGTTCCGCGAGGACGAAATGACCTCCATGGCTCATGCGGAGGTCGAATTGCACCGCGACATCCGAGAATGGACTCGTATTGCTGCTTGGGATATGCCGTTCTTGAGCCGTATGGATCCCCTCCCTTCTTTCTTTGATTGTCCGTGACTCGTGACTCGGATTTGCTAACCAAGCCCGCTTTAATGTGCAGAACTGGCCCGCCCCTTCACTCTCCCCCCGGACACCCACATCCTCCGATTCCGCTACACTTCGTACCTAGGCGAGCAGCACCCCGCCGAAAGCAAGGTGGTTATGGAAGTCAGCGCGCAGGATCTGGCACCGAAGTACCTCACCGCCGCGCAGCTGCAGACACTTCTCAAGCTGGTCGGCCCGCGCTACAACCCCAACACCGACATCATCCGCATGTCGTGCGAGAAGTTCACCACCCGCGCCCAGAACAAGCGGTACCTCGGCGATCTCATCAACACGCTCATCAAGGAGGCCAAGGAGGGCGACTCGTTCAGCGACGTGCCCCTCGATCTGCGCCACCAGAAGCCCGAGCGCAAGCTCCGCTTCCCCGAGGCCTGGAAGATGACCGAGGAGCGCAAGAAGCAGCTGGAGGCGAAGTGCGCGGAGAGGCAGCAGCTAGAGAAGGAGAGGCAGGCCCTGGTCGATGGGAAGTTGGTTCTTGCGGAGGCGGTGCGGAGCTTGCCGTCGTTGAACCCGGCTTTGAATGCGAAGGCGACGCAGGAGCGGGAGAAGGTTGCTGTTAAGGTTGGGGCCAAGCGGTTGCGCTGATAGAGAGAAGTGCATGAATCGGAGGGCTAAGAGACTTGGTTGGAGAGGTGCGAGGACACTAACTAACTGTACACTTGATGTGTGAGGTGTCTCCCATGTGATGGGATTCTTTATTTTCTTCTTTCTTGTTTGTTTTTTGTACCTCAAAATATCAGGGGCGGCGCACATTTTTGCACGGTCATGTTAGACTTATGTATCTCAATGTATATTATATTCCTCATCAATTCTTCACACTTTACATACTCAATGGTCTTGATAATCGAAGTTTCCTAGAAAGAGGTTTCTATTAAAGATATCTCGAAGCCTATGAAGATAGTTCACTAATTCTTCACGCACGCACACACACATACACAATGACCTTTGTTGAAACATCAGGTACTGCAAGGACTAACCATCAGCCATCTGATCTTTTTGATCTAGTTCGAAGTCCTAATACCTAGAATCACTACAGTCTTGGTAGTCAAGGTCTCTTGAGAAGAGCATGTTGCTATTGAAAATACCTAGAAACCTAAGCTGAAAGTTCACCAACAGAAATAAAAAAAAAAAATACATTTTGTACCGGCTTCATCCCTGTCACCGGCCATCTTCGCCTTCTTTTCTTTTTTTCTTTTCTTCTTTTTTTTGCTCTTTTTTGTTTTGTTTTGAAACTCTCGAGTATTTATTTGACATGCAAATATACCCTTGAAAAAGGCCCTTATAATACACCCCATACATCATATTTAAAAAGACGCGGAAAAGGTAACACCCACTAACACAAGAAGACGAAAGGGTAAACAGGACAGAAGATTAAGAAGATTCTTGACCCTGCCACAGAAATAGAAACAGAAATAACCGTCGCCAAGAACAAACTAGACAATCTATCCAGTTCATATTGCACATGTCATTGTATCCTAACCTTGGTATCATTTCAGATCACATCATATCCTTGGTGAGGTGCATTCATCCAACAAGCGATAGGAAATAATAGGGAACAAAAAGTCATATCGTCATGTTGCTCGTTCGTTGTACTGTAAACTCATCCGCCCCATTCGTAAACATTTCCCGAGTTGAAAGGGCCGTATATTTAGGTGAGGTTTTCGAGATCGGGTTTATCGTAGCATCAAGAGACGAGGAAGCTTTGTGTCCCCTGGGTAAGGTCGTAATTACAAGTCAAAGAGAATGAAAGCCTGGGCAGTGATAATTAAAAGGATAGAAGAACGGAAGAGCAACGGTTAGAGGGTGTTTCGGGTTATCATGAGGAATGGAGGATGGAGGATGGACATCATATAGACTGATTCGCTCTTACTTTTCATGTCCCCTCGAGTTGAGCTTGAAGAAATCGCTGGATGGTCCCATGGGCTTCTTCTGCTGAGCTCTCTTGCTTCCAATAGGGCTTGGCATGGAACTGCGGTCTTGGTCGTTGGTCTGGGGCTGAATAACCCCGGGGCTGACCTCGGATGCATGAGAGGAGCCGGAGTGCGCAGATGGCGAGACATCACGACTGGGAGCCTCCGCGATAGGACTGGTGAGAGGGGTTGCGAACTGAGAGCTGACACCGTCTTTAGAGATGGAGGGACCGACACTTGGGCCCGCAGCGACTGGGGAGTTTATACTCTTGTAAGTTTCATGGTCCGGAGCGTCAAATCTAGCCTCGATTCCGGTAGCTTGAGGTCGAGGCTGATACAGGCGGCGAGACTTCTGGGCCTTCCTTGAACGGCTCTGACCGGGAGACATATCAAAAGGATTGCGCAAGTATTCGGCGTTGGGCATGAGAGCCATTTTGTGGAAGAACTCCTCATGCTGCG
Source organism: Aspergillus melleus (assembly GCF_016097325.1). NCBI lineage: Eukaryota > Fungi > Ascomycota > Eurotiomycetes > Eurotiales > Aspergillaceae > Aspergillus > Aspergillus melleus. Next base: position 1,568,568 of record NW_025763377.1, read on the forward strand.
CTCTGTCGAGAGCCTCTGCGTCATCTCGAGCAGTAGGATGATTCAACGCGCCAATACCAGGTCCCATGGCGTTCAGAGACGGATATTCCGGCAGAGGATCAAAAGGAAAGAGGTCGTGCCTTTTCGCGCCTGGGCCAAACTGAGGACCGTACTTGCCCGCCTGTCTGTGGTGATCTGGGACTTTGGGAGAGTTGCAGGCCGAGAAAGTAGAGCGTGAAGCACTTGGAATCACCGTCGGGCTTTGCTGCGAAGCGACATAGCCCGGACTCTTCTGCTTGGGCCCTTTCTCCGCATCGGAATTATCGACCGTTCCGTTCGGATCCAAAGGTGGCAGGTATTGGATTGTCTTCGTTCCGGTGCGGTCTGGCAAATCCTCTTTCCAGTGGTGTCCATGGCCACCTTGAGCGCGTGGATGACCATGCCCGCTTGGAACCAGGCTCGGGATGTTGTACTTCTCGCGAAACCAACGGGGAATATCACGCAGGCCAAGTTTCTCCAAGGTAGGTAAGTCCCTAGGCATTTCATGCTTGTAAAGGCATCCTGCAGGGTATAAGTTAGCTGATGGACGGTTGTCTTTATTCTGTTGTTTAAATGCGCGGTATCTCACCCTGTTGCTGATAGTCGCATTCACCGTGCCGAATCCAATAAGAGCAGAACTCTTTCTTGGTCAAAGGATTGCTCTGAAAACCGATTAAAGGTGAGACATGTCAGCCACAGCTCCATTTAAGCTCACACAAAGCAACTGCTAGTACTTACCTGTCTCGAACCACCGCCACCCGAGCCACCACTGCCGCCAGGTACCAACCAGTTGCTACCCGCGGACCAGCTCGGGGGAGTACCCTGCTGGAGCATAGTGTTCACAGCTAGACGCTGGGTCAGGGGGATGGTCTCGTCAGAAGCGAGTCGCGCGAGCGCGGCCTGCATGTCAAAGTCTCTGGAACGGTGACCGTTCGCGTTGGCCGAGGCGGCACGGGTCGGAGCTTGGGGCACACCCTCAACAATGTAAGACTGAGCTCTGGGGCTGACGGTTCCCAAACTTGTCATTCCTTGAGTCTCATTAGGAGACAAAGTACGAGGAGCCCCGCGGATCGAGACATGAGGAGGCAACTCGTCGAGAGCGATCAGCGGGGTAAGAGTGCCATTTGGGCGGGTGCAAAAAAACTGGGGACGAATGGAAGAAGCCATGTTGCAGTTGTTCAAAGAGAAGAGAAGCTTCAGATAGAAAGAATGATGAATAAGATGACACAAAGTATAGTGAAATGAAAACAAAGTAGAGGGTGAGAGATATGATGTCGGCGAATGTTTTCAGGAGACGTAGCGTGAAACGAGGAGGTGGATGAGAAAGAGAAGAAGATGCAAGAAAGAGAGCGAGAAAGGAATCAAAGGGTGAGAAGAAGAGAGGAGTGGAAGATCCTGCTGGCACGACGTAGCGTCAGAGGTAGTGAATCGGGGGGTGCGAGAACTAGATGGAAAGTGGCCGCAACATTCACCCAGGGCGACGCAACAAGCACCAAAGGTGAGTAGGGAGGAGGAACCAGACTATAAGCAACAAGCAACAAGCAGATATATAGGATGCCAACGGTGTGCCAAAGCAAAGAAGAGCAAAGCAAATCCAGTGCTATCTGAAGGAGAAAGTAAACCAGCCAGCCAGAGAAGAAATACCAGAGGAGCATCCAATGCCCTTAATAAGAATGACAATAGGAAAAATAATGGAACAAACCGGTAAGAAGACAACAATCTAGTAATATTGACTATAGCATTAATAATAATAATGGGGGAAAGGAAGCTTAAAGGAAACCGCCGAACAAAGAAAGGAAAAATCAGACAGAGAGAAGAAGGAAAAGAGCAGGGAGTGTATAAGAAGGAAAAGGGCAGAAGAGAAGACGAGAAGGAAAGAAAAGAACAGCAGAGAGAAGAACGTATAAGAAGCAGCAGGTGTTTGTCCGGTCTGGATGTACAACCTTTCCCTCGGATGGCTGCAGCCTTCCTTTCTTTTCCTTCTGTTGGCCTTTTCCCCGTCTCTTCTGCCCCCTGGATTTTTCCCTTCGGTGCTCATTTCCTGCCCGTTTGTCTGTCCTTCCCTCTGGCGTTGACTGTTCACCCCCCCTCTTTATCTTCTTCCTTTTTTCCCTTTCCCTTTCCCTTTCCTGGGAACCCTCGACTTCCCCGAATGATCCTCAAAGAGACTTGTAACACCCCAAGGCTCCCGAGTCTTCGACCTTTTTTTTCCTGTGAAAACCTTTCATCTTCAATCTAGACAGTAGAACACCCGTCTCCAGATGAGGGGGGAAGCAGCCTAGACCTAGACACACGGTTGAATGCGTTTTTTTCACCAAACGGCGACCCGACGTATGGCTGCTAACTACCTATCGGTCAGCAGGAACCAGGGAACACAAACGGGGCTGACGCGGACGTACTATACAAGCAAGGGAAATTTGACAGCGAAGATCCCATCGATGGAGACCAGACCACAAGAGCCTGGCTCCTATGTAACAGGGGTTCAAACGATCAACATACTGACCGCTGCCTTGCTTGCTGCTGCCTTACTGCTTGCTGCCTGCGATGCACGGCCGTTGAAGCCGTACGTCATGTCATGTCATGTCTTGATTGGGGGGGAGCCGGGTAGGACTGGCACTCGGGAATATCCTCACCTACTCCCGGAAAGGAAATTCTGCATTTGTCGGTTGTATCGCTTTGCTTGTTTGTCCTGGTGTCCTTGTTTTGGGTTGGCGACTCTTACTGACTATGTATATATGCATGTATGTATGCGCTTCTTGTCGTTTCTTACCTTGGGCTGCATTCAGATTTCACTACGTCGTCGCCGTCATTATCACCATCATTGGATCAACCAATAGATCTCATAGGATCAAGATCGATATTCAACAACCTGAGATTTATTATGTATGTACAACAGCCATGTCTTTTATTCCCAACCCATGCCCTAAAAACCCCAGAAACCAAGAAGAACAGAAAAGTCGCCGCATGCATCTCCCCAAAAGCAAAACAAAGAGTTCATAACACCATAAAAGTCCCGACTAGAATTGGCGATTGCCCTGATTTCCCCCAAGAGGAGGCTGCTGGGGTTGCCCCATGGGTTGTAGTCCTTGTGCCGCCATTACGCGTGGATCCGGGCCCGGGCTGGCAGTGGTGGTACCTGAAGTGTTCGGAGTCCCGGGCGTGCGAGGCGTGCCAGGATGGCTGAGACCATGCAAAGCGGCGAGCTTTTTCTTCTGCTCGTGCACCAGATTACCACGCACCCCAGTCAAGTATTTCTTAGCCATGCGGACAAGCTCGGGGTCTTCGGTGCTCTGTTTCAAAGCCTTCAGCATCCGGCCCACTTGAATTTCGGATCGAATGTGAGGACAGGTGCGCGCATATCCGAAATGAGCCAGCCCACAAAGCCCGCAGTGTTCGACTCCGGCCAATTTCAAACGGCAGTGACCAACCGGGTGGATTTGGTTGCAGGCTAGGCACAAAAGGCGGTTGTCCATATGGCCATCCAGGGCTGGTAGCACTGCGGGGGGTGCAACGGCTGTGGGAGACACGCGTTTGAAGGGTTTCACTGTGGCTTTGGTCAGTCCATGTCACGCCAGGCCAGCCCGCGAGATGGGCAAGGCAAAAGAAGGAAGCGGAAGAATTACCTGTAGAAACCTTGACCTTCCGGTCCAAGCTGTCCGAGTCTACCTCGGGGGCGGAATCAGGTTCCGATTCTACAGCGTCGTCTCCGGCAACAAATTCTTTGTCGCTGTCAGCATCGCGAACGCGCCGCACCTTGACGGGAGAAGGTTCGGTCGGCTCGTTCACTTCGTTACCGTAATCGACGGTGGTTCGTTTTCTCTTGCCACGGCCAAGAGTTTCGGTTTTACGTCGAGCTTCTTCGGCGGCTGCTTGTTCCCGCTCTTGAAGGATTTTCTCCCAGATAGTTGCGTTGGGCAGGGGTTCGTCAATGTTCTGTAACTGGTCGCTGAGTTCGTTGGATTCATTTGCCCAAACTCGAGCAAAACTGAAATGTGACTCGGCGGCCTTGCCTTCTTCATTAGGCGATCGAGGGCGCTCTTGCTCCGCTTGGCTGCGATCAAGAAGTTTATCCACCGAATCCGAATCATAGTGAATATCGCGCGAGTTGTCATCTTCGAACAGTGCCTGGGCTCCGTGCCGAAGAATGGACTCTAAATCGCGGCCATCGTCGTTCTCGGCATCCATCCGGTCGATGAGAACATGATCCAGAACCATTTTGCTCTTGCCAATCTGCATGATCTTCTCCTCGGCACTTCCTCGAGTCATTAACTGAAAGACAAGCACCTTGTTCTTCTGTCCAATACGATGCGCACGAGACAGTGCCTGCATGTCTTGGTGAGGGTTGAAATCGGGATCCATAATAATTACAGTGTCAGCCGTGGCCAGGTTGATTCCCACGCCTCCCGATCTGGTCGACAAAAGGAAAGCAAAGTAGGGCGAACCCTCGGCATTGTACTCATCAATAACCTTTTGCTTCTCAAGGGACGACATTCGACCATCGAGGCGACGATGCAAGAGCCCAAGTCCGTCTAGGAAATCTTCCACGAGGTCCAGATTGTCGAGAAACTGACTGAAAATCAGAACTCTATGGCCACGCTTTTGAAGCTTGGGTAACATCAATTCCAACAGCTGAAGCTTTCCGGCTGCATCCACCAGGTGTCGGTGAGCCGCCTGCGCATTAGCACTGCGCTCTTCAATCGCCTTGCTGTAAATGAAAGGGTGACACAAGCATTTCCGCAGCTGCATGAGAATGTTGTTCAGGTTGTGACGCTCTGTTTGTTTGAGCGACTGGTCGCCTGCATCCTCTCGTTGAAAGATCGTTTTGATCAACTTTGGATCCTTGGCAAGAATGGATTTGTACAACTTCTTCTGAACCACCGTCATTGAGACTGGGACAATAATTTGGGCGACTGGCGGAAGAAAGGTGAGCACCTGCGCTTTCGTTCTCCGGAGGAAGAATGGTCGGATCATATCATGTAGCTGAGGAATGTTCTCCTTCGAAAGAACGCCAAATTCTTCTTCCAGCTTTTCGGCATTTTGGGTGGGATCGAGGAATTGCAGGAGGTTGAACAATTCTCGAATGTTGTTTTGAAGAGGAGTGCCAGTCAGCAGGATCTTGAAAGGAAAGGAGATCCGCGATAAAGCGTCGTAAAGTTGACTCTTGTCGTTCTTCAATCGCTGACCCTCGTCTACAATCAAGCCACCCCAGGGGATTCTAGAGAGGATTCTTCGAGATGCATCATCGGTCATAGTCTCATACGACGTTATAACGACATGGCACCGGAGGTCACGCTTGCCAGTGCTACCGAACATTTCATGAGTCTGAGCAAGCTGTCGCGAATATGCGGATCCGTAGTAAGTCACTGCTCCAATAGAGGGCACCCATTGCTTGAGCTCCTTCCGCCAGTTGGGACAAGTAGAATTAGGCACGACAACCAAGAAGGGCCAGCATTTATGATCCTGTATGAGCGTGGCAAATAAGGCAATGACCTGGATGGTTTTGCCGAGACCCATTTCATCGGCAAGAATGGCATTCTGCTGTTTAAACCACATGTAATACAACCAATTCATTCCGTCTTTCTGGTAATCCATTATCTCTCCTCCGGTCATGATTTCCGGTTGGGTTTCTCTCACGACGCTAGTTTTGAAGTCTTGCTTTCGAACGTGGACAAGGTGTTTCTTAAGAGATTGCATGTCGGGGGTATGGATGTAGTCACGGCGCACCCAATCATTGTAAGCGGCTGTAAAATCATTCCATCGCTCGGTTTGACTTCTATCCGGAGGTGAATCCCAGACTGTTTCCTCATAAGGTAGGCCTTTGTATTTCACGTAGACCTTCGATACCTGATCCACTCGGGCCATGTCCGCATCTTCAGTCCGATCACGTGGGCTATTGGTGGAGAATTGCACTTCAAAAACGATGTCAATACGCATATAATCCTCGGGAATGGCCTCCTCGACTGTCATGTGAGGGGTCAAATTTTTGTCGGATTTAAGGAATGCACGACGCATAGTGTGACTCGCGACGCCCCAGACCCAGGTCCCATCCATCCAGGTGGACTGACTATAGGGCTGACTTTTCCATTTGATCAGGTAATCCTTATCCGATTCCTCCAGGACACTTGCCGTGTAACCTGGTAAGAGACTCTTTGGATCCTTTGGCCTCCAAGCGACCATGGCACCGATCTCCCCCGGGACCGAAACACAGTCCTGACACATTTCGTCGGACGACGACAGAAGGTGTTCGAAGTGAAATGCCCGCTGGCAAGATATGCAGCGAAAGAGTACGTTATCAACGTTGTTCACGCGGGCTTCATCCACAGGAGTAACTGGATCTGTCCCATCATTCTGCTGGCGAAGCTGCTGCTCCTGCTTGGGCGATAAGCGCTCCCTCAATGGCTCGGCCATTTTCCCCTTACCATCGCACGAGGTACAGCAGCCAAGGTGAGGATTGATAGAATCTTTTGAACGAGCCACGCCCAGACAGCGGCGACATTGCAGGAGAAAGAGAGTCTCCGACACCTTGGTGACTAGATGCTCCCGTGTTGCCCTGGGACCGAGACAAGATTGGTGGTAGGCACTGGTGCATCCTTGGCAAAATACGAGAGGGCCTTTGGCTTGGTCATCTTCAGTCTCACGGCAAGCGTCGCATGAGTCCCGATGTTTGAGCCGGAAAGGGTCATCCGATGGAATCGCATAGAAGGCTTCCCTGGCACCGAAGAATTTCTGTTTTCTCGAGCTTCCTTCATGCTCGGAAATGTCATCTTCGAATCGATCACGAAGATTCGCCCGCGCGCTCTTGCGCGATCGGGTTGAAAACCGAGTTCCCTTGGCAGAGACAAAATCACTGTCGACATCCGAGCCTTCCAAATCTATAGCACGGCGGCCTCTTCCCAATCGACGCTGCTTGCCGGTTCTCCTCGAAGATGCGATAATATCATCGCTCGAATCACGGGAGCGACTCATCCTGTCACTGCCGTCCTCAAAGTAGCCTGTAAATGTGGTCTGTTTAAGCCGAGTCGAGCGGCGGCCCCTTCCTCGAGGCTTCGCGTCAGAAGAGGAATCGTCTTCGGTAGATAGAAATTCGGTGTACTTAGGTCGAGTTAAGCGGCGGACCCTTCTCCGAGGTTGCAGGTCAGATGAGGAGTCGTCTTCCGTGGATGGGGTTAAACTGCGCGGTCCACCAAGTTGGAAATGAATCAAGGCTTCTTGTCCGTTGCTGAGGGATTCGAGTTGAGTAGACGAGACCTATCAAGCAAAGGGTCAGAAAGAGTAAATATGAAGTGAGAGTAAGGTAAGGTGAAATCAGGGAACAAACCGTCTCGACCTCTCTGCTCCGTAGCTTGACTTTGTAGATCTCATTTACAGAGTCTGTTTCACTGATCACGCAGCGAACTTCAAAGTGTCCAGGAAGAAACTCGTATTCGTTGCTGTCGCTGAGAGCAGGGACTTCGATCTGAGGCAACTGCGAGGTCCGAGGTACGTGGTCAATTGTTTCAGCTGTAGCTGCTCGGCCAGTAGTTGGTCGCACGGTGTCATCGGTCTCGGTGATTTCCATTACTGAGGCGCTCTCGGTCACGTCTTGGGGTAAGTCGTTCTCGACCGGATCTTCGACCCGACTATTCTCTGCTGAGGCACTTCCGACAAGAGCGTGTGAAGCCAAAGCCTGTTGGGCCAATGCATATTCGGATAAGGAGTCCTCTTCCTGGGGAGGAGCTTGAGGTTCAGTAGTCGGTGCAGCATTGTTGAATTGAGCAAGCAGTTGAGCGACAGCGTCGTCGTTCAACTGGGCGGCCGATTCGTAGTCCATATTGGCCTGGTCGGCTTGGCCGAAAGCGTAGGAAAGGGACAGGGAAGGAAAATCAGCACTTCCATGCGCAGAGAAAGAGACCCGCCATCGGTCCGCAACGATCGGGGGACTGGTTCGGGAGGGGAGGCGGTGTTGAGGTCGCTAGCAGGGAGTAGATAGATTTGGCCCTCCATTCATATGCATAACTTAAAATGCCGCCGATTAAAACGCGCCGTCGCGCGCCAATCCACGTCGGAACAATGTTGTCCCGAGAGCTGTTATCTTATCGGGCTCGATTGCCTTTTCTTCATACTTGTCATGGCAATGTGAGCGTTGCAGTTATATTGCTAATAGAGATGTTCCTGCGGGTTCCACTTGCTACATTAGATGTCCTAGAAGAAGAAACAGGAGAAGGAGAAGAAGGAAATTCCCCGTTGAGCATAAGAAATATACACTTGAACAACATAAAGATGCTGTATAGTTAGCCATATATATTAGTAAATAAATAAGCAACCGCATCTGATCAGAATATTTGCGAATAACAAGATTTAGTAACGTCATGCCCCTGCACTCAGAGGCTAATAAGCAGCCAATAACTTCCCCTGTTACAGATGCCGTCATCGCAAATAAATACCCTGCATCGCTTGCAGCCCTGGTCCATCTACCATCACCATCACCCGCCTGCGCCATGGTATCCAAAATCCCTCTTGTCCACAACCCCCACTACCGCAAATCCGGGATTAAATCCTACGCCTATCTAATACGCAAATACGACATCCACCCCACTCGAGACGGCCCTTACTTCATCGGCCGTACGATCCACCAGACCGGTCGGCCTTTCACCAGCAAACCAGTCGGTGGCAGGGTCCGCTTCCACGATGTGATGCAGAAGCAATTCTCTGAGAGGGACCTGCACCAAGTGGATGCCGATGATATCCAGAATGAGAGCTTGTACTTCGTTCCGGTTTCGATTGGATCCCCTCCGCAGGCCCTGAATCTGGTTCCTGATACCGGGTCATGCGATCTCTGGGTATGTAATATATCGTTACGGTTATCGTCTAGTTGGTGGTTTTATGAGCGAGCTCTACTGACTATCATCAGGTACGGTCTATTGCCCCTTCGCGAGAGGATCGTCCGGCTTTTGATCCATCCAAGTCAACCACTTCTTCGATTGCCGAGCAATCCTCATGGAAAGTTTCGAACTTGGATAATTCTTCTGCGTCTGGTTCTGTTGTAGCAGACAATGTCATCCTCGGGGAGGAGTTGACGGTCAAGTTCCAGCATATCGCCATCGCGGACACTCTGTCCTCTGGATTCGACCAGACCGCAGCAGACGGCGTACTAGGGCTCGCATTTGGAGCTGCATCCAATATTCGGCCCGAAGTCAAGAGCCTGGTCGAGACTATACAGGGCCAAGATGACCTAGCGTCGTCTGCCAAACTCTTCACGGCAAAATTCGCCCTGTCGAATGCCTCCGGTCAAGAAGGCCCGTTCTTTGCGTTCGGGGGTATCGATGAGAACAACAGCATCGGAGGAGAAGATACTATACACTACGCGCCCATCAACAAGAGCCACAGCTTGTGGTCCTTCGAATCCACAACTGCAACTATAGCGGGAACAGCCATCGACCGGCGCGAGAATATCGCGATCGTTGACACCGCTGCAGATCTTACCTTGCTTGAGGACTCGATCTGTCAGGCAATCTACGATGCTATCCAGGGGGCGTTCTACGACGGCGAAAGTCAAGGGTTTCTGTTCCCTGTCAATCCTGATCAGGGCCAACTGCCCACGATTGAGCTAGAAGTTGGGGGAAGGCTTTTCAGCATCCCGAAAAGTAGTCTGGGGTTCGCCGAAGCCAAGCCTGGTTATTTATATGGAGCGGTTCAGAGTCGCGGATCGATTGAGTTTGATGTCCTTGGGCGTTCGTTCTTGGAAGGAATCTATGCGGTAAGCTTTTCTGTTGACTCATTGCATGATTCGAGAGCTGATCTTGACTTTTTGCAGGTATTTGATATCAGCAATCTTCGGTTTGGGGCAGTGCAGGTTGCGAATTAATTGCCATCCGAATTAGCATCGCTCGATGATGATCAATCTGATGAAGTTCGACTAACGTGATGTACCCCGGCTATATATTCATTTAGTTCTAGGGACTTCGGTATATGAAGCAGTGTCTTGAATTAAATACCAATGAGTACTACTTATAGGTAATTTGTATATAGGACGAGTCTGTATCGCGAAATTCAACGCCTCATATTCATAAACTCGGCCCTTGACTTTCTACACAACGGGGCACTCCCAATTCGGCTTTGATGTGATAGAGCTATGAGTAGGCAAGATAGAAGTAACACAATATTAGCAATCTATTGCTTTTGTATACATCTTGAATTTGATCTGATAGGAAATAGCTCTCATAGTACAAGGAACAAGGAGGAAACAAGGAAAAATTGGGTTAAAAGAATCATAAAGCACAAATGGCATCTTTCAGCCAACGCCCCACCCGACGTATATGGAAATCCATGGCCAATATAATATTCCCAACAAGACTACCTACCAGTCATAACGATACAAATTGTTGATCAAAAAAAGGAAAACAAAGGTTATTCAAGGATTTATCTCTTTCGGCTCTTCGATTTCGAAGCGGCGTTGGACGACACGCTAGCTGCCCGTGACGAGGATGGAGAATTGCCTTTGGCACTGCCCTTGACAGCCTTGACCTGTTTGTTCTGATGCTAGTTAGCTTGATGCTCTGGGAAGGGAGCCAGTGGTGTTTAACATGGTACTTACCACGGCAGCCTTGCTCTTCTTCTTGGCTGGCGGGCCATCCTCCTCGTTTTCGACGTCTTCGTCACGTCCACGGCCCTTGTTCTCGCCGTTGGCCTTCCCGTCACCAGGCTCAAACTCCTTGGCGACAGTATTCAATAGAGTGGTACAGCGACGGCCAATCTCCACTGGGGTTCGGCTGAGGAAGAACCAATCGAAGCGGAAAAGAGGCGATTCGCGGATCTCGTCCCGAATTTTCTCGTAGAGACCTTCGCCATCAACTCCGTACCTATCCAACATCACTAGGAGGAACCGATCTTCCTCTTCGGTGTAGACCTTTTTGTTGGTAGTAGACACGGTGTAGTTGATCTTGAGCTGCTGGAGGGGAACGCGGTACATTTCCATCTTCTTGCGAAGCATCTTGCGTTGGTGGTTCATCTTGCGAAGTTTCTCCTCGCCCTGTTCAATGACCCGGAGGTACTTGGGATAATCCTGAATCTCAGTATATCGGTCCCAGAAAACTTGGGCATATTCCTCGATCTCGTCGGGTTCTTTGCTGTCTACTTCGGTGGCAATTCCGTTATAGTCAGTGCGCCCAAACTTGGCTGACCCATTGACGAACTGTTGGAAATCACGGCGGTTCCAGGTTGAGAACCCTTCCTCGGACATTTTCGCCTTTTGTGCTTGTTCCTCCTCGGTCAAAGGAACGGCCTTGTCAATCTCCTGTTGCTCCAGATCGCGTTCGGCCTCACGTTCGCTGAGCTCTTCCTCAGGCCCATCGGCAAGAATGGCCTTATATCCGATCTCCTTGTGGAAGTATGCTGTCTCCTTCTCCTGGAGCTCCTGGAGCCCGGGCGGGAAAAATTGCCAATCGTGAACGGTTATCTGTTTGGGGGCCCGGGGTGCCTTGGGCTTCGGGTCGGCAGTTCGTCCGCCAGTAGCCAAAGCTTGTCGGTAGTACTTGTCGATGGAGTAAAACTGCTCCTTTCTCTCACGCTTGGCCGGGTTGATCCAGTTAATGCCAATATCCTTCTTGCGCTCCGTGAAATTCTGGCCGTTCCATTCGTAAGCACTCTCGGAGCTGAACTTTTGCAAATCATCGATACCCAGTTTTTCATATTTCTTGTTCAGCTCGACGGTTCGCTCCTCGCCCTTGCGCATGATATCCTCAAAACTGTCATCGGATATTTGCTTTTCGGCAGACAGAGATGCCGAATTAGGGTTATTGCCGAAGACATTGGCAGCTCCGTGCTGAATCATGCCAAGGAGTTCATCCTTGGATGCAGCATTCTTAGTCTGTTGTTGCGCACGGCCTTGCTGAATAACAAGTTGATCAAGTCGCAGCTTTTGCGCCGCACGCTCGAGAACCTTCTCCTCAATCGCGTTTTCGGTGACGAAACGGAAGACGACCACCTGCTTGGTCTGACCGATACGATGAGCACGATCCATAGCCTGCAGATCCGCTTGAGGGTTCCAGTCGCTGTCATAAAGCACGACAATATCCGCAGACGTCAAATTAATACCGAGACCTCCTGCTCGTGTCGTGAGAAGGAAAACAAACTTGTCCGAGCCCGGCTTGTTGTATTCATCGATGGCAGCGATTCGGTCCTCGTGGGCTGTGGTACCGTCTATACGGCAGTAATTGTACTCTCGGAATACACAGTAATCCTCCAGGATATCCAGGACACGGCTCATTTGTGAGAAAATGAGCACTCGGCTTCCCTGCTTCTGCATCCGCGCCAGGAGCTTGTCAAGAATTGACATCTTGCCAGCGTTGAAGACAAGGTGTTCGTCGGTCGTATAGGGCGGGCCAGGTTCAGCACCTTCGAAGAGATAGGGGTGATTGCAGCATTTACGGAGTTGCATAACAATGTTCAGCAGACGAGTTTTCGACTCCCGCTTGCCGGCGGCACCGTTCACAGCATCAATATCCTTCTCAAGGATCTTCTGATACCACTTCACTTGCATTTCGGACATAGGCACATATAAATTGAGCTCTTTCTTGGGGAGCAAACTCTTTTCAACATCGCTCTTAACGCGACGAAGTAAGAATGGCCGGAGCACTCGATGAAGTTGTTGCACGACGGTATCCTGATCGGCATCCTGACCAGAGAACCACTGGTCGAAAGCTTCCGAATCACCAAAAACGTCAGGTAAGAGGAAGTTCAGGAGGGCCCAAAGTTCGTGGAGGTTGTTCTGAAGCGGGGTACCGGTGATCAGCAAGCGATTCCGAGAGTTGAAGACACGAATAATCTGTGCGAGGGACGACTCCTCGTTCTTAATCCGATGAGCCTCATCAATGATGATGTATTCCCAGGCGAACTTCTTGAGATGGGACTTCTCCCGAAGAACCATTTCGTAACTCGTAATGCAGACATCAAAGTCCTCGTCGAGAAGTCGTTCGTTGATTAGCTTGTGGCGCTCTTCCTTGTCGCCTTGAAGCACAAGAACATTGACGTCGGGGGTCCATTTCATGAATTCTCGCTTCCAGTTGTCGAGCGTAGACTTGGGAACAGCGATCAGATGAGGGCCGGGGATGTCACAGACGTAACGAAGGTAGCCGAGGAAAGAGATGGTCTGCAAGGTTTTACCCAGACCCATCTCGTCTGCCAATATACCAGAGATACCGTTCTCGTGCAAGGACACAAGCCAGTTCAGACCCGCAACTTGATAATCACGCATCTCGCCCTGGACAAATGGCGGGGAGTCGCGGAAGACGGTTCCAGTTTCGCCACCACTCCTCTCGTCCTTCAGCAGCTCCGCATCTTCCTCTTGTTCAGTCCTGCGACGTCGATCACCACCAGCACCACCAGCCCGCGACGAACCCTTGCGGGCCCTTGCCTCTTCCGCAGCGTTTTGTCTGTCGATTTCGGCCATGATCTCCTTGATGCGAGGGTTGGGGTTGGTTTCGATAAAATGACGGAACAGATCGGTCAGCCCGAGAAGGTAACGAAATCGTCGAATTGAATCATCTTCCTAAAGCCCCGCCAAAAACAGATCAGTGACCGCAACGAAAATTGGCAGGCACCGCCGACGAGGGTTACTCACCTTAGATTCATCCAGACGACCGTGCTTTTTCCCCAGAAGGTTCTTTCTCATATGAAAGGCCTCGGACCTTTTCCTCCTCCCGTCAAGGTGGACTGTGTCGCCTGCAACACTGCTTGCTGTGGTGTTCGGGTTGGTATCGGAGTCCTGCATTGCGCCCAAGTTAGCATCTGAGCCACGTTCGCATTTGACCAAACACGATTTCGGGGAAGCCTGGTGTTCCCTTGGCTCCCCTTCCTGCACGCTCGGAGCGCGACCAACGAGATCTGCTATTGAGGAAACCAAAGCTCGTGACCCGACACATAGTTTTGGGTGTTCGCGAAAACCAGATTTAATTTAGCATACCGTCATATGCGCATCCGGACCATCGACGGGAACCGACGTGACGGGCTCCTCATTGGCATCGGTCATAGGCGTATCGGCCTGGGAAGGCGGGTCTGAGGTCGGGGCAGCTGAAGGCGCCATCTTGGTGTTCAGCGCAATATGTGTATGGAGAAAGTAGGGTCCAACACGCCCCGAGGCGTTCCAACAACCCGACGAGAGACAGCGGGTCTAAATAATAAGAAGGGATGTGTAGCCCACAGTGCCGGAGGTGGGTTGAGTTTGAAAGGAATTATTCAGGGATTGACCGTTCAGGGAGCGAGAAAGGGAGGGAGAATCGTAAGCCACAAAGGATGATGAAGGACGAAAGAAGCAAGCCGGCCGTCAGTCGCGCGCCGGGAGGGCAAATGCAATTCTGCCGGAGAAGCGCGGCCAGCTCACGCGCTGATTGGGCGGGAGACGCGAACCTCAGTCTGAGTCAGGGCTGAGTCATCTAACCGCGGAAGACGAGTTTCCCCGCGGTGGGTCACGTTACCGGGTCAGAAGCAAAGAAAGATCATCTGCAGCATATTGTCGTGACCCATCCCTCATCGCCCTCACCCTCTGTTTGTCCTCGACCCGACCCTCTCTCGTTTGGAACTTTCCCCCTCCTTACCTCTTCACTACCTCTCCTTTGTATAATTGGTCCTCCCTTATATTTCTGGGCAAATATTTTGGCCACCTGCAATCATTTATTTGCCTTCGAAGCACGGTTCACCTCACCCCTCCTAGCGGCACTAGCGGACTCGTTGCTTAAACATCATACTGCAGCTCAAAAGTTGCAGCACCCCTCGACATGGATTCCATGAGATCACTCAACACTTCCTTACCGAGCTCTACGCCTCGTTCCCAGCCCCCCGAGCAACTTTTGCAATCGTTCAAGGCCGCTGCGTTGTCAGTCACCAACCTCTACAAGAATGCCGTCTACGAGCAGGCCCAAGCCAAACAGTCTGGCTACCAGGAAGCCATTGAGGATCTGTTGCAATTTCTAGACCGGGAGAACATCGGTCTTTGTGATGGGGAGGGCTGGAAGATCCGACAATGGGCCACGGAGCGGAGTGATGGAACGGGAACTCCCAGCGACGACGACGACGTCGAGAAACACCATGGCTCTCCGTCGACGAAGGCTCGTAAGGATCACCACGAGCCAGAAACCCCTCGCCAACAGGCTAAATCGGCATCTTCTTCGGCGGAAGAACCGACCCCTGCCCAACAGTCGACGCCTGCCAACCCAGCCGTCGTCGAAGCAAACACCCTAGAGAAACCCACCGTTTTCACCTTCTCAGCCGGACCTTCCTTCCCTCAGCTACAGGAACACGATGTCGATATGCAGCCTTCAGATAGTACAGCCGGGGTAACATCCGACGGAGCACCTGTCAGCGTCTCTGTCTTGCCTCGGAACTCTCGCCAACCAAACCGTCACAACAACCTGTCTCGAGCGAACCCTCGATCTTCGACGCGAGAGCCCTCGGTGGGCTCGGTGGGGATAGGCTCTAAGCGCAAATTTGCCGTCCCCGACTTTTTCGATCTATCAGGCCTTGGAAATAGGGATATATTTGGAGGCGGCAAACGCGGGCGGTTCACCTAAAGAATATGAAACTCGACGAAGTTGGACGAACATAGTATTCTTACGGTTACGCAGCGGTTGATTCCCTTTTTACATTTTCGGTGCATTTTGTGGGAGTTGCATTATTTCCCTTGTCTCTTATCATGGTTTTCATCTTTAACCTCATCTTCATTTATTTACACATTTTATATTTTCCCCAGTCATGTCTTCTTTCTTCATCCTAACATCTTCGTTTCCGTTCTCTTTGTCTTTATGAGGTTTAAGCATATAGAGGTTATTAAGATATGGCGATACCCAATGAGGCAGCTGTTGTGATGCTTGAATTGCGAGCATTCTTTATTAATGATTGGGTTGCAAGTCATTCCACAGCAAACAGCATTCATGTATGCGATATGTGTAACATAGAGAGATTCTGGTAGTATACATAACATTGTGACGCCGTCTCGAGTCATCAGTTCAGGGCCCTGTAGATCCCCATTCCCACCAGCGTCGCAGAGATCGTTGCGATGCCTAGTTGTCGGGAGCCCATCTTATATTTTGTTGCATGCAGCATGCCCGCCGTCTCTTGCTTTCGTAGATTGCTCATCCCTGTGTAGTAGCTGTATACTCCGAGACCGATAAATGCAGCGGAACCTGAGTGCATCGCATCTGCGTCAGACCATCTGCAGCGTTTCATCCAGTTGCGGAAGCTCAAAGTACCAACTCACCGGTAACCCTGCACGACAGGCAGTCGTCGTATTTATCTTCTGCTAGGAGGCGTTTCGCATCTTCGGACTGGACGTCCCAGGCGCCTTTATTTTCCGAGGACCCGGCCATTGAGGTATTCAGGCAAGCGATGCTGGAGAGGGAGAGGAATTCACGCGGGAATCCGAGAAGCTCAGCCGGCCTGTCGATCACTGATAAAGACATGAATTAATCGGACGGCGCAGAAGGCGGCGATCGGCGGCAGAACGGAGCGCATTTCATCAACGGCGCATGATTGATTCCCTCATCATCGCCTTGTCTGCCTCCTCTCTCTCCAGTCCAGACAAGTCCAGGCCGGCATGATGAGCGGCGAGATCGATGCGCTGTACATCTACGACGAGCAAAAGTATGGCCATTGGTTTCCTCCGTCTTCTTCCCTCCTCCCGTACTGACCTCTCATCAATAGTAGCCCGCTGGTAGAGCAGGTCTATCGCTCCCGTCCGCCCTCCGCGGCAGCGATCCTGCCCCTCTACCTTGAACATCCGGCCCCCCGCCCCTCGCTTCTATACCTCCCTAGTGCGTCACCGCCGGTCACAGTGTTCTCGATTGTCCAGTCCAACTTGCTGTTTCTCGCGCTTTCCGAAACCGACACGGAACCCCTGCTGGTGTTGGAGTTCCTGCACCGTGTTGTTGACATACTCGAGGATTTTGTGGGTGCACCGCTTCTCTCGCCCAAGGTGCAGGCAAATTACGATGTGGTTGCACAGCTTCTCCATGAAATGTGCGATGCGGGCATCGTATGTAACACGGAGTCCAATGCCATACAGGAGGTGGTAGAAATGCCGGGATGGATGGGGAAGCTGTTGGGAGGTGTTGGCTTACCGGGGTTCGTATATATCCGGTCATTTGGGCGGTGATTATACTGGAGGCTGACTTGTTGCGCTGGGATGCAGCTCATCAACACCCATATTAGGGCCATCCAACCCCATCAAACAATCGTTAGCCGCCAATGCCGCCGCTCAAGGGCCGGCAATCCCGTGGCGGAGATCTGGCGTACGGCATACCTCCAATGAACTATACGTGGATATAATTGAGTCTCTCTCAGTGACGATGGCACCGTCGGGACGATTATTGTCAGCCCTGGTTTCCGGCACGATCGCGTTCACGGCCAAGATCTCTGGGGTTCCCGACCTCCTACTGTCCTTGACAACTCCGGGTGGGCAACAGGGCATCGCCCGCAAGGTCGACCTTCCTGTGTTCCATCCCTGTGTGCGACTGGCCAGGTGGAGAGAGCGGCCCGGGGAGCTCAGCTTCGTGCCTCCGGACGGACAATTCATTCTGGCAGGGTACGAGGTGGATCTCCTTCCCATAGATGCGAGCCTCGATCAGGCCCCCAACCACATGGAGAAGATCTTCCTCCCTGCATCGGTGGACATTCGCAAGTCGCTCGGCACAACCGGGTCCGAGTTCGAGGTCCGGCTTCTCCTCAACACCAACTTCCCGGGGCAGTCCAGCAACCGGCCAGGTGTAGGACGAGGTGGATCCGGTACCTCGACGCCGTCGTTCCTCGGAGGAGGGACTTCCTCGGGTCCGGTTCTCGAAGAAGTCGTGGTTTCGGTGCCTATCCCGAAATCCGTCCGAAACATCACAGACATGCAAGCCAGTCGTGGCGATGCCGTGTTCTCGCCCAACAGCCACACCCTCGAATGGCGCGTCCCGACCAAGGATGCGGGCACCGTGTCGGGCACCGCAGTCCTGCGGTGCACCGTCGTGGGTCATCAACCCGTTGACGACGACCTCGACGACGAAGTTGAAGACGTCGACCAGGACGCCAACCTCCTCCAAGGCTACTACGACGCTTCCGCCTCCACCTCCTACCAGAACGCCGAAACCGACACCACGAAACGAAAGACGAAGAAAAAGAAGAAGAAGAAGAAGGTCAAGAAGTCCTCCCGTGCGGCCGCCAACGCCCTCCCTCCCACTCATTCCACCTCCGATCCAGACAACCAGACCCCCGATCCTGACTCCTCGCAACAACACCAACACCAAGAACCCGAACCCCAACCCGAGACCTCAGCATCCCAACAACAAGACCCTGACTCCTCATCATCCCATCTCCCTCCCCCACCTCCCCCACAAGACCAAGACTCGATCTTCCACACCGCACCCCGCAAGACCAAATCCCAACTCAACACCAACCTAATGCCCAACTCCGCCTCCGTCTCCTTCTCCGTCCGAGGCTGGCTCCCGTCCGGCATCAAAGTTGACAGCTTGAACATCGACCCGCGCCGGAGTCGCGGCCTCGGCGAGGGCGTGAAGCCCTACAAGGGCGTCAAGTACCTGTGTGTGAGTCGCAAGGGAGTCGAGCGAAGATGTTGAGCTGTGAGCTGTGAGCTGTGAGTCGCGAAGGCAAGGAATCAAATGAAATACGAGACGAGAGAGAGAGAGAGAGAGAGAGAGAGTAAACTTTGGATGGAAATATATCGAACTGATGATCTTGGTTTATATGTGAATTGAACTGAACTGAACCGAATGACATGAGTGTGGCTTTTTTATGATATTTGCTTTTCTTTTCTTACCTTCTTCTTTAGCTTTATTTCCATAGACTATTGATAAGCTTCGTGGATGACAGTCTGGCGTCGCTGTTGCTGCTTGATATGAATAATGATACTATATCTACGTTTTTGGTTTCAATAAACAACATCCTTCCCTACCCTAACTACCCTACATACTCCCGACGGGTAGATAACATCCAAAACCGTACAATCTAGGTAGATCCAATCTACCGATCTACAACACCCAGAGAACTAACTACCTGCTATATAAAGTATAAACCCACCCCCAGAACTGACAGAACAGATAACATTAAGATTCCGCTATATTCGCACACTAACCATAAACATACAAGCCATACAAGCGTACATGCAAAAGACACACACACACACCCCTACCTACCTACCTACCTACCCTAAGCAAGGTACTGTACCTGAGCCCACCTAGGTAAGATAAGAAAGAGACAGACCCCCCTGCCCCAAACATAGAGATGACTAAACTAATATAGCCCGAATTTCTTGATTCTTAAATTTGAGTCGTCCATTTTAAGTAAGAACGGAAACTTTAGAGTTTGGATGTTCGGCGCTCGAGAATCTGCATGACGACGTAGGCGACTAGAGGATATTAGTATTTTTTTCACATGTTTATGCAGGAAACTCTATTGGAGGGTTTTAGAGGGAAAGGAAGAATTGGGTTTGCGAGGTAGATTGATAATGTACAGGTACTTTATTGGGTAAAGCAGAACATGGTTCAAAAGGTGAAGAGGGGAAGAATAACGCGTAGAGAAAAGCATGGGGTATTTGGATGGAAGGGACACAATCATTAAGTAGACGTCGTACAGAGGTGATTAGGTTTAGTTCCCCAGGTCCAATGCCCATCCGTGAAACGACATAGGACATAAGAATGGGATATTATGGAGTAGGGTTACGAGTAGGGGACGAAAAAAATGAGGAACCAGCGCAAGGGGAAATTAATCACTTACTTGCAGCAACAACTGCAGCCCTGCCAGCCCCGGCTTTCGCGCTGCCTCCGCCAAGGGTAAGAATATAGCGCAACCAACCGAGACGGACCTTCTGTCCGCTGCGGTCGAAATCAGGGACCAGCCCGCTGGCAGCCTTGAACGTGCTGATCTTGCCAGCGTAAGGTGGATAGCGGATCGAGAGGATGGATTCGAGCCAGCTGGGGCTGGTGGTGATGGGACGACGGTGCACGAAGACATCGAAGCTGGATCTTCCGCGGTAGGCGCCGTAGCCACTTTCGCCGACACCGCCGAAGGGGAGAGTGGGGATGTGCAGCGCAGCGTCGTTGACGGAAACTCCGCCGGAGCGGGTCGATCGGAGAACTATAGAGGTGTTAGTAGCCAGACTCGCAATTTCCAGATTCTAGGAACAGCAGGACGGAGCGAGCATACTCTTCTCTGTTTCGGCCTTCGAGCCAAACGGATAGATGCCGAGCGGCGTGCTCTGGATACCATTGGCGATGTTGATGGCTTCGTCGAGGTTCTCCACGGGAAGAATAGGGATCAAAGGACCGAAACTCTCCTGTGTGAGCAAAGAATCGTCCGTCGAGTCCACCTGAACCAGAGTCGGTTCGATAAAGAGCTCCTTCTCGTCCATGGTGCCGCCCATGAGGATCTTGCCCTTGGAGTTATCGATCATTCCCTTGAGACGCTGGAATGCACCCGCGTTGACGATGCGGGAATAGTCTGGCGACGACTTCGCGCCCTGGGGGTAGAATTCCTTGTAGGCCTTCTTGAACTCCTCGACGACCGCAGGCACAATGGCCTTATCAACCAGCAGGTAGTTCTGCGACGTACACACCTGCCCGGCATTGAGCAGCTTGCCCCATAGCATTCTGCGCGCGACGAGTCTAGGGTCGGCGTTCTTGGTGATAATGGCCGGGTTGATACCACCCAGCTCCAGCACGACCGGGGTCAAGTGAGGAGCAGCCGCTTTGGCGATGATACGGCCGACGTTGGCGCCGCCCGTGAAGAAGATCTTATCCCACCGCTCCGCCAGCAGGGCCTGGGTTTCGGGGATGCCACCCTGGATGATGGTGTAGCAGGAGGGGTCGAGAGACGCTTCGATGACGCGCTGCATCACGACGGCGCTTTTCGGAGCATTTTCGCTGGGCTTGATGACTACCGTGTTACCGGCGGCGATGGCACCGATCACCGGACCGAGCGTCAATTGGAAGGGATAGTTGAATGCGCTGTTCCGGACACCCTATATTAGCTTCTGAGAGGGACCATGAAGCTGCGGAGAGCTGGAGCTATCATACCCAATCACCAGCACCACACCCAGCGGATCCTTGCGAATCTTCGGGCTCATAAACTTGAACGTCAGATCAATATCCTCGGCCTTCTCATCCTTCACCCATTTGTGTAGATTGCGCGTCACGAAGACGATGTCATTCTGCAACCATCCGTTCTCGGCGATCTCGGTCTCGAAGCGCGGCTTGTTCAGGTCCAGGGCCAGGGCGTCGGCAATTTCCTGCTCGTGGTCTTTCAGACTGTGGAAGGGGGAAACCAATCGTGTCAGTGACCTGTAGCCCGCATTGAAATTGTCCGACAGAGAAAAAAAGAAGAAAACATTGAGTAACTCACGCCCAGTAGAGCTTGCGCAGCTGGACCAGTCGGAACTCGACGTCGCGGGTCTTGTGCTCGAGGAAGGTTTTGCGGAGAAGCGAGCTGCGGCTCTGGATCTCCTCGATGGGAGTGAACTCGAGGTCGGGGATCTTGGATTCCACCATGACGGGCAATCAAATTGATGGCGATAAAGTGGACGACGACAGAGAAAGATAGAGCGAAAAGAAAAGGAGATGAAGGAGGGGGAAGGAGACGATCACTTGATTAGGGACAGAAACAGCTCCGATCAGGTGCGCGGCAAACCCTCAAAAGTTTTCAAACCACACGAAAGGACAGTTCAAAGCAAATTAAAATCAGACCTGATCGAGCCCGGAACGAGGATCCAGAGTTAATAAGAAAGAAAAGGCACTCGGAAACTCGTTCTTCGTAGTGCACATGCCCTCCTTGCGGTTCCCCTCATCTCGGAGGCGTCGCCTGGACCGCGGTATTCCCAGCATTTCCTCCGTTCGCTGGCTCCCTAATACGAACCCGTTCTGGATATTCCTGATTATTATTAGGTTCATCAGACCAGCCGGAGACTCGAGATGCTGGTCTGCAGCTAATCAGACTCTGGCATGCCCCGTTTCACCCTCGGTAGTCGCCATTTCTCATTTCCTCGACGGGGATCGGCGCCTGGTTTGGTCGGTGGATCGACGGATTGCTCGCAAGCTGTTCTCCATTTGTCGGGCCCGCGTTAACTAGCAGCAGTTAGTCGGGGACTTCTTGAGTTTAGCTCGTGGGTTCTGATTCTGGATTACTCACGACTCCGGAGGATTAACTCAGTGCGGAGTAGTTCAGCTATTGTTGAAGATGACAGGGGTTGGTGGAACAGTGGAAGAAGAATCCATTCAGAAGAACTGATTTAATATGCTAACTATGACTCTCTTAGACTTCAACGATGCCAATCTACAGTACAATACTTCATCTCTGATAAATCTCTCGGGGGTACTCGTGTTCGAAAAAACATAACCAAAAATCAAAATCAAAATCATTCAAACGTTCCAAATCAATTTACCGGCACTTTTGCACGCACTCAGTGCTTGAACTGATCCTCGGTCACTCCCTTGCCCATGGCCGCGGTGCTGCTGACACCGCCCGTCACCATCTTGAGCATGTTGTCCACGTAGTTGGCACCGCTCCATTTCTGGTGCGTCACCACGTCCACGCCCTGCTCCATCTCGGGCTCCTGCACCAGCTCGCCGTACGCGCGCATGCCCTGCTGCGAGTAGGCCTTGGCGAACTGATGCGAAATCAGCGCCGTCGTGTGAAGTCCCGCCAGGGTGATGAACTGCCAGCAGTATCCGAGAGCACCCAAGCGCTTGATGTACGTCTCCTGCTCGTCGCGAGGCATGGCCTTCTTCCAGTTGAACGAGGGCGACAAGTTATACGCCAGCCTAGAGAATGTCCGCGTTAGTTTTCTCGCGATGAGAGAACCTATTAAAATGGGGATACTCACTTCTGCTCGGGCCAGGCGGCGTGAACACCGTCAGCAAACTCCTTGGCCTGGTTGTAATCGGGGAGCTTGCTCTCCATCCAGATCAGATCGGCAAAGGGGCTGTAGGCGATGGCACGGTTGACGGCACATTGCGTGCCGCCCTGGTACCGGTAGTAGCCCTCGCGGGTGCGAGGAGCGTCCCAGTCCCAGTAGATGTCCACGCCCGTGATGCCCTTGGCGATGGCGCGAGCCTCGCTGTTGCTCTTGCCCTTGACGGCCTTCAGGTAGTCGTTGGCCAGGGCCTTCTTGTTGGGGTGCACTCCCTTCTCGATGGAATCGAGCACGGCGTCGTTGAAGAGCTTGAGACCGGCCTGGGCCACCCACTGATCCTCGATGGCCTGGAGCTCCTCGCCGTTCTTGCCGGCTTGCTCGGCAGCCACCATGAGGTCGTTCAGCGGCTGCAGGTTAGGGTTGGTCGATCCGACAACGAAGGCGTGGTCGCGGTGATCAATGGTGGAGGTGATGAGGGTGGCAGCTTCGGAGTCGGTTCGGGCAATGGCCAGCAAGTCGGTGCCTGATGAGAGCAGTCAGTCTCGGGACTTTTCGATCGGATTGACAAGAACGCAAAGACGATACATACCCATGATGTCGGCCTGCGCACGGATGGCCACCAGACGGTTGATGTGCTCGCTGATAGGCACGAGGACCTTTCCGGCCATATGGCCGCACTTCTTGGTACCGGGAGCCTGGTCCTCGATATGGATACCAGCAGCTCCGCGCTCCACGAAGAGCTTGGTCAACTTCATGACCGCCGTCAAGCCACCGTGACCGGTATCGGCGTCGGCAATGATGGGACGCAGGTAGTCCACATTCGCCACATTGGCACGCTTCTCCTTAGGGGTTGTCACACGCTCCTCGCGCTGCTTCCGATCATGGAACAGCTGTGCCATGAAGAGCTGGTTGACCTTGTTGGGGACGGTGTTCTAGTCCGAATGTTAGCCGACTGAGTCTTTCCTCACCAAGACGAGGGAGCATCTTACCATAGGGTAATCAGCCAGATCCGGCGAGGGCTCATCGGTCGATGAAGCGGTTGACGAGCTCTGCCAGCCGGAAACGTAGATCGTGTCGAGGTATTTGGCCATCTGGGTGATCATGGTAGGCTCGAGACAGCCATAGGTGAAACTCGCAGCTTTGTTCTGTGGCAACATAACCAATTAGTATACAACCGCATGCACGTGTCCGGAATAAGAGCCACGAACCTCAAAGTTGCTCTCCACGATCTTCCACAGCTTTTTACTCAGAGCATTGGAGGGGTAGTCGATCTTGAGGTTGCCACGCTTGGCGACGATCGACTCGGCGGTATAGGGACGCTTGGTGTAGCGCCATCGCGAGTCATTCCACCAGGTCTTGACGGCCTGGACGTCGTTCAAGTACGCCTGATCCTCGTCCTCGAAGAGACCCATTGTGAGATGGCAGTCGGACAGAGTGGTATACAGGCAAAAAGGTAAGCTTTTGAAGTCTTAAACCCCTCAATAAGTTACACAATGGGGGGATATCGGAGAAAAGTTTATAGAGAGAGAAGAGTGGAGAGGAAAGAAGAACGAGAGAAAGAGAAAAGTAAGAACAGATGATTCCACGTTTAAGAAAAAAAAAGAAAGTCAAAAGCCAACCCAAGGACAACGATCACAAGCCAAAAACCAAGGTACTTATTCAAGCATCGCGAATGCGTCACAGCCAGCGAGCCAGTCGGTAAACGCTCGGCTCAGCGGGACAAGAAGGGAGGCCTGGATGGACCGGCATATGGTCAACCGGGGGAGATTGACCAAGGAGCAGCATTAGGTTAACCGTGAGCCAAAAATTCACAAGCCAGATTCCGATAGGGCGTGAGAGTGTTCGGAAGAGAGGAAATGGAGCGAAAAGTAGATCCTCGGTCTAATGGACCATTGCCACTTCTGCCAGTTTGCAGGTCAACCTGCATCTTCATTGTACATGGATTGTGGATAGTATCATGGAGATTTCAAT
Organism: Aspergillus melleus; assembly: GCF_016097325.1. NCBI lineage: Eukaryota > Fungi > Ascomycota > Eurotiomycetes > Eurotiales > Aspergillaceae > Aspergillus > Aspergillus melleus. Next base: position 1,593,427 of record NW_025763377.1, read on the forward strand.
TTTCATAGACGTGAATCAATAGCTGTTTCTCGGTTCCCATCTCTCTCTGAGAAAGTAGGAATGTTCTCATTCTGATGTTGAAGGCAATTGACAGATCCATGGCCGGGCCAAAGGTGTAAAATGCATGACGTCGAGACATGTGACGAAACGTGACGGTACGCAGCGTGACGGATGACCGCTTCTCCGCTCAGATGGATGAGTCAGCACGTCACGGCCCCGTATTGCCCCGGAATGCCTGAGGACACCCACTCTCTACAGTTCTACACAGAGAATAGGATTTCACCCTCGTGGCCCATTTCCCTTCATGCATCCATTCAGTCCATCCTGAGAACATGACTTGCCTCCCCGCAATACCCGCAATACCAATACCCCTGAAGAAGAACCCGAGACGAAACGCCAAACCCAAGCAGGCATGAACCTCGGTCCAAAAGTCACCCAATCACGCGTCCCGAGTCGATCCTCCAGATTCCACGAGAACCTCCCGGCCTCGGGAAAACAAGGAGCCCATGCATCAGGGATGAGGCCTCATCCACTACATCTACTCCGAAGTGCGTCTGACTACGTATATCCCTATGCAGGCCGTGTGTCGCGTGTTTCGGAAGTTGCCCGAAGGCCGCTTGGATCGCTGGGGGTAAATGGTGATCCTGACACAGGTTGACATGGAGATGATTGGTGAGTGGTGACTCCTATGGCGGCATGATATAATTGTACAGAGTACCTAGTAGGTGAGGTATTTTTTGTAGGAGTGTTGGTAAGGTAGGTATACTTCCTCTAAGGTGGCTCAGCAGTAATATTCAGCTGGTTTCACATGCAAACATGTCGAATCTACTTCATAATCGGCGTGGAATGCTTGAAGGTGTCATGTGCGTGATCTGTAAACATGTACTCCGTATGTTTTCATTCGACTATATGCTGCTGCTCTTACTCGGTTAGGTGCGGTAGAAGAACTATCCGGCCGTGCGTGAGGCAACTTTTATGAGTAGTTGGCTGCATCGGCTGAAACACTCGTCGGAATACATCGAGAACTTGTCCCTTGATGCTATGACTCAAAGTCTAGAAGTTATGTCGAGAGAGGCAGACAGAACCCCACGACTTATACAGAATACACCAAAAAGAATAAAGAAACCCATCTATTCAATTTATTCATTTGCATCGATCATCCATAGCGCAAAGACAATGAACTCAAATAGACTTGAATCTTTCCCCCCATTTTGGCATCCAAGGTATGAGTCGCTTCGTTCCCTCCACAGACCCTCTAAATCCATAGATTTCAGAACTATGGTTTCTATTTATTCATCCTATAATCAAAATCCAAGATTAAAAAGGAAAAGAAAGATATCAATCAAAACGTGCTCTTTTGGTTTCATCATCTTCGTCAAAATATCAACCAGAACTGGCATGCTCAAAGTCCGTCCTGTGCCGCCAACGCTTTGCTGTATGTTTCGTAGGGCGTGATAGTTCCGAGAGCACGTCGCTCGTGCGCGTTTAGGAAGTCCAGGCCGTACACGTAGCTGGCGTTGACCCAGCCGAATCTGGATAGGTTAGTTAGCATACACCCTGAAAAATATTTAGGTCATAGATCAGGTAGACTTACCCCTCTCGAGGTGCACCCTTGAAGTCCACGCCCTGGTTTCCGTACTCGGCGTCTACCCGGTGGGGATCAATGGGGCGAGTGACGTCGTACTTCTCAACGACGACTCCGTTGAAATCAACAAACGCCTTGGTAATCATATACAACCACTTATATGCCAACCGCTGCGCATCTTCCTCGTAGCCGTAGCGCAGCAGTCCACTCCATGCGAGCATCTGCTGCGGCGCCCAGCCGTACGGGTAATCCCACTGTCGGTTGGGTCGCTCCAGGCTGACGGCTCCTCGCGACTCTTCCGTACCGCAGGCAAGCCCGCCGTAGGCTTCCAGCCTGGGGAGGGCTTGCTTGACCAACTGGGTCGCCTGCACGGGCGTGGCAAGCCCCGCCCACATAGCCCAGAAGGTAGTGGAGCTCTCGTAGGTGGACCGCTCTTGCTTCACGGTGTCGTAATCGAAGAACATCCCCTTTTCTGCGTCCCACATGTGGGTGTCCATTCTCTGCTTTCTTCTCCGGGCGCGGCGGTCCCACACGGAAGAGGACTCGCTGGTGAAATCCTTGCTGGCCGGGGTGCGGAACTCCGGGGGAATCTCCAGGCGATCGTTGAAGTAGGTTCGGATCGCCCGAGCAATGTCAACTTCGTATTTATAGAGCAGCGAGTTCAGATCCACCGTGGCCAAGTTAGCACACACTTTCTCAAGTCGGTAGCTTGTATCGTGGCCCGACTCGCGAACGGCCCGATCGTGCATGAAGTACTCGTCGAGCTCGGGCTCGACGATCTTGCGGTCATTGTAGGCGTTGACGAACTCCTTGAATTCCATGCCGTGCTTTTCAGCGTAGGGCGTAAGGATATGAGTGAAATGCGAGGGCTCCGTCTCGGGAGGCACTCCCCATCCTTCTGGACGGTATCGAGAGAGACCCGAAACTGGGTCTAGGCGGGGCTCTACAGCCCAGACGCTGTAGTATTCCTTGATGGCAGCCAGGATAGCGTTTCGGAGGAAGTCGAGAGCATCCGGCTCAGTCTTGATGAGCTCATAGACACGCAAGGCCATGTCGGTCAGGAAAGGAGGTTGAGACCGCGTCAAGTAGTAGGTTCGGTTGGCATTCAAAATCTTGCCGTAATGTTTGATGCAGAAACAGAAGTTGACCACCATGGCTTTAGCCAGGTCAACTCGGTCACTAACATTCAATCCGAGAGATACCATGTAACTGTCCCATCCGTAGAGCTCGTTGAATCGACCTCCGGGGACCACGAACGGCACGCCCTTGTACTCTGTCTTCTTGGTGTTGGGGTCGTACTTCTCGTCCATCGCCAATGCCAACAGGCCGGGCTTATGGTTGAGATCCTTTACATAGTCCGGCGTGATGTTCTCCTCCAACATGATCACCTCTAGACGAAGCTCGGGGTGCGATTTCGCAATGTTCGAGTAGTACTCAAACTGTTCCGGCGCACCGGGCGGGACATAGATGCGAGGCGTGGGGTTGTCGGTCCAATCTTTGGGGTCTTTTCCAACCTGGGCGATATTGTGACCGTCAATCGATCGAGTGAGAGCAGACCAGAAGTTATTCTTGACCAAACGCTCGAGACGCGAGACAGGATTCTCGCTGAGACGAGCTTCGTCCAGCACGATCACCTTCCTGCCATAATCCTTGGCAATCGTAAGCTCCTGGAGAAGGTTGGAGAGCATATACGTTCCTCGCAAGTCGAATCTGTTGTATCCGGAGGATGCGGCCGTTCCGACGGAAAGCACCTAAAGCAAACACAGATACTTCAGCAGTGGATCAGGAAGGCCGGTCGACGTGACACATACCTTCGGGCCGACATCCTCGATGGTTATCTGCATGTTCTTATCGGTGTCCTCCCTCTCCAGGAGACTCTGCAACGTTTCTTCGACATCGATCAGGAATTTGCGAGGCTGAGCCGACGATGCATCTGTTGTCCGTGTGACCCGCGTCAGCTTCCAATTCCCATCAACTTGTATCAAAGAAATTAGGACTGTACATACCGTGGCTCCCTCTTCTCGCCGTATGTCCACCCAGAAAATCCTGGATATCCTCTCGATTGAAAGTTTTCAAGGACTTAAGCTTCAGTCAGCATCAAACCCTCCTAATTCTCAACATGATCTCGTCAGACTCGCTACCCACCGAGGAATAAGCCCGTCTGCGGTTCTTGATGCGGGCGATCGCCTCGTCATCCCCATAGTAGACGTCTGGATGGGAAAAAGGATCGATAGAGCCCGTCCGACCGTGCGGTTGAGCATTTGGCGAGCTCATCGTCGTCCGGGAAAAATTGTGGGTGAGGAGAAGAAAGGAAAAGGACTGGGGAAAAGATACGAGGACAATAAAAATATCGAGGCCGGGATGAAGTACCCCGAACAGGAGATGGGACAAAGCAAGGATGGGCTGGTTAAGGAAAACAAACGAAGCGAGACCAATGGCCACGTCAAGATGCTTTGGTGGCGCCTCTCTGTGTAAGGAAGATCGGTGGGCGGAATGGCGGCGGTCGGATTGGTTGCTGTCACACCGAGCTGGCCGGAGGCGGTCTGCAGGTTAAGACTAGTTATAGAGTATAAAGTATAGGGGTACGGGGCTGAAGAGTGATGGTGAAGACAAAACAAAGGTTTAGAGATTCGAGACAAAGAAAGCTACGGCTTAAAGACCAGAAGTGGGATGTCATGACGGCATGCGAAGCAATGATGTCGCCGCTCCACAAAACTCCACTTCGCCACGATATCAACTTGATTGGATGTCCGGTGGACCACTCTTTGTTGCGTCTGCTGCGTGACCTGTTCGTGCACTGGATATCGATCGGGTCGTCGTGCTGGAAGCGTCCACTTTCTTTGTCGGTCTCCCTGTTCCTGGATCCCACGTTTACCGGGGATTCGTCTACTCTAAGCATTCCTGAGTAATTCGGAAAACCCTCTAGGCCTTATGTGGCCTAATTTCTCGGAAGCAGGGTGTCCTGGGAGAGCAAGTAATAAATAAGAAGAGCGAGATAAGAAAAAGATAAGGCTATCTATATGATAATCTGGCTAGAAGATGCTATTTGGTATAGGACCGTCTGAACTTCATCTGTCCGCTTTCATTCAAGCCCAGACCACTACGGTTGTCGACACACGCCCTCGCATCAGGCTGAGTTTCATCTTTATGATCCGCGATCAGTCGGTCATTGGGAAGTAGAATCGCCCGGTCGAGCGAGTATGGGAGACCACGATGTCGCCCTCGCATCATCATCGCGCAGATCACAACTTTGCTGAAGGTCGAGAACTGTCCGCTCAACGAGGTTGCGACCGTAGGATACCCTAAACTGAGACCGACGTTGCCACTAGAAGACGTTAAGATCACCATCTTATGCTTCGGTTCGGAAAAAGTAGAGAAACTTACTATGCCGAAACAACTTCGAAGAAAACTGCAAACACGGAAAAGGATTGCTGGGACACATTAGCTTCTTGGTTCAAGCCTCTGTTGAAGAATATTTACGCACGGCTTCAGCTGGATCCATAATTCTGTCGGCCTCGGCAATGCAAATGCAGAATATTCCGAGGAATATGTACCACAAGTCGAAGCTGAGTTGGTTCCGCATATGAGCCAGCACGTAGTTTGTGCCATCGTTCTCATCAATCTCCTGTTCCCTTGAGTACAAGCCTAGTGCACTCTCCTCATAGGTGTTGGATGCGCGAATACTGATGGCGATCGGGAATATGGCAATGTACATCATGACCAAGAGGCTGAATTGAACGGCTGGATTGACCTTGGCCAGGTTGAATGAAGATGTTCCTGTGTGTCGCGCCGATGCTGCCTGAAAAATGGCCGCCAGAATCCGGGGGCCGACAGGGAGGTTATTCACGGCAGGATTGTGGAGATCCAACACGATAATCAAAAGAACGTCGACAAAATTGAGGACGAAGACGATCCCGAATAGAATCCAGGTAGGTTTACTTCGGAAGAGGAGCGTGTAACACCGACGAGGGTACTTCAAGAGGAAGGCCAGCGGTTCCTTGAGTGACGATTGCTGCGGAACGCATTTGAATAACGTCCAGATGACGAGACGGAGGAGGCATGGATAGATGGTGTTACCGGCGTAGGCGAGGAAACTCATTACTATCATGGGAAAGGTCGCATCTTGGAATGAGATCATGGAATCCGGGGTGAGTGTAAGACCCAGATTATCGACCATCGTTTGTGCCGAGTAAAATGCCCTGGATACACCATGTAAATACAGATGATAATGGTGGCAACCTCGGGTGAGAGAGATTACTGACCACCAGATATGGTTTTGTCCACATTCCTCAAGGTAGGTCCTATACTTCGGATTTGCATATTGAATCCAGCCAACTAGGCAGATCGCCCCAAATATATGCAGTCCGAAGAAATAACCTGCGGCTCATCAGATCCCGTTAGCATAAAATAGGAGGGGGCTAGGTACCGATCACAATCTTCAACAAGATTTTGAGGCTGCGATATTCAATACCACCCAATTTTGCCCGATCCCCATCCGTCAAGTTATGGAACTGCGAGTTCCTGCCGAGTGTAGCCTGGGACGAGAGGCCCGGAAGATTGGAGTCTTTGGAAAGTGAAATCGTACTCTGAAGACGTGGCTCGGTGGATGGTTTGGTTTGCTTTCCAAGCACAAATACCGAAGAGGCAACACGTTCAAGCGGTTTGCTGTTGGAAATAGTGTCGCGCAGACGGCGACCGTCTCTGGTATCTGGTTCACCTCTCTCTGTTGATTCTGCGCGATCTGATTTTTTTGTAGTTGCCAAGTGGTTATTTCTCGAGTCTCTGATTATAGTCACGGATACGCTTGCTTACGGTCATTTGATGGCCCGTCCACTTCCTGTATTGGAAAACCTGTTATTTGCGTGAGCGTGAGCCAAGTTGTTTTCAGGGTGGTTTTAATTACCTCTGTCTCTCTCGCGAGGCGATGGAATATATAAAGCCTTTGAATCTTCTGCAAAGGATATTCGTCGATTGATTTGAGGAGGAGGAGCATCCTCATTGGAAGGGCTGGGTTGGTTCAAGTCTGAGTAGTTGACTCTAAGAAAGAGTTGGTCAATAATCATTTACCGTAACATGGCATGCACAAGCAACTAACACATTCGATATCCGGTTCTTCGATTCCTCCTTCGAACTTTCATTTCCACATGATGAGTCCTGCAATGTTTTGGCGGACTCCTGTCCTGATATGTGACCTTCTTCACCTTTGTGCAACTGGGCTTCTGCATCATGAGTATAAGCTGGGCGACCTGACGAGCTTGGTCTGGGATACAGTATGGAGGGTCCTGTCCGGCTAGTAAGCGATTGCTCTGATACTTAGCAGCCAACGACAACAGTACCAATCTTTTTCAGGCGTTTTTCAAACCAGTACAGCCGCACAACCACAACCAGTATGTTGACAAAACATAAGTTCGATACGATAGGAACGAAGTAGATGTATAGTTGCTGGTAAGTCTTCAGATCGTTGACATTGACACTAAAAGACGCGACTCAGTAATGTACGGTTAGAAGGAGAGATATTGTTAATAGACGAACGGGTTCAGGCCAGACTCTGTCGCAGCACTGGCCCCGAAGAAGTAGGCATCAATTGCACTTAAGTTGCCATACGGGTAGAGGATGATCAAGCCCAAGAGACTGAGGATGAAGATGTACGCATCTGCCTTCGTTTGTCAACAACTTCATTTAACCTCGGCGGGTTCGCGACGCACAATGCAAGGTGATAAAGTTCGTCCGAGGCTTCCACATACTTCGCCGTCCCAGGCGCTTTGTGATGTGGTTCAGACTCGTCGATTCAGAGGGCAAGAACGAGAACTGAAGCCCTGCTCAAGTAGGTAAAAAGAATATTGAAGCTGCCTTGAAAGATGTATGGAGACTTGAGACTTGATAAGGACCCCGAGTGAAAGAATCACTGATGCTAGCAGCGAAGACAACGTAAGCCTGCCTATGGTAGTGCCACGATGACAATATAAGGTAGCTCGGGGAAGCTCATCGAGGAATTTGTAGGAGGGAATTATCCAGTCCAATAATTCTGGCGTCACAGCGGGCAGTGTGGCTTGGACAGATCCGCGAACTCTAACCGGCCGACGTCAACCGCGTGTTCTCCCTTTTGGACATTATCAGTCACGTCTTATCTCATCTCTTTGTTTTTCCCGACATTCTCCTCTTATCTTCTCCTCTTCTGCATTCCTTGGATCAGCGCACATGTGTCGCCTTCGCAACTTGGCGAGCTACTTGGGTCTGGCTGGCCTTCGTGGCGTCTAGAGCGTGACTGTACAGCCCCGTTGCCGCAAAGTTTAAGTCCTCTAGGTAGGACCATACCATGGCATTCAAGAATGATGGTTGTAGTGCAAGCTCGAGACTAGCCTTTAGAGCTGCATGATGCATGGTTCTACAGCAGGGGTCATGGGGGCGCATACGAAGGTTATACTTTCCGGAACAAGCAGGAAAAGCGGTAGATCAACACGAAGAGAGAAAGAGATTTTTGCAGGATCTCAATACAGCTATCGTCACTCAAAGCTTGGCGGCGATCGCACTTCCGCCATCGAGAGCGATGGTGGCGCCGTTGACATACGACCCAGCCCGGCTGCTCAAGAATAGACAAGCACCCGCGACGTCCTCGGGAGTCCCGATACGACCTAGTGGGATCCCTGCCTCGATTGTTTCCCGGTAGGATTCTAGAGTAGCAGCCATCATTTTACTCTCAAATGGTCCGCAAGCCAGCGAGTTTGATCTACCCATGTACTGTCTTAGTCTGTCTGTCATGATAAGGATGACAAGGGGAAGGGCGACACATACGTAATGTTGCGTTTGCCAAGGTGGTTTGCGAGAACGCGACTCAAGTGATGCAAGCCGGCTTTACTAGCACTGTAGGCAAATGTCTCTAGAGCTGGAACGCGGAGTCCATCGATACTGCCGATGTTGATAATGCGAGCCGGGTCGCCTGCCGAAGCAGCCTTCTCCAGCAGGGGCGTGACAAGCTGCGTCAGATCGAAAACCCGATGCAGGTTGAGCGTAAGGACCCTAGTCCAGGCAGACGAGGGGTATTCGTCATAAGGAGCACCCCAGTTCGATCCGGAATTGTTGACCAGAACATGGAGTTCTAGTTGAAAGTTAGACCGCAGAGCTACCACCCTCGAGCGGAGAGTCTCGACTTACTGCTTTCGCGCTTGCCAAGCTCCTCGGCCAGTTTCTTGACATCTTCCTCTTTGTAGAAGTTGGCGGGAATGGAGTGGGCCTTGCCCTTTCCAAGAGCGTTGAGCTCATTCACCGCGGCTTCACAGGCCTTGGCATCCCGCGACGAGATATAGACCGTAGCGCCGTTCGCGACAAATCCCTCAGAGATCATTCGACCAATGCCTTTGGCTCCGCCGGTGACCAGCACCACTTTGCCCTGAACCGGTCGTTAGGATTGATTGTGATTCCGGATGCTCCGTTTGCGCGGAGTAGTACTGACCTTGACATCGAAAAGGTTCTGGGAGTTCATGTTGAAAGTAGGTAAGTAATTACAAACGATATACTATGCACACAAGGATATAAAATTCAATAGTATGGAGTTGTTGATGGTGGATCTAATGTGACATGCCAATCATGCGGAGTGAGTGGGAGTTCCTAGGAGAGCTGCATTCATATACGGAGTATGGGGCGTGGCCCATGCTGGCATATCCGACGACCGAGAGAACTCGAAAGATACCGAGGCTGTGGAACAACGTTGCTCCATGCCGGGTAGCTGGCAGTCGAGGCGTTGCTTGCCACCGTTGTAAGGCACCGAACTCAGCCCGCGGCACGCCATTCCCGTTCGGACGGGACCTTTTAGGCTTTAGGGCAGCCTGGAAAGGGTTTTGCGGGGCAACAGCTGCTTCTCTGTTTTCCTGACAACCGTCTGCTGAGCGCAACTACTGTACATATTTTCAGGCATATAGAACAGGCGTGTCCGTCGTTTGAATCTCATCCTGTCGATACTATAGATTATCCTTTCGCTCCCTTCGCCGACGTCTTCCCTACATCCTCTTACCCCTCCCATCATGGACGAGCTGTTGGCCAAGCACCGCAAAGAACAAAAAGATCTTCAGGCACGAATCACGCAAAAGAAAAAGTCGGCCACAAAGAAGACCCGCCGAGGAATTAACGATGAATGCGACCGACTACAAAGAGAACTTTCCGATCGCCACCAGTCCGAAATTGCACAGCTAAATGGCGAACCGACCGAACCCGTCGACGCTCTCGAGGATCTGGATCTTAATGACACAGATGGCGAAAATGGAAATGCAGACGACGCCGACAAGTCTCAACCCCCTCAGACGCCGGAAACACCTGCAGATATGACTTTGCCTTCCTCGGAGCCAACGTCCGGCGCCCGCCAAAAGAAGCCGAACCGCCAAAAGGCTCGACTCGCCCGCCGCGCTGCGGAACAAGCCGCTCAAGCTGAAATAGCCGCGGAGGAGGCTGCGAAACAAACAGACCACCGCGGAAACGAGAAGGAGGTCATGGATGGAGTCTTCAAGCGGTTAGGATTGAAGGAAATTGAAATCAACCCGGATGGACATTGTCTCTACTCGGCAATCGCCAGCCAGCTGGAAGAGTCTGGACTCGGCTTGAAACCCGACCCGAAGAGAATCGTTCTCCAGCCTCCAACGCAATCCCGAGTCGAAACAGTGACCTCTCCTATGCATGATGGCTACAGAGCCGTGCGAGCGGTGACGGCGGATTACATTGTTGAACATAAGGATGATTTTGAGGCATTCATGGAGGAACCGTTGGATCAGTACACCCGAAAAATCAAGCTTACAGCAGAATGGGGAGGACAGCTAGAACTACAAGCAATTGCGAGGGCTTACGGCGTGGAGATTAATGTTATCCAAGGCGATGGTCGGATTGAAAAAATCGAATCAGGTGACGACAGCTTGGACGCGGAGAACAAGCGTGTTATATGGCTGGCTTATTATCGGCATACATATGGGCTTGGTGAGCATTATAACGCCCTTGCAAAGAAGACCTAGGTTGGGAATATTCGCAAAATGGTTCGGTCCATACTCGAGCCGTCAATCAGTTTGGACCTGGGCGTCCTCGAAAACGGAAATCCCCTCGCCGAGTGCCTTGAGACGGTGCGGTGATGGCTGTCATTTCTGGCGCCATACCGAAACTCGGTCGTGGGCCTTCCCTGTCTCGTCTATGCCAATGTCGTGTGTTCGAGCGGGCTGCCAATATGCGACTCGTTCGAAGCCCTGTTTGCCTGGCTTGTTGAATGCATCGATTTTGCATTGACCTTGGTCGTCATATGGGATCTTTTCGCCGGGGTGACTTAGATGTCCCATATACGCCTCTGACGATGCCCCCCAAGGTGAACCGGGAAGTAAAGTGTCCTTGTCCCTTGGGTATTCGAGACAAATGAGATTACCACGCAACGAGAGGGCGAGAAGCTGGCGTGTCGGAGCGCCCAACTTGGACGCATGGACGGATTCAGTGCGCAGAAGAATATAATCACAAAAAGCGTTATCAAAAGAGTTCTTGCATCTCCGAACTATATGGCGTTCACAATTCGAACCGCCCCCGAACGCAAGCGAGCATTTGACCCTTGCGATAGACTTTCTTATTCGATGACAATCAACATCTTGGGTTGGCTACCGCTCACTCTATAGTCGTAAATCAAATCGAAACAGTCGCGCGATAACTGGAACTTCTCCAACCAGTCGTCCTTGAAGAAGTCGCCTTGGACAAAGGTAGCTGCTCCTCGGCCAGCCACGGGGTCCTGGATAGGATATCGGTTTCTATTTCTCAGCGCTTTCTGTTTGCAGGCCTCGACTGCGACCGCACTGCACTCCAGTCCATATGCATCGTAGTCGAAGCTAGCTAACAGAAGCACGTCGACGCCTCTTCCGCAACCCGGCACCAACGCTTTCTTCCGGTACACATTCCCCTGTTCATCTGTTACGACCGGATCGCCGAGAATCTCGCGCCGCTGAGCCAAGGTATCCTCCAGAGCAGGGTTAGGGTACTCCTTATCCCAGATCCGAAACTCACCTAGACTCCATATGTTCGCCCAACCGTCGACATACTTTTCGCCTTGGAAATTGGTGAAGAACTTTGCGGTGGTAGCCATGTTGATGTACCCAGAATAAAGGATTCCGAAGAATTGCGGATAGACGCAGATGAGCAAGCATTTTGACTGGTGCTTTATACTTCAAGTATCGATTTTCGATTCGCAAATAGGAACACTGGATATGTTCTCGCAGTCAAGGTCGGTGAATAGGGTACGTAGGTCTGACGGAGATAAATGCACGATGAATATGATATCAGGTTTGTATGCAGGGCAACGAGGTCAGTTTGGCGAGGGAATGCTTCACCACTTCGAGACCGCATTGGCTCTGGCATATGAAATATGCGTCTATTAATTTACGTGGATGGGATTGAGGGGCTTGGAAATCTAGTGGTCTCTCGGAGTAGGAGGACTTCATTTGCTAGAAGGGCGATTTACCTGCGCGATCTGTACTGTTGCAGCCCTTGCATATAGAAGGGGGCGATATCAATTCTCCGGGGTGACGTCCGGGAGACGTAGAGCTTGTGGCTTTTGCAGCTCAATATGATATATCCAAAACGGACATTCTTGGCAAAACCATTGGGTTTTCTGTACGCGCACTGAATGGGGTGTACCTAGTATGCATGTTCCCATGGGACGTATGCCGACCTCGAATTCCCCGATTGGGTAGCACTACAGGTAAATGTGTAATACGGTGTAGTATTTGTCAGTACTTTGTGTACGTAGCAGCTGGGAAGAACCCTGCATGATTCCCCATGTGAGTTTGGTCAGTCGGCGGAATAACTTAGAAGAAGGGGAATTTGTCTCGGTTCCTCAGACTTTGATATGTTCCGGGTCTGAGGCGGTCCAGGATACCGCGGCTATCAGATCCCTTCCGTTTTTGGGCGATTTTGATGCTATCCGTAGGACAGGGTAGTATCCCAGATCTTAATTGATTTTAATGCCCCACACCAAGAATTATAGTTACCTATGGGCGTGGTAAGTTATCCCGAGAAGTTTGAATGCTTCGCAATAGGCCAATAGCTAGATGATGCAATGTGTGAGGTTCAGGCACTAAGACATGAGCATGAGCTACCTACATACCACTCTTTTCGTGTCACTTCCAGCACGTTCAATGTAAACATTTTTGATCTCATTCGGCCTTTTCCTTTTGTAGATCTGAAGACATACCCTGACTTTTCCATAATGCCTATCCATGAATAACTAGTCCTTGAAGATATTACAAAGGCTTGACCTCGGCAAATGGAGCCGAGGCGGAAACGCCCGACCAGCCGTGACTGGAGGCTCGGATGGAACGGCACGCCGTCGCTCGCTTTCGTTGGTCTTTGCTCTTTACTCTTTGCTCTCGTCTCCACTCTTGAATGGACTCATGGACACAGGACCACGTTCGAAGGCCTTGTGTCTGGGATTTGACCGTTTCCCCCTCATTCTGGGTGTTATCAAAATTCAAACATCTATTAGTATCAGGCAGGTAGACATGCATGGCTACCTAGGACTGCATCGTATCGATTGCCCTCTAGATTCCTCCACGTTATCGGTGCCTGTCGTCGACTCATGAATCAAGTTCCAATGCCTTGGAAGGACCCGACCTGCGAGCGGGGAGATCTACTCTTGCCTTTCTCGTGCCGACGTTAGATAACAACCATAGCGACTTCTGCTTTCTTCCCTATCTCTCACTTCTTATTTCATCCTCTCTTAATCTTCATTCGCTTGTATTTGGCTTCGTTCGATTGGAAAGAAGATGACCACAGAGCATCAGTCTATCTTGCATACTTCATTCTGCATCAACAATAACTAATATTGAACCCCACTTCAGGATATCGGTGCTGGGTGCTTTCTTATCTGAATGTCTTCGTTACTTTGAGGAGCTTGGATTGTTTACTTTATTTACTCGACATTGCACGCTATCAATATCTTACCCTCTTGGTCAACAAGGTGTTCGCAGAACAACTAGCCGATCCATAGATCCTTGATGTGCGACAGTCGCGCCATTGCGCAATCGCAATTTGTCCACCCACTTTTCAGCATCTTAATCTCGTATACCTGCGAAGAGTGACGGCGTCCAGCATGGAGAAGAAACCGACGGCCGATTCGAGGCCGTCGGCAGATCTCTCCCAAGACCCTTATCAGGAGACCATACCGTCCAAAGAGACAACGAATGACATGGATACCAATTTTCATTCTTTATCGCCGCCCACGAACTCGCCTCTTGACATCGAACAAAAAGACGAAGAAGCAGACATCCCTCCGATCTCAGAGGCAGAACAAAAGCAACCGGTGGTGGTGCCGCGACTGAAACGTAGAGGCCTTTTCGGTCAGCTCACGTTGCTCGCCGAAATTGAGAACCCGAAGACTTACCCTCGCAAGAAGAAGTGGTTCATTACTTTTATCGTCGCAGTAGCCGGGGCGACGGCACCTATGGGCAGTTCTATATTCTTCCGTAAGTTGACGAGTCTAATTTGTCGCGGCGATATCCTCTACTTCTTTCTATTCAACCGCAAATGCATATACCCTTTACTACAACATTTACCAGGCTGACCTGCTGCGTGGATCACTAGCATCTTTATCACAGGTATCAAAGGAACTTCACACATCGACCACTATAGCAAATCTCTCAATCTCGTTGTACATGCTGAGCATGTCCATATTTCCACTCTGGTGGTCGTCATTCAGTGAGAGGTTGGGTCGGCGCACTATATACGTTGTTTCCTTCTGCCTCTTTGTTGTATTCAATATCCTCTGCGCAGTATCCAGCTCGATTGCCATGCTCATCATGATGCGAATGTTGAGCGGCGGAGCATCCGCCTCTGTCCAGGCAGTCGGTGCAGGCACGATCGCTGATCTTTGGGAAACCCACGAGCGGGGACGTGCCATGAGTATCTTCTATCTAGGCCCGCTATGCGGACCACTACTGGCCCCAATTATTGGAGGTGCACTGGCTCAAAGATGGGGCTGGAGGAGCACCTTGTGGTTCCTTGCCGTATACGGGGCAATCACTGTCATTTTCATATGCCTCGCTCTTCCTGAGACCCTAGTGACGTCGAAGACTCCTAACACGGATGAGGAGCAACAGGAAGCCGTTGGGCGTCAGCTGAGCCGAGTGTCTTCCCGGCAGGTGGTGCAGTTCACCACCAAGTGGCTGAGAATCCTCAAGATGGTGTTTATTGACCCCCTCAAGATCGTCCTCTACCTACGATATCCGCCTGTATTTCTGACTGTGTACTATGCAAGCATTACATTTGGCTCGCTCTATGTATTGAACGTGAGTATTGAGCATACCTTTGGAAGCAGTCCCTATAACTTTTCTACGATCATTGTTGGTCTTCTTTACATCCCAAACTCTGTGGGATACATGGTAGCGAGCTCGTTTGGCGGGCGATGGATGGACGAAATCATGCAACGCGAAGCCCGAAAGGCGGAGAGATACGATGATAATGGCAAACTGATATATCATCCCGAGGACCGTATGCGGGAGAATGCCTGGCTCGGTGCTTTGCTTTATCCCGCGGCGTTAATCTGGTATGGATGGACTGCGGATCGCGGGGTGTTTTGGCTTGCACCGGTAGGTCTTTCTCATCTTTATATCTTTGGAGACTTGCGAGATCTGACACTTTATGATGCAGATGATTGCCAACTTCTTTTTCGGCATTGGGTCGATGCTTATTTTTAGTATGGCAACGACGATGTTGACGGAATTTATGCCCAAGAAATCGTCTGCAGGGGTTGCCTTAAACAATTTTATGCGGAACATCTTCTCGTGTGTTGGGTCCCTGGTTACGGCCCCAATCATCGATGCAATCGGAAACGGGTGGCTTTTTACGATTCTTGGGTTGGTGGCCTTCGCTAGCAGCTCTGTTCTCTTCGCCATGAAGATCTTTGGGCCTCGTTGGAGAAAATCAATGGATGCGCTAAGCCATTGAAACTTCCGTTTTTGAGCCCGAAATTAGGAGACAGTGGGGGGAAGGTGACACAGAATTAGCTGCCTTTAGAAACTATTCCCGCCAGCCATCTTCGTTCCGTTGGGCGGTAACTGTTCATGGCGCTTCTATATATAACGATTTGGGCCACTTCACTGTCAGATCGCATCTTATTTGCCCCTGGCCTTCTCGAAAGTCTAGAACTGCGGCGGACGTGTCT
Source organism: Aspergillus melleus (assembly GCF_016097325.1). Classification (NCBI taxonomy): domain Eukaryota; kingdom Fungi; phylum Ascomycota; class Eurotiomycetes; order Eurotiales; family Aspergillaceae; genus Aspergillus; species Aspergillus melleus. The sequence goes on from NW_025763377.1 coordinate 1,609,179, forward strand.
AGGGCAAATGAGTGGTGCATATGTGCTTTGGGTATGGAATGGTTATACCAGGGTTGAAGAGATGAAGCGACTTGAGGATACCCAATGTGAGACTATTGTTAGAGCCAATGCGATCCAGAACGATGCACAGGCATCATTCTGATACTGGTCATCCTTGACATGTTCTAGTCAGCCGACAGTTCATCGTCAGCACCTAGAATCCTAGATGCCAGAAGGCATCGTCAATTATCCGGCGTAGTACAAGCACATCGTTATTCTAAAGATGCCAAGGACAAGGAAATGTTCTAGCAAGGATCATGAACTGAGGGGTAAGATGTTGGGTGGTTGAGATCATTGCTCCTCAGATCAATGGCAAAAATACACCCACCTACTTCTTTCGGCTACGAGGCCCCTAAGTTATGCAAGAGAGGCAACGAATCATCATCCTTGACATGATTTAGACTATGTGCAGGCACCTAATCAAGGACCACAACCTAGGCTCTGGACCGGGAGGGAACGGACGGGCAATCGCTGAGTCTGACAATCAGTCCGGATTCCGGAACATGACGGCTTAAAACCTGCTGAGCGAATTTGACATCCGTGGAAGGTAACTATTCCCAGACGCAATCTGATTATCACAAGCCGGATGGTGAGATCAAACAAACGCAAGGAGGTCAGCTCAGCGGTCATCCTATCTGGATTCGGTCTGCTGCATTTGAGGGCCCGTGTGATGGATGAATGACAGTCCGAGAAACGCCTCTCCGACCATTGGGCCCCTCCGGAAGATTTTCATTCTGTCCTGTCCTTGAATCATGGATCGGGGGTTGAATGTTCTCGATGGTAGGGTTGTTTATTTGGACTTTCTGTCTGCAGCAGGCGTACAGTGTACAGCAGTAGTGTGGGTTGGAAATGCGCATGTTACGTAGGATATGCGTACCCCATGGAAAATCAACGCCTGAACGACGCGGAATAGTGGCAATGCTGTGGAAAGTAAGTGGACAAACGAACAACAACTCAGAAGAAAAAAAAAAGGGTCAGGGACCCAGGAGGGATCCATTGTTGGGCGAAATTTTTCGATTTACTCCTTTGTGTCTTTGTTGTTTGATCCTGAATGGTAGTTATTCTTATGTCGGAAGATGGAGTTTCTGTCGATTGCTGTACTTTTTTGGATCTGTCTGGGAGGCGACATCGGAATTATCAATTCTATGTGGAGGGCATAAAAACATGCTTGTCTGGGGTGGGTGTCTACTTTTCCTGTAGCCAGAACCTGACTGCTTCGGGGCCATCTAGTTTAGTGTATCAAATTCCTTGTCACTTTTTTACTCCTCTCGTTCGGCCAGTAGAGGTAGGGCTTTGGGGAGAATCTCCCCCAATGGGCCAGGGAGTGGGCGCAAAAGCAGCCAGTCACGGGGCGCCAGAACAGCGTTGCGCCTCACTTTTTGTTTCCTCAGTGGGACAGGTCCGTGTTTAGTCAGTCCACTCTGCAATGATTGTTTCAATAGTGGCCCTGTCTCCGTAGAATGCGATGGCTGGGGGGTTGAGGTGACGATTTGTTTTCCCGTTGGGAGAAGATGAGTTTTCGCACGCCCATCGAGAACAACGATGCGATGCAGCGACTGGTAGAGAACAGAATGGAAGCGAAGAATGCATGGAGTTGCTGGCGAAAGGCGAGAGAAAGAAAGGCCCAAGGATGGGCGCTAGTCCCGGTTGGGGGGTCCAGTGATCAGCGCCGATTCTCTCTTTGTTTCGCTCGGACTTCCAATTCTCTTGCTTCGTCTCCCCCTCCTCCGGTCCATCTTTCCATCCTCTCTCGCTCCCTGAACGGGTGTTTGATTGCCTTGATTGATTCAATGTTCGATGCCGATTGATCATTATTTTCCGATTTGTGCGAGTTACTAATCCCAGGCCAATGCCTCATCTTTACACCTTCTGGCCAATCCTTCCCTGGTTTCTCGGACCGGGGACCCAGTCTCAACTCCACGCAACATGCATCCAATTTGCTGCCGCTGTCCGCAGGAGGCGTTGGGCAGAAATCGGCGATTGATTAACTCGGTCATCATGATAATGAGCCTGCCACTCCCAGCATAATCAACACAGCCATCAGCTGCATCGGGTCTTCCTCATTGATGGCATCGGGCCCCTTCCATTAATAGAATGCCAGTCCTACATGGGCAGGATTATTAGGATTGGATTGGTTTCGGCCATTGGTCTTGCATCTTTATCATGCAACCTTTCTCGAGCTACCACCGAATTTTTGTGCCCGTGACGCGTTGGCTAACTTCCTTGTCTACCCAGACAATATGTATAGTACTTCTGGAATCCTGTCGGCGAATAATTAATCTATCTGTCTCTAGGGGCGAAGGATCTACTTCCATAGACGACGATATAGGAAGACGTCAACCAAACAAAAATTCAAATCACAAGATTAGCCCGGCTAATACCGCTGACGGATCAGTGGCACCACCCCCACTTAACACGACGAATTGTACCCAATTTTTACGGAGTCCATCTGGATTCTGTGGTGCTTCCTTATCCTCATCTGGATCATTGTCTCCTCACTCGGGGCCCGCCACTTGCTTGCTACTGCAAGCTCCTGCTGCAGATGGCTGTCTTCCGCCATCCTCCCGGAGTACTGCCCCGGTGATGCTTCCCGGAGACCCCCCTTTTTTTCATTCCCCCGTCCACCAGGGCTATTGGGACCCGTGAGACGTGGTCCAATGAGATACCTTGCCGTTGGGCGTTCGTCAATGACGTTCGCCAGTCTAAGCCCGAACTGCAGCTCGATATTGTCCCATCCCACTGGGTAGTGGCCAGTCTACGATACGTCGCCTCGCGTTGGTCCTCGAACGAAAAAGAAAATTATTATTTTCTTTTTCTTTATGTACCTAAAAAAAAAAGGAAAAAAGAAATGAAGAAAAAAAAAGGAACCACTATTCGGTTGGCGCACTGGCGCACTGAGGCGGACATATCGTTGTGTCCCCCAGCCCTCTAATACATCAGCGATCACTCGAACCTGACCCTTCACATCTCATCTCGTTTCACATTCCATTCTGTTCCGTCGCCTCCTATTTTCTGCCTTCTCTCATTGTTCGATCCCCCTGACCCTGTCTAGACCCCGACAGGCCGATGCCATAGTTCCCTTAATTGATTTATATTCCTCTTCTACTTCCTCCTCCCCTCGAGAAAGATTATCTGTATTAGTCTCATGCTCAACTGAATCGGTGCCATGGCCAAAAAGGGGAATAAAAAAAGCAAAAAGAACAACAATAACAACAACAATAAACGATTACCGCTAAACGACAACCCCAATTCCAATACAGAGAGTATCCCTACCGAGCCGGCCCCGGACACGGCGGTTGAATCTATTGAAAATGGCACAGCCGATCCAGTATGCACAGCTCCCCAAATTTGAGTACCAGACCATCGAGCGTCACTATCAGACCTTCGACCCTCATACTCTTAAATTTTCATATTATCCTGTCAATTCTACATCTACCGATGGTCTGACCCCCAATAAGGATCAGGGCACCACTGACGCCCCCCTCGCCGCCGAACCCCCCAAGGATGACCCTGTCCCTGACCCTGCCCCAGCTACAGAAGATGGATCAGACTCTCCTACCGATACCTCGTTATCATCGCCTGAGGCTGGAGGTACGTTAATCCAACCCTTCTTTCGCCATTCCCGTCTAGGGTTACTGCCCTACTTGCCCTTTATGAGCGATCATCCCTTCTCCCTCTCTCCTCATTTGGTATATGCCATGGTACCATGTAATCGTAACTAAACATCTCATGTAGATTCAACGGACGCAACAACGCCTCCTGAGTCAATAGATTCTTCCAGTGAGACGGCTGCAGAATCAAAAGAGGAAGCCGAGCCACCTGCCGCAGCAGAGAACACAGAACCCGAGCCGACGACAACGACAGAGGCCGAGGGCGCCGCCGCCCCCGAAGAAGAGAAGAAAGACGAGACGCCAGCAGAGTCAACAGAGTCCACAGAGTCTACCGAACCTGCTGCCGAACCAGCCGCTGCTGAAGAAAGCGCACCAGCAGAAGCAGCCACCGAGGAAGCGGAGAGCACGCCTGCTACAGCGGAGGCAAACGAGGACACTACTCCCCCCAAGGAAGGAGAAGCAGAAGCCGACAAGAGCAAAGATGGTATGCTTGAGGAGAATAAAAGTTCCCAAAGTCAGCTAACCTTACACATAGAGGATGACTTCCCAGAATGTGATCCTACTGCAGGCCTTGACGAAGTCGAAGCCGAGAAAGAAGCTGCCGCCAAGCAAGCCGAAGAAGACGCCAACGCCGAGGCGGAGGAGAAGGCGGCAGCTGGGAACGAACTGATTGATCTCGACGACGGGGCTCAGGAAGAAGAGACGCCGACGACACCGGAGGCTCTTGCGGAGGAGAAACAGGAGAACGAAGAACCAGCCGCCGATGCTGCACCTGCTGCGGATGACGACACCCCCAGTCCTCCTGAGGAGGCACCAAAAGAAGAAGAGGGCACCGCTGAGGCATCGACTGAAGAGACTAAGGCCGAGGAGGCAGCCGCCCCCGAGACGGAAGCCAATGCCGACGCAAGTGAGAAGGAAGGGGCGACTGAAGAGCCAGCGCAAGCGGAGGCTCAGGAAGCACCGGCCGCAGAAAACCTAGACAAGGAAGCAGCAGAGCCTGAACCTGAAGCGGCTGAGGAGGCGCCTACGACGACTGAAGAAGCCCCCCAACCAGATGCTGAGGATAAGCCGGAGGAAGCCACAGAAAAGCCTTCCGACGAACCTGCAGCAGATGGGGAGAACAAGGAAGAGCCATCAGCAGAACCAGCTGCAGAGCCAGCCGCAGCAACAGAAGAGGAGGCTAAACCAGAGGAGCCAGTCAAGACCGAAGAAGAGGCTCCGAAGGAGCCTGAGGAGACGGCAGATGCCCCAGTGGAAGAGCCCGCTCAACCCGAAGCCGCTGAAGCGCCCGAACCTGAAGCTGCCGCCGAGGCAGCTACCTCCGAGGAGGCACCCTCCGATGAGCCGAAAGCGGAGGAAGAATCAAGCAAGGAAGCAAATGCACCGGCTGCTGCTGAGGCTGCCCCCGAGGAGCCTACTAGTGAAGACGTTGCTGCCGCCGAAGAATCCCCAGAAAAACCTGCCGAAGAACCTGCTGCCGCAGAGGCCGACACTGACAAAGACTCCACCGAAGAGCCCGCCGCCTCAAGCACGCCTGAAGAACAACCTGCCGAGCAGGAAACCCCGGCAGAGGCCGCGGACGCGACGCCAACAGAGGCTCCCACGGAAGAAAAGCAGGCTGAGGATACGCCTGCCGAAGAGCCAGCCGCTGCCGAAGATGCGCAAGCAGATGCATCTACTGATACCCCTCCTGTAGACGAGCCTGCACCAGAAGAAAAGCCCGCCGCAGAGCCCGCCACCGAAGAGCCTGCCGCCGAGGAACCCGTCGCAGAGGCAGCACCAGCCGCAGAGGCTTCCGCGGAAGAGGAGCCCGCCAAAGAGGCTTCAGCCGAGGAAGAAGCGGCTGCTGAACCAGCTGCCCAGGAGGCTACCTCAGAGGAACTAGCTCAGGACAAGGAACCTGAACCTGAAGAAGCACCCGCTTCTGAAGAGCCCGCAGAGCCTGTTCCTGTTGAAGAAAAGCCAGAGGAACCGCAACCTCCGGCTGAAGAGGTGACTGAGGCTCCTGCTCCTGATGACTCTGTGCCAGCTGAAGAGCCCGCTGCGGAAAATCCCGAACCTCCCGCAGAAGAGCAAGAAATTTCCAAGGAAGCCCCTGTTGAAGCTACTCCCGAGGAGCCAGCCCCAGCTCCTGAAGAGCCCGTCGCTGAAGAACCAGTTGTCGAGGAACCGACTCCTGTTAGCGAGTCTGCTCCTGTGGAAGAGCCTGCCGCTGCTGAGGAACCTACACCGGTAGAAGATTCTGTTGCTAGGGAGATTCCTGCAGAAGAGCCTTCTGTAGAGGAGCCTGCCACTGCTGAAGAGCCTACTCCGGGGGTTGATAATGTTACTAGGGAGGTTCCTGTAGAAGAGCCTTCTGTCGAGGAACCTTCCACCGATGAGCATGTATATAATGCCGCCGAAGAGCCAGTCGACATCGTGGAACGTGCTCCTGCCGAAGAACCCACTCCAGCTGACGAGCCTGTTGTTGCCCTTGCCGAGCCTGTTGCCGAGGAACCTACCCCAACTGAAGAACCTGCAGCTGCTACCGCAGAGAAGCCTACGGCCGTGGAGCCCGCTGCCGCAGAAGAGACAGTTCAAATTGAAGAGCGTGCGCCCGCTGAAGACCCTGCTCCAGCTGAAGAGGGTGCTGCTGAGCCTGCTCCAGCTGATCCACCCACCGAAGAGCGTGCTCCTAAAGAGCCTGACGCCATGGAAGAACGTGCTCCCGCCGAACAGCCAGCGCCGGCGGATGAGGCACCTGCCGAAGTGCCTCCTGCCGAGGAACCGGCCCCCGAAGAGATCCCTGAAGAGATGCCGGAACCGGCAGGTGAAAGGGGTCTGCCAGAGGACGAGGGCATAGACCCTGCTGCTGCTGCTGCTGCTGCTGCTGCTGCAGGCGTCGCAGGCGCAGCTCTCGGAACCGCAGCAGGCCTAGGAGCTACACACGGTTCCAAGAGAAGGAAGAAGCGCTCGCCTGACTTGGGCGAAAGGCGTCCTTCGAAGAGCTCAACCGAAGAACACCGGTCGTCACAGATGCAACGACAAAAAAGTGATCGGGGCGGTCTGTTCACAAACCGGTGGGCCAGGTCCCTAGATGAGGCCAAGCGACAGCACGAGGCTAAACAAGAGGAGAAGCGACGGAAGGAGAAGGCCTACGAGAAGGCATACCACGCCGAGGAGAAGGACCGCTCAAGAGAGGCTAGACGAGCGGAACGCGCCGAGCGTGTCGAGCGTTCCGAGCGCACTGAGCGAAGAGAGCGGTCTGATCGCGCCGAACGGACCGAGCGACCTGAGCGAGTCGAAAGGGTCGAACAAGCAGAGCGTGTTGAGCGTGTCGAACGCGCACCAAGAGCCAAAGAGTCCGGACACAGCAGATCCCATCACCGGAGCTCAGATCATTCAGGAAGCCGTGACGGCGAACAGCGCGAACAGCGAGACCGTGACCGCAAACCAAGCTCTTCCTCCAAGCACTCTTCGTCCTCGACGCCCAAACCTCGAGCCTTCCTGAAGTACATGACGAACGGCGAATCCGAGAACGGTCCGCTCCTCGTCATCAACGGCGCCAAAGCCGCCGCCAACATCGTGGACGTTCCTCGTCGTTCCTCAACCAGCCATACCCACGGCCATCGCCACTCTCAGGAAGGCCGACGAGGGTCCAGCGAGCGCTCGAGCGGCTCCCACCGCACCGAGGAGGAAGATCAGGCCCGGCGTGAAGCCCGACGAGCTCGCCGCAAAGCCGAAGAGGAAGAGCGCCGAAAGGCCGATGAAGAAGAGGCACAAATGAAGGCCGCTGCAGATGCGAAGGCGAAAGAAGAATCCGATAGTCGTCGTCGCCGTCGCGATGGCGAAGAACGGCATCGGCATCATCGACATCGTCGCGAGCCTTCTCCTCTGAGAGGTGCTTCTAAGCTGAAGGGTATGTTCAAGGCCGCTGTTGCTGCGCATTGATCGTCCGCACAGGTTCGGCTCATTCACCACATATTTTTTCACTTTTCAAAACAGCACTCGAGCTGCTTTCCTTATTTCGTTCTAGACCACCTTTGTTGTCTTCCCCCCTTTCACCTTTCGTCACCCCCCCCTTTTATTGTTTCATGGCCCCTCTGCCCTTTGTTCATTTCTCTCGTCTATATATTTTCTTTGTTTATCTTCTTTTTCTATGTGTTTTTCTTTTTTGTCGTTTTCCTTTTGGAATTCTTACGGTCATCAGTCCATGCATCTGAGCGGGTTATTTAGCATTTAGTGAGCATGGAAGCAAGCGGAAGGGAGGGAGGAGGAGCATAGCAAACCTGGCGCCATCTCTTATTACCTTCTATTCTATTTTTCATACTCTTGTTGTCTTACTATCTTATCTGTTGTTTGGCATCATTTCATCCCAGTCTTCTTTAGCCTCTGCGTCTTCATTTTCATGTCATGTCTTTTCTGACCCCGACTTCGACTCTGATCCTTAGCCTTGTGTCTTTTTGTTGTAACATCATGGCTTTGTCTTTTTCTTTCTGGCGGCTGAGCTGTGCTGTTGAACAGCTAATGCCGAACAAGCCCTTCACCCCATTACCGAGTATAGTTATCTTCCCCTGATGATTGACGAAATATAATTGTTTGCACAATAATGATTTTTCAACATAGTAAGTAAGGTATATACAAGCTAGGCAATCATTGCACAACGTAAGTCGTAGGGTCTGCAAGACTTGGGAGTTTATACCACAGGAACGGCCATTCCGTCGCCGCGAAGATCGCTTCCTGCGCTGTATACCAGCTTGCCGTCATCGTAGTGACAGCGGATGATTTGTCCACGACCGAAAATGCCCCGTTCCCATCCCTTCAGGACCTTGACTTTATGACCGAGCCGCTGTAGACCTGTGACGGCCTCGTCGCTGATCCCTTCCTCCACGTAGACTGTGCGGTCCTGGGGGAGCTCGGGCGGCGCAGCTGCGATGCAAATCCGAGGAGAATCCATCGCGGCTTGAGGGTTGTAGTTGAAAGCAAGCATGTTGAGCAGAACCTGAACGTGGCCTTGCGGTTGCATGAAACCTCCCATAACGCCATATACCGAGTGGAGAGAGCCATCGGAAAAGTTGGTGATCATTGCAGGGATGATAGTGTGGTAGGGTCGTTTTCGAGGAGCCAAAACATTCGGGTGGCTGGGACTCAGAGAGAAGTTGGCGCCTCGGTTCTGCAGTGTGAATCCACAGCCCTTGGGGATGATGCCGGTTCCGAATCCGGCATAGTTGCTGTTGATGAACGAGATACCGTTGCCCTCTTTGTCGGTCACCGCGAAATAAACAGTGTCGCAGTGATTATGAGCCGGGCTGCCGTGGTCAAGGATATCAGAGGCCTTGTCGGGGCTGAACAGTTTTGCCCGTTCGGCCAGATAGGCTTGTGAGAGGAGCTCTTGGCTTGGGACTTTTTCGACGTCCGGGTCGGTTACCCACCACGAGGCGTCTGCGAATGCAATGCGAAGACTCTCAATGATCGCGTGGAGATACTCGGCTGAGTTGTGCTGGGCCTCCGTGAATTTGGGGATCTTGTCCGTTCGCTCGAGCTCTTCAAGTATACCCAGTGCCATGAGTGCAACAATGCCTTGTCCGTTTGGTGGGTGCTCCCAGATCTCTACACCCTGGTTGTCGTCGTCATCCGTACCACCGGATTGCTTCTCGACAATTCCCTGCCCGGTGAACTTCAGGGAAATAGCCTCTGTCTCCTGGCTTCCCGTTTCGGCGTGATACTTGAGGTCGTCCAGAGTCAAATAGCCACCGAGGTCTTGAACGACCTTGACAAGTTCCTCTGCAACCCGACCTTCATAGAAACCCTTTTTACCTTCGGCTGCAAGCGCTCGGAACGTTCGGGCCAGGGTAGGGTTTTTCTTTATTTCACCGGGCAGGGGGGCTCTGAACCCGTCCTTGGCTTTAGAATCGGGTTTGAGCATCTCATGCGAGTTCGGAGACGCTTTACGGAGTAGACCTTCCTGTTCGTGCCACTAAATCGTATGTTAGTCATGGCCCGCGGGGTCGCGCAGAAATGCATTGACGTACGAAATAAGACGACAGCTCAGACACAGGGAATCCCTCTTCTCCAAGCTCAATTGCCGGAAGCAAGATTTGCTCTAGAGATAATTTGCCGCTACCAAATTTCTCGACAGTATCAACCCATCCAGCAGCCGCCCCGGGCGTGGTTACCGCAACCGCACTTCTGAAGGGAACTTGGGCCACGTCGTCCGGTCCCAGGTTCAAGTCCTTTCTGACTTTCTCTAGCGTGACATTGGCGGCGTATCTTCCCGACCCGTTGAGAGAGTGAACCTTTTTCGTCTTGGCGTCGTAGAAAAGGCAGAACATGTCTCCTCCGATCCCCGTGGAGCTAGGTTCGGTGATGTTCAATGCGGCGGCCACAGCTACAGCGGCATCGGCAGCATTTCCTCCTTCCTTTAGGATCCTCTGGCCCGCTGCGGCAGCCAAGGGCTGGGTCGAAGTGACAATTCCATTCGTACTATGTACAGTACTCCTTCGACTTGAAAATGGAGTAAGGTCGGGATTTATGCGGGAGTAGATAGCCTTTGAATTGAGAGGCATTGTGAGTTCCGTCGCACAGCAGGGATAGGATAGGATTCAATTGCTTTAGCCTCCCGTAGAGGGGTACTTCGGTTTAAATAGAGAACTCAGGAGATAATAGGACTAGTCAAACGGAGGAGGGTCATTTCAGCCAAGATAACAAACGGTGTCATACACCGTGCCCCACCAATGACCTCGGGAATTCAGGTTGGAGAAGCCACAAGGCAGAGGATATGATTGGACTTCCAGATGGAATCGTGAAGGGCCCCGAGGGGAACGGAAAGTTGGAGAAAGGAAAGCGCCGCATGTCCGGAGAAGGCGCCGGCCGCCGATTGCTGCCTTGATGCCTGCGATCACGTCAGCGACACCACCTTCCTGATCGGGACTGGTACTGCGCTATGCCGTTCTTGGTGCAGTGTCATCCCGTGATTCGGCGGGGAAGATCAGGTGACCGAGGGGGTGGTTGATAAGAAGGCGATCAATCAAGATAAGATCCGGACTGGTCCTGATTAAAACACACCGGGGAAGCTTGCCGACCTCAAGTCCTCTCGACCTGTTTCATCTCCCCACTACCTCCACTCGGGACCACCGGATTCAGAGGGACCTCGCGCCTCCGACCCAGAAGAAACGTCGTCGGCTTCTTGATCGCCGACACACACCACTGCTTGGGACGGCCCCGCGCCGAAGACGGAGGGATCTTTCTCAACCGCATCATCCCACTGTGACCGCTGAAAAGACTCTGCGCGGTATAATAATAGATTTCATCGCCAAAGCCATGGAGCAACCCGATTGAATTCTTCTTGTAATTTGAGACGGCGAACTTCCATCTTCAGATGCTTACTTGATCCTTGGCCTTGCCGGTTTTCCAGCTACCTCGAAGCATATTTTCTAAACTCTTTTTTCGCATTTTCTCCCCTCTACGCAAGATGGTGGTGTTTGTTGACCTGGATCACGATGCGTTCAACAAACGTAGCTTTCATAGAGGTCCTGACCCTCTCTTTCACCCTTATGTAGAGGCCGGAAAGCCTCCAGTATCAAAGCTGGTGGGAGCTAGCTCTGAGCCTGTCTCGCGCCCTGCGGATGTGGAGACTGACGATAATCTTTCCGCCGATTCGGCTGTCGATTCTCGTGGATTTCAATCAGTATCAGAGAAACAAATTCCGAATCGGAATTCTTTCTCTGCTGCATTGAGTTGCTACCCGTATGGAGCATTCGTGAACTAGAGCCGCGTTGGCATTGCTTCGGCATTGTTATGCTAACTAGACCCCAGAGTCATCAAAGAAATCGCTCGATTAGTGGATCTGAACACACTCGACTCGTTGTCGCAGACATGTCGCCAATTCCATGCCAATCTGCTCCCGTATCGTCAGCAATTAGTCAAGCAAACCCTACGCTGCGAGAATGAATACGTCGAGACGTTGGTGGACTTGTTGAAGAGCGATACTGTCATATCTGACAGTGTGAAATCTGTAATCCGACTTCTGAGCCAGGGAGCTATGAGCTCTGGGCGCCTCACCACCGGCAAAATCTCTAAATGTGCTAGGGATATGGTCGCGGAATGCCGGAGATGCTCCACGGTTGTGTGTCGCGTATGAGCCTCAATTTATTCCCCGAGAAATTTGAAGAATCTTCCTTATTAACAGCTTCCTTAGAACTGCACGGCCAAGCCTGCAACAAACAGCATGCTCAAAAATCGCATCCGTCGCCTCTGTACTACTTGCCGCACGGCGCCATTGACCGATCATCTCATCTCCCCATCCTTCTCGCGCCGTCACAATCCTCGGGCATCCCCGCCATTAGACGAATCAAGTTTTACAGCTCCGGCGTTCTTACGGACACCATGCACGTGCGCAGATGCTTTCTGGATTTGTCACCACTGTGGTATGCGACTCCGCAGTAGTGACACCACATATCGCCGAGTCTGGAACTGGCGAACCCGTTACAGCACGTATCTAGGTGGACTGGGGACGGGCATCGGGGAGGGCTGTCAGGGAGTCAAATGCGGCCGCGGAGAAGATTGTTTAGCCGCCCAAGAGATTGAAATGGAAGTGGAATGTGAAGCGGATGAGTCTTCGGGTAGTCCCCATGGTCATTCCCCTAGTCTTGAGAATGAGCCCTGGGAGTCGCACAGCCATTCCAACGACCGGTGGGAGAGTCGCGAAGAAGAGGAGCCTGGTTATTTCAGGCAGGAAATCATTGGGATAGGCGGCGTGGTCAAGCACAAGGCCAAGAAACGGGTTACCGTGGGGTCCTGCGTGGTTGAACACGAAGACGAGCGAGAAACAGGGCAGTATTTGGTTCGGGAAGAGGAGGGACACGATCGAAGCTGGTGTGGGTGGTGCTGGAGGGTGATTCCATCCAAGAGCGAGTTGTGATCTTTCAACGTTAGCCTGCTCTAGTTCAGCGCTGCTCGTACTGCTTGTGGTCTACTGTAGGTGTCATGGGCGCAGCAATCTATCCTTGTCAATCCCTAACAATCAGCTGTTCGCATTGCTCCACACTGTTTTGTCCAGAGCGGCCGATGTGGAGCAAGTCGTCTGTTTGAACTGTTTGACTGGCCTCCAGCCTCAAGAATGGGTCCTCGGCTGCTCCAGCATCACAAGGTACCGGACTGCACATACTATATCTACCGCGAATTTAGCCGAAGTCTCCAACGCCCTTGTTCAAAATGAAGTATAAAACCCGTCCATTAACTTTGGATCTCCATTCCCAGTATATACCCCCTTGTCAGTCGATCAGCATCTCTCGTCAACACTTTCCGCAACAATGGCATCAAGTCCGAAATTCGACCCTTTCAACATCATCTCGGCAACCTATAAATCAGTCTCCCAGCATGATATCGCCGTCAATGTCCTAGTCCCCAAAAACATCACATATCCGGGCAAATATCCCGTCATCATTCGCTTTCATGGAGGTGGTTTTGTGTGTATTCAGGTTCACGATCCCATGAAAACAATCAAGCTGAACTCCATTTGCAGGTAACAGGATCAAGTCTGTTTCCAGACTGGTTTCCGAGATGGCAGGCAGAATTAGCCCTGCAGCATAAAGCTATCATCGTGTTACCCAATTACCGTTTCCTGCCTGACTCCACCGGCATGGATATCATGGAAGACATCGATGATCTGTGGACCTGGGTCACGTCCAGATTAACAGACACTTTGCGTGATCATTCCACCGGAATTGAGCCAGATTTGTCCAGAATAATTACTGCAGGTGAAAGTGCAGGTGAGCCACCCCACCCCTTCGCTCCTGTCTCATATTCCAATGATACGAACATCAAAATAGGCGGCTACCTCAGCGTGCAACTTTCTCTCAACTACCCCAACGCCATCAAAGGCTGTATCTCCGAATTCCCTTGCATTGATCTGAAATCTGCAGCGTTCACAGCGCAGCATGCAAACCCACGCGCACCCCCTTCTTTAGTCCGAGACTATCTCGCAAACAAGGAAGACAAGAAATCTATCCTGTCCTCTGACATCACCATCTCCCGATTCCTGTACGCGTTTTCCATGATGGACAATTCGATGTTTCTGGAGTTTTTCGGGACCGACGAGAAACTGTTTCCCTTTGACAGGGTGTCTCGTGGGGCGAAGATCCCGCCGTTGTTTATCATTCACGGACTGGATGATGACATTGTACCGGTTCAGGGAAGTCAGGATTTCATAGCATTGCTACAGGAAAAGCAGCCTTCTGCTAAAGTGCATCTGTCTTTATCTCCTGGTGGTCATGGATTGCATGAACAGTGGAGTCAGCATCATGATGCGATCAAAGAGGGGTTGAAGTTGGTTACGCGCGCTTGGCTGGGATAGAATGGTCTTGAGCGAACACTCGCAGTTGGGAATGGATTTCAAATACTATATAAAGATATGAATTGCCTCAAGAATACCTTGGGGCAGGGTTTTGTAGAATGAAGAAGACATGACTGGCAATCTTTCAGCATGAGCTTTTCGGCAAGTTCTCTTCCAACCTGACCTTGAAATGCTATTATCAAGGCAACATAGCTATACATCTAGCTAAGCAAACCACCATTTGAAAGTGTACCTATTGTACTGTCGCGATAAGATATTGAGTGTTGTGGACATGTTCAAAGATGAGAATGCCTTCGTTGTGAGCTAATCTCATCATCAACCATCTTGCTTCCACAGTGATCTCAAATCCCTAACAATCTCAGATACCTGATCCTTAAACCGTGCTTCTGCGATCGACGGCAATCATTATGCTCTGTATTTCCTCGGCTTGTCGTCATCGAACGGGTCGTCTTATGGAGTATTTCGATAATCTCTACCGCCAATTCTTTACTACTAAATAACCCAGCTTGCCATTGGCATGTTATTGTTTGCCGCATGGACCGCCGCCGTTGCCTGATTCAACATATACCAGAATGCCTGGCACGGATTTATCACCCATTTTCTTCCATGGTTCGGTTGCGGCGATGATACTCGTAAACTTTTGCTTGACCGATGACCATTATATCCTAGGTATAAACCCTTCTTTCGATGCCATTGCATGCAGTTATCAAATAACCCTCTAGCTGTCGCTCAGCTCTCCTCCACGCATTTTCTGAGTTATGATTGCGCCTTGTCTTGGTTTGTGTGGTGATAAAAGGGCGTGTCTGGTAACGAGTCACATTGCCCCGTGCGTCTCTGTGCTCCAATCATCAAACACTTATGATATCGGCGAACTTGTAACCTCTCCCCGAAGTGTATCCTGGCCTATGGGATACGGTTTCTCGGGAAATGCAATGGTTGAGTATTGCGTTCCACATGCCCGTTGCGTTGCTCGCGAAACTTGCTTCATTGGTAGTTGTGCAAGCCCGGTGGCCGCGCTTTTGCTTGCTTCAGGGAAGCGGAAACCAGCGTCCGAAACATCGCAAATTGCTGTTTCAACACTTTTGGTCCCAAAGCCATGTGCGTGATTTGATTGGGCACAATAGTTCGACCCGCGGTACAGGCCCTGATTATTCCTCCGCTCTCACCTCAGTCGCGAGACGCAGGCCACCGCTGGAAGGAGTCCAGTAATGTCCAGTAGGGACAGACCAACTGTCGCGACTAGCGCTGGGGCGAGCAGGACTTGTGTCTGCGATACAGGCAGTTGTTGCATCTAGAGGCCCCAGTCCCCCTGAGATGCATACCGCGAACGTCAACGAGGCATACGGATCGCGGCATGATCCACACTCCTGACCCGCAGAAGGCTGGCACCCCGCGCGAGTGACCAAGATGGCCTCTCGCAGCTGGGGACGCGGAGGCCGATCCGGAGGCAGACATCTTTGAAAGAAATGTTGTTTCTCGATCTTTGTGGGCCTCGTTTTTTATTCAGGGAACACGCACTTCCAAGGGTTATAATGACACATAGCCCTGATGGACGGCTCTTGCCATTGCATACTTTTGTTCCATCATCTGGTTCCTTCATATAAGATAAATCCAACGAATCTGAGTTCTCAGATGCACCTGATATACCCCTGTCTTCGGTGGTATATGCGGAGCTCAAAAATACGGAAGGGATATAGGCTCCGGGTCGTCAGCCTTTCGGATAACGGAATTCAGTCTCTGTCCTATGCTTCGCTTCTGCTTTATAATGCCCTAGGATATATGCCATGGAATTGTGACTGCCCAAGATAAAACTTCTCGCGGAGCGATAGAGTCGAATTAGGAGTCGGATATCCCACGATTGAATATCTGTTTAGCTTCCTCGACGATGACGATCTGTGGGCCAAAAGTCTGGAAGGCTTTCGTCCAGCAGTGGATGAGGTGCAAAGTATTCCCTTTGGGTTCTTCGTGTTTTCGTGGCAATACTGAAGATCTAGCCATTTTCTCTTTTATTCCGCATTTAGTCGGTTTATGGTATCCCCATGACCGTTTTCTAGTAGGCCTGAAGTGTGCCTTGCTTGCACAATATCAGAAGAGGCATCTAAAGCCTCTACAAATAAAAGCTTGAGCGAGTTAAGCAGTGTTGGTACGTGATCAACTTCCACAGAAGCAACAGGGAAATCGGACTCCCTGTCCGTCAACTTGATTACTGGGTAGCAAATCCAATATTAAAGGCATTGGAAGCCTCACGACGAGGTCTTTTTTCTTGAATTTAACACATAATGAAAGACGCCGTAAAGTCCGTATGTTTTTCCGTCGATCTTCGTACGCCTTTACGTGCCGACGGGGTACAGTCCTGACGGGCGATTGATGCTGGCCGAAATATTTCATGCTAGAGGACCGCATGTTCTAGTCGTGGTGAAGTGTTTACAAGCGTCTCAGTGGTCGGTTCTGGGGCCAAGCTCGATTCGGGAGCAGGGGCCGGTTCAAGAGTATGGGTGGGATGTTCGTGAATCGGTTGAGTCTGGAAATACAACAAGAGCAGCATTGGTGATCGCTTCATCTTCTGCTTCGAATTCTTCGAGGTTTCTTCCTCAAATCACACCCATGCCCCAGATAGAAACCCTTGTGCCAATTTATGCGGATATATCGTTTATACCCTGGTTCGATTGGTTTCCTGCGCTCATTCCATTTTGGCACATCAAATGCTTCGTCTTTCGCAGAGATGCTCCACCATCTGACATTGTTTATTTCTCGGCGTTCTTACCCTCTCCCTGACGTATATCCTGCCCTGTGTGACACTCGGATGCGGTGCTGGAGAATGACATTCCACATTTCTGTCACATAATTGGCAACATTTGCCGGAGATTTCGAAGTCTTAACGTCCTTACCCTCGACTGAGTGTTAATTCTGTCTGGTAAGATATGTTCCCGATTGAGGAGCAGCAAGGAAGCCGCGTAGTAGATGATGATGGATCCATGATGATGAGGGGCGAAAGAAAGAGAATTGGAGAAGTAGAATGGGCGGGGGGGGGGGTAGGTAGAAGAGATCAAATTACTACATATTCACATACTGTCCCCAGTGAAGTCTTGATAGGCTTTTGGTGAATTAAATTTCAGTATAGCCCATCTTCTTCCTTTGCTAATTAGGTGACTGGATATCTCCGGCTTTCACAATTTCCACGGCATTCAATATCTTATCTAGACAAGTCAGTAGATACTTTCGCACACGTAATGCCTCCGAACTCTTCTGTCGTCTCTCCAGCTTCAAACACAGTCTCTTCCAATCCACATCCTCATCAGTAAGACCTTGTATTTCAAAGAAAAAGTCAGCAGAGACCCTAGTGTGCCAGAAGGTATTACTCAAATAGACACCCAACGCTTTTTCAACATCAGCAACTGTTTGAGAGGGTAACGTAATCCACAAGCGAGCTGCGAATCTAAGCGAGCTGCGAATTTTCAATCAAAACTCCACCCTCTTTATTCAACGCGTCATATCTTCAACACCAAATACAACATGCCTCCTTCTAAAGAATCACGTATTCAAATGGCTGTTTCAGCTTATCGAAAGGGCCAAATTAAATCGGTATTACGCGCTGCGCAGGTTTTTGCGATCTCTGAAAGTACCCTACGCAATCGACTCAACGGTGCAACACCACGATCAGAAACACGCGCCAATAATCATAAACTTACTCAGTTTGAAGAAGAAACGATTCTTAAGCAATTACTAGATGCAGATATGCGAGGATTTTCAATGCGGCCCGAATTCTTACGCGAAATAGCAGGAATCCTACTTCGCGCGCGTCTTCGAAATCCTACAGCAAATGTTGGTTCTAACTGGCCATATAATTTCACCAAACGTCATCCTCAACTACGCACACGATATAATAGACGAATTACATATCAACGTGCAAAACAAGAGGATCCAAAGGTTATAATACCATGGTTTCAACTGGTCCACAAGACTATTCAAGAACACGGCATACACGAGAACGATATCTGGAATTTTGATGAAACTGGCTTTGCAATGGGGCTCTGTTCAACTGCTAAAGTAATTACCGCAGTGGAGCGTAGTGAGCGACCACGCAGGGTTATTCAGGGTAATCGTGAATGGGTTACAATCATCGAAACAGTCAGCTCAAACGGCGTACATATACCACCCATTCTTATACTGAAAGGGACCCAACAACAAGCTGCTTGGTTCCAAGAACCTAAGCTTGCTGGAGACTGGTGGATTGCAACAAGTCAAAATGGCTGGACTACCGATGAAATAGGTCTTCTTTGGCTAAAAAATGTCTTTGAACCCTCTTCCAGGCGTTATATGACTGGTGCAAAACGCCTACTCATTCTGGATGGCCATAGTAGTCATTTGACTGCTAAATTCGACGATTTTTGCAAACAAAATGCAATAATATGTCTTTGCATGCCTGCCCACGCTTCACACCTTCTTCAACCGCTTGATGTGGGTGTTTTTGGCCCGCTTAAACGCGCATATGGAAAGCTGCTTGAGGGACGTATGGTTGCGGGTAATAACCATATTGATAAAGAAGACTTTTTATCGCTTTATCCAGACGCCCGGGCTCAAGTCTTTACTCCTACGAATATCTGCAGTGGCTTTGCAGGAGCAGGACTTAAACCACTTGATCAAGAACGAGTTCTTTCGAAGCTTACCTTTCGACTACATACACCTACACCTGCACCGTCACTAGTTGAAGGATCAATTTCTTCTGCTTTCCAGACTCCACAGAATACTCGCCAGCTAGATCGAGAGATACGCAGCTTACAGAACAGCCTTAGTGCTAAACGAAAGCTTTCTAGTAGCCCAATTGCTCATATTCAACATCTTGAAAAGGCTGCTCAAATGGCGATGCAAACCAACCTTCTTTTACAGCAAGAAATCAAGTCTCTACGAGCCGAAAACGAGCGAAAATACAAAAAGAAAGCAAGAAGACGTGCTCTACTAGGAGAGAATACTCTTTTATCTGTACAAGAAGGCCAAAATCGCGTTCAGCAGCTGGATATGCAGTTTAATGAGCAGTCTGAGGAACCTACTCCGGTGCCTCGTCGACGAGCTCCTGCCCGCTGTAGTGGCTGTGGAATAGTAGGACATACTATACGAAATTGTCCTAGTAAATAGCTACTTTTTCATATATTTAGTTAGTCAAATCTAATGGAGTTAGTGGTTAAATAACTTCAAGTAGTGGTTGCATTGATTGAAAATTCGCAGCTCGCTTAGATTCGCAGCTCGCTTGTGGATTACGTTAACGTTTTCAACAAGCGAGCCGCGCCTACAAGCGAGCCGCGCCCTTTCCACCAAAATATCTGCTTTCTTAATTCAACGCGTCTTTTCTCGTCACCACAATTCAATATGCCTCTTTCTAAAGAATCGCGTATTCAGATGGCTATTTCAGCCTATCAAAAAGGCCAAGTTAAATCAATTAAACGCGCTGTGGCTCTTTTTACAGTTCCTGAAAGTACTGTACGCGACAGGCTTCATGGCGCCAAATCACGATCAGAAACACGCGCTAATGGTCATAAACTGACCGAATTTGAAGAGGAATTGCTTTTAAGGCGATTACTAGATGCAGATACGCGAGGATTTCCAATTCGACCCGAATTTCTACGTGGAATGGCCCAGATTTTGCTTCGCAATCGTGTACACGACTCTACCGCAGTTATCGGAACTAACTGGCCTTATAACTTCGTTAAACGCCATCCTCAGCTACGTACGCGATATACAAGACGTATTACTTATCAGCGCGCAAAGCAGGAGGATCCGAAAGTTATAATCTCGTGGTTCGAAGCTGTACGAGCGACTATTCAAGAGCACGGCATACATGAAGATGACATCTGGAATTTCGACGAAACTGGCTTTGCAATGGGACTTTGCTCTACTTCAAAAGTGATTACTGCAGTTGAGCGAAGCGAGCGACCGCGCAGAGTCATTCAGGGCAATCGTGAATGGGTTACAATCATCGAAACAATCAGATCAAAAGGCGTACATCTACCGCCAGTTATCATATTAAAAGCGAGCTATCAACAAGCTGCCTGGTTCCAAGAACCTAAGCTCCCTCGCGACTGGTGGATTTCTACTAGTCAGAATGGCTGGACGACTGATGAAATAGGTCTTCTCTGGCTAAAAAATGTCTTTGAACCGCTTTCTAAGCGCTATATGACTGGTGCAAAGCGGTTGCTTATTCTTGACGGTCATAGCAGTCATTTAACTGCTGAATTCGATGATTTCTGCAAGCAGAATGCAATAATTTGTCTCTGCATGCCTGCTCATACTTCGCATCTTCTTCAACCGCTTGATGTGGGCGTTTTTGGCCCGCTTAAAAGGGCGTACGGAAAGCTTCTTGAAGACCGTATGGCTGTTGGTAACAACCACATTGATAAAGAAGACTTTCTATCGTTATATCCAGATGCGCATAAGGAAGTCTTTACTTCAGCTAATATCTGCAGCGGTTTTAGAGGAGCAGGGCTTAAGCCGCTTGATCCAGAGTATATTCTTTCTAAGCTTACTTTTTAACTACGTACACCTACGCCATCACTAGTTGAAGGCTCAATTTCCTCTGCTTTTCAAACTCCGCAGAATACTCGTCAATTAAATCGAAAGGTCCGAAGCCTACAGAATAGCTTTAACAAAAAATGGCAGCTTTCTAGCAGTCTTATTGCTCATATTCGATATCTTGAGAAAGCGGCACAATTAGCGATGCAAACTCAGCTGCTTTTAGAACAAGAAATTAAGGCTATACGAGCTGAAAATGGACGGCAACGTCAGAGAAAGACAAGAAAACGTGCTGAGATAGGTAATGACCGCCTTCTTAATGTACAGGAAGGTGAAAATCGCGTTCAGCAGCTTGATACGCAGCTTAATGAGCAGCCTGCGGAATCTACTCCAGCGCCTCGTCGACGAGCTCCGCAACGCTGTAGTGGGTGTGGAACAGTCGGACATACAATTCGAAATTGCCCTAGAAAATAGCTATTATTTCATGTATTTAATTAGTCAAATTTAATGGCGTTGGTGGTTGAAAAGCCTTAGGAAGTAGGAGTTTTGGTGGAAAGGGCGCGGCTCGCTTGTAGGCGCGGCTCGCTTGTTGAAAACGTTATATAATTGAAGATTATGTAAATAATCTCCATCGGAAGCTTGCAGACTATGGGCTGCGCCACCTTTGGGCGACAAGGTCTGCTAGGTTCTTTCTTTGGTTTTCTCCCGCTCGCTTGCTGTAGTGCGAGGTTAACTATATCCGAGACACATCTGGTGCGGACAGGATCTGATATAGGCAAAGACTTTGTCAGTAGCTTGCAAGAACATGGGCGCCAGTTCTAGATGGGAGTCTTGCCTTCCCCAGACATCTCCAGTCTCCAACCCTTGCATTGCGTACCCATCATCATGCGTCTGTGACGAAGGGCAGCCAAAACCACGGCCAAGTTGTTCTTTGCGGCTTGTCCCAACGCATGGTAGGAGAGAAGCTCCCAGCAGCGATCATGAACCACATAACCCACCCACGCAAACGGTCGGCATTTGCTTTTGGTGGGTCTGTGAACAGTAGGATTGATATAGACCGTGTCGCTTCCCATCTTTAGAGGAACACCTCCTTTTGGAGTATCTCCGTCAGGATAGCCTGTCATGTACACGTCAGACATATAATATGCTGAGTGCTCCTGGTTATAGAGTACTAAGTTATATTAGCCTAGGATATTCACGCTGCTGAGTTCATATGGAGCCCACTCATGCGCTGAAAAGCCCACCAGCCTTTTGACATCTGCCAGGGCAATCTGGATCTCTCTATACCTTCGTTCTGAGCGACCCTTATTCGATCAAAACGCTTGTAGCTTTGATCAGAACTATCTATACGACGGGTAGGACGATCCGCACAAAACTTGTAGCCACATATGTAGCAGCAACAACGACCTCCGCAGAGACGACTGGGCCAAATATAATACTTTTCCCAGTCTTCGGCCAGATATTCTGCGGGGATAGAGCTAGCACCATCCATATTGGATTCAAGAGCAATGGGCTACAGCGTACAGGAAGGGAGTGGGGTATATGTTGAGTGCATCAGTCAAACTACGACCGACATCAGTGTCATCATAATGATCATAAAGATTCGGAGCGAATACCCCGACCAATAACAGTTCAAGACAGGTATACATTTTCAATGGCGCCAAAGATAGTTATGTAGACGTCAGAAATATTGGCCAGATATAAAACAAAACATCATGCAACCATAAGTAGACTATCAGTCACTGTCCGCGTACCCCGTATAGTTGCTCTGGATATAGATAGCCCATCCATTTTCGGTCTAGTGCACGGTGAGTAATCCGGCCTTGACGGCTGGACCTCGGCGCGGAACAACGTGTGATCCCGGGAAGGCTTGGCAATAAAAATTCCAGAACGAACGCCTCTCGCCGCGTCCCTGGCCGGCTTTGCTTGGCGCAAAAGATCTCAAACTTCCCCAGCTGTCAAATTTTTGTTTCCCTACTTTTTGTTTTCTGTCTTTAGCTTTTTGGGGGAGAAATTTTTCATTCTTTGCTTCACATGGGTTACGATAACGGCAATCTAAATTAACTGACTTTTGTTTCTTATCGACGGGTTTAAATTACCCTTCATTCTCCATCTTAATCTTTTCGCCTTCCCAACGTCCGGAGATGCAGGCACTCCGCAAGAACATCGACAATGGTCCAGCTCCAAAGACCTTTGCAGAATCTTCCGCTTCCGATGACCCGGTTACTCCGCATGTCCATAAAGCCACCAGTCCGTCGACGCATTTCATTGCTGGCGCGTGAGCATCCCCGACGATCCCGGAGTCTATTTCCAAGATGCTAATGAACCAACCTGCAGCACCGGTGGCATGGTTACTGCCCTCCTGACGTCGCCCCTAGATGTGCTTCGAACTCGTTTACAATCAGATTTCTATCGCTCGCAGACCAAATCCGCCGTCGCTCCCCCGCCTCACACCCGAGTGTCTCTACCACGATCCTTTCTCCTCCATTTCCGCGAAACTTTCGACATTCTGTTCACGATACACCGCGTCGAGGGCTGGCGCAGTCTCTTCAGGGGACTGGGACCGAGTCTGACGGGCGTTGTTCCGGCCACTGCCATCAAATTCTACGCGTACGGTAATTGCAAACGTCTCTACCCGGGCCTGTTGGGATACGATGCCGATTCTACGTCGGTACACGCTCTCTCGGCGGCGACGGCCGGTGTTGTAACCGGGACCGCGACGAATCCTATCTGGCTCGTCAAGACCCGGCTTCAACTCGATAAGTCACACCTGGAAAGCGGCGGACAACCCCGGTACAAGAGCAGCTATGACTGCGTGAAGCAGGTCGTCAAGCAGGAAGGACTGAAGGGGTTATATCGGGGTCTTGCGGCGAGCTACTTGGGAGTCATCGAGACTACTCTCCATCTTGCGTCCTACGAACGAATGAAGGTCATGCTCGCAAATCAGAACAAGCTGCAGAATGAGGAGAAGAAAAACAACGAGTTAGCCCAGGGTTTGATTCTCAGCGGCGCAGCTGGTTTTTCCAAGCTGATCGCTGTCTTAATCGCTTACCCCCACGAGGTGAGACCTTACGAGGAGTCCTTTGTCTGACCTAGCGGCTAACAAAAGATAGGTACTTCGGACTCGACTACGACAAGCCCCTATGGCCGACGGCCGCCCGAAATATACCGGAGTGATGCAATGCCTCCGATTGATGGTTAAAGAAGAAGGATTTGTCGCCCTATACGGCGGGTTGACGGCGCATCTGATCCGTACCGTCCCTTCGGCGGCGATCACGCTGGGAACGTATGAGCTGGTACTCAAGCTGCTGAATTAGCTGCTTCACGTCGCAACGGACTGGCTGGGCACCAGCAGGTCGACTGTATTATTATTAAATGTAAATGTATTTATGTATCATAGACTACTAATTAACGGGAATAGACAAATCACCTACTTCAGCAACAAGGTATTTCTATGGGACACGTTAGCGCCAAGGGGCAAATACGGGCATGGGTGGCTTTCATGAGTCATCAAAGATGAAGTTTGATTCAGAAACTCGTATTTTCGGTGATTCACCGCGTCTTGTCCAGACTTTCTCGCTCTTTGTCACTTCCTGCCTTGTCGGGGCCCGCGGACCACTCGCACCCCTCGGACTCCGCGGCGCGTCAGGCCTATTCTTGGCATCAAATCCACTCCGCCGTTTGGGCTTGACAAGCTGCCAATCTTCTTGCATCCCTCGTCACAGTCTCCGCCATCCATTGGTTTCCTCGTGATCATGGCTTGGCTGGCTGCTTTTGGCAGGCTTGGAGCTAATCTCACCCCTAATGTTACCTCTTCGGGTTCCCGCCATCGGGATTTTCGTGGCGCAGATGATCCGATGCCGTATGAGAGGCTCTAGTATATAGTATGGCGCTGACAATAGCCGATCCTTCCATCCTTTTTCCCTTCTCTTCTATGCTCGTTGTTGCCCTGTGACTTCGGGATGTCGCTCCAAGGTAAGGCTACTAGTACACCCACACATCACATGGGTAATCTAGCCCCGTCCAGCGACAACTCGTCGAACGAAACGGTCACCTCCACTACTCAAGCTCGTCAGGTCGAGGAATCTCACGGGCAGAAGCTTGAGACCGATGTGTATGAGGACAGCGAAGCCCAAAGGGAGCAGGAGGTACTCAACCTTGCTCGCAAGTTCACGACTAGGTCGATCGATTCGCATCACCAACCGCTCTTTGGACCAAACCCTGGCAAGAAAGTCGACCCCCAGAGCCCCGATTTCAGCGCGAAATCTTGGGCAAAAGCCTTCTACAATGTACGATACAAGGCAGAGGGTAACTCTGAGCCGCGGCTCTCTGGGTTTGCCTTCAAGGGTCTCCAGGTGTATGGATACGGCAGCGCTACCGATTACCAAATGAGCGTCGGTAATGCCTTGCTCAAACTTCCGTCCATGGCTCTTCGCTTCTTCAGCGGAAAGCACGGGCAGAAGGTCGACATTCTTCAAGACTTTGACGGTCTAGTCCTACCGGGCGAGCAGCTATGCGCTCTCGGTCCGCCTGGCTCGGGCTGCTCAACACTGTTGAAGACGATTGCCGGCGACACTCATGGTTTCGAGGTTCACCCGGATTCTTATATCAATTACCACGGTATCACTTCTCGACAGATGACGACCGCATTTCGCGGCGAGGCCATCTACACCGCGGAAGTTGACATTCACTTTCCTATGCTTTCGGTGGGCGACACCCTCTACTTCGCTGCTCTTGCTCGTGCACCCTACCAGATTCCCGGCGGCATCGATCGTAACGAGTATGCGACTCATCTGCGCGACGTGATCATGGCCATGTTCGGCATCGGCCACACCATCAATACACGGGTGGGCAATGATTTTGTCCGTGGAGTCAGTGGGGGCGAAAGGAAGCGGGTAACAATTGCTGAGGCCGCGCTGAGCTACGCCCCATTGCAATGCTGGGATAACAGCACCAGGGGTCTTGATAGTGCCAATGCTGTTGAATTCTGTAAGACCTTGCGCACTCAAAGCGATGTTTTCGGAACGACTTCGTGCATTGCAATCTATCAGGCACCCCAGGCCGCGTACGAGGTATGTCAATCACGCATGTTCAAATGATCCAACTTCGTGCTAAATACTAGGATAGTTGTTTGATAAAGTGACTGTGTTGTATGAAGGACGGCAAATCTACTTCGGCAAGGCAGGCGAGGCAAAGTCCTATTTCGAACGACTCGGATTTCACTGTCCTGAATCTCAAACCACTGCCGATTTCCTTACTTCGATGACAAGTCCCGTCGAACGAGTGGTCAAGCCTGGGTTCGAGCACTTGGTGCCTCGAACCGCCGACGAGTTTGCTCAAAGATGGAAAGATAGCCCCGAGCGCCAGGATCTCTTGCGCCAGATCGACCAGTACGCACAGGAACACCCGTTTGAAGGTGCCGACTTTGAGAAGTTCGATCAGTCGCGAAAGATGGAAAAGTCATCCAAGCAACGCCAAAAGTCACCGTACACTCTCTCCTATTGGCGCCAAATCCAGCTGTGCATGTGGCGAGGAGTACAGCAGCTGAAAAATGACCCGAGCGTCACTCTCGCCATGCTAATCGGAAATTTCTTCGAAGCTTTAATCATCGCCAGTATTTTCTATGGTCTCGCGAACGATACCTCGTCTTTCTTCTCCCGGGGTGCGCTATTGTTCCTGATGGTCGTTTTGAACGCGTTCTCGAGTTTACTTGAAATTCTATCGCTCTATGCGAAAAGACAGATCGTGGAAAAGCACAATCGCTATGCACTATATCATCCTAGTGCTGAAGCAATATCTTCTTTGATCGTTGACATGCCCTACAAGATTACCAATACCTTGATCGTGAATACGACTTTGTATTTCATGGGAAACCTTCGCCGTGAACCTGGCCCATTTTTCTTTTACCTTTTGATCTCGTTCTTCACGATGATGTCAATGTCGATGTTTTTCCGTCTCTTTGCCTCGATCACTAAAACCATTTCTCAAGCTCTCGCGCCATCCGGTATTATCATGCTGGGTCTTGTTCTGTATACCGGGTTCACGTTGCCGGTCGCTTACATGCGTGGTTGGGCGCATTGGATCCGCTATATCAACCCTATCTCTTACGGATTCGAGGCTATCATGGTCAATGAGTTCAATGGACGCGAATTCCCGTGCGTTGCATTCGTACCGTCTGGCCCGGGTTATGAGGATATCTCCCCAGACCAGCGCGCGTGCGCTACGGCGGGCTCCGTTCCTGGCTTTGATACGGTCAGTGGCTCGGCATTCGTTCAAAGCTCTTACGAATATTCGAACAGCCACCGCTGGCGCAACTTCGGTATCATTGTTGCTTTCACTATTTTCCTCGCTTTTTGTCACTTAGTCATGTCTGAGTTGGTGGCCTCCGAGCGCTCCAAAGGAGAAGTCCTTGTGTTTCGTCGTGGAAGGGTACAGAAATCCAAGGCGAGACAGTCACAATCGGACGAGGAGCAGTCGGGTTCTCCTGAACTCCATGAGAAACACGACAGCGGCCTTGAATCGGATGCTGATGTGGAGAAGCAAGTGTCCATCTTTCATTGGGAAAATGTCTGCTATGACATCAAAATCAAGGGCGAACCTCGGCGAATCTTGGACAATGTTGACGGTTGGATCAAGCCTGGCACTTTGACTGCACTGATGGTATGCAATAGATCCTTTGGTTTTTATTCTTTACACTAATCATCTCACAGGGTGTTTCCGGAGCGGGCAAAACTACTCTTCTTGACGTCCTTGCCAGTCGCACAACAGTCGGGGTGATCTCGGGCGACATGTTGGTAGATGGTCGACAACGCGATGAATCGTTCCAGCGCAAGACGGGCTACGTGCAGCAGCAAGATTTGCATCTCCATACATCAACTGTTCGTGAGGCGCTTGAATTCAGTGCTCTTCTTCGTCAACCGAGCCACTTCACCCGACAAGAGAAACTAGACTATGTCGACAAGGTCATCAGCCTCCTCAATATGGACGAATATGCCGACGCTATAGTAGGAGTTCCCGGCGAAGGGCTCAATGTGGAGCAGCGAAAGCGCTTGACCATCGGCGTCGAGCTCGCCGCACGCCCGAAATTGCTTCTTTTCCTGGATGAGCCCACCTCTGGGTTGGACAGTCAAACCTCTTGGTCCATTTGCAATCTCATGGAAAAGCTTACTCGCAACGGTCAAGCCATCCTTTGCACCATCCATCAGCCGTCTGCAATGCTCTTCCAGCGCTTCGATCGATTGCTTCTGCTCGCCAAGGGCGGCAAGACTGTTTATTTTGGTGAAATCGGCAAAGACTCTGAAATATTGAAAGATTATTTTGTTCGCAATGGTGGACCAGTATGCCCACCTGGAGCTAATCCGGCAGAATACATGCTCGAAGTGATCGGTGCTGCGCCTGGCTCTCATACAGACATCGACTGGCCTGTCGTTTGGCAAAACAGCAATGAGCGCCAGGAAGTTCGTGCAGAGCTTGGTCGCCTACGTGAGCTGGCCAATTCACCTTCCGCGATCTCTGATCCAAACGACAAATCTAGCTATGAGGAGTTCGCGGCACCCTGGACGACACAGATGTACCAAGTCGGGCTGCGAGTTTTTCAGCAATATTGGCGCACCCCCTCTTACATTTACTCCAAAGCTCTGCTTACCATTGGCTCTGTATGTCATAGATCCCTTCCCAAGATGAACAGCTGAACTAACCATGCACAGTCTATATTCATCGGTTTCTCGTTTTTCAAAAGCGAAAACACCACCCAAGGCATGCAGAACCAGATGTTCGGTATCCTGATCTTCTTCTTCGTCGTTATTCAATTAATGTTCCAAATCATCCCGGTCTTCGTCGTGCAACGAACCCTCTACGAGGCACGCGAACGGCAGTCCAAAACTTACGCATGGCAAGCCTTTGTTCTTTCGAACATCGCGGTCGAATTTGCCTGGAACTCGGTAATTCCCCTTCTCTTCCACCAACCACCAAAACCGAGAATAATAGTAACTAACCTTCCAACCCATCTTCCCAGTTCATGGCCATCTTCTGCTTCCTCGTCTGGTTCTACCCGATCGGCCTGTACCAAAACGCACAATACACGCACACGATGCACTCACGGAGCACGCTCGCCTTCCTTATCGTCTGGGTCCTGTTTCTCTTCTGCAGCTCGCTCGCGCAGATGCTCATCGCCGGAATCTCCAGCGACGAAATGGCCTCCGCCCTCGCCAACATCCTCGCCATCATGCTCTACGCCTTCTGCGGTATCCTTGCGGGTCCCGACGCCCTCCCCGGTTTCTGGATCTTCATGTACCGCGTCAATCCCTTCACGTACGTCACCGCGGGCCTGCTGTCCACGAGCCTGGGTAATGCGCCTATGCACTGCGCGGAGAACGAGGTGTTACGGTTCGCGGCGCCGGAGAATCAGACGTGTGGGCAGTACCTTGGCCCCTATGTGCAGGCCATGGGTGGGGAGGTGTTGAACCCAACTGCGCGTGGTGAGGAGCAGTGCCGGTTTTGTAGTGTGACGTGGACGAATGATTTCTTGCGGGGGGTGAGTATTGATGTTGAGACGAGGTGGAGGGATTTCGGGCTCGTGTGGGTGTATGTGGTTTTTAATGTCTGTGCGGCGGTGTTTTTGTATTGGTTGTGTCGGGTGCCGAAGGGGAAGAAGGAGACGAAGAAAGTGAAGGGGAACTAGGGTGCCTGCCTAGGTATGGAGGATGGTGATGGTGAGTTGTTGGATTGGTTGGTTTGCATTGCATTGAACTCGGAACGAGTCTAATGGGAACGACAGGATGCCTACTGCAGGTACCAACTCCTTCAAAGAAGGGGAACCAGGAGAAAGTAAGTTGGGCAAAGGATTCAAAATTGCAAGGTTGGATCTATTGGACTGTTTAGAGTGGAGGATAGACCCAGGATAAATTTGTAATCACTCATACTGTTAGATTGTACTCTACGCACAAACTACAATTTCATTGTTCTTCGAAATCTCATCAAAATAGTACCAGAGTTAAAGTTTTCGTCTCGATTTCTATTCATCCTTGTCCATTCATCCCCCCTTTCCCTCCACCGGTTCGCCCCTTGTCCATTCTCTCATCCTTCATCTTTTAGCTCTGTTTCATCTCAATCTCATGTCAGCAAGCAGCTGACAAACAGCAGTCCCCCTTCCCAAAAAAAAAAAAAAAAAAAAAACCAACAGCATGCTACGTGGTAGAACCAACAACTAAAAAGCAAAAATACTGTCCAGACCGTCTGGACCTTTCAGGCCATCCGTCTAATCTGTGCTGGAGTTAGGAGTTGAGTTAACTAACCCTAGGTGCTACATGTCTATCTCCCTAATTTATTGGTGTAGGTACTACCTAGCTAGAGGACCTACATGCTAGGTAGAACAAATACCACTAGAACTTTTTAGTAATATTCTACAGTTCCCGTTGCTGTTTCAGTGGCTCTTCTAAGTCAAATCATTGAATATAATAGGATTGACTATGCTAGAATAGAATGTACAATGTATCCAGAAGCAAGTAGTTTGAAGATATAGTAGTATAATAGTATATTCTTATCCAGAAATCAGAGCAACCAAGTCTATAGTAAACATCCGGGGAAACTCGCAATTGCATCCAACAGGCAAGCTCAACAAAAGAAGTGCGCAAGAAGCCATATTCAACCAGATCGAAAGAAGAAGAAGAGAAATGTATATATACACAGTATACAAAGGTATTTGCTTGCTCGGGGGTATAGAGTTCGTGAAGCAGGCAAAAAAGGGGGGGAAGAGCATAGAGAACATTAATCGACAAATGAAAACAAAAAAAAAAAAAAAAAAGGTAAAGGGGAGGGGAATTCAGAAGAAGGGTAATCGCTAACCAAACCCAATGCAAAAAGACAAAAAAGAGAAAAAAAAGCAACAATATAAGTCTGAAACCAAAGACTCATGGAACATAAGACAGCCGTTGCACTTTTCTATCCGGTGAGAAAAAGGAAAAAAAAGTCAAGGAAACAAATCAGAAGGGAAAACAAAGGAAATGAGACACAAGGGAAAAAAAAGCTGATAGGTTCTGGCTCGGGTGACACTGTCTCACCTCGACGGTTTTGCTGAACCTCCGGGGTGTCGGTTTTTTTTTTTCTTTTTTTTTTTTCTTTGCATGAGCTTTTGTATGACCGTTTTTCTTTCGTCGAAATCAATTCGTCGATAGTTCGGTCCTGTGATAGAAATCCCGTCGAGGTAAAACGCTCGTGTCACCCGATTTCCAGTGCAGATAGGTAGTGGTGGTGTAACCACTCGCGTGATAGGTGAGATGCGTCGAATTCGTTTATAGAGACAAAGAGAAAAGGACTCATAAGCCCTGATTAGAAACCCGTCGGTTCAATAAGAGCGTATGCGATGATTAGATTAGGTCGTGTGGTGAAAGTCTCATCGTTTTGCTTTTCAACTTTTGATGTGGCGTTTAGATCGCCCACGATTTCCAGCCCACGGGGGAGGCGTAGTGCGTGACAGGGGGAAGAGGGTGCTCCTCGTATCCCAGGTGGTGGGGTGCTGACCAGGCGGGAGACGGGTAGTGGCACTGAAGAGGCTGGCACTCGCTTTAGCTTTGGGCTCTTTGCGTGCAAGGCAACGCGATTCAGAGGAGACTTACGGGCTGGACGAGACTGTCGTGGAGAGAAAGAGGAACCAAGTTCGTCGTGTGCAGGCCGGCATCGTGCTGATCCCAGCATCGGACATTGGCGGGCATAGACATGGGAGACGAAGACAGGTCGGACTCGATGATGTTCTCGGGGTAAGGGTCGACAACAACGGGCGTCGAGGAGAGGGAAGATCGCGGGTGAGAAGGAATCGACAGAGTGGCACCGTCTGAAGAGGGAGAAGAGCAGGTTTCGGGAGATCCATAGAATCGAGTGTCCTCCACCGACTCGTGAATGTGGTTACCCGGGAAGAGAGGCGTCTGGTGCTCGGAGTGAAGAGGCATGCCGTTCCACATCATACCGCAGTCGCCAGTCAGATCGGGGTGAATAGCAGGGCCCACGAGCGAGCCGATGGACATGGAGTTGGGCTGTTGAGTGACAGCGAGGTAAGATCCGGCGGTGGGATCGATGGGCGCGCACTTAGGCACGTAGTGAGCTTCGGAGACCATGGGAGCGCGGCTGTGTCTTTCCCATTGCGTGTTGTCCATCTGTGCCTCAAGCTCGCTGAGAAATCTGTTAGCTAACTGCTAACAAGAGCTTGAGAAAGCAGACCATGAGAAACTTACTGTCTCTCCATGTGGCGGGCCAGTAGGTCAGGACGGTGGAAAGCCTTCTTGCAGTTGTGATGCGTGCAGCGGAACAGTGCCTCGGGGTTGTGGTTCAACTCATGGCGTCTGCGATGCTCTGCGCGAGTGAAGACCTGGGGAAAGACTATCAGTTGGAGGGTCTTTTGAAATCGACATTGCCAGTGAAACGGACCTTGTTGCATCCGGGATATTCGCAAGCATGAACACGCTTTCCCTTCTTCGCCTTGCTGATGCGGTGGGTGGTGGGCGTGTAGGTGATGGGGAGAGGGATCTCCGTGGTAGGGCTGGAGCGACGCATGGTAGTAGTCCCAGAGGATTTCTTAGCGGCCATTGGTAAGGACTGTGAGGGATTGTTCAGGGAGAGTGAAGAAGTAGAAGTTGATGAAGAGGAAGAGGAAGAGTGAAGAAGAGAGAAGGAATTGGTCTTGAAGGATGTCTGTGAGGATTGTAGAACTGATCCGAGATGGATTGGCGGGTGGGGGAGGGAAGATATAGTTTTTGAGTTGGACGAAGATCCCTTGGCCATCCAACGGATAATTCAGGAGTATTTCAGGAACAGAGCCCTGTGCGG
This sequence comes from Aspergillus melleus, assembly GCF_016097325.1. Lineage (NCBI taxonomy): Eukaryota > Fungi > Ascomycota > Eurotiomycetes > Eurotiales > Aspergillaceae > Aspergillus > Aspergillus melleus. The sequence continues at coordinate 1,641,483 of NW_025763377.1, forward strand.
TATGGGTGTGTGGGGGGGAGGAGGATTAGGGTGGGCTGTGAAAAGGTGATGTAAAAAGCGGACTAGGTATAGAGGGGTGAGATCAGACGGTTCTGAAGAAATAATTTAGAAAAAAAAATGCCTCGCATCTGCAGGTCAGGTTCGATGTAGTCAGATACGGCAGGGGAAAAGTGGATAAGGATCAAGAAAAATGGAAAAAGAAAATATACGATCTGAAACGGACGGAATGGTGGCAGTAGAGGCTTGGAAAGGGGAGAAAAAAAAAAGGTGAGAATTGAGGAATTGATATAGAAGTGCCAGAGTGGATATTGCGAGGTACCGGTGCAAGAGATCTACTGCAGACCCTTGTCAAGGGAGTGAGAAATAAGTCCGAAATAATAATAAAATAATCAATCCAACAGGATAAAAATAATGATAAAATATCGAATAAAATAAAATCACCTAGGCCAATCTCGAACTGATCTGAACCGAGCTTTCTGTCAAACAGGCAATGGAGCAGGACTATCAGTTTATTCGTACGCAGATGCAGCAATAGGAGAGTAAGCGAGGAGTTGGTGATCAATCTGCAGGATGATCATACCAGCACGAGGACGATTTGTAGGTAGGAGAAGCTAACAAACCGTGGTGAACGGGGCAGGAGAAGACAATTAAATTATTTCTTTTCTTTATTGTTCGAATAAAAAAAAAAAAAAAAAAAAAAAAAAGAAGCCAACCGATTGCTTTATTTTATTTTGGTTTAATTTTATTCTAGGATATTTTTACATACCAACAGGCGGGACTTGCGCTGGACCAGCCAAACCGGGAAAACCAACTGCACGAGGCCCGTATTGACGTGACTGGTGCGCCTCAGCCGCACCTGCAAAGTCGGGGAAAAGAAAGCCTACAATTACGGAAATGTACGGTCATCGGCGACCAGCGCAACGATTTACTCTAACGGTTGTCGGTTGGTTGATTCCACTCCCTCACTGGCAGAGCCGTCAATTCTGGGTCTTCATCCCCAGCGCCACGAGGATCAGGAATATTAACCCTGCAATAATGAATTCAAATAAATGAAGAGGTGTATATCCGTACTCCGTGTGAGAATATGAACAATAAATTAATTGAATGATTTTTGAGCTAGAGATAGTGGGAGAGAAGAAAAAAAAAAAAAAAAAAAACTGTAATTAAATTTCTCCAGGACCACATGGCCCAGACTCAATCCCAGGTCGATCCCGTCAGCTCCAAAATGGATAAACAGCATTGTTTGCTATTCCTGGTAACCCGAGAGGCTGCCCTAACCGCGGGGAATATGTACACCGGATGATAGAGAATAATTCCAGAAACAATCTGAGGCATTGAAGCAAGGAGCGCACTCTTTGTCAGGAGTTATCTCGGACAATGAAGCGGTGACAGCCATGGGATTCATCAGGGTAGTATCCAACAACCTCGAAAAGCGTGGTGGTGGAATGTGGAATTTGCACATGGCACGAAGGATTTGTTGGATGTAGATCGCGCCTGATTGGTCCGCAAGGGGCCAAAAAAATGAAATAAAATAAAATAAAAATGAATAAAAAAAGGCAGGAAATCTGACAACAAGGTGAGGGTTAATGATTAAGTGAATAATTACAATAAAAGCAATACGCACTTACTAGACAAGGTACTCACTACATACTCTACTGAGTAAAGACTCGAAAATGGAAATTGGAGACCCTCTAAGGCTCTCAGTTTCCGAGCCTCGACGGTCCACTATGCTATCTGTAGCGGAGTTATGGTGGTACTGGTAGTCTGGTAGTAAGGCTAACAGAAAAAGGAAAATGAAAAAGAAAAAGAGAGAGAAAATGAAAATTGAAAAAAAAAAAAAAAAAAAAAAAAAAAGAGAGAGAGAAAAAGAAAAAGAAATCCCCACCAAGCAGTGGAGTCGCCCAGTCGACCCGTTCGAAGTTGACACAGATCGCCAGGCCAGATAGGGAGAAAATAAAAAAAGGAAAAACATCAAATAAAACCCCCCCCGTGTGATAGCATCATAGTATGAAGACAGACAATGAAGTCGCGCATTCCTACCTAACCCAGTCATCGAACACTGCGTCAGAAACTGCAAACATGCACCGCCTGCATCTGCGACAAGAAGCAGATTGTTTCAAGAATAGCAGCTAACCCTGTCAAACTGCTAATAATAACTTGCTGCATATAAGACGATGCCTGAATGGACGGGCAACGACGGCAGGGAAGAGTCAAGATTGGCAGGCCATTCGGGGTGAAGCGAACGAGCGAATGGAATTTGTCACACTTTCCCCCTCCTTAACACAAGCAAAGCCTCCAACGGTGCCCCGCTAGCCCAGGTGGGCAATCTCAGGTTCATCAATTTACTAGGAGCAGGTCGTCGAGGACTCCGATGTCCGAGTCCGACCGTCCGACCTCTTCTACACCGTACGGAGTACACCTACACTGTGCTCTGCTGTGACTGTCCGCCCGGTGCTCTCCCCTCTCCCACGGCAGTTAGATTGTCAGGTAACCGGAGATAGGCGTGTCCGTTCTATCCACCGTGTCATAGCACCCTCCAGCGATCGATCTGGCCGTCGGCTCCCTTATTTGATTTTATTATGATTTACCTTCTGGTTTCCGTAAATCGAATATCCACTGGATTGATTTTTTTTTTTTTCTTTCGGCTCCCAAGTCCGGACCGGCCAGTAGGGTAGATTCCGCCAACAACCTCCCGTCAACAAAGGCGAGTGCGGTTCAAGTCTCCAACCCTCCAATGGTTGGTCTACAATTCTATCCAGAGTACGGACATGCATATCAACAGTGGATAAATATAGACCTGTTTGATAATATGTACGGAGTATGCACACCTCACTCTGTCCGCATATCATCGTCACTAACTGCAAGTACGGAGGACGGAGGACGGACTGCTCGCAAAAGATCCCGACTTCGACTAGGGGGAGGGGGGGAAGTAGCAACACGTGATGGTAGGGATGGTGGGCACCTCAAGGCACCCCATGATTTACGGGAAAAGTCAGCCTATCGAGGGTCTTTTCCCAACCGGGTTTAGACCCTGCATGTCTTAACCCGAACTAAGCCATACCCTGGTCGATTTAGTCTGCTCGGGGCAGGTTTAGGAAAGCGTACACTTTCCGAAAATGTTAATGATCCTAAGGAGCTGAACCCACTGGAAATACACCGGCAGGAGCACCAAGCATCTGAGATGGGGGGAACAAATGGAAACGAGGTAAGACACGAGGTATTCAGTAGCAGATAAGGGAAAGTCATTTCTAGTGCCTACAGAATAAACGAAGACTGCGTACTGAGTAGAGAACTGCAGTGTTTCCTTTTCCGTACTCCGTACAATCGCTTAAGCGTGGGCCTACTCGGAAATTCCGGTAAACCACCGGGATAATGATAATACTACCTTACTACTGACAAGTGAGAACTTTGCTAATCCGGTTCGCCTGGTCGAGACGTCAACAAATGCTGCTAATTTTCCACTCCCGACCGTCCCTCTAATATTACCGATTTGTCCAATAAGAGTCTTGCGTACATTGGATCAGCCTGTTGGTTAAGAATGCCCTAACGAAAGGCGCTTCATGCGTCCCCTTGTTTCCTTAGGTTCCATGGATTCCTGAATCCCTACAAGTTCGACTCGCATACCGCCTGCCTATGAATTCGGGAACGTGGTCGATGATTCAGACTGATTGCAGGCTTCCCCAGCCCTGTGGGGCAATCCTTCCTCCCTGCCAGCATTCCAAGTCAGATTGCGAGGAAAACGTGCTTTTAGATTGTTTCATCTGGTGGATCAGTCCTTGGTCTGCATTGACAAATTACGGAGTAGTACGGAGTAATAAATTAATTAATTTGGTTAATTCCTGATTGATTTACCCGAGCTCTTTGATGACCATTCAAAAATAATAATCGCTATCGTCGTTGTAACTAATTATAAATATGATGAATGGCAATAACAATGGCAGACAGGGCGGGGAAAGGCGCAAACACTAGGGGAGCACCGGGATCAGAGCAACGTACTGTACCGTCTGGGGGAAAGTTTGTCGGCTTTCCCCAGTAACGCCGTATGCGACCTCACCCCGTCGATCATTGCCCCTTTGGGTGGGGTCCATGTGCTATCAAAGAGAGTTTCCATGACAGGAAGGGGGCATTCGATGATTCGAGAAGTCAGAGAATAGTTGAAACATTCCAGGACATCATCCATGCCAGTGGTCATGTTTCCAAATCATGCTGATCGGTAACACCATCTTCTGCACAATCTGACAAGGATCAAGCGTAGCTGCAGAGTAAGCGGGCTTCCACGGCGCTTCTACAGGCCTTCCACTTCAGCAGGGAATCCTCCAATAAGTTCGGGTCCCGGGTGTTGGCCTGAAGCCCGGGACAATCACAGCCAAGCGATTTCACAACAACGCCAGCAACAATAACACCATCAACACTAGGTCCTTACCGTCCTGCAGATTTTAATTGATCCCACCCGCGCCAAACCGGGCCTCGCGTCCTGGCGAGATGGATCCCGTCTATCTTTAGTGTGCATTAGGTGAAGAAGAAGTGCTGTCCGTTCGCCGGCCAGGAGGTCGACACAGTGTCATTCACGGCATACTCCGTGTTGGTTCTTCGAAGCTAGTCGATCTTTCGAGCCAGCGCGTGGCTGGTATGGAGTCGATGGGAGTTAGGTACAGCCACTTTGAGGGCTGGGTTCCTGGTGGCAGTCAACCCATCGTGGGCTTTTTCACGTGGAGGTCACCTAATGCAAGGGGCAGAATCCTGTTCATGCAGCAAAAAGGGGCATCTTTACGTTTGGAGGTCGAACGTCTGCAGTTCTGAAACTGCAAGGTTGACATCGACGACGAGGTGATCATGGCGATGCGATGGTCTTCTGGAGCTTCCTTACATGCAGCACGACGTCAGATTCTTGTCCCAGTTTCAGGCAAACCGTTCCTGACTCAGGAACTCCCAGGGATCATGGACCATGGACGAAGCCACGATCAGCTAGAATTCAAACAGCTTATTCGCCCTTCTGCAGCATGCATATTGAGATTCAAACCTGCCTCGAATCCAGGATGATGCTGACAATGACGAAGGGCGGACGAACATGTAGTACAAACCGCCTAATGCGGACATCTCGAGGCAAACCAGGTTACTCGGCATGGTCGCGGGCCGGAATGCGTGGTGAACAACGTGGTACTTGGATGTGGGGAAGAACAATGCAACCTACTGTATACGCATACGGTGTAGTCTACCTTACCCTACCCTTCCTCAGTAAGTTGACAGGGGACACCGATTGGACAATGAAGCTAACTATCGCACTTATCCAGGGGGTGCAATATTGTCGGCCACAAGTAACCCGAGTATTGCCTAGTTGATGCTAGAGCCTGGACCTAAGACTGTCATGTGCCCAGGTGGTCCCCACCCACGCTAATCCCTCTTGGGTATGATGCCAGCAACATCCAACCGACGAGGCTGATTGGCCCGACCCCCTGAGCTACTCCTGTTCTCTGAACCTTGTCCTCCGCCGTGAAGTGAGCCTGCAGCGATGATGTATTCCGCAATATGTTGGCCAAGCATGGTCAATGATAATCCCTGCTCATGTACGGACAAGGACCAGGGTTGCTACTTTACCTACTCCGCGCAACCCTGCTCACCGACTGATTCTCCTGCAGCATGCACTTTTTCTGAAACAACCAGGTTCTCCAGCTGTAACCTCAACATCACTCACAAACTTTCTACAGCGGACCTTTACTAAGCACTACCGTGGTTGCTTGCTAACTAACGAGATCGGACTTTTCGGAAGTGGGGAGAGAGAGTACCTCCGGCCGCGGATACCTGCCCACGAAGCCCGCCCATTTCCGAGCGCGCAATTAATTCCAATTTCTGAACCATGGGACGTGAAGGATTTACAGTTTAGAGTGGACGGCAATATGCTACGGAGTAACCGTCCGGCTAGTTTCCATACTCTGCCCGGTCTCGGATCCGACGAGACTCTCTCGGAGTCAGTTCTCGTTTCTCAGGATTGGCTTTGCTCTGACAGAATGCTCCGATAGGGCGCATTCAACGTCCAAGGTAGCTCAGGAAGGTAGCATTGTCTACTGATCTACGCCAACCGAAGGATCTGAGGGGAAATTAAATCGCCACCACCGACATCAGTGACCATTGAAACCATGCTCAAAAAGATAGGTGCATCACTGCTATGGTTGCCGAGACGTCATAGTCTACCAGGGTGGCAGGTTGGCAGGCATCAGCCATGTCTGACCATGCAGGGAAGGTCTACGGAGTACGTTGAAACGAACAACCTGAAACATGGCGAAGAAGTTCGTTAAGGTGATCGTCCTCAAAGCGCTGCGCCCGGTGGCTAGGTCGATTACAGGTAGAAGGGAAGATTGCAGTGTGGGAAAAAACAAAGCAAAAAAAAATAGAAAAGAAAAAAGTGCGGAAGCCGTACATTTCCCCGATGCGGTTTAGCTTGTGGGGTGTGGAAAATATGCCTTATTGTGAGGCCTGAGGCCAATATGCTTATCTAATACCCTTCCTCTCCTGCCGCTGCTGCTGCTGCTGGATAGCTCATCCCGACATCTTCGTCGTGGACTTCAACTTTCGGATTTTCCTTCTCTTCTCCTTCTCCAATCCCGACCCCCTCTCCGACTCGAACCTACTGAGCTTCTAGGTAATGATTGACAGTACGGACAACGGAGAACGGATACTGCACGGCGTACTCCGTCTTCTAGTGGTGAATCGCATCTTAGAGAGGGGTCCGGAAATGATGCGAGAGGTGCAACTGCGCCAAATTACTCCATGCAACAGGTCGAAATGATACAATGCCAACATCTGGAGCCGGTCACGGGTAACACCGTAACAGCCCGTCAGTTAAGGTCTAGACGGTTGGCTGGAGAATGGAGATGCCGATCCAGGTGGTCTGTTTTCAAGGCAATTTCCTAGTTCGTTCAAGTTGGTCCCCTCTTCTTTTTTCATTTTTTATTTTCGTTATTTATTATTTTCACTCTTTTACACAATGGAGATTCATCTCCCTTCGATCGACAACGCTAAGTGACTAAAGTGCCAGCCACTAACTTGATTGTGGATAGCGGATAGATAACTCCATGTCGATCACGACAAATAAGAGACACAATAGCCCACCGGGTTTCACCTGATAGGGGGGCCTCGTCGAGCTTCCATCAATGACAATAATCCTCTCATAAATCATTTCGATTTCAAACGATGCGGTGGAGATTGGAGAGAAAAAGTGGTCAATCGAGGAGCCTCGGTGGAGCCGATAATTATCCACGACCCAGCCGGGGGCAGGCGGCCCGGATTGGCCCGCTGGATAAGCAGTGTCCATCATCAGATAAGTCCGTCGCCAACTACGCCTGTTAGTCTTCTTAGTCCCCTTAGCTCGTCGAGTCTGGCCAACAACAGCGACTCGTTTGATTGCCGTACTCCGGAGTCGCCTACGGACGGTTCCTCCCTGACCTGGCCCTGGTCTTAGGTGCGGAATACGGAGACGGGAACGGGAACGGACCTCAAGCGGACTGCCAATTCGATCGAACAGGAGCCTTCTTTGATCCCGCTCTCGCTCTCACAGTCTCACTCGGACTTTCCCTCCCCTTTCCCCTAGGCCCCCTATCCCTAATTGAGATCTTTACCCACTCAACTACGCCTCAGTTGATCAATTATTGTCTCCTGTCCGCCAGTGCCTTATCGAGTAAAGTGACACTGTCCCCCTGAGAGCCAATCACTTGCTGTCGTGATTCAACTCGGTCAGATTCCATTGGTACACACGAGTCAGCTCGAGGAGGCTCTTACTGAATGCGGACAATTATGGGACAAATTGTAGAGTCCTAACCACTGACTACGGAGCTGAAGATTTACTTGAAGAGTTTCTCTGAAGACATGGTTCAGAAGGATCCCTGAAGAACCGCCTGAAGAACCCATTTGAGTGGTGCAGAGTACTCCATACCCTCCTCAGACCCTCAGAAGTTGTTGAGCAGAAGGGAATTGGACACCACATCGCTTACTCCATTTTTGGTTCCATCGACCATCGTCATTATTTGGTTGCCTCTGTCGGCGGGCCGGGATCGACAAATTCGTGGGAATATCCGTACCCGTTCGCACATCAGGCATCTACCGTAAAAACCTACTTTCCTTTTCAGGCCTGTCACTTTTCCGTTTGCCGCTGGAGCCTGACAGTCCAGGCTCCAACCTGTGGCCGAAGCGCCTCGGGAGATAAACCCCGAAGGCAACTCTTTTAAGATGTTGTATCCCGTCTATTGGGGGGATAAAGGGTAACGGACTAACGTCACCAACAAGTACTATTGTATGGTCTTGATACGGCGGATAATTTCGCTTGGCACGGCTGCAAGTTCTGACACCATGCAGGATAGACACGTTGCCGGCTAATCGCCTATATACTAGGGCAAGAATGACAAAAAATGATCAGTCAACTTTCACACGGCGTCAGCTTTCATAATTAGCTATTGGCTGTGGAGTCTTTTTCCACAACGCTTCCACACACCCACAAGCCAATGACGCCGGTGGTGACTGTTGGATAACTACTCTTTCGGGAGAGGCGCTTATGCCATTTTCAGCTCTTCAGGACTACACAGTCACTAATGCAGTAAGCTACAGAAACATGCCGCATACGGCTAATATGGATGTACATCAAGCAAGCTAGCCGGGGGTTTTTGTCCAGTCCGTGACCTGGTCTGGCAATTTACAGGGGTGCCATGCGTTGGGGGCAGGGGGGAGAAAACGTGGCCTGATGGTCTGACGGGAACGCTCACACCAACACGGTCGGGAATTTAGTGAACGAGGAGCAAGGGGGTGCTCAGTGAGCGTCACCTCCTTTTTTTCAGTGCGGACATGCGTATGCACGGAGTCCGGAGTCCGGATCCTCGACAATCAATATCGATAGTCTACGGAGTATATACTTGACGTTGACAAGTTGACACTTGACACTGGCAGACATCCCACCCCCCACTTGTTGAACAGTGCGCTAATAGGGCCAAAGTGACAACCTATTGTTCTTGTCCGGCTTGCCACCCCCGCTATCATCAGTGCCATCGGCTCTTCACGCAAGTATATGGACGGAGTATATACAAGTCGATCCTATATGATCATCCGGACCAGGAGCTAGTGGTGCAGAGAAGAAAAGAACCTGCCCACCACGCACATTTGCTCACCCCTATCTTAGGCAGAACAGGGAACCCAAAAGCGGACAACAATCAGCAGAAGGATTCATATCCCTGTCTAGAGCGTCCAAACCATGCATGATCCGCCTTTGGATCAACCGAGCTGGACGACTCAGAGGCCAAAGACGATCAACTAGCTGCTGATGAATGGATTCGTCGGGCGTTCTTAGACAGGACGCATGCCTGCTCCCCCCACCCCGTCGACTCACAATTACACCCATACCATGCCACGCCATAATGATCATGGGGCCAGGGGGTGGTTGATGAAACACCCGACCACACGTGTGCAAGAGCCTCGCCAGATTTCTATGGAGTGGAGAGATGGGGGGAGAGGTTGGGGCGATCATGCAGCGTTTCGCCGTGACAGGGTTCCGGCGGATAACATCTGGGCATTGACGAAAGTTCTTTTTCTAGTCTCCGGAATAGAGGAGGAGAACCGGACCATACAGAACAGATGTTAGACGCCTTGAGGATGTTCTTTGGGTCAAGGCATCACTAAGGAATCCTCCTTGAGGATCCTCCATGAAAATATCGTCCTGACGATATCGGAATGACTCGCATCGAGATAATCAGTAGAGTCCCATTAGATCGCATCCCACGGCACGTTCCATTCAGAATCCAACAAGCAAAAAAAGCCGAATCCAACGGTAGCGATTGGACCGTGGAAGGAAATTATCATCCGCGAATTTCCTGAGCCATTAATTTTTCCCCCTCCTATCCCACCCTCCATTCTCCATTTCCAAGAGGGGTGGTCATATGCACCGCATCAAACTAACAATTCATGACAGATTAAAAAATAGATTATGACTGCAACGACAGAAACCCGTCCTAAGCGATTGCGACAGCAACCAGCCAACGACCTCCATCCGATCCATCAACAGGTCCTTCTAGTGACTACGTCGCATCGTAGTCATGCCTGACTAAGGGGACTAAAACCCACCGGCGACAAGCGAACATGCAAATCATGGGCTTCCCCGTCCGTAGTGCTGAAAGGCAGTGGATTGTGTGGACTGTGGTGGACACTTGAACGGACCACGGACCGGACTCCCTGGCCGACTCCATCCCGGCCTCACTTAGCCTCAGGCCCATAACATTTTCCCCATTGCGGCAGCCGTTCGCTTTCCCAATCGGGCATGACGCTGGGCCAATCATCGTCGGACCTGCTCGGTCGACGCTAGCCCGAGCGACTTCCAGATCGGGCTAGACCGGGTCCATGCGGCTAACGGGATTCGTCCGTCACTGCGCCCGCCGGCTGTGTTGGACGGTGCATGATTGGACCGTTCGCTTGACTTCTCGTTCAGAGCCTCAGAGCCGCATGATTGTCGGGTGCGACAACTCCCCGGTCGAACCCGACACCGGACCTTGTCTGTCTGTCTGTCTGCCTGACCGCCTGATTGCCTGACTGAGCCTCCTCCTGTCTGGTCTGTGCCTGGTCTGGTGTGGTCTGTGTTTTGTGTACCTGCCGGACTCGAGGAATTAGGGTCAAGGGGCCGAGAAAGGAGTCAAAGAGGAACGAAGGTCTTGTGCGGATGGTTATTGATCCCGATTCCTTTGGAGGAAGTTTGTTCTTCCCTTTGTGAAGGATTTTGAAGATATGGGGATATGGTTTGTTTATCGCAAGTATATATTTCTACCGTAGATGTATATAGACAACAGACAGCACAATACACAACGACGATGTTTATTCCATACCAAAGACTCATATCATGTTAATAGAGGAATACTTGTAAAGTGATAAACACACAATTCTTGTAAGAATAATAAGATCCTCAATGTAACTAACCATCCATGAAAACACTACTACGAGATAGCCAACAACCTCGTCTTCATAATATAGATAGATCGATGCCCACCCTTCGCAACAATATATCCAAATCCGGCTAGAATCCACCTGACATCGTAACCTGAATTCGAGCCTGATGCTGTTATGGAGGAGGATGTAACAATAACGATAACAATAACCATAACTATAACACCAGTCTATATACATCCTCATCCACATCCAGATCCTTGCATTCTAGATTATAGGCATACACACGTACATACATACATACATGCATACATACCGAATACTCCCCCCAACCCAACACCCCAGAGTCATAACAAGTGATAGAGGAAGGAAAGTAAGCACGAGGCTTGAGAATTTGGAATTAATCAAACAATAATAACCACACAGGTACGGGGAATGTGAACGGGAACGGTATATGCCCCCCCCCCCTGCATGTCTGCATGTCTGCATACCTACAGTAAGATAGATGATGTGATTTGGGGGTGTCAGTATCATGCGGGCTATGTCCATGTCCATGTCCATGTCTATGAGAATTTTTGTTCCTGATGCTGATGCTGATGCTGATGCTGACGATGGATCTCTTGCCTAGATAGGTAGGGGGTCTTTTGCCTAGATGGGTAGTAGGTAGGGGTTGTTTGCTTGCTTTCTTTTCTTGGGGGTATCTATAATATAGAGGAAGTATTGGTTTGGGTCTTTTGCCTATTTGGGTTGTAGGTAGGGGTTGTTTGCTTGCTTGGGGGTGTATGTGTGTAGGTATGCTTGCTTGCAGATATGTATAATATATGGTTCTATACTCTAGGTAGTAGTGGTGGCTGTTGTTCTATATGAATATACATATGAATGCATCTATGTATGCATGCATGGACGGACGGACGGGCGGGCGGATAGATGATTGAGTGGATGAATGAGTGGAGGTATATTTAGACATCAACGAAATACTACCTATTAGACGAAATAGATGAATTATACGAGCCCGGCCCCTCGCACACCCAATCAATTATTCACCTCGTAAACCCTACACACCTAAGCCCCAGGAGCACTGAGCGCGAGCACGATATAGTAATTCTACATCGCAGCGAGTGTATATCGCGGACTTCTTACCTACTATTGACTGTGATTAAGCTCAGCTCAACTCAGCTCGTAGAATGGGACTAGATCCGGTTAGGTGACTAGTTAGATAGGATATAGAAGGAAAGAAAACAGGGGCGAAGCGGTTAGCGATAGAATTCTAGATCTAGCTCTAGTTCTAGTCCGAATGTTGCATCTCATCTACACCTGCACATCAGACAAGCGGGCGGAAAGCAGGCTAGTGGTGATGGTTAGGTAGTTATCATCATGGTGATTGTTTACTTCCCACTTCCATTCCCAGTATTGTCTTTCATGTTGGATGGCATGATATGATGCGACGTGACTATGACATGGGTTTAATTGGTGGAGATAACCTCGACAGGGGGATCCTTGTCGATGAGCTGGCTGCTGGAGAATGCGTGCAGGTGCGGGGTGAATGTTATGTACATGTTGATTTGTTGGATGTTGGAATGCAGTGAGTAAATGAGGCTCCAGTGTTTCGCGCCGTTGGTGATGAGATTTGTTTTTCTTTTTTTTGGGGGGGGGAGGCTGGTTTGGGGGTTGTTCTTGAGAGGATAACTATGCACGGAGTAGCCGAGGAGGAAATATCTAACTTGTGGGATAATTTTGAAGAGCTGAGAGATGCACCGGGGAGATACTGTATAGGTGATAATTGCTCTGGATGATGACTGCACTGCAGGGGCGAGAAATAGTTAGCTTTAGTTACTTCATTCGGAAAGAGCAGAAGACTCTTGTCGCCGCGCGGGATCACTGCATTTACCTAAATAGTCTTCGCTTAGAAGTGTTAGCTCTTTTAGTGTAGTAGAGTATTTGTCATGATTCCTTTCCAAAGTCTCTTGGCTTGGATTTAATCAATATACATGAAGATAATGCAGTGGATAGTTGGAAAGGATGCACAGTCCTAAAGTACACACGCCGACTGTACAGTCCATGTCGTATTACTTTCACAAGTCCAATTGTAAATACGCTTCTTGAACCTGGGAAAAGCTCCACATGCGATACGGGGGTCATCAGCGCAGAGAGATAGCGACTCATATACGTTTATATTGAAGGACACAGTTTCTTCTCGACGTGTGTACATCACCTGTCAATCGAGGGCATCAGGCACGTGTACATGATCAAAAAACGCTCGGTCCAGTCCCTTGAGTTCCCAGTTCAGTCAAAGGAAAACGCTCGAGCTGCATCGCTGTAGTTAGAAAGGCCACGAAGAGGACTGGATCAAACAATGGGAGTTAGTTTCGTCTCCGCTTGTCAGAGTCAGGCACCTGCTAATGATGTGCAGAAGAAGGGAACAAATGTCGATATAGAACGGAGCGGAAGGAGAAACGCGATTGATAGACACAAGAAGTAATAGACACTAGACGTGTGGAAGCTGTTATTTTGTCTTGGGGGTTTCCATTCTGACACCATGTCTTCTACTTGGGGTTTACTCGTTGAAAGTCAACCTGCTTCGTTCGGCAAAGCGCCTGTATACTGTAGCTGATCGGTCCATAATTAAGCCTTCATCAGGTTAGAGTCTTGACTGATTGTTTGATTGGACGAGTGTCTTTCAATCACGGCGTTGAATTCGTAACAGCAAGTTTACCACCAAACTGGCCTTTCTTGATGCATCCGAGACAATTCACTCATCTTGGACTTGATAGCGTGCGTTCAATGGGGGTGTGGATCACAACTCTCCTTTGATGAAGACTGAGCACTCAGCGCAGAACGAGACAGAAGACACTGAAAGTCAGACCTCAAAACCTCAGCTCACACCGTGAAAGCTACTGAGTGAATCCAACAACGAGAATAGATTCGAGAGTACGACCATCTTATACCTTGTGTTCATCGGAATAAAACCTGCTGTGTACTTTATCGTGGCAAAGCTTACTGTTCGAGATGGGTTTCATATAATGGCAAGCCCTGTGGATGTCTTCTCGAACGTATGAGCATGGGATAAGAGAAGACATCGCTGAAGGATAGATTGATATTGACCAAGGATTCCCGTCGTTTCCTGCCATGTAAACGCTGAGACTATGGGTTGAAGAATGATTTGATTGTTATGTTGAATTTTTCAGCTCCTTATAGAGGAGACATATGGATCAGCAAAGATTTTGAAGAACCAAGATTAGGCTGGAGACGATTCTCCTGAAAGTGCATGGTTGTTTCCCGGCTTCTCACGTTAACATTGGGAGCGAAATCCATGATATTCGTATCTTCGTGTTGTTTATGAAGACAGGTACTTGGGAATTCACACAAATAGACGCAGAGAGACAGACTTACAGACAAACAAACAGAGGCGGTATAATCAAGTCCACAGCCATCAGTATAACACTCACCTCAGTATTCTCAATGCAATGACAACACGGCCTAATTATGCCCTAATAGTTGCATCTGATACTCTAGGCAGGATCAACATGGACATTTCTGGTGTTCAATCCGTGCCCTTGTCATTTCGGAATGACCAAACATTCCAATCAAGTCGAAGGTGGTGAGTTGTATGCACTAGCATATTCTAGACAGAAAGTATCACTCAACTGAATAATGATGATACAAAGGTTAAACGATCCGGGGTGGATTGATCTTCAATGCAAGAAGAAGCCGGTGAATTCTCCGACCTAATCGGGCTTTTGTATGTCTATCGTTGTTTGCCTGACCTGATCGAATCCGGGGAAAATAAAATTGAAATGGTTATGACTTGATCACAATAGACTCGATCGACTAATTTCCTGGATAGATAGTGACTCTGTGAAGATCGATGGCTTTGCATCACCAGATACTCGAATAGTTCGGTTCAAAGGATCGATGAACTATCAACTGATTAATAGGCACTAGTTATTCAATCGACCAATTGCCATCGACACAAATACCAGAACCGTGCTAGCACGACGGTGAAGAATACAATGTATCCTATCTGCACATCAGCAAGAACCAAAACAACCAGGAAGAGAAGTAAAGCAACACCGGTATATAGACAAGCCGTCGCATCTAGAACAGCAAGAAATCAAGAGACGTTCCGACACAGATCCTCAAATCCAACACACAGGACCTAGAGGAGCGTGTGAGGGGTCGTGTTGCTTTCCTTGCGCGCCTGGTTGGAGACTGACTGTAGGTACCGTGGGTGGGATCAGCTGCGTCCATCAAGTTGGTCGATCCTCGACGTGCAGGACGATTAGAGACGGGGCACATGAAAGCAGTTTGGGAGCGAGATGTAGTAACTTCGGCGATACCGTGAAGCAACCATGCATCTCCTACCGACCATAGAGACATAAGTCATGAACAGAAGGATGGAGATGGATTAGACAGATCTAGATCGATCAGTCTCTAGTCGCTGTATCAGAGACATCTCATGAGGCATGAAAATGATTCGCTGCGCTGGACATGCAACTTTAATATTCAGTCACTCAATGTGAAAGACCGAGTAGATTAGTCGGCGATGGTAAAAGGGTGCATTCATCAATCCATTCCAAGCCGAAAATTGCCATGAATGGATTTGGGCGGCGAATGTAGAGGGTAGATGACGAAAGGAGGATCGGTTGTAGGGGCGTAGTCATCGCTAGGCATGGTCGCGTGATCAAGGAGGATTGTCAAGTTGCATGTTGAGTACTGATAACCTGTTCATAATACTGGCAACATCGTCATTAGATATGTATTTTCGATGGATCACCCTCAGGCATCAATCTCCACAAATAGTTCAGTGGTATCCATTCATTCCTCACATTAACTACAGACCTATCCATCATCCTACTTACAGTTCCCCAAAGCAACCAACACATTAGGGAGATGGTGATGGAGCCAATCTCGGCAAACAAAAGCATAAGAGAAAAGGAAAGGAAACCGCGGGGAAATTCCCCGGCTGAAACGCACAAAAGGTATGAGAATAGAAAGGAAACATATAAATAAAGAAATATCAAATGTCCCACGAGACGGAATCTCAAAGAGAACACTCAACCCTCAAACGCCTTTTGAAGATACAAAGATCCCTGACTGACATACCTCAGGTCCAAACCCAGTAACGTAAAGCGCTTGACCTTCCAAAGATACCCTCGGTGGCAAGTAGAATACAATGTCATAAGAGGAATGCCACGTGATGGTCATTCCAGCGTCGGAGGACGGAA
Source organism: Aspergillus melleus (assembly GCF_016097325.1). Classification (NCBI taxonomy): domain Eukaryota; kingdom Fungi; phylum Ascomycota; class Eurotiomycetes; order Eurotiales; family Aspergillaceae; genus Aspergillus; species Aspergillus melleus. The sequence continues at coordinate 1,657,616 of NW_025763377.1, forward strand.
GCATCCATTTCCAATTATTAGCTTGAGCTTCGAAGAGGAAGTGTATCGACAACCTCCGAGTCGGCTCGTGATTCACTTCGCTATCTCGGATCATAGATCGAGATGATTGAATGCGTGGCAATTTCAGGGTCAAATGGCGTTCACAGGTAAATAGTTCAATTTGATAGCAAGACATCGTTGTTTGTCCGCTGGGTGTTTTCCTGGATATCGCAAGGTCGCTAAAAAGAAAAGAGGAACACATGGTGGAGATATCAAATATGAAGTGAGTTCGGAAATAAAAGGTGTGACTGGAAGTACACAGAAATGGTAATAAAAATGAAGAAGAGAAAACATCCACCGATTGTTGTTGTATATCGGAAATGTCGGATCGTACGGCCCAGGCCTTATGAGTGTTCGCGTGCATGTCGCCTAGGCTAATGGCCGCGATCAGGGTTGGTCACCTAAATTGAATTAGCATGCTTCTAGTGACAACCCCTGTATAGGTGAGAATAATTACCTGCAAGATCCGACGCGAAAAGTCCTGATCATCATCAATGCTACCATTGCTTTGTCGCCTCTGCGCCATGAAGTCACCGTCAAATCGGGAGTCAGACATGGAGCTCTGAGACATAGGTTTGCCACCGTAGTTGTCGACACCAACGCTGCGACGGTATTGGTTCTCGGCTGCCTTGCGGCTTCGGAAACGCCAGAGGAAGAAGATGGCGCCAACCAGAGCACAGAACCCAACGACTCCGACGACAACACCAGCGGCAATAGCGGCAGTGTTCGGACCCGAGTCCTTCTTGTCTTCCTTGTTTGTTTCTGCAGCGGCCTCGGCACCCGTTTGACTTGCCGACGTAACGAAAACCGTATGTCCCGCCTTTGTGCTCATATGACCTTGCTGGGTGGTAGTTGACGATTCGCTGTCGGTACTCGAAGACGTGCTCGAGGACGAGGATGAAGACGAGGAACCTTCTTTGTCGACATTTTGCTTGAGACCTGTGAGGTAGACGGAGTACGCCTCCTTGCCACCACCTGTGCAAAGCACGTTAGTAATGAGAATTCGCCGATGCTGAGCTTTCGGGCCGTAGCGCAACAAAACAAGGACAGGAACATACACTTCACATCGGGCCAACCAGCACAGTCCTTGTCACAGTTGCTATCGGAAGTCTTATCCGAGTCGGACGGCAGTTTGTTTCCGCAGAGACAGTGCGTTCCTCCAGTCAGGGCGAAAACTGAGTAGTTGTCATCCAAACAAAGTTTCTGGCAGTATCCGTCACTCTGATATGTGTAGGCGCCCTGGTCTTCGAGGGACCCGGCACTGCTGTAGCAACCCTTGGACACTTCGTCGGCGGCATTCGCAGCTGGCAAGCTGACGGCGAGCAATAGAGCCGAAAGGGCAGCCGCCGACCGAATCGTGAATGATTTCATGTTGTAATAAGTCGTAGAGGGCGAGGAACGTTTGTTAAACTTCAAGTGACTGGACACCGGGCTCCAGACACAAGTCGTGTCGAGGTGGTAGTGATCGAGCGAAAGGAAAACAAGGGACGACCCGCGTAGCCCTTCAGGAATCCCGTGATGAATTCCCAATCCTTATTGTTGTTTACTTGGCCCCCGAAGGAATTTAGTCGACTCGGTCGCAAGAGTGCCGATTCGAGTCGAGTCGAAGAAAGTCGCCTTTGACGAAACGGCCTTAAGGGGAGGCCGGGTAGGACAAAGGGCGGGTAAGGGGGAGGAGAATGGGTGTCCAAAGACGAGGATTGTCGACGGCGAAAAGGGTCGATGAACACAAAAGGATTAGGTACAGGATAGTACACGGTAGTGATAGGTAGGGGAAAGGAATGTTGAATTGTTCTGGAGAGAGAGCGTCCCTGGCGGGGAAAGACTCAGAGGACCGGCCGTTTCAAACCCCCCTTTCTGCCGGGAGGGAGTTTAATGAGCGTCCTGAACGGGCAACGAGGACGCGAGCCACAGAAACGGGCGGAAAAAATGGAGGGCTCTGATTTTGTTTACTGGTTTTTATTGAATTATCGGTGAATTCTGGACGAAAGAGAACAGACCCCCACCAGAAAGGGAACAGTAGAGAGAGAGACAGAATAGAAATAAAAAATAAACGAGGGATAAAAAAAAAAGAGCGAGCGTCTTTTTCGGTCGGCAGGTGGAAAAAGGGAAAATCAAGGAGCGGAAGGGGAAAGAAGGAGGGAATGAGAGACTTGGGAGCGATTGACTGATGGACCGACGTGACGGACTGCAGAAGGGGAGGGCAGGGATGCGATTAAGCGACGGGCGTAAGGGCTCCGTCAGTGGTAACTACCTTACGGAGTAACGTCGAATCCCGTCTGGAAGAGTAGGTATTGTTATTATTCTTTTACTACCTACAGAGTAAATACTGCTGTGTACTGTATACATTATTATGATTATCAACAGGATGCGCAATCCTCCCCTCCCCCATACCGTTTTTGCTTAAAGACGGTGGTTCCCAAACGGAGCGTGACCCTGGATGTGCAGGCCGGTTATTTACACATCCCGCGTACCACCTCGGGCAGCCCAATCAGAGCGACACAAACCATGACATAAGCCACTCATCCAGGGGCACGGCGAATCTGTTCCACTTTGGGACAACCGGGCGGGCTGGGAGGAAGGCACCATTCCCAATTGGGCCGTCGGGGTGGGTGCGATGCTTTGTGGCGGCGCTACTCCGTACGGTGTCTTATGAAAAAGAGGGGGCGTACCTGTACCGAGTATTGTACAGGATGCGACCTACACGTAGGTGTACTGGGTACTCTATCAGGTCATTCATCTTAACCGGGTAATCCATATCATCCGAGAAAGGTCCGGTACGGTCGCAATCCTCCGTGCAGACTACACCGCACACAATATGCGCACTCGAGCACAAGCAGACCGGACAAAATACGGATACATAATATCATCACAATTGTCCGACCATGCAAAACCTGTTGGACGGTGTATGCCACTGTGCCACAGCTGTACCCAGAAGTGGTCTTACTAGTTTATACCGGTCCTTACTTTAAGCGACATAAAGTACCCGCGAGGAAGCTGCATTTGGAGCAGGTTCCTGGATACCTGCAGCGGACGAACTCAAATCCAGACGATAAGGATCATAAGGTATGAGAGCCTTGACTCGACAGCGTCATTGTGTGCGAAACTCTTTCTTTACAGTGGAAACTGGAAGATGACCGAGGAGTGGCAAGTGAGACCCAGGCAGCGCTTGTCTGGCAGAGTTGAGCCCCCCGGCGGCCTTTTTTGATCCTGAGCTGCAGCTGCCCGCCAATCAGGGGGGCGATCATCGGGGCAATTACGGGGCCTGCGACCCGTGTTGGCTCGAATTTTGGACATGTGGGAGTCTGGGAGACGGATTCCTTTGACATGTACGGAGTACTCTCTGTGAACTGGTAACTATTATAACCTACCCAGAATCCTAACCAAGAAAGAATCAGCAATGCTAAATTTACTCCGTGCGACAACACCCAAACAATGACTTCAGTTCCTTTGGGGAATTGTCCATGGGTAAAAAACGGACACTCCCGGGATCGGTGGACCTGAACTGGATCCTGACGAATGTAATGGATTCCGCGTAATCTCAGTACGGCGTTGACTCAGCGGACGGACCTCCTGAGGGATGTCCCATGTTCTGTTCTTCCGGTCTGCGTCCCCGGAATAAGAATCTAGGCAACTCGCCTCGCTCATGCAGCATGAGCATGGTGCACGTAAGAGAAAAGCAAAAGATCGCCTCTTCCGGCGACAAACTACGTCCGAATGATGCTATTCATGTGAACATTGCAGCCGGCGCTTAGGTATGGTCACATGGAGACATACCAGCCATCCTCATCCACATTCGCAACAGAGCATTCAGATCTTACGACTCTTCGGCATGTCGGAGGGGAAGGTGGAAAAGAGAACCCCGGCGAACTACCGCCAAGCAGCGCCCTAATTATTGACACATGTCCCTTGCGAAGGACGATCGTCGCATGTCACGGCGGCTAGAGAATTTATGAACAAGTCAGTCATCGACCGGGCATGCGACACGTCTTCCTTCGTTGCGTGTTTCTCTGTCGTTGCTGTTATGCTTGACTGAGAATGCCAAATAAGCTTATCTGGGACTTTGTTTCACGTTGGAAGGCGAGTACGGGGTACTCGCGACTCAACTACCTATGAAGATACTACGGTATACAATAAACTGGGTATCTTTCACCGGATAACATCGGCGCAAGGAGGTGATCATTCTATTACCTACCTACCTAGTCTCGCAGCGATCCGTACACGTTGTCGCGTCGTTCCACGGCAACAGGAATGAATCATTATTTCCATACGGCTTGTGGCCATCGTCCAGACGAAAGTTCGCCCAGCTGCCAGGAACACGAACGACGTAACTCGCCAACCCGGGCATACTACAGTACTAATAATAAGTTCATAACACTAGTTACGGAGTAATACTAATGAACTTTCCCACCATTCGAGACGACCGTATCGTCGGACCTCGACGGGCCACGTCGACCGGGGTCTAGAACCTGTCACGACCCACGAGAAATCATGTCAGCTCCCACGGCAATTCTGGAAAATACACGCCGGCTTCGAGGCTAGCAAGAAAGCAGAATTAGCAAATGCTACCGAGCACCCAGGCCCGTTCGTTTCCAGGATTTCCGTCTGCCAGTCTAGAGTCTAGACTCGAGACTCTGGCTGGACTGACTGATCAACGGTCTGTCGCCTCACCGATTCAAATCGTGCCTGAAAATTGAGATGTTTCCAATGAGCCTTGTAAGGTGCAAGAGGCTTGTCGTCTGGAACGATATGTTTGCATTCGTAAGATCTTGATTGGGTTGGGTTATCGGCACGAGTTTCCGGTGCTTGTGCCTGGTTTGTCTCGTTTGTTTCTTGCAGATCTGATATCATATTCGATCTGTTCCATATGGTTCATTCGAGTTCTACTCCGTACGATTTTTGTCGTAGGATGTCACTTTAGATCTTGATTTAAGCGTGACATCTCGTGTTCTCGACCCGAGTCCAAGACCCGGAAATACATGCGATGCGGTCTTCTGGATTTGCATCTTTTGTGACGCACGAGAGCTATGATCATACACCTCACCTAGACACCCATTGGGGGTCTAGGTCATCAATATGATTTGCACTATCTTCGCCTCATCGACACCATAGGGTCAGGTGACTCCAGGTTTGAAACTAATTTGTAGATACTCTAGATATTGCGCAAGAACTAGAGGTATATTCAACTTCAGGCAATTCCCGCGTCAATGGAGGCTACGGGGTTAACTCTTCCTCGCGGTAAGTCATCTGCAACCTATTAACCACCGAGAGTTGTCTCTTCTGCATACAACTGCTAGCAAAGTTCCCTCCCTCCCTGGAAGAGAAGGAGTTATACCTCCTTCCCCTCTCGGTGGAGACCGCTCCTCTCCTCTTCCTGCGTAGCTCTCTGCATGGCCAACCCCTCATTCTCTCTCTCTCTCTCCCCCGCTCGCGGGGCAAGGATGTCCGCACCTCAATTTCGTTTGGGTTTGAGAAGAGGGACATTGCAGACTTTTTTTGCAGGTTTCGTGGCATTATACGGAGTACCGTGCAAGAAAATTGTTTGAATTGGCGATGATTTTGCAATGGCCTATTCTTTTTGCACTCGTAGCGTACAACATACTGTAGATAGATATCCACGAGTAGTTACGTTTACTTGACACGATAAAAAAAAAACCACGGATATCTTCAATCTATACGTTCTCATTTCCTGTCCCACTAAATGCTTCATATCCACTATCGCTATGTTTTTTTTGGTAGGCTTTTCTCTCTTTATATACGCTCGTGAACTTGCTCTATCAAGAAAGATACCCCGAATCCAGGCCTCGGATTCCACCAGTCATTGTAGACTCTTCAGGGCTTAGGGATATGTATGGACTTGCTGACCATCAGGCAGCCGTGCAGGACGAAAAGGAGCACCACGGGATGGAATTCAAAGATCGTGCCCTGCGCGACAAGACCCAGCGGCAGGTCCTCCTGGATCCACCCCTTCGAGACCCAGTACGCCATCAAGGAAGCGATAGATAGTGTGGTGGGGATGGGCGTGCCTTCGAAATACTTCGATTTGCCGGACTTGTCCTTGGGCAAGACGGCGACCGTCACGTTGAATCGTGCCAGCCGGGTCAGACCGCAGAGGACAAAGAAGGCAAGCAGGAGATGGTCCAAAGACGTGCGAGCTCCGAGCGCGAATGCGGCCGCGGCGGGCGCCATGCCGAAGGAGATCTAAAGCGGAGATAGAAAGATTAGTAAATTAGATTGGTGTTTTCGAATGAGGAGAAAGGCCTACCAAATCTGCCAGAGAGTCGAGTTCTTGTCCCATAAGAGAGGACTTCTTCCTCCACCGAGCGATCTTGCCGTCCATAAAATCGAAAAATAGCCCGAATGGCATGAAGGCGAGGGCGGCCCAGATGGCACCGTGATCAGAGGGGTCTCCGAGGCAGTACCGCATGGACGAGAGGACTGACATCACTATTGAGCAGGTTAGTTTGGTAGGTCCGCGGTAAGGTTAGAACCAGGTCGGTTGAGCTTGCCTCCGCAAAATCCTACAAAGAAGAGTCAGCATGTTACCGAGTAGGGTTATTCAGAAATCCTCGAGTAATTACCATTGAGTTCGGTCACTAAATCGGCAAGATGCAAAGCCCTAGAGCGCGGAATTGAAGTGAGCAAATGATTCGATTAGCGTCGAGGGAAGATGGCGACTGACTTGATCATGCTGAAGTGGCCGGTCTCCGAAGACAGCAGCATCTTTTGCTTTTCTTGGCCTATAAAGGGTGAGCGCCAGGAACAGAGGGAATTTAGACCATCAGAGCTCACCACCGTCGCTCGCCTGCGGGACACCGCTATTCGTGGAATTGCTCGAAGACATGGCTGATGTCCGACGAGACATGCTCAATCGAAGAAAATACAAGGAAAAGGAGAGGGGAATCGATGTGGGTTCTGCCGTAACGCTTAAATGTCGAGCGAAACTGGCATGGATGACGTGGGAGAAATCGACGTAGAGGTTGGCAATGACTGTCGGAAGGGTGTGTTGACGGACAGGCGCACAGAGATTCTACGGCTCGGCATGTGCCGCCAGACGTCATTGCCAGGCGGTGTTTCTGCTGCGCCACAGCCACTACTACTAGCCACGGGAGAATCGGAGTATAGAAAAATCCGGTCCGATCTAATCCCCAAAATGTTCATGGATACGGAATACGACAATCCCAGCTTCTCGGTGGGCATTCTGGCAAGATACTCTATTCTCGTAAGACGTCCATTCAATGGCTGGATCTATTCTACAGCCTCTGCAGACAGGCAAATCTTTCCCTTTAGGATGCACAAGAATATCGAGACAAAAAAGTTCCTGCAAGAGCTCCCGTTTTCCCAAAACGCCGTAATAAGACAGTACTAAGCAAGACAGAGACTGTCTAACGTCCGCGGAAGCCTCCACCTCCACGGGGACCTCCTCTGCCACCCCTGAAGCCACCACCACCTCCTCTCGAGAAACCACCACCACCACCGAAGCCACCACGGCCTCGGGGGGCACCACGGCCACGAGGAGCGCCGCGTCCGCCGCCGCGTCCACCACGCATGGGTCCGCCACGGCCAGCACCACCGGCTCTCTTGGGCTTCGCAGCACCTGGAGAAGATTATCAGAAAGGTGCACTGAATATTGAGCAGGGGTAAGGGCGTGTTTGTTATCCTACCTGGAGGAGGCTTGGGCTTGGGAAGGAATCTAATTTCACACGGTTAGCAAGTGTATAGGCAGTAGCAACACGTAGCATGAAAGCATAACGTACTTCTCCAAAGGAAGGAGCTTATCGCCACCAATGTAGACCTTGTCACCGGGCTTGAAAGAGGTTGCGACAATTCCTTCCTGGGGCTTGATGGTGAAGTAGACCTGGTTGATAGGACCGAGAATCTCATCGACCTTTCCGATAGGGGTCTGCGACAGAACTTTGTTAATCCCTTTTGCCAACCGCCGGATTGCATATGATCGCATCTGGAATATATCATACCTTGTTCTCCAGGTAGATGGGGGCGTTGAAGTAGGGGATCTTGGGGTTGACAGATTCGCAAACCATCTCGCCTTCGGAAGCGTGCATGAACGATCCCATTTCTAGGTGTATATTAGCCGACCGTGCCATCCATAAACCATTCTATCCTCCTCATTTTGTTTTCGTGTATTCTTACCTAGGACCTGGGCAGGGGGGCCGAACGACTGTTGCTGGAAGCCTCCGCGGCCTGTCCGACGAAATTTTTCGTTAGCACGTTCCCTCATTCAAGTCTCGAACTTCCTGCATGGATTGCGACTCACCACGGCCGGCGAAACCGCCGCGATTAGCACCGGTGGCAAAGCCACCACGACCTCCTCCGCGAAAAGACATTATGGCTGCGATAATCGGTGTTGATCTGTATGAACGGAGCCCGGAGAAGTTTTCAAATGGTGGGAAGCTCGAAGCGGTAAAGTGTCGCTAGCCGCCAGGGCAGTTTTCTGTCACATGACTCACCGCCTTCGGGGCCTCACTGATCGGATTTGCATCCATCGATCTATTCCTATCCGAGTGCGAAGGAGTCATCGTGTCGCTGGTCCCCCTCCTTGTTCTCACGCCTCTGCTCCGACCCGTTTTCCGCTTTCCCCAGAAAAGTATCGGGATACAATCATGGCTTCCGAAGGCGCCAAAGACTTGCCCGTCCGGCCTGCAGAGGCTAAAGGTGGTGAGTTTTCTTGCTTCGTTCTTCTACCCCGCCAAATTTCTCCGAAGCCCCTCCTAATCAGATCAATGCGCCGATAGACTCGCTTCCCGACTTCATTATCGAGCGAAACAACCTCTTCGAACAACTGTGGCAGGAGCATCTTGAGGAGCTCAAGAACAAGCCTCACCCCGATATCAATGTCACCATCGACCTCGGAAACGGAGAAGTCTCGACGGTCGCTGCCAAGGCCTGGGAGAACACCCCTGCTCACCTGCTCAAGAACCTGCCCAAGGAGTTGAGTGCCAATGTGGTCATCTCCAAGGTCAACAAGGAGCTGTGGGATCTGGGCCGCCCGTTTGAAGGCGACTGCACGGTTTCTTATCTTCCCTTCGAACACCCCGAGGCACGGGAGGTTTTCTGGCACTCCAGTGCGCATTGCTTGGGTGAAGCCTGCGAGTGCGAATATGGATGTCTCCTCTCCCACGGACCTCCTACCCCCCAGGGTTTCTTCTATGACATGGCTATGCCTGACAAGTACGTTTAAATCAGATCAACTGGCGGCGCGGTAAAATCGCAATTTCGCTATCTGTTCCCACAAAGCTGACTTGATGAACAGCCGTGTTGTCAAAGAGGGTGACTGGAAGTCGCTGGACAACAAGGCCTCTAAGATCTTCAAGGAGAAGCAGAGCTTTGACCGATTGGAAGTCACGAAAGAGAACCTCCGCAAGATGTTCTCGTACAGCAAATACAAGCTGCATTACATTGAGAAGTTGGTCACTGGGGAGAAGAGCACCGTCTACCGTTGTGGTACCCTGGTGGATCTCTGCCGAGGCCCTCACATCCAGAACACTGGCAAGGTCAAGACCTTCAAGATCATGCAGGTACGAAAGTTGAACCCTATCTTGTGGAATGCTCACACTGACGATACGGCTCAAAGAACTCTTCCGCATACTTCCTGGGTGACCAGGCCAACGACTCCTTGCAACGTATCCGTGGTGTTGCATTCCCCGACAAGAAGCTGATGCAGGAGCATCTGAAGTTCCTGGAGGAGGCCGAGAAACGTAACCACGTGCGAATCGGCAAGGAGCAAGAATTGTTCTTCTTCGACGAAGTTTCTCCCGGCTGTCCCTTCCTGCTCCCCAACGGTACCAAGATTTTCAACGCTCTGCAGTCTCTTCTGCGAACGGAATACCGCAAGCGAGGCTACCAGGAGGTCCAGACCCCCAACATGTACGACGTTGGCATCTGGAAGACCTCGGGTCACTGGGCGCACTACAAGGATGACATGTTCAAGCTCGATGTCGAGAAGCGAGAATGGGCCCTGAAACCCATGAACTGTCCCGGACATTTCGTACTTTTCGGCCACCGTGAGCGGAGTTACAGGGAGCTCCCCCTGAGAATTGCCGATTTCGGTGTCCTGCACCGAAACGAGGCCTCGGGAGCCCTGAGCGGTCTTACCCGTGTCCGGAAGTTCCAGCAGGATGATACCCACATCTTCTGTGCTGAGGATCAGGTAGGTTAGCTCCGAGTTCGGTGGGCAGTACCGTATCATTCAGACTAACCTTTCTCTGTTGTAGATTGCCCAAGAAATCGAGGGTCTGTTTGACTTCCTGAAGTCTATCTATGGCCTTTTCGGATTCACCTTCAAGCTGAAGCTTTCCACCCGCCCCGAGAAGTACCTTGGTGAGCTTGAGACCTGGAACTACGCCGAAGAACAGCTGAAGGCCTGCATGACCAAGTTCATGGGCAACGACTGGACCATTGACGAGGGTGACGGTGCTTTCTACGGCCCTAAGATCGATATCACCATCGCCGACGCTCTCAAGCGAGAGTTCCAGTGCGCCACCATCCAGCTTGACTACCAAGCCCCCATCAACTTCAAACTTGAGTACATGACCAACGAAAAGGGCGAGAAGGTCCAAGTGGCCACCGAGGATGAGCAGAAGGAGGGCCAGAGCAAGAGCAACGAGCTCGGACCGGGCCGTGCCCGTCCCGTGGTCATCCACCGTGCCATCATTGGTAGCTTCGAGCGATTCCTGGGTATCTTGATCGAGCACTTCGGTGGCAAGTGGCCCTTCTGGATCAGTCCTCGCCAGATCCTGATTGTGCCCGTCATGCCCGCCGTTAACGACTACGTTCAAGAGCTGCAGGAGATCCTGCGGGGTGACAAGCTGAACGTCGACATCGACATCAGTGGCAACACCATGCAGAAGAAGATCCGTACTGGACAGCTGCAGCAGTACAACTTCATCTTCGTTGTCGGTGCCTCGGAGAAGGAATCCCGCACCGTCAACATCCGCAACCGTGACGACCCTGCCACCCAGAAACAGGGCGTTATGATCCCTCTTGAGGAGGCTCGTGCCAAACTCAAGGCTCTGCGCAAGGAGCGCAGACTGGTCAGCTCTCTGTAGAGTTCTTGTTTCGTTTGCCAAAGATTTTGCATGAATACACCACAGCATTTTGTTTCTTTTTCTTACCTATTTTTTATCCGACGTGGTCATGGGAGTTCGTATTGAATCTTGATATATCCTGCCAGAAATAAAAGTATGCCGGTTGATTGATGAAGCGATGAGATTATGAGGGTGACGGGTTGATGCTACCTTTGTGCTAGCCTGGTAGAGTAGTAGAGTAGACAAATCATACATTGGTTAGGAGACGAACATCATCTACCTTTCTAAACCACCACTAGTATCCTCCCTCTTCCTACTAAGCTTCTAGCTCTATTTCCCTACCCCATCATCCTCTCAATCACCTCAGCGCTGCCCAACCACATGCGGTTTTTTTCGGGAGAAAGAGTAGGAAGGTCTCTGGGAGGTTGCTTATTAGAGCGGATGCGAGGGGGACTAAGACAATACCTTAGTGTCTGGGTAAGAATGTAAAGAGCGAGATAACCTGCTGGTTGATTGACGAGGGGGAAATTCGTTATCTTGCATGCATGAGAGACCCTTGATATATTCTGTACTCCGTAGATATCCTGTAAATGTCCAGAGACATCTTCGATTGAATTAGGGCTTGGATACCGCCACGTGGTGAACCACACTCCATCGCAGAGATGCAGGATTCGAGAGAATTAGATTGAAATCTCAATCTCATGCATGCCTATATTATTTAATATGTATGCGTAGTGCATGATGCAGAAACATATGTATGTACATACAGTGTTGGCGCCGATCTCTAGAATCAATTGCCGAAGACTCGGAAGAGATCCTAAGAGTTAAGACAAACCCTTCATACACTCAACATTAGGACGCCGAAGGATTTAATTCAACCATGGATTGACCCTTGATAGCATGACTAGAATGCTGACGAGCCATGGAACCGCGAAAGGCATGGAGACGCGCCGATCAAATTAAGCGGAACCCCCTTCACGTTTCATCTTTGCCTCTCGCTTTTCTCTTTTCCTGTCGGTGAGCAACTAATTAATTACTATTAGTCTGCTGACGGGCAAGGGATACTTGGGGCTTTCTAGACTTCGGTCTCCTGCAGCTCCAGTCTGTCAATTGATTTCCCCATTGACCGGTTCTTCGCTGTTCAGACGTTGCCCGGAGAATCAGTCATGTCTTGGTCGCGATGCAGCAACTCCACCGTCACTTGCTTCAACTGCGCCAAGCGACTCTGCTGAGGCTGATTGCTTTGACGGCGACCTTCTTCATCGTTTGTACTGCCATCTCCTTCCTATATTTACATGACAGCACCGTCGGCCCCGTCCTCGATGCCGGAGTGAATCCGTCGGTCCCTGCCGGCGAATTCAACGGCACCTGCTACGTCGACCTCGACGTCCTCCGATCCTACACCAATGCCTCCGCGGTGGAGTACGCGCGCTTGGAAATCGCCGTCGCACCGACTCCCAATTTCACCAACTTCTCCGACTCCCTCGATGTTTCCTTCCCTGCATACCACCCCGTTCACCTGGATACCGAGAGAACACGCGAAGGCGTGCCCGAAGAAAAATGCTCTACGTCCCTAACAATCCCTGGCCCCGTGGCAAGTGCCCCGGTCAATGCGTCGCATCTGATCTTCGGCGTGGCGACTTCTATTGAGCGACTACATAACTCCCTGGACGCATTTGCCCACTGGGCGGCGGGTACGGGCGCACACATCATCGCCGTGGTCGATGAAGGCGGATCGCTGCGGACTCAGACGGAGGAGCGGGCCACGCAGTTGGGTCTGCGTCTGACGATTATCCAAAAATGGGACGAGGAGGTGCTGGACCGATACTTCTCGCTGGTGCGCATTTTCCTCGAACACCGCGACGCGTCGACCCAATGGGCCGTCCTGATCGACGACGATACTTTCTTCCCGTCCATGCAGAACCTGGTCGACCGGCTGGCCTCCTACGACGCCACACGCCCGCAGTATATCGGCGCGCTCTCCGAAGACATGTGGTACCTATACCTGGCCGGCCACATCGCGTACGGCGGCGCCGGGGTCTTCCTCTCTTTACCGATGGTGGAGCGACTGGACGAGGTCTTCGACGACTGCTATCTCTTCAAGGGCGCCGGCGACGGCATGATCGGACAATGCATCTACGCGCACACGGATACCAAACTCACGTGGGACCGCGATCTCCACCAGGTCGACCTGCGCGGCGACGTGTCGGGGTTCTACGAGTCCGGGCGGTCCCTTCCGCTGTCCCTGCACCATTGGAAGTCCTGGCATCATACCGACGTCGCCGCGCTGGGCAAGGTGGCCGCCGTGTGCGGCTCCGAGTGTCTGCTGCACCGCTGGCAGCTGGCGGACGGCTGGTACCTGATCAACGGGTACTCGGTCATTCAGTACTCGCGCGAATTTCTCGACCCGGCGGCGATGGAGCAAACGTGGGATGACAGCAAATACGAAGGGTCGAACCCGTTCGCGTACAGCTTGGGACCGCTACGGGGCAAGGACCATGAGAAGATTTCCTTCCGACTGAAGGAGGCCATTGCAGACGGCCCAGACCGGGTGCGACAAATCTATTTGCGCGAGCGAGGCGAGACCGAAGCTCCTCAGGTCTTGGAGGTGGTCTGGAACCGAGCGTCATGAGCGTTCGGCAATCCGTGCGCGGAAATGAGAAACAAGCCACCGTGTTTTCAGGAGCTCCGGGCAATTCTCTGCAGAGCTTGGGATCATCCTGGCCTCGTCATTCCCTCGTTTTCTGGCGTTTATCAGTGAATCTCATTAATCTCATAGTCGGCAGGTTTTCTCCACTGCGGGGCCTCAGGTATCGAGCCTTCTATCGCTTTGGGACCCGGATTGAAGGTACTCGAAGGAATTCCGAACAGAACAAGAAGCTAGATGGGTAGATAGATAGATAGACAGATGACACGATGTCTTTTAGACTCTGTCTCTGCCGAAATGAAGATATGAACGACCGCAAAAGAACAATGTAATAGGCAACCAAGGTCGAACAAAAGCCACGGTGCGATCTGCGGTGGATTGCAGAGAGGAAACGATTAATTAAAGGGTTAATTAATTCGAGAACATCCACCGGGAGTGTCTCGGACTCTCCATCGATATTAATATTATGATAATATTCATAATCCGGATGCTGTCAGTCTGTCAGTCTGTCAGTTGCAACGTGAAACTAAACTAAACTGCGGGGCTGCGGCGGTTCCGTCTTTCAATCACCTTCTTTTCTCCTCGTCCCGGCGCCTACTGACTATTTCTCATTGTTCCTCCTGCATCCCTCTAGGTTCATCACATCCAGAGAAAAAGTGAAATCTAGACAAGCGCATCTCCTCATCCCACAAAGAGAGGGTGGACACAACAGCACCGCCACTGTCATCACCGTCTCCCCCTCCTCTTCTCCTTTTTCCTCGCTCCCATCTTCCCTCTTCTTCTCTTCTTCCTGTCTCTTCCTTTTCCCCCGCCTTCCGGTTTAATCGCCTCATTACCTAGCGACAATGTCTGATTTGCAGGGTCGTAAGATCTTCAAGGTCTTCAATCAGGACTTCATCGTCGATGAACGCTACAATGTGACCAAGGAGCTGGGTCAGGGCGCCTACGGTATTGTCTGGTGCGTCGGTCCTTCGTGTTTGCCTGCCTGCGGATCACTAGATCAGTAATGCTAACCCCTCCTCTTCTTTTACGACAGTGCCGCCCAGAACACCCAGACCGGCGAGGGTGTCGCCGTCAAGAAGGTCACCAACGTCTTCAGCAAGAAGATTCTGGCCAAGCGCGCTCTGAGAGAGATCAAGCTGCTTCAGCACTTCCGAGGCCATCGCAACGTCCGTTTGAACCCCGCTGTCGTCGCCGAGTTGAAACTGACCCCGATGGCCTGCAGATTACTTGCCTGTATGATATGGATATTCCTCGAGCGGATAACTTTAACGAAACGTATCTCTATGAAGGTGAGAGAGAGTGTGTTCGGACGGACTTGTGCATCTGATCGAGATCGGTGGTAGCTGACGTCCGACGCAGAATTGATGGAATGTGATCTGGCCGCTATCATTCGCTCTGGACAGCCCTTGACCGACGCCCATTTCCAATCTTTCATCTACCAGATCCTCTGCGGCCTGAAGTATATCCACTCCGCCAACGTGCTGCATCGAGACTTGAAACCCGGTAACTTGCTGGTTAATGCGGACTGCGAGCTCAAAATCTGTGATTTCGGCCTGGCTCGTGGTTTCTCGATCGACCCGGAGGAGAACGCCGGCTACATGACCGAATACGTTGCGACTCGGTGGTATCGTGCTCCCGAGATTATGCTGAGCTTCCAGAGCTACACCAAAGCCAGTGCGTTTTCTTCTCTAAAAATTAAAATCGGTCCATACTAACCACTCCTCTAGTTGATGTGTGGTCCGTCGGATGTATCCTGGCAGAACTCCTCGGTGGACGGCCTTTCTTCAAGGGCCGCGACTACGTCGACCAGCTGAACCAGATCCTGCACTACCTCGGCACCCCCAACGAGGAGACTCTGGGCCGCATCGGATCCCCCCGGGCCCAGGAGTACGTGCGCAACCTGCCCTTCATGCCCAAGATTCCCTTCCAGCGGCTGTTCCCCAGCGCGAACCCCGACGCGCTCGACCTGCTCGACCGTATGCTCGCGTTCGACCCGACGTCACGAATCTCCGTCGAGGAGGCCCTGGAGCACCCGTACCTGCACATCTGGCACGACGCGTCGGACGAGCCGACCTGCCCGACCACTTTCGACTTCCACTTCGAGGTCGTCGAAGACGTGGGGGAGATGCGTCGCATGATCTACGACGAGGTGGTGCGGTTCCGGTCCGTCGTGAGGCAGCAATCCCAGGCGCAGGCCGCCGCTGCCCAGCAGCAGCAGATCGCCCAGCAGACCAACGTCCCCATCCCGGAGAACCAGCAGAGCGGCTGGAAGCAAGAGGAACCGAAGCCTCAGGAGGCGCTGGCGCCGAGCGGTGGCCATCCTAACGATCTGGAATCGTCGCTGGCCCGTGGAATGGACGCACACCGATAAACCAACCAACAAACAAACTGAAAAAGAAAAAAAAACAAAAACACCAGGAGATGAAATAAAAGATCGGAATGTCATTTCCATATCCTTTCTGTTCTTTTCTGGTATTCTCTTGGCCCCTACCTATATCATATCCATATCCAGTTTGGTGGTTATTAAGTAGAAGAGGTATTAGCGAGTAACTATAGCATGAGATAGTGTATTTTCTTTTGTTTTTGTTTCTATATCAGTCGATTAGTGTGATGATGACGAATGATTTGTTTTGTAAGGAACTGCTCGGGATGTCACTATCTTGAAGTCGGTTCTGGAATGAATGATTGACTATACGCAGAGAGACAAACCAAGTGGATAGTCAATGAACATATCATATAAGAACACTACTTATATGCTGTATAAGAATCACAGTTCATTGGCTCCGACTGACCAACTTAACTGGTCGGATGGTCTTACATTAATTTAACTGAAAAGATGTAGAAATGAAAGGTGACACTAGCGAAATGATTTATTGTCTCAATGACTAGCAAAGTCTATCTAGTTCCGGCAATGATGCTAACAGCAAAGAATCCATAAGATAAGCAAAGGTAAAAGTAAATTAAATCCATCCATCCATCCATCCATCCAGAGGGAATCATCATCAATCGTCAATCATATGCAACGGACGTGGACATGGGCATCATCCATCCTAGGGGGTAGGTAGACTGATAAGGAAATGACTGTGGATGCTGATAAAATGCCATGAAGTCCAAAGGTCAGGTCCAGGTGCAAATCCAGGTAAGAACAAACAAACAAATAACAATATAAATAGGGCCATCCAAATCAGATCAAACCAAGTCAAATCAAGCACGTAAGCAAACAGAGGTAGATATCAAGTGCGAGTAAGCAGAAAGAAAGGGATATTAGAAGGAAAAGAAGAACTCCCTAAGGAATGCAAAGATGCTCCGAAAAAAGATAAACACTCCTTACCTACATCCACTCAAAATTCATAATGCAACGAACGCAAACCCCTCAATAATAATATCCCCGCCACCAAACCGCCATGCAAGAAGCGACGACGAGATCCAACATCTTGATGCCTTCGTCTTCGATGACAAGTTTCCCCAGTTTTGCGCTCTTGCCGCGCATTCCTCCGCCGGCTGGTTCTCGGGCCAGGCTGAAGTCTAGTCGGTCTTCGCTAAGTTGGCGACGGAGCGGACGGCGCGACTCGCCAGAGGGGTCGTCGATGTCGACACTGCTGGCGCTGCTATGGGAGGGTTTGCGCGCATGGAAGGGCGGCGTGGATGGGGGTGGTGGGTGGTTATTATTGTGGTTGGAGTGCGTGCTGGCGCCGGAACGCGAGCGAGGACGGTTGGTGAAGGCTTGAGCGTGCGCGTTGAAAAAGTACGCCAGGGAGCTGCGCTTCGACCCTGGCGGCAGGAAGGCGGAGGTGCCGTCCGGGTGACCATCGGAGGCGGCTGCGGGGTCTTTGAAACCGGCGGTTTGGCTGAGATAGAAAGGCGAGACGTGAGAAGGACCCGGGTTATGAGGAAGATGGCTGGCCTGGAAGGGTGTGTTGAAGCGGATTTCGGCGACAGTGACGGCTGGATTCTCAACGGCGCCATTCCTTCCGCCCGCAGGAGGAAACCCAGGCATGGGGATCATGTGCTTGCATTTTAGACTGCGGCCGTTGACACTGGTGGAGAAGGTGCAGGTGCCGTTCCAGGGCGAGGTAAAGGTGTAATAACCGCTCTTGAGCTTGGAGACGCCTCCGCCACTCTGGCTGCTAGGTCTGCCTAGGCTGTCGATGGAGGGCCGAGCTCCGGAAACGTCCAGCGACCCGCGTGACTCTTCTGGCACATGCGGCCGGGACACGCACAGCTTGCGCTGGAACCGACGCGGCTGCGCGGGTTCGTTACTGGTGGTCTCGGCAGCCTCGGACTGCGGTGGGAGATTGAGGGAGTTGCGGGCTTCCGCGGGAAGGTTCACCCCAAGGCTGGTCAAAGAGAGCGGTTCATTTTGCGCGGCAAATCGCTTATAACCCGGCGTAAATACCTCAATGTCAATGGCGCCACCATCCATCCGGGGCATCGACATGGTCGCGACGTTCCACTGACTGCCATGCGTAGGATCGCGACGGATCAGCGTAATGTGGAAACCCGGCCGCTCCGGTGGCCTGCCCTCCTGCGGCCTCCGAGTGGGAGATTGGCCGGGACTTCTTCCCGGAGAACCCATGTGCGGGTATGAGGGACTTGCATGAGCCGAAGTCGGTCGCATCCGGGGTTCACGAGAGTCGAGGCTGTGACGCCCCGCGGAAAGAGCCTCGTACTTCTCCTTCCAGAACTCCTGGCCGCGCGAAAGATGCCCGAGCGCACTCCATCGGTGGGGCTTCTTCATGAAATTCTCTTCGTATGCATCTAATGCGTCTTCGTCCTGGGGAACGGGGGGAAGTGGGCGGCGCGGACGAGCGGACGTCGGATCGTCTGTCGGATTGTCGAGAAAGTCCTGGCGATGCTGAGGAGCGCCAGCGAAATCCCCGGAGGATCGCGGGGACAGGCTCGGACGAGCCGGCATGGGGGGCGGTTGTAGCGACGCCGTAGAATGCGACGGGGAATGCATCGGTGGGCGAACAGGTAGTGAAGGAGGCGTAGAGGGGGCCACTCTCTTCTCAGCGTCCCCATTATGACCTCCACCAGGCACCGGTTTCCGCCGGACATTATTCAATCGCGCCAATTCGGGGGGCAGGTCGGCATCGTCGCCCGTCTCACGCCGTAGTCGAGCCTTTTCTTCTCGTTCCTGCTCGACCTCATGAAGCAAGGCTTGGTCGTCGGGGGTGGCGACGTGCAGGTAGTACAGCGAGGCATTGATGGCCTCGGCGGAAACACTGGCCTTGGTGGGAGGTTTAAGCGGCGACAGGAAGACATCTAGTGTGGAAACAAGCAGGTTAGTA
The DNA here is from genome assembly GCF_016097325.1 of Aspergillus melleus. NCBI lineage: Eukaryota > Fungi > Ascomycota > Eurotiomycetes > Eurotiales > Aspergillaceae > Aspergillus > Aspergillus melleus. Next base: position 1,676,641 of record NW_025763377.1, read on the forward strand.
TAGGAGATCGCATGGGGCGCGAAATAAAGCACATACCTTTACTACCAGGGACTCGCACGATGTAGAGCGACAGAGGTTCCAGTTTCTTCTGCGTAGGATTTCGAGGATATGCGGGGGGGTTGGAGGCGATGCCTGTGATGGCGGACAGCGATCGGGCCTCGACGGGGCCGCGGGGAAGGTCGGCGGACTCTTCATCCGCCGCGTTGACGGCCTTGGCCATGTCCTAGGGAGGTAGTGGCGCAAGGAAGGGTTGTAGGGAAGGAGGAAAACAAAAGAGAGACAGAGAGAAAATAGAGAGAGAGAGGATGGACGGATGGAGAGCGGGTCAACAAAACAATGGAAGTTGGCGGAGATGATGCCAAGAACCCCGTGAAGAGATGGAGAAATTTGAAGGGAGGAAAAGACGGGGTTGCAGAATGCAGAATTAAGGGGGTTTAAAAAGGTAAATGATTCATAATTGCGGATTTCAGAAAAAGAAAAGAAAAGGAAAGAAAAAAAGGGCGGGTGAACAGCCACAGCAATGATGAAGCTACCAAGAATAAGCATAAGAATAGGGTTGCCTGGTGAATGCCACGCCATCCGATGGCAAAAATCCGGGGAATGGCGGTTGTTGGCAGTGAATGTCATTTGGTATCTTGAATCCCCCTTTAATCCAGTCCTGTAGATAGCTACAATGCATGCTGATGCGCGGCATTCACGCCGTGCAAGACGGAGAGTTCCCCTCCGGATGCCAGCGCAAATCGCCAAAAAAACCCCAATACAGGAACAAATCAATGCACAGAATCAATGAAGAGAAAAAGAAAAATAGTAAAACTCCCTAGCTCCGAAGCTCCAACCTTGACGGACCGGGAGGGTAACCCCCGGTGATGATTTATAGACAGGCTTCCATATACGATTGAGACAAGAGAAACGATTAGACAACGGTCTCCGATCGCTCGCCTTCCGCGATGACCGGAACTCCCAACCCTCGATCTGGGCTCTGCAGAACCAACTGTTCGTGCCGTCGAGCTCGTAGGAAATCGCTGATGGCCCGGATCAGGATGAACCACCCCACGATCATCAGGATGTACGATATCCAGTCACTCGTGCTGATGCCCGCAGTGCCGCCTCCGTCACCACCCGAGGTCTCGTTGACCGAGTTGGGATCGAAGTTGTGGCTGTTGGGGTCGGATGGCGTGACATACTGGTCGGAGCCCTCTTCGCCCCCTCGAGATTCACTGCCACCCTTCATATAAAAACCGTACTGCACCAGGGTGAGACCCAGACCCGCTCGACTTCCATTCTTTGCCGCATGTGTAGTGTGGAGGAGATATGTAAGCAGGAACCCGACGAGCTGGAAGGACATCGAGATCATGGCATTCCAGACAAACGAAAACACCGATCCGACCGGTAGTCCATCCACATACACCTCGTCCGACGCAATGCCAGGCGCAAGAATGGTTGTTTCCCAGTAGGGTGGAGTGGCGTCAGCAGCGGCTTCCTCATAGGACTATATATGGCCTGGGTTAGCATTCAACATAATAACCAACAGTGTCGACGCAAAAGGTACTAACGTACCGGAGGCATATCTTCATTCTTCTCCCCTCGCTCAGGCTTAGCCGCCAGATTTGCGAAAACCCCATCGTTGGAGGAGCTGATCATGCGACCCGGGCCCGAGCTGGAGCCATTAAACGACGGTAAGATCGTCGGTCGCCGTTGCAATGGGGGAGTGCGCTGCTCCCTCGACGATTGTGATCCGCTGCCTGCGCCCGATGAGGAGGCACTCGCTGTGGTGGTATTGCTATCTTCGACCGGTTGGGATTCGGGCTGGGCCCGCATGAGTCGTTGGCGGTCATCTGGTTCGTCATCTGCTTCGGAGTCGCTGCCATCGCCGAAGGCAGCAGCGAGGGTCTCGTCGGCACCGTTATCATGGGGATCGTCTCGGAGAAGCCGCCTCGTTGAGGGAGAGGAGGAGCGAGAGCGGAATGAAGGCGGCGGAGAAGAGGGCGTTGAAGTGTTTCGGAGAGGGATCGACGATTGGGACTGTGGCGCTTCCTCGTCGTCATGGGCGTTCACCTGAACAGCATCGTATTAGTGAAACTTGCTACCGCGACCGTATCGCATTCCCTAGTCCATAAAAGGAGTGGGATGCGTTTTCTCGGGGGGAAGTATGGAAAGGGAAGGCGATGGCGTGACTCTTACCCGCTGGTAACGCTGCGAGCTCATGACGAGCGGAACGAGGGGGACCGGCGATCCGGGAAAAGAAGGGAAGGTCGGGAGGGAGACGAAGTCGAGAAAACAGCCGATAGGAAGATAGGGAGACTCGAGAACTAGGAGAGGAACAAAAGAACGGAGATGATAGGAGATGATAGGAGGCGCTGAGGCCGGGATGAAAGAGACGGAAAAAGAGAGGGAATGAATGAATGAATGGGAGAAAGAGAGAGACGGAGAGAGTGAGAGACGATCCACTTTGGGCTGGACGGCTGCCTGGGGCATTTGGCCCTGGCTCCCGTGACTTTGGCCCCATCCCGTGATTCGATTTTCATCGGCATAGCATCGAATTCAACGAAGGCAGTCCACTCCCCTCCACAACCCCCGCGGTCGCTATTTTTCGATCTTATTTCTCTTATTTATCTTCTGCAGTATCTGCAGCTTCTCCATCACTCTTTCGCCCCACACCCATAACACAGCAAATCCAATTCCCCCACAGCCATCATGGTCAAACCACCAGTATGTATTCAACCCCAATCCCTAACAAGTCCCTAAAACTAAACTGCCCCCCACAGAACCCCCAATCCATCCAGACGCGGATCTCCCATCTCATCAACCACTGGCCCTCCGACCCCGTCCGCCCATCCTCCGTCTCCGTGCAAACCTACCTTCGCTCCCGCCTCCCTCCCCAGTCCCAGTCCCAGTCCCCGAATCAATCACCGCAATCGCAAGTACAGTCCTCCGCGCCTCAGGGTGGCGAAATCTCAGAGTCCTCCCTCAACGCTCTGTCTTCATTACTCGAGAACCGCTACGCCCGGCGGTATCCGCTGTCGCCGAAGTTGCGGAGGCCTGCGAGTAACCCGGACCATTACGATAATGTGATCAAGGAGTTTGCGGAGGCGCCGTCGCGCGATTGGCTGGGGCGATTGGGGAAGAAGATGAGGGGGCTTTTCAGGTTGAAGTGAGGTGGTTTTGTTTTGAGGGGGATGTAATTTTATGGTGTTTGTACTACTAATGTATCCTTCGAAATGATGGGTTAGATTGTTATTTGGGTGTATATATATCATGTCATGTTAAAGGAAGAAAGGGAATGGAAAAAGTCCAATCCGTTTATTGGATTATTTTGAGCAATCGACTGGGGTGCTTTGTTCTTCATCGGAAATTGGATTCAATAACACGAGAACTCAAATAAGGTATGGTATATACAATAGGTGTCTTATCCAGACGTTTGGGCTTTGTCCCCGGTCAACCCTATATGCTTGAAAACCACAATCATGTACGTAGGTGAAAAACCCCCTCGCCCATCGAACCAGGTCAACAACAACGAAAAGGAAAGGAACCAAGCTTTTACAGCATAGGCTTCACGTCATCAGCCACCTTGAAAGGAGCCTCCGTCTTACTGCGGACCTCATCCACCGTGACTCCGTCGGCCAGCTCGACCAGGGTCAGACCGTCGGTGAAGTCAACGTCGAACACGCAGAGTTCAGTGATGATTCGGCTGACGCAAGTCTTACCGGTCAGAGGGAACTCGCACTGCTTGACAATCTTGGGGTTTCCTTTCTTGTCCGTATGCTCCATCGTCACCACCACCTTGGTGGCGGACGGGTTGGATACCAGATCCATGGCTCCGCCAAAACCCTTGATCTTTCCGGGGAGCATCCCTGTCATGCCCGAGTTAGTATTTGAGGAAGTGAGTTCCGAGGGGAGAAGAACTAACAGTTGGCCAGGTCACCGCGAGCGCTTACTTGCATGGCGCCCAGGATGGTGAGGTCGATCCGTCCGGAACGGATCATACCGAAGGACTCCTCGCTGCCGAAGACAGCAGCACCGGGAGAAAGAGTCACGGTCTCCTTGCCTGCATTGATGAGATCCGGATCTTCCTGGCCCTTCTTAGGGTAGGGTCCTAGACCGAGAATACCGTTCTCGGACTGCAGCATCACCTCCACCGAGGGATCCACGAAATTAGGAGCCAGCATGGGCATACCGATACCCAGGTTGGCATACATGCCGTTCTTGAACTCCTTCGCGGCGCGACGAACGATCCGTTCCCGCTTGGCCGCGGTGTCACCCTTGCCTAGGGCACCCGCGTCGTCACCATCCTCCTTGGCGAAGGTGTACTTCTCGATGTTCTTGGGCTCAGTGCTCTGGATAACGCGCTTCACGTAGATACCAGGCAGATGGATAGCGGCGGGGTCGATCTCGCCGGGTTCCACGATGTGCTCCGCTTCCACGATAGTCATCTTCGCGTTGCGTCCCATGGCTCCGTTGAAGTTGGCCGCGGCATACCGGAACTGGCAGTTACCCAGCTTGTCGGCCTTGTAGGCCTTGACGAAAGCGTAGTCACCCTTGATGGCCTCCTCCATCACGTAGCTCTTATTATCGAAAACCTTCACGTCTCGGGGCTGGCTGTACTGCGCGACGGTGTTGTCGGCATTGTGCTTCAGGGGCAGCTCGCCCGTCTGAACGACCGTGCCAAACGCCGCGGGGGTATAGAACGCGGGGATACCGGCGCCCCCGGAACGACAGCGTTCCGCCAGAGTACCCTGAGGCGTCAGTTCGAGCTCGATCTCGCCGGTCAAGTACATGCGCTCGAAGGTCTTGTTCTCGCCCACGTAGCTGGCAATCATCTTCTTGATCTGCTTAGACTGAAGGAGGAGACCTAGGCCGGCTCCGTCGACTCCGGCATTGTTACTGACGACCGTCAAGCCTGTGATCTCGGGATTGGCTCGCACCGCCTTGATCAGCGAGTCTGGGACACCGGAGAGTCCGAAGCCACCTGCCAAGACGGTCGAGTTGGATTTCATGTCCTTGATAGCCAGCTCTGCAGACGAGAGGACTTTGTTGATCTCAGGCCGGATGGTACTGCTTGAGAAAGCACGGGCAAGAAACCGTTGGTGCTACAATCGCAGAACATGTGTTAGCATCTCGTGTGTACTATTAGGATGGCACCCTCCTTTAAAGCGTATAGTACCTTGCTCGGGTTAGCAGAGAACTGCCGCGCTAGGCGCAAGCAAGTCGCTACTTGTGAAGGCATGACGAATTGAACGTCCAGCGAGCTGTAAATCTAGAAGAGAGGAAAGCAGCCGCTTGATTTCAACAGCTGTGGTAAATAGGACCAAAAAGAGAGGAATTGACGACCTTCATGCAACGGCCGGAGAAATGTCTTTCGAGCAGAATGACAGCAAGAGGTTTCAGGGGCGTGAATGGAGGTTGCGGAGGCCGAGCAAGAACCACGGGATAAATAGACTTGAGGGCGGCGGGCAGCTGCGGAGTTGCGGAAGCCAACCCGCCCTACCCCGGAATGCCCCCGCAGAAGCGTGGAGATCAGGCAGTCAGGCTCCTACTCTAGCAGCCTCAGGCCTTCACATCTAGGCAGTCCTCCATTTCGTGAGAACGATAGCTATACTCTGGCCTCGGAGATGATAATTCTCCCCTGTACACTATTGATAACATACCTAACTTGTTTCTACCTGTTTTCATCAATCCCGCATTCATCCATTCCGCAGCATCGGCCGCCGTGGACAGCCGACGTGGGCGGTTCCGATGACGATCCGCGGCCCGCCTCGGATCCGCAGCTGATTCAGCCCTTCAGATCACGTGCCTCATACATACGAAGTACATCCATGGTGCACCTATTATCTTTCTATATTGAAACAATTACTAGCGCTACTTAAGCGAGACCTTGCATATAGGGCGATAAGGGGCACTTCAATCACGTCTATGATCTAGATACCTGCACTTCAAATAGAGTGACGGCCATGTCTGCCTCTATTACTTCGCAGTTTGTCGACACTGGTAGTTTCTTTCCTCAGATCTTGGAACCTGAAGAAAAGGGTGGGAATACTAGTTGTGCCTCTGCAGGCGGCTTACCCAGATTGACAATAATACAGAGAAACTCACTCCATGGGTCTTCGAACATGCCAACCTCGCTGACCTCGACTGTGCCGACCATTGGCCTGAAGAATCAACTCCATTCAGGGAAATATTCCATCACTTCAATTCCTATATCGCGGAAGCGAATCTTTGTGCTAACCTCCTCCCGGAACCTGATTTCTTTGCAGCCTGGTCTCCGGAAAGTCCATGCCGTAACCCCGAGGGAGTTGAGACAGGCTTGCTGGAGGATGTTGTGGGAAGGATCGAGACAGTATCACTTCCTAGAAGGAGCTGGAAGTACTCGAGACGGGAGTATTGTGTAGGCTTGACGATGTTACAGGCGATGGCGCTCAGGAAACTACTCGAGACCGTTTATCGCAAACTAGAAAAAAAAATGAGAACGCTCGAGCCTCGACTGCAGTGAGTGGAGATCATTTTGTGGTAGCTTTTGTACTAATAAACTTTATGAAAAGCTTCCCTGTGTTAAGCTATAAACAAGTATACTATCTAGCCGGCACAAAGTATACTTCCAAGCCTGAATTCTCTGTTATGGTTCATCTTCGTAATCAACATGTCCCGGTCCTCTCTTTTACCAGCGTATGTATATAGCTCCAGACTCCTTTTTTTTTTTTCTTTTTGTTAAACCCACTGACTCTTAATTCACTGCAGTGGTTTCCAGAACAGACCTGGGGCGGATTTCTTGGAGAGATCCTAGCCACAATGTTAGGACAACTAGCTTGTAATATTCAACTCGGACTACGCGATCAAGAAATGTTTACTCTTGGGTTCTACAAACGCCAGGTCTTTGTGGCCCATGGTCTCTTTACAAAAGATCAGATATCCCGCGTCCGTTCCAATGGATGCTCGGTCGATGAAACCTTTAACATGTCCTTTACACGTGGCTATGATCTCTCCAAAAGGGATGACTGGTATGCATTCATGGAGGAATTGGTTGGACTTTTGAGATATTTTGCAGGTGGGACAGCTGCGGTAGGTTGTTTGCAGGCCTTTTTCAGCAGCGAATAGCAATTAGTTCTTTGCTTGAATTTGTCACGCTTTTATGCTGTGTTTAGATTTGCACAGCCCTTGTACGTACTTTATTTATATTAAGTTTTCATTCCCTGTGATGGCTTGGTATTGGTATTCTTTTATATTCGCCTGTAGATCAAATTACATAGCTCTATACAGCCGAAGGATGAGAAACGTTGAGTATAAGCCAGCCAGCACCACTCGTAATCAACCAACACCTGGTATGCCAACTTTCTCCTTCAAGAAATGCACCACATCATCAATCTCATCTGGTACCTTGTACCAATGTCCAAAATCTTTATACGCCTTCCAAGTCACATCCATCCCAAAACCCTCAGACAGGACAGACGCCATTCGTTGTCCGAGTTGCACCGACACCTTGGGGTCTGCCGATCCATGGCCGAGGAAGACAGGTGTTTGTAGATTTGGCGTGGGAGGTGAACGAGACTCGGAGACTTCATTTCGGACCACCCCTTGCAAGGGTGGTAGATCGAGGACATCTCGAACAAGGTTCAGTGCCTGGATAGAAGCAGGGATGTCCTTCTCCTCGTCATCGTGGAAGAAAGGATCATCATCGTCGTCGTCACCTGTATCCTCATCTCCATCCTCCCCCATCAATCCCAACAACCCCGAAATATCCCTCTCAAAAGGCAACCACCCACTCATCCCCACAAATCCCCCAAGTCGTTTAGTACCTTGCCCATCCTCCCACCCCGCAAGAAGACAAAACACAGACGCCGCACAGCCCTGACTCAACCCCCCAACCACAACGCGGCCATACCCATTCCCAGCGCCGGGCCCATTAGCCTCATACTCGCCCAGCAACCGCGCTTCCTCATCAACCAACGTCCTCAAAAACCGACCGGATTCCTCTAACCCCTCGACGTGTATCTCCGTCTGCGTATTCGGATCGTCAAGAGAATAGTTATCGAACCACTGATGGATCGGGATCCGGTTAAGCACCGTAGAGCGACGTTTCTTGGCAGTCGGGAAGACGAACTTGGTTGTTGCTAGATGGTGCGCGATCTCAGTGGTCTCGAGGAAGACGGAGACGAAGCGCTCGCTGTTGCTGCCGCGGCCGTGGAGGAGGATGAGGGTGTGGGTGTGCTTGTCGGGTCTTAGGGGAGGGATCACCAGAGGGGTGAGGTAAGTCTTGGAAGGCGGCATAGAGGGGATGGGTTGTTTAGGTGGTCAGTAGTAGCAAGCAAGCAAGCTTTGGGCAGACTAGAGATTAATAGATATACTGTGAAAGCCAGCGGGGCAGTGCGAGGCGCGTATTTGACCAATGCTATTATGACAACAATGGACCCTTAAATAAAGGCAAAATAAATCGGAATACTACCAGGTACATAGTAGTTCTTTCTTGCGTACCCGCTAATGTTGACATTGGAAGGCTAGGAATTGGTTCGAATTGACAGACACAGAAGAAATGTGACCCGGAAAAAGGACGTGCATTTTCAAGAGCTCCTTTTGTAAGGCCTTGGGGGTCTGGATTGCTCAGTAATCCGTTCAGATTTCTAGCCATTGAGTCATGGGCACATATAGTCACTAGTCAGGCCGACCCACTTGAAGGCCATCAGAAGGTAAACTCTAGCGTATAAGATGAATGCTTCGCTCATAAATCTACTCAGAGCCGGCTCTGGCTACTCGGCGAGCACTTTGATGGGAGAAGAAAGCCTTCAAGCCATCCAGAATACTAATTACTGTACAATCAAATAGTTAAGAATCTTCTTTTCAGTAAACTCTGTACATCATCATCATTGCGTTCATCATGATGGTATCGTCCGCTATTTACAGATAAAACAATGTTCACAACTGACAATGACCCGCTACCATGCACATGTAAAACAACATTACAAACCCTCTTCAAATAATCACAAGAATTTCACGAGAATTGAAAATGCAAAAGCCCCGTCTGGGCCCGGTTCGTCCTCCCACGTACCATACCCACGACTCCATCCCACTATACCCGGAGACGGGGCCATCGTGACCAGAAAGACACGCCGTGGTAGGGAAAAGGCCATGGAAACTCTCTCACCATGACACGTCATCCAACCCTTTACGTTTCAATGGATTCGGAATGACTCCGGCTGGCGAAGTGGTCTCGGAGCCTACCATTGCACATTCTGGTTGTTAGTGTCTTGTTTCGACGCCCATGTTGGAAGGTCCTTGCCGTCTCCCGTCCCGACGGTTCGATGGTGATCTCCCGTACCTGGTACACCTTTGTCAGTCCAAATCTCATCGTACGATGGTGGCTTCATGTCCACATCGTTGGCTGCGGGTTGAGTAGTGACACCCTCCATGGTGGTGGTTGTATCTGCAACTGGTTGAGGCTCGGGCTGGTCGGGCTGGTCGGGCTGGTTCTCAACCACCTCTCTGCAAACCGGGTCGACTAGACGTTCTTTCATGCTGTCGTTGACATACACGAGGAAGTAAGGCGTGGGTGGATTCTGGCGGTCATTGTTCACAAAGATCTCATCCAGGTCCTTCACCTCGGTCACGTAGTTGTCATTGTACTTGCGCCAGATGTTTCGTTCAAAGTCGCGAATGTAGATGTAGTAGTGGCCGAAAGTCACAGACCCATGATGAACGAAGACCGCATAAAGTCGATAGGGCAGACGTCTGGAGTCGGCAAACTGACTGGAGATCATCGTCTGCGTATCCTTGATTTCCTGGTTGATGCCTACAATATGTTAGCCGGTAAGGAAAGGGCGTGGCGCATTAAGAGCACTTACTGTTCAGTTGAGACCTCGCTAGCTGGGAGAGCTGCTCCAGTTCAGGGAACAGTTGCGGGTTCACATCGATGGCGTCATCTGCAGTCTCTGGGTCGTCTTTCAAAGAGTTCAGGTCTTCGAGGGCCTCCCTGGCGCTGTTGAACAAGGCCGGCATATCTAAGGAATCCGTTTCCTGTGATAAGGGTTAGATAGATTGGCCTCTTGTGTTTAAGCCAGGTGTGAGTTCTTACTTCAAGGCGGAGTAACTCGTCCCGTCGAGCCTCCAGCTTCCTTAGATTATCCTTCCATTCCCAGCACTGGCGCCGGCGATTCATGATTTCTGGCTGCTGGGTATCCATATATCGGTCGAGATAGATGGTGTCCTTGAGCTCAAGGTGGTGCGTTGATTTGAACGAGCGTTTCTTCACTGGGTCGAATTGAACCCGCTGCACCTGGATCTGGAGCACCGGCGGCAGTCGGCTTATGGCACCAAACTGTTCCGCCATCGAGTCACCGACGTTAACTTTTTGGATATCGAAAGCACCGTCAATGGCCGCATAGATGTCACGGGATCCAGTTGCAACATCGATCTTGATATCACACCATCGTTCCTCCTTGGATCGCACGCCTTCATTGGAAAGGATATAAGATTTGGCTTGTCCGTAGAAGAGGCTGTTGGAAAAATATGCCTGTCAGTTTGTATATTCACGCGCGTAGGTGGATCAGAGACTCACTCCTTGATTCGGTCAATCTGCTCACCGTCCGGAGCTATCGAGTTTGGCTCAATGGCACACTGACTCTGGAAAAGCACGTTGTTGATGACCTCCGTCACATCCTGTTGCGCTCCGATCTCAACCTCATCTAGTATCTGCTTCTGCGAATCACCTTGTGGCGCAGGTCGAGGGGGTACGGGTGGGGGTTTATTAGAAGGCGCGGTTTGGTCTTCAGGTGATTTGTTATCAGGGTCACTGGCTTGGGGTGCTTCGGGGGTTGATTCACCCTGCACGTCCGTCATCACGGCGTCGGCAGGTTGCGGTATCTCATTTTCCTTGTCATCACTGGGGCCGATTGTGTGGTCATCGCCAGGTGCAACCTTGGCATCATCACTCGAAGCGGATGTCGCGTTCTTGGTGCCATCGGAGACAAGGGTTGCGTCGCTGTCAACGTCGCTTGTCGTCATGCGTTGGGGCTTATCCGTGTCGAGCGCTGCTGAGTTTTGGGTCTCCCCGTCCGTAATCGGCTGGGGTGGTCCAAGGGGGCCCAAAACCGGGGCGCCATTTATTTCACCGAGGCCGACAGGCCTTATGGCAGATATGGTTGATCGACGACGAATGGCGGCTTCGTTCGAGGGGCTGATCAATGTCAACCGTGCTAACTCCTGGCCCGGGATGACAAACGATGTGGGTGAGTGAATCATATCACTGAACAGAGTCCGCAGTTCTCTCAAGACTGTCGTTGCCGGATGGTCAGTCTTCCATATATTATGCATTCAAAGGTCCCCAGCATGCCACCTACATTTTTGAGACCGCTCGACCTCCTTTCGGGAGACTTTGCGAGATCCCACCTGTTTCTTGCTCAAACTCTCGTCGTTGATCGTCATCTTAAATGTCTCGAAATCCAGGACCATTTGGCGGTACGGGCGCACTGAAAAGTAGAACTGTAGCAAGCTGTTCAGATAGCAAGTGTTGCCAATGTTTTCCAGTCCTACTGGCCATTCCGACATGTTGTGGTCCGGTTTCGGAGCAGAGCCAGAAACCATGCTGTTCAACAACGGGCTGTTCTTCTCTTTCGCGATTATGGCCAATGCCTGGTTATAGGTCTCGACTTGCGCAGGAGCCTCGTCCACACAGATCGTGTAAGCCGCCATGATTGCTCCTTCATCTACAGTCCGATCGGGGATCTGGAGGAGCCGATAAGCATCCCCAATGTCCATTTCACCGGCGGTCATTTCACCGGTGTTCAGGAAGTGTTTGAGGGCATTTGACTTCCGCGCCTCGGCTATGAGCTCAATAGCTCGCCGGGAGAGTTCTTTAGTCGACGGACTGTCATTGACCTGAACCACATGTCAGTACCTACTATTCCGGGACTTGGTGCAGAGAGGCAAGAAATGTACCTTAGCTGTGTACATGGCCATAATGAAATCGTCGCCCGTATCATTGCTGACACCCAGGTACACTTGAGCTTGTTCGACCGTCGCAACCCCTAGTTTTTAACCGTTAGCCACTCCATATGCTGATCCGCGCTGTGAACGGCAACAGCCCAGGGGAGCCCTACTGTCTTCAGCTGCTGACTTTATGCGCTCGCTGCGCCTGCTGTCCCCAATTACCCAGAGTTGTCGGCGAGTTTCGTTCTCCTGGGTGGTGGAGCTCAAATAAGCGTAGAACTTCCCGATGATGCTATCCTCCGTAAGACGAGTGTCGTCATAACTCAGTCCAAAGTACCTGTAGGCATTATAGACATCCTCGTTTGTGTATTTGCCTTCTGCGTAAGCCAACTCAACCGCCTGCCCAATTAGAGTCTTATCCTCCCCACCCCGGAGGTTACCAATCGACTTGAGGCAGTGAAGATACATGGGAGTTCTTCCCGGGTCTACCGTGACTTGTCGATTGAAGGCATCTATTATGGCGACAGCTGACATATCTTCAACGGTCCCCAGATCTTCATAAAACCTAGATTGTTCAATCAGCACTCAGTTCTAAAAAAGGCTCGATCGCGGGTGACACGAACGGTTCGGACGCCATTTGAAATCCGTCTGTTCGGAAGGCTCTCGGATCTAAAGAAATCAGTCAGCCGAGTACCTGACACGAATCATGGGCGGGCACTTACAATCCAGAGCTCCAAGGGCTAAGAGAAGGTCATTTGTGGCGGGGTTGTGCTTGTCTTCTATCTGGTGTCCTTTCTTTTCAATTGCTGGTCTCTGCTCTATAAGCGCAATGAGTTCATGGAGCGTGTCGTCGAGAAAGATCTTAAGCTGATCATGGTAAGGGAATTCTGCCCAGGGGCTAGGCCGAGGAGGCTCCCAAGTGCCTTCATTCTGTCAAAGTGTCAGAAGATATCCTCATACGGAGTACTTAATGAGGAAACCAACACACCTTGGTGGAAAACTCCAGAAATTCCAGCAACTCTTTGCAAGGCCGCCCTTCGATACCGAAACAGTTCATGAATCTTTTATTAACTGCTGATATTGACTTGCTGCGCTGGCCATCATGAAGAGCGTTACTGATATATGCTTTCAACGTCAGCAGGACGGTGATGGGATCCGGCGCGGCCATTCCCTCCATCCGATCAGGATACGTTGCCATCGCCTCACTCGCGCGTTTCTGTAATACGTCGGGATCTACCAAAAGCCGTGTCCATTCCTCGTTGAGTATCGGAGAAGCGATTCGCACCGATACGGCAATAGAGCAGGTGAGGTAGGAACATTCGTAGCGATACGTTTCTGCCGTCTGGCCTTTGGGTGTGATCTCTTCTGGCGAAGGCCCGCCGACCTGCCTTCCAGACTTATAGACAAGATGATGGACATGATCTGGGTCCTGATGGGTATGACCGAGAGCGGAGGTGAGGTTCACGATGACCTGCAAGTGACATCGACATTTCAAGCACACGGCGGACACTTTCGGGGGGGTTGCGGCGTCCGTTTGTAGAAAGCTTTGGGCGGGCTTAGTCACGTATTGATGGCGGCATGCTGAAGGCGAAATGAACTCTATCGGACCGTCGCAGCGTTCGGGGAAGACGGGTGGCACATCGCGGAGAAGGTTACGTCCTGTACTCGGCGGATGAATGAAGTCATAGTCGTGGATATCTTGTACAAGACGCGGGGCAGTCTTGCCTGAGAAGGGAAGCCATCCATATTAGCCTCAAATGTACGAAACCGAAAGGTTGCGACACTTCTGATAAAAAAGCAGAGGACTGCATGTTTGTACGTACCTGACCTCTGGAAGGACGACATTAGTAGGCTCAGTGGAGCTCACAGGTACCGGAGGATCAGGCGACAAGGATCAAAACTCTGAGCAAAGGCTTTCCCATACAGTCGACTTCAGCATAACAAATCTTCAGCAGAAGTGATATCGGAATGATGGATAAGTGAAGGCTCCCGAATTCTTTGAGTATGCCTAGAAAGTGAAGGATACTGGTCAGTTTGGACAGCGGGGAGCCCCAGGCGGGCGGCAAGCTTAGGAATCGGGACTCCAACCGGGCAGGTTCGGGGAAACAATACCGGAAGAACCTCCACGAGTATGAGGAAGAGATGAAACAGAGAAGGTGTAAAGGATCTCTTAAGTGAAAAGGGGCAGGATTCTGGCCGGTGATCGTCCCTCACTGCCTTCACCCACTTGCGTGAAGCTCCATGAGATGTGCGGGTAGGCGGTGACAGACGGCATAAAGGGCGACTTCCAAAATCCCAGCATCACCGTCACCGCGCAAAACGACTCCCTCCACCGCAAGCAGCAGGCAATTTGCTACTCCTCCCCCTCAATCCGCCACCATGGCTGCCCATCATGAAGAGCACTTTCACCCCAAGAACACAATCATGGCGTCATTGAAGACGACCATGCTGACCGGTGGGGTCGGTCTTTGCGCCTCCGCCGTGCAGAACACCCTGGTCAAGAAGAACGTCGGACCTTGGGGTGTGTTTGTGAGAAGCGGCAGCACCATCGGTCTTTTCGGTATGAACACAATACCAATTGAACCCTGCATTGACGTGTCGTTTGTCTGTACTGACCACTGCCAATCTAGCGGCCATGGGCGGTACCTACGAGTTCGTCAAGGACGCCTCGGCCAACCTGCGGGAGAAGGATGACCACTGGAACGTCGCTCTGGGCGGTTTCTTCTCCGGTGCCCTTCTGGGCCTGCGTGGTTAGTATCTCCGCCCTCGTTCTTAGAGTTGTGGCGCCATTGTTCTGACTTTTGATCTTTCACTTGCACAGCACGCACTTTCCCCGCCCTCCTGGGCTACGGTGCCGCTCTGGCAACCGGCATGGGCGCCTTCGAATACACCGGTGGATCGCTGTGGGGATACCAGAAGGACCATACTGTCGACGAGTTTGAGCGTCGCCAACAGCTGCGAAAGCAGTTCCGCACCTCGGGAGAGCAGACCGTCCAGGAGCTGGGCGAGGGACGAGGTACGTTCACTCCAAGGCGTGAATGCGGTTGACTGTGGAAATTCTGACCCGTAACTAACCTGACTGTCACAGGCATCTACGCTCCCGGATACGCCGAGAGACGACGAGAGAGACTCAAGGAGGCCTACGGCATCGACGTTCCCACATCCCCTATCCCCGCTTCATAAAGATACATTGGTTCGATATCTCTTGTCACCCCCGCGTTTGCCGATTCCCAGTCTCCTTGTGTAAAATTATCGCTTCGTGTCGACCACCTTTAGCTAGCACATTTGGCACATTCTACAATGAAAGATTTCCTTTTCCGTTGATACAGTCGGTCTTCTGTGGGGGTTTCCGGGGGTGGCCCTCGGTTGACGTGTCTGTTGCCTACCTGTATATCGCAAACATTCGATCTAATGGCAAGTTAGGCATTACCGTGGTACCTAGTTCCAGCGTGATTAAGCTTCCACACAGTTTGTCTACGAGGGGTAGCCCATGCCGGTGGCTGGACCTACAAGTCCTCGGTAAGGACAGGAAGATAGATTACGAGGCGCATGCGATCACCAGCCCCAAGTCCAGTGACGTTGAGTCGACTGGTGACCACCCCCGCCTAAAATACGAATATCATATTCAATCATAATGAGAACAATGCCTGGTAACAACCCCGGAAGCCCTGACAAGTGCGTGAATGCCTGGGATGGCAGGCATCAACCGTGCCCGGGGTGGGGAAGCAGGGGCCAATCACAGAGCGTGTTTATCCAATCACGGGAATATCACGTGTCCAACACTTTACTGCCTCAGGTGTCAACCTGAACACAGTAGATATAGAGGAACGGACGATATTCAGGAGGCGTGGAAACGGAATAGGCGATCGATGCAAGGGAATATCCGCCAGCCATGTCCCGGGTGACAGGGCCATGGGGAATTATTAGACCTGTGCCTGCGGAAATGCAGATCATGCCCTGTCAATCCTCGATGTTTGGCGCAATTCAAGGGGTGTATGAGAATCTACTCCGTACGCAGGGGGTCTGCAGTGCGATGAGATCACCGTGTCTTCCTGTGACCATGGAGTTGGACTGGACAGTACGGAGTAGCAAATGGCTGGTTCAGGTGGTGGTTCGTCGGACGGTAAGTCAGTAACTTAGGGGATTCTTTCGCTCTTCCAGAAGGTCGTGGAGATCACCCGTCGAGTGAATCGGTACTATATTCTATTTCTAGCCTTCTAGCGAGATAGTAGAAGATACTCCCAGTCCAACTAGTAACTAGTAACTAATAACTATCTAGTCTACGGAGGGTGTTTGCATAGCATTAACAACTACTCGTTAGTACTACTAGTTGTATGCACCGTATATATGACGGAGTGGTCGTCTCGAGGACTTACTCCGTACGATCGATCGACGCAAATGATGAACCGTGCATGACGTCGAATGTTCCCTTGGGAAAGTTGCTGCCTCCGCCCATCCCGAAAGGAGGCAGTCAAAGTGCAAGGACCGCGGGATCGCCCGTCGGAACCTTCTCCTATTTTCCAGAGTATAAACTCAGGAATTCAGAATTCTCCATTTCTCCTAAACCTACGGAAGGGCGGGAGAATGGATCGCAGAGGGGGGTGGTTTGCCACCCAAGTGGATGGTCCGATGGAGACTGGGAAAAAGGGGGTTTGCGGGCTCCATCGAAGACATGAAGAACGATTCTACAAGTACTAAATAATAATGACTGACGATGGCCTCGTTTGATTGCGCTTGCTCCACCCAGGTCCATGCAGAGGAGTGATTGGATACTGCAGCCCTCAGCCACAGCTCGGATTTGATTTGATTTTCTTTGCTTTTTCTTTTCTCCAGCCACGTTGTTACGTTAAAGGGGAGTAATTGAGGAAGTAATTGAGTAAGTGGTTCGTGGAAGGAGAACTGTTTATACTGCAAAAGTACCCGACTATAGAACCTAGGTCCTACCTGTACTATTTCTTGTTATCATGCTGCATGTTGAACACTGAAATTGAGAACATAACTTATCCCGTAGTAATTATTTACTGAGTGGTAGTTAGGTAACATTACTATATACTTCGTCAGCCCGGGCCAAAGGAATTCCCATGATTCCATCCACATTACCTTGAATCATGAAGTACCTCGCCGGTTACATCAACCCTATTCAGTATTCAGAGAATGATAATTGGAAGCAACTGGTGAAGTCAGTCCCCGGCCTCATTCGGCTCCGGCTATTCCGTGCCATGCGAAAGACCAAGGAAAAAAAAAGAAGTCATAACGTCGCATTTTCCTTGGAGCTCAAGCGGCGTAGACGTCATCCGGAAGCGGCGAGATGCCCCTCTCCTTATTCTTTACTTCAAGGTCGCATTCCGCAAAGGATCCCTAAGAATTCCACCTGCAATGGTGTGGAGAGAGCTTCGATTTCACACTCTGTGCCAGATCGATGAACGGATTGATTGAGATTAATTGCACTCCTCCGTATCATCATCTAATTACATTCTCCCCCTAAATCCTCGATAGTGCCCTCCTAGACCCGGTGGGACCTGGGCTAGTATCAACGATCGGCCTGTTCGACAGCAGCCATTTCATTATTATTATTTTCTCTAGGGAGAATACAGAGGAAGTGACGGATTGCCCCCGCATAACCGTTCGATCCAGACCTCTTCTCCCCGTTCGCTGGGTAACGCCGCCTGGGAAGGAAGCGATTTCGCGTTCATCTTGCATTTATCCTCCATCCTTGGTTTTACCCTCTCCTTTTTTTTTTTTTAAACCCTTTTCCTTTTATTTTAATTATCCTTATTTTTATTCTTATTATTTCATTTCGTTCCATTTTTATGTCCTAAATTCATCGTCCGTCATTCCTCCCTTCCCCTATCTCTCTCGTCCTCTTCTTCCTCTTCCTCTCTTCCTCCCTTTCTTGTTCCCTCCTATTCCTTACCTTCTATCCTATCCGCACTCTTCTCGCCTCGTCTCCCCTCTCGCGGATCTGCAAGTTTAGCTCGGCCTACTATTATTATCACCCTGCGTATATAGCCTTATCGCAGCCCGACTCTCCCATTTCCTCGGCTTCTGATTTGATCTTCCATCACGGGTCTGGGTCTGCACCGCCCGATTATTCTCTGTTGCCTCAACCCTTCCCCTCCTCTTTTATTCTTTGCCTCCCTGCGCCTTTCCCCCCTCTTCTTCCCCCCTCCTCCCTTCTATACAATAATGGCCACCTTACTACGGTCGCAAACGCCCGTACAAGACGTATACGGCGGCCCCTCGCAAGCCCCCGATTCCGTCATCTCCAGTCGGGGTTACGGCACGCGATCAGGCTCCCGACCCAACTCGTTCGCCGCCAGCTCCTCCGGTTACAACCTCGCCCACGGCGCTGTCGTGGAACCGTCCGCCCTTCCTCGTGCCGGTCGCTTTCACGAGGATTTCGATGCAGCTACTCAACGCGGCTCAGTCGTCCTCGAGGGTCCCTCGTCCGCCGGTATGCAACGTTCCGTCTCGCAAATGTCCAGTCGCTCCGCAACCCCGACGCGATCCGCCGCCGGCACGCTGAAGAAGAAGTCATCGCTCAGCAAGCGAGGTAGCATGCGCCGCAGCGGAAGTAAGCGCAGCTTGCGCGCCGGCAGCGTGCGCAGTCTAGTCCTCGGCGATAAGGAGAAATACGGCGTCGAAGGCACCGATGATCAAAACAGCGCCTTCTATATCCCCGTCCCCACGGACGGAACGCCAACCGAGGTTCTGGCGAATCGATTTCAGGGTAAGCTTTGAGCATTCGTTCTTGCGCCCCGGTCCCATCGCAAAAGTTGCTAACTGTGTCGCAGCGTGGCGCAAAACTCTCAAAGACCTGATCCTCTTCTTCAAGGAAGTCCAGAAATCATACGAAGCCCGAGCGAAACTATTCCTATCGGCATCGAATGTCGTCAACAATACATCCCTCCCTCCCACATTCCTCAAATCCGGAGGTCTAGGAGATGCGACCGAGATCCTGCGAGACTTCCACCGACAAGGCTATCTGGAAGCAACAAAGGCTGCGGAGGTGGAGAGCGAGGTTGTCAGTCAGCTTATGGGTCTCCGGAACGACCTGCAGAAGAAGACCAAGGAAATCAGGAGTCTGTCGGGTGATTTTCGGAACTCCGTGGACAGGGAAGTCGAGGCCACCCGAAAGTCGGTGCGGCAGCTGCACGAATCGCTCGGACTGGTCGACACCGACCCGTCCGCTACCTCGGGCAAAGGAGACCCTTTCATCATCCGATTGAGTGTTGACAAACAGATCGAGAAGCAGATCGAGGAAGAGAACTACCTGCACAGGGTATGAACCCCTCAATCCTCGGTGTACCCTTTTGGAGGGATCTGACCGCTAATCCATATTGTGTCATGCAGGCGTTCTTGAACTTGGAAAATTCCGGTCGCGAGCTAGAATCCATCGTGGTTAGCGAGATCCAGAAGGCCTACAACGCATATGCCAGCATTCTTAAACGGGAGGCGGACGAGACGTACGACACCGTCAACAAACTGCGAGCGGGGCCGATTTCTATGCCCCACGATCACGAATGGAATTCGTTCATTGCCACGACGGACGAGCTTGTCGATCCTCGAGTTCCTCTTCGAGACGTGGAGAACATTTCTTACCCGGGCAAGGATCATCCCGCTGCTGCAGAAGTTCGGTCCGGCATGCTCGAGCGTAAAAGCAAGTACCTGAAGAGCTATACGCCTGGCTGGTAAGTGTATCTTGCACTTGTTCTTGTTTTCTTTCAGTCGTGTCTTCGGGGAAAATAACAGGCTTCCTAACCCGATACTGCAGGTATGTGTTGTCTCCGACGCATCTTCACGAATTCAAATCCGCCGATCGAGTGGCCTGGCAAACGCCAGTCATGTCGCTGTACCTCCCGGAACAAAAGCTAGGCACGCATTCCCAACCGGATTCGACGTCGCACAAATTCATGTTGAAGGGCCGACAGACGGGCACCATGCACCGAGGCCACTCCTGGGTCTTCCGTGCAGAGTCTCACGAGACCATGATGGCGTGGTACGAAGACATCGAAAGTCTGATCTCCAAGACGGGCGAAGCTCGCAACGCTTTTGTCCGGAGACATGTGCGAACGGTCAGCGGCAACAGCTATCGCACCAGCATCGATGGAGTTATGGATGAAGACGAAGCCGACCGAACGCCTTACTCTCCGGAATCAGCGGTTTTAAATCAGGAGCGGCCTGCGTCTCAGCCCCGTGAGCCGGGCGGCCGGTTTCCCAGTGATGTGCAGATAGACCGCCATTTGCAGGCCCCACTGTCGCCTTCAAGTGGAGAGAGCTCCGGTGAGAGAGACCTGCTAGCCGCGGCCGGATCGTTACCCGATCACTTCGACCCCAATGCCCAGCCCATGTCGAATCGGGCTTTGGATGAGAACCAACCTCGATCCATGCCGGCTGGCGCATCTCGAGGCCACCCGTTCGAACGGCATGACAGTTATTACGGTGCTTGGATGAGCCCCACCGATCCAAGCGCTCGTCAGAAGCAGCAGGAGGCCCAACAAACCTATTCTGCCTCCGAGAATCAAGGAGGTTCTCGGTTCTATGGAGGAGATAACTCTTCTCAATCACATACCTTGTTCGTTGCCGGGATGGGCTCGGGGAGCTCCCGGGACTCGTCAGTCGTACGCCAGAGAAACCGGGGCGAGAGTGCATCCACTGCGCCCACGACCACAAATGTGACCGATCACACTCATAATACCGTTCCTACGTCCATCGACGAGGGACCTGAGCCATCCATCACAGGTTCCGAGAAGCCTTCCCACGACACGCAGGAGAAAACTCTGGGTCCTGCCGCCGAAGTCACGTCCGCGAAGACCGTCCCCGTCATGTCGTCTGGAGGCATCACCCCCAACGGCGTCACTACCGAAGGGACCAAACGGCCGTCAGCTCAAAGCAAGAACAGCGTATCAACTCTTGAATTGAGAATCCCAGGGCATTACCCTCCGGCCAATGTCTCTTCCGCCTAAACTGATCACGAAAAAAGAAAAGAATGAAAGAAAGAGAAAAAAGAAAAACAAAACAAAAAGCAAAAAAGGAGGGGAAGGAAAGGAAGGGGATGTTGATGTGAGTGACATGGGAAAAGAATCAGAGCTGTCACAATCTGACATATCCTATCGTCAAACCACACTGAACCCTTCCCCCTACTACCTCCAAAAACTTTTTCCTTTGTTTTATTTCCTTTGTTCCGAGTTTCATGGTTACGGTTCTTATCATTTCTTGATTCTTATATATTCATATGTACATTATTCTCACTGTTGTCAGCTTGGATACCCGTGAAGGAGTCCGTGCTGGTTTTTATTTGGTTTATTTCCTTTGTTCGTTTCCTTTGTTTATTTCCTTGACTGTGTTTACGACTGCAACAAACTGGCGTTCTAAATGTCCTACCGGTAACAGGATAGGGCAGGATTGTTTGTTTGAATGGGTGGTTGGTTAGGACAGGTTAGGTCAATCGGGACCTACAGGATGGGGGATATGGTTCGGTCGGTATATGGGAGGCGTCTCTGGTTTGGCTTGGTTTTCGATTTATGATCCGCTTTTTCCCTTTGTCGAGCTTGCTTGGTTTGATTCTATTTCGATTCATCTGTACAATATTGAACCATTTATTCATCGATCACTTTTGATGTTAACTTCCTGAGTTGGTTTCATGTGATAGGATTTGATTTCTAGGTGTCTTCAGTCTGAGTATGTATGCATATGTACCTGCCTCTGTTGCAAAATATGATACCAATCGAGGACAGAATGTCATGTTATGTTAGGTCTATATAGTTATACAAATCGGGGTTTCTCCAGAGCCTTGAAAATTTCCCTATCTAGATCAATGAGAGACTTAGTAGTGCACTTCATACTCTATAGTTTCACCTTCCCACCACAGAACACGCATCTTTTTCTATCCAGGGAGCCCCTGTTCAAAATTCCGTAACTTATCACCTGATGCAAGTGATGGCTCGCACCAAAGAAACGCCACCGACTGAAGGAACTATCCTGATCTGGGAAGCGAAAGAAAGTCCTAATTGTGGAATGACGGGAAGATCAATGTAAGAAAGTACTTGTTGCGTTTATGAAGAAACTTAACTGCGATTATGAGGAAGCATGGAGGGTCGAGATATGCATGAAACTAGACAGGCTGCTGCACGAGCAATTGGTGGGCTAGGTACGAAGTATGTATGTATGGACATCCATCTTATGGAATTTGGGCATTGATGACGTGAACGTTGACAATGCCGGCCGGCGGAAGACAAAGACAAGAGAGGAAAAAGATACGACAAGCATCTTCTTCTACTTTCTCTCTCTCTCTCTCTCTAATATCTTTCCCCTAACGTACTGTTTGTTGTTGTTTCTGTGGAATGGAAGAGAGAATTCACTTTTCTGATAAGGGAACCTGCTTTTCCAACTCGGAGAGGTCATGGCAGTGTTTATACTTGTATGTACAAGGACAACAAGGATCTTAAATAACTTGCCACTTTATACGACAAAAAACAATGCAACTAAACGACAACGCCGAGATCGAAGTATACATTTACATATACATCCGCTTCCAGCTCTTTCATGAGGACATTGGCTTCTTCTTCTTCTTCTGTCTCTTCCTATACGGGGCGTAATCTGCACATGCACAGAACCAGTGGTCTCTTGAACGGAGTATGGGTATTGGAGGACTTCTCCAGATGACTCGTGCTCCCTCCCAATGGGCTGATATAGACATGATAGGTACGTCATATAGGGCAAGACTCATGGCCATGCTTGCTTGAATATTGAATCAATTCAATTAACTAGACAGGCTTTATATGCTCCACGGTTCAAATCAACGTGCAGCTGATTAGTTCTCGAACTTTGGTGTTTAGTCAGTACAAGGGAAAGGGCCTCAAAAATGTTCTTGTCTGCCCCCTGCTCTTCTTTCTTTTCTGAAGACCTAATGAGACCCAGTAGAATTAGCATAAATAAATGTTTTTGATAATATGCGCCTGGCCAATTTCGAATAGTATCTTGAAACATATTTTAATCATAAAAGCTAGAATATCTTGTCGGTATACAAATCAACTCATCAGTCCAGTTTCCCGTTATTGAACTTATCTTTTACATATAAGTAGAAGAAACTCTGGTGAGTCTAGAACAGTATATGATATTAAGGCTACTGAAACTATTTATCTCTCTCCTTAGCTTTTACTGGATAATTAGCTTGAAGCGCTCAGGGCGGGCTCAGATCTACTCACCAAGAAATAGCAAGAGATGAGCGCTAAATCAGAGTAGGTCTACAGTCCCTGGACAAAACCAATACATACAGTGCAATGGAGTTCTGCAAGCCGACAAGTGGATAAACAACAATTCGCAACCAAG
Source organism: Aspergillus melleus (assembly GCF_016097325.1). Taxonomy (NCBI): domain Eukaryota; kingdom Fungi; phylum Ascomycota; class Eurotiomycetes; order Eurotiales; family Aspergillaceae; genus Aspergillus; species Aspergillus melleus. The sequence continues at coordinate 1,699,882 of NW_025763377.1, forward strand.
GTCAAAACCAAGGACGAAAAGACATTCGAGATTCGATTGGTCCCGTACATAACTAGAAATCAGACCGCCGAAAGGAATCAACACGCAAGATAAAGAAGGCACACTAGGGAATCAGATGACATGACATATTCGAATCCACCCCAAGAACAGGTCGTTGGTCTTAAAACTGACATCACAAAACTTTTTCTTCCTCATGAGCCTACCTGCAGGGAGAGAAAAGAAAACTGAAACAAAAGGGAAGGACAACATGGATACAATTACATGATCTGATCCTGCGTGATTCCTCCGGTCGGGTCGCCGCTGTCCATAGCATCGCCATGGCCGGGATCGGCATTCATGTACTTGACGAAGGTGATGCCGAGAGGACGGCCACCGTACTGGTAACCGGTGAATTTGGCTAGATTGACATATATTAGCATCCAGATCGGAACTCGCTTGAGGCAAAGGGCCAAACATACCGATCGCGGTCTCTGCGGTATCAGCGCTGTCGAACTGCACCACACCCGTACCGCGCGAGCGGCCGTTGGGCTCGTACTGGATCTCAGCGCGGTCAACCTTGCCGATGGTCGAGAACAAGTCCACGAGATCTTCGTTGCAGGTCGACCAGGGCAACTATCAGGGGTCACACGTTAGTTGGGATCGTCCCTTCTCTTCATATGTCCCAAGGAGTACTCACGTTACGGACGTAGATGACAGGGCTCTTATCACCACCCGAGGTAGCATAGTCCGTGAAGGGGTTGGGGGGCACGGAAGCCACGCCCTCGAAGCCCCCGGGACCACCACCGAAGCCACCGCCAAAGCCACCACGGCCACCGAAGCCACCACCGAAGCCGCCACGTCCGGCAAAGCCACCGCGACCTCCGAATCCGCCACGACCGCCAAAGCCGCCGCCAAAACCACCGCGGCCGCCAAAACCGGGACCGGCCCCGGCAAAGCGGTCTTCGCGCACCTCCAGAGCTCGACCCTGCCAGTCGTAGCCGTTGAAGTGTTGGATGGCATTGCGAGCATCCTCGGGGGACTCAAAGGCGACGATACCGGAGCCCTTGGGACGGCCAGAAGGATCGGTGTGAACATCGGCACGGATGACGGCGCCTTGCTGAGCTAAAAGACGAAAGGAATCGGGGTTAACGCGGATGCCCGATGCCACAAAGCACAGGGGCAATTGGAGACGTCATTCGTCGCGGGAGGAGGGGTCTTACCTGCTTGGCGGAAAAGATCCTTCAAATCTTGCCAGCCAACGTTGAATGGGAGCTAAACAAGCCGAGATGGTCAATAACCTGTTGCCATATCAAGTATCCTATCCATTCGCATCTGTAGGATCGGGGGTGGGGACAACAAACATTAGCCACGTAGAGCTGACGGCCGCCGCCACCAGCACCACCGCCGGGACCACCGAAACCGCCTCCGAAACCACCGCGGCCACCGCCGCCAAAGTCACCACGGGAGGGTCCGCCGGTGAAACGGGGCTCGGGTTCACGGTCCTACAGTGAAACAATATCAATCAGCACCTCTTCCTGCTCGACAAACGATCAGGCGCGATGGAAAGTGGGTGAAAATACCTCGCGGACGTAAACAAGTCGACCCATCAGATTCTGGTTGCTAAGCGTGTTGACGGCATTTTGCGCTTGGTCTCTGGTCGCGTATTCCACAATCCTGCAGGAAAACAAGTTAGTCAGGGCGGGGTTGCGCACGCGACAGGACATGGACCAACACTCACCCGCATCCCTACAATATCCCGGACAGCCAGGGCCCAGCCCGTCAACCCAACAGTCCATCAAATCAAAGCCAAAGGGGGGAGAAGGGGAAGCCAGGAGCACAAAAAAGGCACAGGTAAAACAGAAAAGAAAACCAGCCGCAAACTACGCATTGGCGCCCACCTTCGACATTCCATTCGGAAGCAGTAAGACGTCGGCAAAGATAACTTCTCCAGCTGTAAATCACGCGGAAAGATCGTTTCCCCCTCCTGGTCAGCCACGAATTCCAAATCCAGCAAGATGCAACAGGCGATGAAGAATCAACAAAAAAAAAATAAACAAATCACACGCCCGACACGATATGACCCTGCTCACCCTGTCTCATAAAGTCTTTCAGATGATGCCATTTGACATCGTAAGATAGGTTGCCCACATAGACGCGACGGTCTTGCTGGGACGATTCGCGCACGGATTGCATCATTTGTTCTTTGGCGGAAGCGCGATCTTCGAACGATCTGGGGGGCGGCGGGTAGCTGCTGCGACCGCCGTAACCAAAACCTGATTGTCCTCCGGAGGGGCCGGGAGCAGTACTCATAGGCGAGCGAGAACGACGGTCACTGCGGCGATAGTCGTCACGGCTGCGAGAACGGCTGAGCGGCGAATACGAGCGGCGGCTAGAGCGTCGAGGGCTGCGCGAACGACGACGGGGAGAACGAGACCTTTCGCGCTGCGCGTGGTCAGTATCGGAGAAGGAGGCCGGCATCGACGAATGAGAGAAGCCTGACGGCAGAAGAAAAGAGAAAAAGAAGAAGAAAGAAAGAAAAGGAGGGAGGAAAGGGGCGGCGAGGCAGAACAGGGATCGCAAGGTTACAGCTGGGGAGTCTGGGAATGAATGGATGAATCGAATTGGAGGAACCGAAGAACGACCCGAGTCAGGTGACACGGGCTGAGCTGCCGGTGACAAAGCATGAAAGTAAGTCGCGCCGGGGACCTTTGGGCTTGGCCGTTTGGGGACCCGCGGGCAGTTCAAACCATTGGGATGGGTTTAGATAGGAGAAAAACAACGACAGCAACTCTGTACAGAAGAAGAAGAAAGAGAAAGAAAAGAAAAAAGGGACAGTAAGTAAGAAGAGACGGACATGGAGGACAGCAATGGAATAGGCCCTGGGCGTGCTCCCCATGGTCAAGTGGGGACGGGCGGACGAGAGAGCTACTGCTCCTGCTCGCCCAGACCCCCGACTCCAACTCCGCCTGGTAAGTAAACCCAGCTGTCGCAGTTGTGCAGCCACCATGAATCTAGGCATCTATTTTCATCCCACCCAAGAAAGTTGGATTTCTCAGCGAAACGAGAATCATCGAGGGGAGAGAAAAGATGGACGAGGAGAAGATGAAGACGAGAAGAAAAGCAAAGAAAAGAAACAAGGTGGACGGAGTAGAAAACAAAAAGAGGAGGGAACAATAGAGGCCGGGACGTAAAAGCCACCAGGCCCGACCACAAGCACCACGTTGAAAGCATCGAAATGGCATCAGAAAAAGAAGCATAAAATAGAATAAAATCATATAATTGCAAAACAAAACAACTTACTTGGTACGGTCGATAAACGTCAGCTGGAGATCACGCCTTAAAGGTAAGCCACAAAACCGACAGGTTGGGGAAACGTCCGCACGAGGGGGGGAAATCACAAAGGAAGAAGAAAGATGAAGGGGGAAGATGGAGAAGGGAGGAAGAAGGGGAAAACGAGGAAGAAGAAGGGGGGAGGGGAAGAAGAGGGAAAAAGGAGGGAAGGGAAGGGGAAAAAGAGATAAAGGAGGGGGACAGTCAGGTCGGCCTCTTGTCAGACACAAAAAGACTGCATGCGAAGGTGTGATTGGCGTTCCCGTGGCACTCCGGGATGCAGGATGCGATTCAGACAGCTGGGATTTCAGCCCGTCTCGGTTCCTTACAGTAGCTCAGAGGATGGACGGACTGAACGGACTGGAGAGTAGGAAATGGGGGGGGAGGATGGGGGGAATTCACTGAGTCCAGTCCAATCAGATCAGACAATCTGAAGGACCTCGCGGGTGAAAAAGACTCGGACTTGGTCTTGTAGGAGAGAGTAGGAGAGAATGGACGGGGAGAGACACGTTGTGATACTGATGGGATTCAAGCTCCAGCTCCAGCTCCAGTTCAACATGTTGGACTTCCGTGGAGATAGACAAAAACGAATAGACACTCACCCATGATGACGGTCAATAGCTCCAAGTTTCCTCCGACAGATAACTTTAAACTCCGTGGAGTTGGCGCGACGGGATGGTGGATGCTCGAGGGCGGATCAACAGAGGGATCGATAGGAAGAGGAAGTATGGATGAAGGTGGAGGAGGACGGGATGAGGATGGGGATGGAATTGGAACTGGAACTGGAATTGGGATTGGGGTTACGGAAGAAAAGGAAGAGTAAGAAGGGAGAAAAGAAGAAGAAGAGAAGGAAGAAAAAAAGAGGGAAGGGAAAGGAAGAAGGTCGCGCGGGGGAAATCAAAGAATCGATCAATTGAGCGGAGAAGGGAGGCTAAAATCCCATTAAATCCTCTGGAATTGGATCATCGTGATGCTTCTGGACAGATAAGATGTTCCTTGGATTGTCATGGAGGGATGCTATACTTCAATTCTTGAGGAATTTCTGGGATTTCTTGAGACATAATCAATTCAATTGACTTAGCTACTCAATTCTTTACTCTTTACTCTTTACTATTTACTATCTCCCATGTACTCATCAATCCGATCCACTGCTGCCATTCAGGAATCCCGCTTGGCTCCGCTCAGGCCACCGCTTAAGCCCACCCGCCAAACTTCCCTTGTTCCTTTTTTCTTTTCTTCCGACGCCGTGAACCTCCTCATTGTCCTACTACTATCACCACAACCACATCCCACCATGGCCCACCCCATGCTCCTCTCTCGCTCGCCCTCCTTCCTGGCTCCCTCGCGACGCTGCCTTCTCTCTCTTCCCACCTCTTCCGCCTCCGCCTCCGCCTCTCTCAGCGCCTCCCAATCCCGTCGCCATCTCCATCTCCTCCGCCAGTCCACGACCCTCCAGACCAACAGCTCTCCCCGCCAACAAACCCGCCTCGTCCCCTCCTTTTCGTCATCGTCAACCCGCCTCTACCACTCACAACACCACCCCGACCCCCCAGTCCACGAATACACCAACTCGCAAACCACCATCCTCTCCGCCGCCCTCCGACACATCCCGGAGCATGGCTTCACCCGCGACGCATTGATCCTGGGCGCTCGCGACGCCGGCTTCCTCGACGTCTCGGTGCAGCTGTTCCCGCGCGCCGAGTTCGACCTGATCTTGTTCTGGCTGGCGAGTCGACGGGGCTTGTTGCGCGCCAGCGTCCACGATGGCCTGTTGGAGCAATATGCGGGTGCTTCCGTGGAGCAGAAAATCAAGGTCCTGTTGATGGAACGGTTACGGATGAATGTGGATGTTAGGCATCAGTGGCAGGATGTTAGCGTTTCCCTCCCCTTTCAATCTCCGTTTTCGCTTCTGGGGATATTGTTTGATGGATTTACTATCTCCATTCAAATCAACCAAGGCATATGCTAATGATAAGACAAGGCCCTAGCCCTCATGTCCCTCCCCAGCAACGTCCCCCTCTCGCTCTCCGAACTACACGCCCTCTCGGACGATATCCTGAACCTCGCCGGCGACACCTCCGTCGACACAACATGGTACACCAAGCGGCTGTCCGTGTCCGCCATCTTCGCGTCCGCTGAAGTCGTCATGACCCGTGAAGCGCCGGGCTCGAGCCTCGCGGATACCGAGGCTTTTGTGGACCGTCGCGTCGAGGACGTCAAGGCTCTTGGGGAGAAATTGTCGGGCGTGAAGCAATGTTTGGGATTCATGGGTTCTACGGCTGTCGGGGTGGGGAGGAGTTGGGGTTTGAAGATTTAATTTGGAGGGTTGATTTTGGTTGATAGAGTTCTCTTGTGAACTGAACTTTGGGGGTGGTTGAGTAGGTTGGGTTGGATGGGAGTGTACGTTTACTGGTAGATTATTCATGTATATGTATAGTAGTATAATTACATTGGTTTTATCTTACACCACTCCTCATCTATATCGATATCTAGTTATGTATATGCGATAGTTAGTATGTACAAGAAGCCCCCCCAAACCCAGACAGACTACTTCAACCCCTTCTCCCACTTCACATCCTCCCTTTCCTCTTGCTTCTTCCACTGCATATCCTTCTCCTTCTCTTCCTTCTCCCTCTCCTCCTTCTCCTGCACTCGCATTTCCAACTTGCGAATCCAACCGTCCTCCCCAATCAAGTCCTTCACGGCCATGCGGTTCGGCGCTAGATCCCACCACGGCTCGCGGGTCTTGGGCGCATTCGGCATCCTCCGCCTCGCATGCTTCTGGATGTCCTCTTTGCGCTGGAGAACAATCGCTCTCAGCAGGGCGCACATGCGCTCGTCCGGCTCCACGCCCGTCACTTCCATCTCCTGCAGTAGGGAGATCACCGAGGGCAGATCCTGGCAGCCGCGCCAGTAGAAGTAGATCATCTCGTTGTACAGGCCCGTCGAGGCCCCGAGCACGGTCGATGTGCGTCCGTGCGACTTGACGGTCGTGCGGAACTGCCCGATCAGCGGCGACTGCGGGAAGTGGAGGTTCAGGAGTTGGAATACGGAGAGGAGCATCTTGGGGTAGAGCGCCGAGACCACCGATTCGGCGGGCATTTCGGGCGGGAGATCGAGGAGTTTCGCGAGGGTGGCGGTCTGTTCGGGAACGGCGGTCGGGTCTGAAGGAGGAGCAAAGGGGGAGGCATCACCGTCCGCCCCGGCGGTGTGGGTAGTCACGAGAAGGTCGAGCATGGAGAAGATACGTTCCTTGCAGACGTCCCAAACGGCCTGATCGCCTTTGCCTGCGTCGATGGCGGCCTGCAGAGCGGTTCCAGTCCTCGCGGATTCTCGTTCGACGATCAGAAAGACCGCCTCTTGCATCGGGATGCTTTCGAGTCTGAGCAACTCCGAGATTTCGGCGCTGCTGTGCTCTATCGTAAGTCCCCGTCTGATCAGTTTATGCTCGATGCTCCCGGCATCGAGTTCCTCGGGAATCTGCATGGCGGCCTGACCCTGCTGAGCTTCTGCTTCCTGGTTCTGGTTCTGATGTCGGTTCCGGTTCCGGTTCTGGACGTCCTTCAGCACGGAGTCGAAGATCCACGAAATCTGGTCCCGTTCGCTGCGATCCTCGTTGCTTAATCTCGGAAGCCCCGGGGGCGGGCTTTCGGGAGTCTCCTCCTTCGTGTGATCCGTCGGCGCTTGCTCTGGCTCTTGCTGGCCCCCTCCAATCTGCTGCAGCAAGTCGCTGAAGACCTGCCTCTCGCCGCGGGTCATACTCCCCGCCCGCAATGAGGTGGGAGTCATGCTCGGTTTCTTCGACGGTTTGGAAGTCAGGTTCGGCTTCCTCGATGGGTCAGAGAAATCGGGGCGAGGCCGCGCTGCCGAGACAGCGCGTCGTTGAAGGTAAGATTTCCGGGGCTTCTCCCGCCCGGCATCCGGGTCCTGCTGTGCATTGCTCTCGCCGTCCGTGGCCGGGGCCGGCTCATCTGATCGAGAGCGTTCAGACTCAGAAGAATATGATCGGAACGACGACGGAGCTCGACGATTCAGCAGCGACGCCGAGAGCGTCGGAGTTTGATATAAAAACGGAGCGAGGGAATTGCGCACCGAGAGCGCCAGCCAGTGACGAGACATGCGTGGAATCTGGCAGGTTGGGGCCGGGGGGATATGTGTTGGAATATGTTCAGGCCCGGCGAGCCGTGCTGGATAGATTTTCTGCCGATTTGGAGACGATCGGATTTCCCATTAACGCGCCCCACGTGACCACGCGGTGGTGGCCGACGCGCCGCTCTTTTCCGTCGACTCGCTGTCGCATTCATTGTGTTCCTCTGTTCGTGCCCGCCATCGTTGACGAAATTGTCCATTTTCATCATTATTATCCTTTCGCCGCAGAACTGAATCACAATGGGCAACGAGGAAATTTCCGACTTCGAAAAGCAGCGTCTAGCGAACATCGCCGAACGCGATGCGCTGCTCAAGAAACTCTCGTTAGAGGCGAAATCCGCTGGCGTCTTTGCGCCGAAAATGTCCAAGGGCTCGCCCGGCGGAGACAAAGCCAAGTCGAAGAAAAAGGCGCCGCCCAAGAAGGTCAAGCAGGAGGCAGAGCCGGTGCTGCCCCGGCGGATGTCCTCGCGGATCAGGGGCATCGCGGCGGAGAGTGAGGTTGCGAAGCGCAAGGCGGAAGAGGACCATGCGGTGTTTCAAGAGGCGGAGAGGGCGAAGCGGCTGCGCAAGTCGGACTCGTTCTCCTTCAATGAAATGTTGGTGTCTGGACAGAAGCTGAGCGGCGATGGGTTGATCGGGGTCGACGTGGTGACGAAGGGTGTGGCAATGCCGTATCAGCGGACCTTTGACGAGGAGGATATCAAGAAGACAACGGATAAGGACTTGAAGGCATTGAGAGAGGAGATGAGTGGATTGAACCTGTGGGAGGCCTGGGAGCCTACTAGTATGAGCATCCCCGTCAACTGTGATTGTTATCTATCGAATGTCCTTGCTAACACCCAGTGTTCAACAGGAATCAAGATCACCCCCGAACGAATCTACGCCATGACCCTTCATCCCTCGGAGGCGAAACCACTGGTCTTCGCCGGTGATAAGATGGGCCACCTCGGAGTTCTGGACGCCTCCCAGGAAAAGTCCACGTCCGGTGTCAAACAAGAAGACGACGACGAGGAAGACGATGACCCCGACCCCGTCCTGACCCAACTCAAACCACACACCCGCACCATCAGCGCGATGACCATCCACCCATCCAAACCCACGCACCTCTATACCGCCAGCTACGACAGCTCCATCCGAGAAATGGACCTCGAAAAGACCACCTCTGTAGAGCGCTACGCTCCGGCCTCCACATCCGAGGACGTCCCCATCTCCGGTGTCGACATGGCCGCCGACGACCCGAACTGTCTCTACTGGACGACGCTAGAAGGCGAGTTCGGACGACACGACATGCGCACCACTTCCAAGCGCAACACCTCCTCCGTCGCCACATGGCGTCTCTCCGAGAAGAAAATCGGCGGCTTCTCGCTCTGCCCGACGCAGCCGCACTATGTCGCAACCGCCAGTCTCGACCGTACCATGCGCCTGTGGGATCTCCGAAAGCTCTCGCACGACGACCCCATTCCCGTCGGAGAGCACCAGAGCCGTCTGTCCGTCTCGCATGCCGCATTCAACAGCATCGGACAGATCGCAACCTCCTCGTACGACGATACCCTCAAGATCTACGATTTCGGTGCCAAGGGCCTCCCCTCCTGGAAGCCCGGCCACACCCTCTCTGATGACCAAATGAAGCCGGATACCGTCGTGCGACATAACTGTCAGACGGGACGATGGGTGACTATGTATGTTTCCTTCCCCCTACCCATTACATTCCGCCCTCCCCCTTCTCCCCTGAAAAAGAACCTCCCAATTAACCAATAGATCCAATCAGCCTCCGCCCCCAATGGCAACAAAACCCGCAATCCGCCATCCAGCGCTTCTGCATCGGAAACATGAACCGCTTCGTAGACATCTACAGCGGCTCGGGCGACCAGCTCGCGCAGCTCGGCGGCGACGGCATCACAGCGGTACCTGCCGTGTCGGTCTTCCATCGCAGCAAGAACTGGGTTGCGGCCGGTACGGCGAGTGGAAAGCTTTGTTTGTGGATGTGAGCTAAGACAAGATACAATATGTTATTTTATGTATGTAGGTACCTAATCTGGGTTCGCTGGAAGGAGTGGGTGCGGTGTTTGGTTTCGATTTATCTTGCATGTTGTGGTTTGTGTCTATAGTAGCTTTGCCCGGTTGGTAGACTTGTATGCATCATGGATGTACTCTGTACTTTTTGGGAGGGTTTTCTTTTTCTATATATTTCTACTGACTATCACGTTGAAAATTAGTTGGAATGTTGGAAGATCATGTCTACATGTCGATCATACCATGTATATCAGCATATCATCATTGTCATTACTTTTTGCCCCAGCATATGATATGTAACTATAGGTTTCGCATGACATATCACCCCTATAGCGAATCAGTGCCTACGTGATTTTTCCTATTAAAAAGAACTGCTCGAATGCCCAGAGCAATATAAATATCAATCCATATATGAAAGGTAAAGTACCCATGTTCATATATGCCGGTATAGAAGAGGAAGATAAGACTATTTACACAAATCAATAAAACCGCTGTTTCTGCAGCCATTTCAATAAAGAAGATCCAAGATCCAACATGACCTTTCCCTCCCAATTCTAGCAGGTTGAGAGATAAAGAAAAGATCGCCTCGAGCACTGCTGGTAAAGAGGATACCTTGTGTTTCCACGCACACGTAATAAATAATTGAAATAGGAAGAAAGAAAGGTGAAAAAGAGCAGTCCGAGCAGGGTATCAACACCATGAGAAATGCTTTCCAAAAAAAAAAGTAAAGATAATAGAAGGGAAGGTGCGTTAAATCATGAGCACATGTGTAAGTAGGCAGAGGGGGGTTAGAAGGGGGACAAAATGTACATCAGAAGATGTAGGGACTTGTTCTGACAAGAACCCTATGTGTTATACAAAACGGAAAGAAGTAAGTAAACCGGAGAAGAGGAGTGAAATGAAAAAAGCCACCTGCCAATTTTATAAAACCAACCGGGCTGCCAGTTCTTTCTTTTGTTTTTGATTTTTTCTTTTCTTCTCTCTTTTCTTTTTATGCTCCAAACCAAAAAAAGATCAACGTTAATGCGATGTTAGTTGAATCTGTAATATAGTGCAAAGCGGGAGGCAAAATCACAAAGTCTTCGCTCTATATTTACTTAGAATTCATTTCGAAGTTCCTCGCGAGATTGTTGTTGAGCGTTGTCTCGGTCCTTTGCTTTTCGCCGAGATGGCGCCGGGACAAAGTCGAAAAAGCGGTACTTGCTCGTGGTCTCTCGAGTGATGCTGGATCGACGTGCTGACTTGGATGTTTCCGCGGTATATTCGAGAGAGTAAGTGGAAGAATTCTTGGAACTGCTGGTGCTATCTCGAGGGTCGGGCCACCGCGGTATCGAAAAAGGCACACGACTTTGGTCCCAGGTGGCGGAGGAGGAACTTGGAGGCGTTTCATCGTCAGCCTCAGCGGCATAGTCTGTGGACCGACGGGGAAGGGACGGCCGCGACGCGAAGTACCCAATGGAGTTTCGGTGACTGCCAGTGACAGATGCGGATCCTACCACTGCAGTCTCTGTGGCCGGAGTCGTAGGCTTGGAACTGTCGTCGTAGAAAGTGGCCGATCGTTCCATCGAATCAACTAATTCTTCCCATTTGATTTCGAGATTTCCGCTCGGACGCTCGGCTGACTCGGCCTTTTGCAGGCATTCCCGCGTACGCTGTTGCAGGCTAAGTGCCACCTCATGAAATTTCCTGATAGATGGATCAATCTCTTCAAGGTCTCCAAGTCTCTCAGGTGCCACGTCAAGCCAGATTCTGATTAAATTGGCAAAGCTCCGGGCGTGATCGATCAAGAACGGAAGACTGGGAAACCCCTCGCGTGAGGTGTGCGGTAAACGGCCCAAGATTTGGATGGGCGTGGCATAGGAGGGCGTGACAATCGGAGCCGGCCGGTCTGCGGGTATAGCGCAGATGGAATCGACAAATTGCTTGAACTCTGAGCGATTGCCGACCAAGAACTTGTTCATCGGCTCCATCCAAGGTTCCTTGCTACCGAAGGTGGTCATGTTGGCCAGGCCTTGCAGTGCTTTGGCAATCAGGGTCAAAGTACGTTGAGCACGTGGACGGGGGTGGTCTGCTTTTCATTAGAGAGAGTAAAAGACAAGAATCGACGAGAAAGAAAATGAAGTGAAAACTGATTAGAAGAACGAAGCAGAGAAGAAAAGGAAACATACCTTTTAGCAATCCAAAAAGTTTTGGGTTCAGGATTGCTGGGCAGAAGAATCGCAAGAACAAGAAGCCCGAGACACTGCTGTAGGTTACCGTCCGGAGGAAGTCGCCGTAGCGATCTTCTGCACAAGCCCGGATGTGCCTGAAGATGAGTCTTAGCTCTGCGGGACATCGGGAAGCTGAACTGGCAATAGATTTCCAGACACCCGTGGTGAGAGCAACCAGGTTCCTCCAGTTCCGTTCAAGGTCGTCCGAACGGTTCAAACGAGACGGGTCGATCTCGCACTCCGGGTCACCATTGTCGATTTCGCGTAGTCGATCTCCAATGGTTTCCTCAAGGTATTCTTTTCCAAGTCGGCGCATGTGGAAGTCAAGGGCCTTGGTGAGCAGAGAGTTTCCCCGAAAGAGTAAGTTCGCCTCCACGGTGGCAGTGCGCCCCATATCTCTTACCAGAACTTCCCGATCGTGTCCCGATTCTCTCGAGTCATTGGAATGGATCCTGGTGGTATAACGGAGCCTGTTTGCCGTGGATTCCTTATGCACACCATCTATCTCGTCCTCAACTAAGGCGGAGATCCACTCGACAGTGCTGCCCGAAACTTGGTAAATGTTCAGCAGAGCCTCAGACAGCTGGTTGAGTTCTGAAGACATGACATGCGCCATATTGATGGTTAGGCCGTTGGTGAAGGAGTGGAGAAGTTCGGACATGGGCGCGTATTCGTGGGACATGAGAACGACCGTCTCCTCCATCCGAGCCCTCATCAGCATCTCGCCTACAGGCTGATCTCGGTTATCGAGGATCGGCCACCATTTCTCAATCTCCACGCCGGGTTCTAGGTCGTCCAGTCGCAGGTCTACCCTCCCATGCGTGGCATCGTGAGAGGAGAGCTCAACATCGTCCAGCGCACGTGTCGGGTTCGTGTCATGGTATGAGCCATGTGAGATGAGCGTCCAGTCTTTCTGTGTAGGGTTGAGAGTTTTGACGAGTATCGATGCCTGCGACAAGACTGGCGGGAGGTCGTGGAATTCAAAGTCCTCCCGCCAGAAAGGATTTGCGATACGGTACTTGACGGCGGTCTTGGCTCGTATCTCGCCATCGAGAAGAATTTCCGTGTAATAATCGTTGATAGCCGACGTCGGAACCGAGTTGCTGTGGGACCGCGACTGCTTCCGGCTTCGAGGAGTCTCTTCTGCTTTGTTGCGATATAGCTTCGCCTCCGTTATTCGTATGCTCAGGTTTCTCTCGATCCTAAACATGTCCGCCATTGACGGGGTACTCGTTTCGGTAGGCGCCGACGTTTTCGTGGGATCATCTTCGATTGACGACTCCGGTCCATAGAGCTCCGGGATGGTGAAGGCGCGCAAGAGTACAAACCACACTTCAAACAAGACCCGACTTTCGAGAGCGAGATATACAGGGCGTGTTAATCCAGACACCGCATGCGCAGCATACTGCGGGTAGATGGCAATGCAGAATTCGTCCTCAAGAACGGAAGAGTTCAATTGCTGCACCGCACACCGGGAAAGTTGCGACAACTGAATGCAAGCCACCAAGGTGATGTCGGTCTCGGTGAACAGCTTGAACACCCCGTTCTCCTGCAGAGTGCAGCTAACTTGCAGCCACGAAGAAGAAGCCAGAGCGCGCTGTTGGCGATAGGTCGAAACGCGCCGACTAGAGGATGGCCTGGCCCCCGACGCACTGGGCTTATTCCAGAGCACCATTTTGCCCACCTTGATTATAGCGGCGTCTTTCTGCACCGTGCTCTCGGAATTTCTTCGCCGGTCAGCAACACGCCGGTCGCCGATTGCGACTGATTGGGGTTTGGTCATCTTGTTCTGAACACCCTTCGGCCTGATGGGTTGCCAACAAAGCAGGGCGGCGAGCCAGGAATCGAAGGTCTCGCTTACATGAGGGCGTAACTCGACGCCGAGACCGGAGGTGAAGGTTGAAACGCTGAGATAATTTGTCCGAAGTTCCGGGTCGACGAGCGAGCGTACCTGGCAGCCACGAAGGTCGGGGATTAGAGTTTTGGCCAATGCAGGCTCGCCCTTTGCCTGGTAGATCAAGCTCCCCGTGGCGACGTTGATGGCACAGTAGCCCGACGTCCAGGCGGTTGTGGAAGCCGTTCGGAAGGAAAGAATGCCGTGCATCCGTCCGCAGGTGGTCTTCATTAGCTGCAGGATTTTGGTAGCATCCGTACTCGACAGGGGCGACGATGTTTGACTGGTGTTCAGGCTCGCCAGGAGGGTGGAGCTCAGCGGCGTTTTGCTTGTTCGTTGGCGACCGAGGGACTGGCTGAAATAGGTGGGCGATTGGATGGAGGGAAATCCGATGGAGGAGGATGACTGCTCGTCGGGCGACTTCACCTGCGAGGCTGTGGTGTTAATGGAGCCCAGACGATTCCGAGTCCGGGTGAGGAACAAGTTGGGGGAGATTTCGCTGCGCTGGTCATCCAAGGTCGTCGTTCGGGATCGCGCCCGCTGGCTCCTCGATTCCACCTGAGCCTCATCTTCATCCCCCGCCGAGTAGTAAGGGTGAAAGTCGCGGCGCGATTCCACGTCGGACGCTCTCGTTCGGGCGGTGACACGAGGGGAGGGAGCTGCGCTCGACGAGGGATACTCCGTCTCCGACAAGGGTGAATGGTTGGCTGCCTCCTGGGTGGAGTCCGGCGTCACCGTCCGGATGCCGGTGTCCCTGAAGCTGTCGGGATAGACCATCCCATGGCGATCTTTGGAGGATGATTTCTTGCTGGGGCGACGTTCCACCGGACGACTGTATGATCCTTGGTTGACCGAGTTCCTCTTGAACCCATTCGACGATTCCGACTCCATCTTTTCCCGCAACGCACGACGAAATCGGGTGGCAGCGGCACTCGCAGGAGGTCGCTACAAAACACGCAAGATGACGAGAGACGCACACTTAAGAATAATAAAATTTCTCGAGACACAAACACAGTATCTGCTCGGTTCAGATGTTATCGTGCAGCACGTTGGGATCCAACGTACGCTGCGCAACCGTCCTCGAACAATTGAGGGCCTTTGTCGTCCAATGGGTCGCTAGCTGAACGCATGGAGTCCGGGAAGGTGGAGGGCGATAAAGTCGCACATTCGGTCGAGGCCGGCGCGTTGCTATACGGGGGGACGATGGTTGATGGCGGAGGGAAAGGACAGCGACACGAGCGTTCGAATTGGTTTCAGGGGGGGGGGGGGGAGGAAGGAAGAAGAAGTGGGAGGGGAAGAAGGAACGAGGAAAAAGAAGAGAGCGACGGGAGAGTCTGGAGAAGAGTAGAGAACCCCAAAAAAATAAAAGCCAAAAAAAAAAAAAAAAGATCAGAAATCAAATCAAATGGAAGAGACGAAGAAGAGGAGGGGAAATAAGAAGAAACAGAATCCAATCCAATTCAATTCTAGAAAGAAAAAAAGAAAAAGAAAGGAAAAGAAACAGAAAAAGAAATAAAAGAAAAATAAAAGAATAAAAAAGTGTCCAATGGGTGCTCCGTAAGTGCGGTGAATCTAGTTCGGCCTCTCCAGCATAAAAGAGAGAGAGAGGGAAAGAGAGAAAAGAGTCGGTTATGTTCGCCCCGGAGCGATGGAAGGAAAGAAGAATCGTCGCCTGCTTCCTCCAACCACGGCCGATCATCCTTCTGTCTTCCTTAGCCTCGTCTTTTGACTTTGTTTCTACTTCTACTACGCCTTCTGTCTTGACTTCTGTCTTCTCTTTCTTTCAATCCTTACACTTGTTTGACTCAATTCCACCTTTTCCCCTATATCCAAATGGAGTAGGGATCGTATATTTGTGATTGACAGATTGATTGATGCTGTCGTTGGTGTACCCTGACGGCGTGCGTTTGAACGCTGCAGATTGCTTGTTTTGTACGACGTCAGCCCGGCCGTCCAAGTGGGGACGCAGCGACTGAGTAAGGGAGAGAAGCCGGTCAGACCGACTAGTTGTCCATCGTAGGAGTGAGATGGAAGGATAGAATAAGAGAGATACGGAGTAAACAGCCGAGAAAACGGGTGGTGGATGGCTGAAGGATCGGATCGTGAAATGCTGGAATTATTATTAACTACAGAGGATACTCTGTAGGATAATAATATCAATCTCTTTGTAGCCAGTCCTGAACACTACGAATACTGCATGAAAATCATCATTCCATATCAATAATTACGTCTACGAGTAGAATCCTCGGCTCGAGACGATCAAATATCCGAGCTTCTTCCGAGAAAAAGTACGACTCGTTAGTCTCCTCCGTCTGATAAACTATCGAGTGCACAGCCATTTCTCCGACAAGCCCATGTCCCTGACGACAGCTGAGTACTACTAGCTAACAGACCGCAGAGACTACATCATTCCTCCCCGAGGTCTCGTCGTTGGCATCATCACTGACTTCATCGTTTGGTTCGCCTTCCAAATATCCATGGTCCCGTCGCAATGCTTCTGGCAACTTCAAGGGGACGTTTCCCCTCCTCTTTTGCATCAGAGATTTTCTTTGGCAAGGGAGTCTCAAGTTACTCAATCAGCTCAACCGAATTGTTGGGCGCGGGTCTGTTTAGATCCACCGTGATCCGGGCCAGTATATTGGATGATGGGACATTATTGCCCGGAATTCAGGATGTTTCCTACCCAAAGTGATCGCTCACGCCCTGGGATTGGTTAAGTTTTCTGTCTACTCACTGATCAGTAGCCAGCCCCTCTATCGAAAGAGAAATGGGCGAATACTTTGTCCCTGTCGAGGGACCATTACCGTTATGGCGACGAATCCACTTGGAAGAGACTCCAGGATGGCACAATCTAAGCCAGACTACTCCGTAGTAATGTTCTTTTATTTCTTTTCCCCCTTCCCACGACTCGTACCATCATGTTTGATTTTCTCCCAATCCGACTTGGATCTTCTATCCGACGTGCCTCGCCTCGCCTTCCCCCTAATTATCTCCGAGGGCCTGGAATGCGCCAATAAAGTCAAAAAAACCCGTCGAAGAACGGACGACGCACGGCTACTTCAGCTGACAGGAAGTTAAAATTAATCTGGAATGTAGTCAATCGACGCAGGGATTCGTGCCTTAGTCTAATGTGCCCAGGTTGTCCGTATCTCGTCCATGTTTCTTCGAACGCAAGCCGGGTGTCAATCAGTTGCGAGCCAGGTCATCACACCATGAGTGGACAAGTCGAGCAAATCCTCCCCCCAAACGGGACACGGTTGTGGCCCTCACGCTGCAAGCCATTTGCGCTACGGGGTTTGGGGCTCAAGATAGTTGGCGCTAGATGCACTAGAGCTGTGTAGCTCCTGCCATTCTCGTCCATGCTTCGAATAACCTCCGAATGCACGTACGCCGACTCCGTACGCTTGTCGCCGCTGCCAGAGAAAGTAGACGGTCTAGAACGGATGTCTCTTCCATCTCCTTATCCCTCCCTTGGAGGCAAGACGAGAGAGGCCATGGATCCTCATTCCAGGTGCCAGGAAAGAACGTTGTGTTCTTTGAGAACAGAGTAGTGCATCGTATGCGTCCCTCACCGGCTGTGGGTCCCTCTTGCGAATAATCAATAATAATGAGTGAGCTGATGGGAAACTTTTTTTTTTCTGTTGGGTCCCTTGGGGTCAACAGCGCGACTAGACCAATAAGACACTAGCACGGTAGATACCCATGAGATGATATGATCATTATTGAACAAAGAAAAGAAAACGAACGCCACTCCTCCCCGGAGCAGGAGTACGAAGAGAGGGGGCGAGTGCCTGACGAGTCGACGAAAAGACCAGCCCAGCCTCTAACACCAAGGCGTGCCACAGATCATTTTCGAGAAAAGTCAAGACCCCAAGAGTCAAGAGTCAAGACTCGAGAGTCCCATCCGCCTCCCCCCCGCACGAACCAGAGATCCCGTGAGCAACTGACTCGTGTCGTCACCGACTTCGACTCCACCCCGTCTCCTGGTCCCGTGACTCGGTGTTCTGTCCGCCGCTCAGAGTAGTAATCGCATCACATGATCTTTGCTATTATTGCCTGAGGCAGCAGCCAGTCATGCGCCTTGACCGCCTGCATCATCGTTGCTTATCACGAGGGCGGTCATCAACCACCGCCGGTGCTTTGGCATGCAAGAACACTGGTAACAAACCGGTCTTTCGCTCGGGAAACAAGTGGCCGTCTTCGAATGTGGATAGACTCAACCTTCTCCTTGCTTGATCTTGTTTGGCTTCTAGTTGCTCTTTCCCTCGCTCCTAGTGCCTTCTTATACTCGGTTCTTGAGCTCGGCCCTGTCGTCGTCCTGTCGTCGTCCCCGGTCCAAGCTGAACCACTCGGGACCACTTCTACTACTACATGACGCCTCTGAATGGCCCTTTAACTGACCGCAAAGTTTCCCGGCTTCCGGGTCGCTGCGATGCACTGACACCCTCGACAGTCGAAGTTCTTCCATAGTTCATCGTTACCGAAAACACTCTAGCACCATTCAAGATGATGGCATCAAATGTCCTGTCCCGCATCCTCCCTCACAACGGCTCCCCGTCGGTATACGAGACGATTCGACAACATGACGCGGGTTCGGACGACTCAGACGTGGAGGAACGTGCAGGCCTGATGCTAGGAAATAACCAGGATGAAGATTATAGTAATCGAGAGCTGGAGGAAGCCATGATCGAGGCTGGGAGGGATGAGATGTCGAGTCCGACTCCAAGTGAACCGTTCCTGACTCATCGCAGCCCCCAAAGGGTGGTCGAGGGTGGAGATCAAGGTGCAGCTGGGTCTCGTCGTCGCAGGCTTAGTCGTCCTCGTTGGATGCAGACATCGTCGCCGCATCATGACCCGGACGATAGAGACGACGATGTGCCTGCCTCTCTCTACGTGGAGGGTCGGCAGGACGACGATGACTTAAAGCAGCGTCTCCCTCCTCCTCCCCCTTCCCATCATCGCTCAAGCCAGGAGCCCCCGGTACCTGGGCCTTCCTCTGGAGGCGATCGGGCTCGGTGGGAAAGTACCAGAGAACGTTTGCCCTTACACACGAACCACCAGAGGCAACGGCCGGGGTTGATATGGTCCTTGGGGCATCCGAGCTTAGCCACGGTAGATCCAAAAGAAAAGGCCTTGTGGATGTGGGCAAATGTGGAGAACCTGGATAATTTTCTGAAGGACGTTTATACGTATTTTCTAGGTAATGGGATCTGGTCTATATTGCTGGACCGGTTCCTCAGTCTCCTGTACGCCTACCTTACCCCTTCGATTTGCCTTTGCTATAGCGGCGTATGGGGGACACGGTGCTAATGTTGGTTGTAGGACATTTGCATTTGTGGTCGGCTTCAGTACGTTTCTTATGAACTGCATTGACTACCGCAGTGTACGCGGAAGCAAGACCTTGGATGATATACTCATCCCGAAATGTACCAAGAAGATGTCTATGTCTTCGACCCTCTTGCTCTGGCTGCTTACCTTTTTCTGGATCGGGAAGGCCTTTCAATACGCTCTGGACATCAGAAGACTCAAGCACATGCATGATTTTTACCATTACCTACTTAATGTGTCTGACGCCGAGATCCAGACGATCTCCTGGCAAGAGATTGTCAGCCGGTTGATGACGCTGAGAGACTCTAACCCCGCGACGGCCGGAGCGGTTTCTGCAACGCACCGCAAGTTTATGGGCAGTCAATCCAAGCAGCGAATGGATGCCCACGACATTGCCAATCGACTGATGCGTAAAGAGAACTACCTCATTGCCCTGGTGAACAAAGACATTTTAGATCTGACGCTCCCTATACCATTCCTCCGAAACCGACAGCTATTTTCTCAGACCCTGGAGTGGAACATCAATCTTTGCATTATGGACTACGTTTTTAACGAGCAGGGCCAGGTGCGGACACTATTCCTGAGAGACACACATCGGAAAGCGCTGAGTGAGGGCCTGCGGCGGCGTTTCATGTTCGCAGGCATCATGAACATTTTTGTGGCCCCTTTTATCGTGGTCTATTTCCTGATGCACTACTTTTTCCGTTACTTCAACGAGTTCAAGAAGAACCCGTCTCAGATTGGGTCTCGGCAATACACCCCTCTAGCCGAGTGGAAATTCCGGGAGTTCAATGAGCTTTGGCATCTCTTTGAGCGTAGGCTGAATATGTCGTACCCTTTTGCCAGCCGATACATTGATCAATTCCCCAAAGACAAGGCCGTCCAGCTGGCTGGCTTCGTGGCATTTGTCTCCGGTGCCCTGGCCTCCGTCCTTGCCCTGGCATCGATCGTGGATCCCGAACTGTTCTTGGGCTTTGAAATCACGCCTGACCGCACCGTTCTGTTCTATCTTGGCGTCTTTGGATCTATCTGGGCCTTTGCTCGAGGAGTGGTTCCCGAGGAAACTAATGTGTTCGATCCTGAATACGCCCTGCTCGAGGTGATCAATTTCACACACTACTTCCCAAATCACTGGAAAGGCCGACTGCATAGCGACGACGTACGGCGAGACTTCGCCACGCAATACCAGGTCAAGATTGTGATTTTCTTGGAAGAGATTCTCAGCATGATATTCACCCCCTTTATCCTTTGGTTTAGTCTGCCCAAGTGCAGTGACCGGCTGATTGATTTCTTTCGAGAGTTCACGGTGCACGTGGACGGAATGGGCTATCTTTGCTCGTTTGCCGTCTTTGACTTCAAGAAAGGCACCAACGAGATCACGCAGGGAGATGCCGGCCGACGAAACCCTGCGAGGCAGGACCTCCGGGCGGACTACTTTTCGACCAAGGATGGCAAGATGCTCGCATCCTATTACGGATTTTTGGATCACTATGGAGGCAACCGGCCTGCTCATCCGGCTGGGAAGCGTCCGTTCCATCCCCCACCCACATTCCCGCCATTGGGATCGCCCTCGATGATCGAGCCGGGCAATATCGGCGACCGACAGTCTACCGTAGGAGTTCCTCGGTTTGTTAACCCGGGCCTAGGAGACTCGATACTTTTGGACCCCCATCACCAGCCATCTGCGTCGGGATTCCGGACCAGCAATCGCAACCCGGCCTATTCCCGCTATCGGTCGTCGCGTCCTTCGCGACCGGCCTCGGACCCCATCGAGGACGATGAATCGCCAACCGCAGAGACGCGGAGTCCGGCCGTAAAGAAATCGCCGCACAGCGGAGCCATCGGTGGCAGTGACAGCAACCTCGGCGACTCGTGGCGAGTCAACTTAATGGGGGATATCGAGGAAGATGACGGCGAGGAAGAGGGGGAAAATGTGGATGCCATTGCCGGGGGTGCAGGCGTGTTGGGCCTCATTCAGCAATTCCAGAAAGTCAACAAGGACAACCGCGGCCGGAACACCGTAGGGATTTGACCTCCGTCTGCACTGGCGTTTCTTCATAGATAACCTTGTATACCATCATGTGGTTATACCAGCCAACCGACTTAGGAGTTCAGTGGCCATCGTTTCGGAGTTGAAACTTGACGTGGTTTTAATCTTCTTTTTTCTTTTTCTTTTTCTTTTTCTTATTCTTTTTTCTCCTCTGCTGTACTCCGTACTACAGTACGTCGGGGAGCCCTATACTATGCACTATTTTTGACACATGGAAATTACGGTTGAATTGATGAAAACCATCCCTGTCACAGATAAATGGAGCGAAGTCGCCCAGACTGGAGCACGGCAAGCCCCTTGCGGTGAATTTTCATGGTGGAATTGATAGCCGGGCGGGATTATCCCCCCTGGTCAGGTTGCAGAGTTATAAATAGAAACACTGCAGGGACCGATGGATTCAGGTTTTTTCATATTCATCCTTGCGAGATCATATTGACACTCATTCGTGGATCCTGCAGGTCCCAGCCAAGAACGACATGGACATCGCTGACAGGAAGGGGACTTCTTAGGGGAAGAATGCTGGATGTCATCTTCGATCCCACTGGAATGTGTCTGTCGGTCTGTCCTCTCTCTCTAGTCTAGAACCTCGGATCTTCTCATTGCTGATCCGGGGCATTTTTCCATGTGCTTATCGGACGCAATGCAGTCGATACGCATCCTACTTGAAGCCGATGCACGTCGGACGGAATCTGTGTAGTCGTAGACTGCTACTCCGTAAGTGTTAATGGGATAGATTAAAACCAGAGGG
Organism: Aspergillus melleus; assembly: GCF_016097325.1. Classification (NCBI taxonomy): domain Eukaryota; kingdom Fungi; phylum Ascomycota; class Eurotiomycetes; order Eurotiales; family Aspergillaceae; genus Aspergillus; species Aspergillus melleus. The sequence goes on from NW_025763377.1 coordinate 1,721,583, forward strand.
GGTCAATTGTCAGGACGAAAGTACTCAGAAGTACTCCTGATCACTGGACCCAAAAAATGGCACACGAGAGAAGGTCTCGGCCTCTTGGCTCTGCGGGTGCAACCGTGTCGGGTCGAGTTGATTGTCGTCTCTCTGCTTCTTCTTCTTCTTCTTCTTCTCTCCTGTCATCCATTTCTTTTCATTCATTCAGGCAAAATCTCAACTTCCATCATGGGGTGCGTTTGATTTCCACCATTCATCGTCCCTCGTTTCGCTCGCTTCGTCTGTTCGTTTTCTGTGATTTGCAGCCGCCACGGATCAGTATGACCTGAATGGAATCCTCCTGAAGCTGAATTAATGGTTTTGATTGGGTTGGATTGACTTTGACTGGCCTGGACTTGAATCAATTTGGATTTTTTGGATTGTTCGCGAGAATAGAAAGAGTCTCGTGATTGCTCTTCCCCCCTGTCACTCTTTATTTTTTTCTATTTTTCTATTTTCTCTCTTCCTCTTCTTCTCGTCGGCCTTTTCTCTGTTTTCTCAATCTCCTTCCTTTTCTCTTTTCCTTTAGCCAATTTGGCTTGGGTTTATTGTTCCTTTTCTCTTTCTTTGTTTTTTCCCCCTCTTTAGATTAGATCGGTGTGTGGATTTTGTCTCACCTGTCCCCCCTTAGGGTGAGGCCTATCAACCTTCATGTTCCGAGCCCGTCGATACCGAGGCCTGCTGGCGTTCGCTGCCATTTTTGTCTTGGCCGTCATTCATTTTACTTCCTCTCGAGAAACTTCAACCGTCTCTCTTGACATTCCTCCGCCGCACGTGGACCAACCCGACCCGGTCTCGCCGATTCCGCCCGCCGATAAACAACAGGAACCCGCTGGTTCCTCACCACCCCCGTCGCAAGAGGTTCTCCCCGATTCTCCTGCCTCTCAGAAGTCCACAGACTCGAATGCCTCCGAATCCGATTCCAAATCCGATGCTTCCTCCCACGATCAGTCTTCGGGCGAGGGCTCGCCTCAAGCCCCCGAACGCCCGCAGCCGTCCAGCGATGCGCATAAACTCAAAGGCGGGCCTCTTCTCTTCCCGGGTTCCCAAGGCCAGGATGCTCTGAAGGTAGAGCCCGCAGCAAACCCGAGACCTCACTGGCAAAGAGTCCCCGAGAATTTCCCCATCGCGCCTGAAGATATGATCAAGCTGCCGGCCGGCAGGTCCAAGACGCTTCCGACCCTACAGGCGAAATTCCGGGACGAGACCTCTGCCGAAAAGATGAAACGTATAGATAGGCTATCAACTATCCGATCCGCCTTTGAACATGCGTGGAGTGGGTACAAGGCATCGGCAATGGGCCACGACGAACTCAAACCCCTGCGGGGTGGGTTCCGTGACACGTTCAATGGCTGGGGAGCGACGCTGGTTGATACATTGGACACGCTCTGGATCATGGACCTGAAGGAGGAATTCTCGATTGCCGTCGATCAGGTGAAGAAGATTGATTTCACCACCACCAAATCCGACGACATCCCGATCTTCGAGGTGGCTATTCGGTACATGGGCGGCTTGCTCGGCGCATACGATATCTCCGAACATAAATACGAGGTCCTTCTTGAGAAGGCCATCGAGCTGGGAGAGATCTTGATTGGCGCTTTTGATACGCCTAACCGGATGCCAATCCTCTATTACAACTGGGCGCCGTAGGTTGCACCGCATGCCGGGGGACCATTGGATATGCTGACTGACATCATGCTTCACAGAGACTACGCAGCTCAACCGCACCACGCCGATGCGAAGGCAGTTCTTGCCGAACTGGGCTCTCTCTCCGTGGAACTGACCCGTCTAGCTCAACTGACGAAGGACAACAAGTACTACGATGCCATTGCGCGCATTACGAACGAACTTGAGCAGTACCAGAGTAAGACAAGCTTGCCCGGCCTATGGCCTCTCCACGTCGATGCCTCCGGATGCAGAAAGGCCAACAACCCGCCCCATCCTGCCAATAGGCGCGTGGATGTTCCAACTCCCGTTCAAAAGCCGGATTTGGGTCCGACGGACGCTGAGAGCTATAAGAACCTTTTCGAGGAGCATGAAAAGCATGACAAGCTCCAGGCGAGAGGGCTCCCCGATAACGCAGAACCCGCCGTTTATAATAACCCCGTGAAAGAATCGAGCCCTAAGCCGAATGGAAAGGCCAAGCCGGTGGCTGTAACGGAATGCACCGAGGGTATCACAAGCCCAACGTCCGCTATCGATAAATATGGACTCGGCGGTCAAGCTGACTCGACGTACGAATATCTTCCTAAGGAGTATATGCTTCTGGGTGGCCTCAATGAGCAATATCGTACCATGTACGAGAACGCCATGAACGCAGCTCGCGAGCACATTATCTACCAGCCGATGATCAAGGACGTTCGCAACATCCGGTTCACGGCTACCGTTGGCATTCCTAAGCCCGGACTGGCGGGTAAGGTTTCCCATTCCTATGAAGCAACCCATTTGGCTTGTTTCATGGGTGGCATGGTCGGCATTGGGGCCAAGCTATTTGGGATTGAGGGCGACATGGACCTCGCCGCCAAACTTACCGACGGCTGCGTGTGGGCGTACGAGTCTACCAAGACTGGCATTATGCCCGAGCACTTCCTTGTGGTTCCCTGCACGAACGACGGGCCATGTGTGTGGAACGAGACTGCGTACTGGTCAACATTGGATCCGTACGCCGAAAAGCGGGCGAATGCTGCGTTAGCTGCAGCGAGCAAAAAACAGGAATTCGCCCGTGACAGCCAGGATTTAACTCCTGACAGCGAAACGTCTGCATCTGCGTCGGCATCTGCTACATCAGTCGCCGGCTCTTCCAGGTATCACGGCAAACGATCTCCCGAACGAGGCAATTGGCATGTCATTGCATCACCTACGTCTGCACCTAAACTCAAGTCGGCCGATGCCGATCTAGCAGACCGGGACACCAAGAAGATGAGCATGGCTTCCCATGAAGAATTCGTCAGCGCCCGGATTGAGAACGAGCGCCTGTTCCCAGGCGCTGTCAGTATTCCCCGTCGCGAGTACCTTCTCCGACCGGAGGCGATCGAGTCTGTCTTTGTCATGTATCGTCTCACGGGCAATAACTACTGGCGTGAGAAGGGCTGGAAGATGTTCCAGGCAGTTGCCAAATACACTCGCACGGAACTGGCCCATAGTGCCATCAACGATGTCACGGTGGAAGGCCCGCGGACGCAAGATCGCATGCAATCCTTCTGGCTTGCCGAAACACTCAAGTACTTTTACTTGCTCTTCAGCGACCCCAGTGTGGTCAGCCTTGATGAATATGTATTGTAAGTTATTCGGCCCACTTGGTTCAATTCTGAGAAGACATACTAACCGACCTTCTCTTATAGAAACAGCGAAGCTCACCCGTTGAAGCGACCTGAATACTAGATCTTCAATCAATTGTATATTGAAGGGATTGAGGAGCTGAACATATCACACATTCACTTTTGTTGTTTGCATTGTAAAAGCACTGATACCATGTTTTATTTGTTTCCCAAGCACAGTGTATATGAGCATTATGGACCGGCCCAACGGGAGTCTTGACGATACTTTTTTTTCTTGTTCTGCTTCAATGTGACTTAATTCTTTGGCCCCTTTTTTGCTATTACTATTTTTTCTTCTCTCTTTTCGAGGGCCGGTGTGGACAGCAGGAATTCTGTATTGTTATTGGAATTGTTTATTGTTATATAGAGAGGATAACCGATAAACGCAGATGGATAGGACAGACAAGACAGCCTTGTGGACCAGGCCCATTCCGGGTACTTTATTTTTAGTAGGCGCTGCTAACAGACCGGCGGTACTGGCAGTGGCAGTTCCCCGCCCGCCTTTTCTGGACGGCGCCAACTTGCGTCCGCTTCCATCGTCATCATCGTCATCCCACGTTTCTCTCTCCGTCCTTCTTCCCAGCCAACTCGCTAACGGGCGCAAGACGGGATGAGTGCAGTGTCTCGACACGCCCGACCACGACGATCGAGCTGTGGGAAATGGAGTCTGAGGCCTCATTGGACAACGAGCAGCAGTTCTGGGACGGTAAGATCCCGCTGTTTTTTTTTCTTGCCCTTCCTATCTTACCCTGTCTCTCTACCCGCTCGTTCGCACCGATCGCTCGGTCTCATGAACCCATTGAGGGATTGGTGAACTAACGTTTTATCGAGTGCAGAACTCCAAGAGATTGTTTCCACCCCTTGCTCCTCCGAGGACCACATCGACGACGCACTCCGGTCATATCTAAGTTTAACCACCAAGTACAAAGGTCAATAAACGGTCGAGATCTCCAAAAGCAAAATATCTACTTGCGCATGGGCTGATGAGAGAGGGTCTCCGACGACTTTTCCAGATGAATACCTACACTCCGAGCTGGCTGTCTCGCGCTGCTCGTACAAGCTGCTCGCCTCTAGCATCTTTGCCGATCATGGCGACTACGTGCGACGGCAGATGGTCTACGGACTATTGCAGGATGACGACCCGGATACCCTCCACCTGATTGTCTCGTTTCTACTCTTCGACGGGCGACAGAATGAGACCCCCTTTCGGATGATGGACGAGGAGGGCTCGTTCCCGCGCATGCTGGAGCTATTACAGGCGCAAAATCGACATGTGGACGAGGACACTGGAGCTCGTCTCCATCGACTGTTGATGGAGCTGCTCTACGAGATGTCGAGGATACAGAGAATTAAGATTCAAGACTTAGGTGGGTGATTTTCTCACAAGCGAGCGACTGGCGGTCAGGCGGCTTGCTGATTGGTGTGTACAATGGCAGTTCTCGTGGACGATGAATTCATCAAGAGCCTTTTCAATATCATTGAAAACCTCTCGTATGATGCCAACGATCCATACCATTACTCGGTCATTCGTATTCTGGTGAGTGACTGTCCAGGTTCTAGGGTTAAGACAAGATGCTCATGACACGACAGTTGGTCTTGAACGAGCAATTCATGATCTCAGCACACGATCCCGTGGGTGAGCGATCGTCGTCGGCTCCTCTGACGAATCGAGTGATCAAGGTGCTATCTATGCACGGAAATTATTACAAGACGTTCGGCGAGAATATTATTCTTCTAATCAACCGAGAAGGTAACAACTCACCTGATCCTCTTAGCTGCTGGCTCAATCATCTAACCGAAATGCAGCCGAAACTTCTCTTCAGCTTCTCACTCTCAAACTTCTATACCTCATCTTCACAACGCCTAGCACGTACGAATACTTCTATACGAACGACCTCCACGTCCTTGTCGACATTCTAATCCGAAATCTTCTTGACCTGCCCGAAGAAGCCTCCGCTCTGCGCCACACCTATTTGCGAGTTTTGTACCCGCTGTTAGCACATACGCAGTTGAAGGCGCCGCCGCATTACAAGCGCGATGAGTTGAGGCGAATGCTCAGCATCCTTGTCCGCGGTCAGCTTTTCAGCGGTGAACTCGACCGCGAGAAGATCATGCATTTCGAAGAGGTTGACGAGACGACTAGACGACTAGTCAGCCGCTGCATCGCAGTCGAATGGCTACAAGATTGGGACACTACTCGAGACGACAAAGCTTCGCCGGACAAAGAAACGGAGCCTTCCTCGGCCACGGATGTCTTTCCTGTCGACGTTGATATTGGAGCTCCGCTGGAGCCCTCGCGTACACTATCGCCCACTAGTACCAACACCAGCACGGTAGCCAGCTCACCGGAGACAGCATCTCCTACGAGACTAGATGGTGTGCACAGCAGTAAACCTAACCACATCCAAAGGCTGGGAATGCATCTCGAGCCCGCATCTTCCTCGTCGCTGAGCGTCCAAGAAGTTGCTTCCCAGCACGAAAAGCCAGGCATCATCACCCCCAGTCGACATGACAACAGCAATACCGACTCCCTGCATGCCAAACCCAAGATCAAGCCTCTCCCACCGAATCCCCGACGCTGGCGCGGGCGAAGAAGAACTCTCACCTCGGAAGATGAAAACAACCCTCTCAACATCACCCACACCCGCAGCAGCACCAGTAGCAGCTATGACAAAATCCCTGAGGACGCCGTGCCGGATGCTGCAATCACTGCCAGCCCCATCGCCGCCTCTCCCACCCTATCCCCGGTCACAACCGCCGCCCACCAGCCCGGCGACCGAAGAAACTCAACCACAACGTCGGGACTGGCTCCCCCTCCTGTCCCCGGGCATTCTCGTCGCTCCGCGTCGAACCCGCCCCCGGCCGTGCCGCCTCCTCGTCGATCCACCCACCCTGCCGTCCAAGCGCATGCCTCCAGCCACTGCACGCCCGTCACTAGTCCTTCGCGACTACAAGCGCAGACATCGGCACCGCCTCAGCTCCCGCAACCCCTCAGCAGCAAACACGGGCAGAAACCCGAGCCCCCGCGGACTCGCCGCTGGGGTCGTGGTAAAGCGCATGCGCCGTCTGATACCTCGGAACGATTCCATTCAGATACAGAGCCGGGTCAGCCCCACTCCTCTGTGCCTTCCAACGAGAACGAAAAACGCAACTCCGGACCAACGGTCAGTGTAGAGGAGGCGGTACAGAACGTCACCCTTGAATAGAAGAGGTCGGGCTGGGCCTGTGGCCTGGAAGTGTGTGTGAGAGAGATGATAGATGCGATACTGATCTAATCAATCAATAAGATTTCATTTCTATTTGGAATATTCAATCTTCGTCTATCTCTTCCTCATATGAACAAACCAGAAAAAACAAGTAAGAAACCCCAGATTATAATCAATTCTCATCATCTTGATTCCTTTCTTTTTTGTTTTCTCCTCCAACCAGCAATAATAGACGACACGGCATGGAACATAGGCTAAGCAAGCAAGGTATGGTATAGTATAGTATAGAATAGTATAGCATAGCGGTGTGCATCTGATTGATTGATCTCTTGTTAGGAATCGTCCTGTCTGTCTGGTACAGTTATCTGCCGTAGGTTCGGTAGCATAACATAACATAGTATACCATAGGGTAGTTATTGGATCAGTTAGGGTTGTACGTATGTACACCTTACCTATAGAATCGACCTTCTATCTAGATGAATCGACCTAGTCTACCTAGTCTACCTACCTACCTACCTACCATCTAGCTGAATCGACCTAGTCTACCTAGTCTACCTAGTCTACCTACCTACCTACCTACCATCTAGCTGAATCGACCTAGTCTACCTAGTCTACCTAGTCTACCTACCTACCTACCATCTCGACCATTACCCGATTACCCTGTTCGTCATCGGACATTCCTCACTTTACTCTCCTTCCGTCTTACCTTTCTTCTGCTTCTTACCTCTGAGGAGATAGACAGGTTCCTTCCTAAACAATGTATACATAGCTCGAAGGAACTGAAACTGAAACTGAAATTGTTGATTCCCTTTCCGTTTCTCTTTACACACAAAGGAGAAGAAGTAAAAGCAAGCCGAAACTGAAGAATAGTCTGTAGATAAAATTCGTTCGTTTGTTCATTCCTCAATAAACGGAACGAGGCTGGGCCAGCTATGCAAAAGACCCCTGCAGGATTGCTATGTACATAACATACAAGCATAGATAGATGATGAAGTAAAGACATGAAGGGAAAAGAATAAAGTAGAGAGATAGAAGTTAACAATGAAGACTGATGTCAGGAAGAATAGACCAAGTGTTCAGTCAACCATGGATCCAAATAAGAAGAGAAAAAAGGGTAAGAAAAGTCGGACCGGTAGACCAAAGCCAAAACCATAATCATAACCATAACCGCAATCACATGCAGACTGTTTCTTCCTCATGATGAGAAGAACTAAAGCGGCCAGCGCAATAGGGAACATCTCTCACTCGGTTTTAGATTCCAGGATGTAAGATTGGCAGGATAAGAATAGGTAAGGTCAAGAGGGGCTTCACGTTGAAGGAAAACCAAAGGACAAGAAACACTAACGCATTTCAAGACCCCAATATTTCTCAGCCCCAAACGAATCCGGAGTATCCTGTTTCCACAGATCATCGAACGCAGAATGGAAGATCAGATCGTCATAACGACGATTGAAACTCTGCGACAGCGTGATGATGGCCGTGCCCTGGTTCTCGCGCGAAGGGACCGCCCGTCCATTAGCTTGGCCGTGATGCGGCCACCCCGATTCCGTGATGACGGTGCGCTTGCCCCCAGCGGCCGCGGAGATCCTGCGGGCCTGTTCAAGGGCATACGCGCCTGCGCGGTCGGGAGTCATATTGGCATCGAAGAAGGCATGGCAGTTGGCGGCGCAGTAGTCCGAGGCCTGGCAGAGTTCTGGGTGCTTGAGGAGCACGGAGAAGGTGTCGACGGTTACCACGGGCCCTTGGTAGCCGGCGCTGCGGAGCTTGTGACGCGCGGCATTGACGGCGTTGACGACGTCGGGGACGGAGTTCTGGCCCTTGTTGACGAGCTCGTTGCCGACGTTGATGGTGTGGAAGGTGGACCAGTCGCCGGCGGCGACGCGGATGATCTCGTCGATACCGGCTGGAAATTCGTGGAGGTCGAAGATGCCGGCGAAGACGCGGATATGGCGCTCTCGGGCAGCCTGGACGACTTTTCGAGTCTGGTCGCATGCCACGCCGTAGATGCGCACGAAGCTGTAGAGGCGAGCGATTTTGTCCATGTCTTGGTTGACCTGGGCCTGGGTTTTGCAGGTGCTATCGTCGTTGAATGGCGCATAGGTCACACCAAACCGCTCTTGAGCTTCGGGACTGACGAGGACATCGGGTGAAGGCACGTTTGTCTCGGAAGCTGGCTGCGAGGGCAGGGCATCCGTGGGAGGCTGCAGCACATGGGATTAGCCACCAATGATCGATCTTACGAGTATTGAGCTCGTATGGCTACTTACATTAACCGGGGCTGTGGCAGTAGGAATGAGGGTTTCGACGCTCAGGGTCTGCCCCATCTCATTCACATAGACGATCACACTCGGCTGCTCGTTCTCCTGGTTAACATTACGCTGTTCAAGCTCATGCATAGCCCCTAAGTCAGGCTGTTAGTAACGGATGCGTAGGCTGTGCCATCGAGAAAGAGGTATACCAGAGGGGAGTGCAGCGACATGGAAGCTGAGCAACAGCACAGCGACGAAACGAAGTAACCAGTTCATCGTTAATTAAATCCCAATCAACGATCTTCCCTAGAATGAAAAAAGTTTTGTCGAAAAAGGCAAGGATTCCAATCTCGATGCAGGATTCAAAGGGTGTATCGTAGGATGAAGCGTGGTAGAGATAAAAAGGTCAAGAAATTAAGCTGCAATGGAAAGAACGCCATTCATCTCTAGAAGAGTACAAGCTGGCTGGGGAGGCGAAGCCACCCCTCATACCAGCTATTCACCGATTCCGCCAAAGAACCGAGGATGGCTAGTCACAGAGGAATCTCGGCCATTCACCTGTAAGTCAGAAGATTCCCAGATTGGCTGTGGTCCAATCGCAGGGAAGAATGCAGTGAATACTTACTTGCATCCTCCGGGAATGTCCATTTCATATTTGCGGGGGATTCCCTCCATCGTCAGGAATGTATATACCACATTCCAGGAATCCGCATGGCCGAATGGTGGACGACTGGTTCCCTGGATTATGCCTTCTGAATTGCCCCTGATATCCCTTTCTTCGGTGTGTACCTGCATGGATGAGAGCAAAAATGACATAGAAAAGAATAGTATTAAAACAAAATAACAGGTCTAATAATCCGGATCGGCCAATCCAACAAACAAGGCCGCAATGACTAAAAGAAATGTAGAAAGATGAATAATCTTCAACAGAATATTAATAAATGATACAAGGGGCGAAACAAGTATTTCTGCCTTTTAGCAGCCAATGCCGATAAATCAGTCTTGGATATGCACATTGGGGATCGAACATAGAATCAGTCAAGAGATCCACCAAGAAATTTTGCTGTACAAATAAAGAACGCAGAGAAGGGGCGTCGCAAGGGCGCGAAGAAGGTAATTAGGATGGTGGGAACAAGTCATGGATGCATCAATATTCATAGGCAAAGTCCTTCTACGGAAAGGTTCGGGACGGAGGGATGAATGCAGGGGTTTACTTTCTTTTGCTCAGAACCTTCGTGATCGCATGGCGGATCGTGGTTCCGGCTTTTTCGATTTCTTTCCTCGTCAAGCCGATTGTGACGCAAACCTTCAACCCCGGCGAAACAATTTGCTTCGGTTCAAAATTGTCCTGAAGAGTCTTGAGGCGAGTAATGAGGACACCATTCGCAAGGCACTGTATCAAAGACAACGTTAGCTTGTCAGGTAAATTCGCATATGATCGACCATCGCAACTTACCTCATCAACCACGTCCTGCAGCAAGAATTGCTGATCCTCAGCCGACAGTCGCTTGGCCGAAACCACCTCGGGCTTGATGACCAAGATCATAATCGGGTTCTCTGGCGCACTAATGCAATACACCCACTCACTGCGGGGGTCCAGCTGAGCCCACATGGCCTTGGTATGCTCCCGCAATTGCGAAACTGTTTCAGGGTTGGTCTGAAGAAGATTGATCGTGGCGCTGGCAGTTGTGGACAACAGGGCGGGCAGTGCGGCAGAGAAAGTGTACGCGGCGGCCGAGATTCGCTGATGGTGGACGATCTCTTCGGAGCCTGCGCAAAAGCCACCTCCTGCGACCAATGGGCCGGCCAGCGAGCCCACAATCATATCAACTTCGGCCGCGTCGACATTCTGGTGTTCGGTAATACCACGGCCGGTCCTTCCAAGGACACCGAATGACCACGACTCGTCCAGGATAAGACGGAATTTGTACTTGAGTTTCAATTCAATCTATGATTTGAATTAGCCAGTCTGTCCAATCTTCATCGAAAAGAAAGGAATTCGGTTGGGGGCGTACGATCTTAGGCAAATTAGTCATGTCGCCATACGATTCGAAGAGGCCTTCCGTGATGATAAATCGTCTCGTAAGCGGTTTCCGGGCTTGTTCCTTGGTCACCTTGGCCAGGACTCGTTCCAAATCTTCCATGTCGTTGTGTTCGTACCAGCGGACCATGCTACGCGAGATCTGGATACCCTTCCGAATGGCGAAGCTGACCCCCTTATCGGCAACAATGATATCTCCACGCTTCGAAAACGCCGGGATGACACTCGAGATGGTCGAGAAGGCCTGCGCGTAAATGATGCAAGACGCAGTGCCAAGGAACGACGCGACGTCCGCCTCAGTCTTCATGTGGACATCCTGAGTTCCGTAGAAACCGCGAGGGCCGCAGGGACCGACACCGTAGTTGCGGAGAGTCTGGATGGCTTTTTCTTTGAGAGACTCGTTCGTGTTGAAGTTGTAGAAATTGTAGGAGGCGAGGTTTGCAACGGTTCGGCCATTGCTCAATTTCGATTTGGGGCCAACGGGGCTGTCAGGGGGCACAAGAGGTTAGCTAACATCACGACAGAGTACAAGTCCAGGCAACCGGATTTCAAAATATTACCCAACAATCACAGTTCTCTTATCCACCTCCATCTGCTCCAGGGCAGTCGGCTTTGCGACAAGTGGCTCTGGGGTCCATTCATCCACGAGGTCATCGATTTCGTCCTCCGACAGCTGGACCACGCCGGGCTTGGTTGAGTACTTCGGGGCAAGCAGATATCGGACCGCGAACAAGAAGAGGAACAATTCGACGGCAGATCGGATAGGGTCATCTTGATAACTAGACTTTACATATCGCAAGAAGATTGCCGAGCCGGGCACCCGGTGAAACAAGTTTGCGAGCTCATGGAGGTACTCCGAAAGGAGCCGCTGGGTCTCCTGGATATCCATGATGGTAGGGGCGGGGATGAACGCGCTCGAGGCGCAGTAGGAAATCGCAGGCTCAGAGTGTAGAGAGGGTCAGGTAGCGTATCCAAGTATTGAGCATCTGTTGTCGTGCTGTCAAGGCCACGAAATGTGTTTCTCGAATCCAGGGAAAAAGTTAAGGGAGTCTCGACCGTCGCGGCCGCTGAGCCTCGCATTTCCCGCCCGTGATCGCGGCCCGCACGTGACCCATGGATACTCGTCAGGCAACCGTCTTTGTGCCTGCAGACCTTCGGCTTACAGAGAATCGGCTTCCTACGCAAGGCTACAGGCGATCATCCCGGTGAAATTGAAGTGAAATTCATTAAAATGATAAAAAGAGAGACGGCACAGTGGTGGCAGCATAAGGCACAAAGATGGAAATACAAGTCTAATGATCACATGGAAAGGACCGAATTGAAAGAAAGACACTCCCAAGAATACAGGTCACGGTTTATAAGTATTGAATCCATTATTTGAGGGCGACAGAAAAAGAAAGTAAAGAATCAAAGATCGTACGCGCAAAGTCAAAAGAAAGCAAGGCAAAGTAAATGTATGAGACGCCGCAACAGCAACTTCAAGGCGCTGGATACTTTATACAGCTCATGTCCATGATTCCATACCGAAAACAACCAAACAAAAATAGAAAACGAGGCGTTGCGCAGATGCCACGGTTGACCAGCATCTATGAGGTTGCAGAAGCAGAAGGAGGGATCCACGCACTTTTTCCGTTGGGCAAGCCGCTACCAGTGTAGAGACTGGTAGTGTCGTTCTTGGCTTGACCAGCGTCCAAAGGTTGTAGTAGTTGTTCCGGGAAGTCCTTCATCATCTTCTGTGAAATGATGCCCATGTTGCGAACGACAAGCGGCGCAATAAGAAGAACAAGGAACAGGACGAGCATGGCGAAGTACATGATGGCGAAGCGAACCACTCTTCTCTTGCGGAGCTTGGACTGCTTCAGGGAGTAGATAGGCGGGCGAATTTGACGACTGACGAAAAGGTTAGTATATGTTCAAACTAGTGGGGACGTGCCGCATGTTTTCTTACCTAGGGCGCAGCCAGAAGAGAATGATCGAGTGGAACTTGTCAACATAGGGGATGCAGAGGGCGGGCAACATGATGAACAGGATCAGATGGCCGAGGACGAAGTCACCGGCGAAATAACCCAGTTCTGTGATCTTACACAGGAATTCACGACCAGGCTGGGTCATCGAGTGCCAACCCATGTTGTACCATTTTCCGGTCCACCAAGCGATGTTGGACTGATCGTGCTTGAACTCACGGGTCAAGGTCAGGGCGATGATAAGCTTGTAGATGAAACGCTGAATGGCGGCCATGGCAATCATGCCCATGATGCACCGGGGCCACGACCAGTGCTCCAGGAAGAACATGACCTCGAAGATGATGAGCAGCACAATGACCGCAATGGCGTGCGCGATTGCAGCAAGAACAGCACCAAACTTCTTACAGCACATGCTGAAGATCGGACCCATACAACAGGCCATACCGAAGAATGCACCGGCAACACCAGCATTGACACCGATGGGTCCCAGGGCAACGATTCCAATACGGATAAGGGCGTTGTATGCTTGCTTGTTGTCGTCGGTGACACCCGTTCTGGAGTTGATGTAGAGGAAAGGAACAAGGGTGACCGCAACGTGGACCAGAGGCGCCACGATCTCGCTGAAGAAGATGTTGGTGATGCGGGCTCTGGGAACATCACCGGAACCCTTCTCTGAGGGGACACCGAGGAGCTTGCGCTTGTAACCCGTGATGCGAGTACGAGACAGACGACAGAAGGCAATCCACGAAGAAGCGTGGGAGCGCGAGTTACCACGGGAGAGCCAGCGGAGATAGTCACGGTAGTCAATGAAGAAGTCGTTCCAGGCAAACTGGTGAGGGTTGAACAGGAAGGGCGAGATACACAGGGCAAGTAGCGACACCCAGAACCAAATCAGAGCTGCCGACCACACGGTCGAGGTTGAGAACAGCAGCATGAGCAGAGACCGGGCGCCGGCATAGATCGACGGACCGGCGAAACGCGAGTACAGCACACCAAACGGAATACGGGCAGTGGCGAAACCACGTCCGGTACCGATGTAGCGGGCACCTCCAAAAGACAAGTTCTGGTGGACAGCGTTGGCGTAGATCTGGCAGACAAACACCTCGAACATGAAGGAGAAAGATCCAAAGTGCTTAGCCAAACGCATGGCCATACGCCACACACCTCTCTCCGTCAATTCCTGGACAGCCAAGGGAACGAACGAGATAAAGAACACGATGAAGATAGAAATGACGCAACGGTTGACCCAGTCCATGATAGGAGTAAGGTTGGCACAGAAGGTGGGACGCAGAGGATCCGTGATCGGGACGTCGGGGTTGTAGTTGCAAGTTATGGTCTCGTGTTTCAGGGCACCAAGGTTGACCAGGACAATCATGAACATCTGCACAGACAGCATGATGAACATGTTGTTAAGATGGAAACCAGGGTGAGCATAGTAGAAGGACAAGAACCGATCGAGGGGAAGTTGAGTGCCGAGGTAATAGTACTCTCTCGACAACATCTGCTCACCCATACCAGTACCAATCTTCGTGGTGAAGTTCAGAATCGAGCCAAAACCAAGATCACGACCCTTACCACACTGGAAGTACTCGCAGTGCTTGATACGTCCACCACGGGTCAGGGCCATCATACCGGCGTAGATATCTTCGTTCAGGTGAAGACCTTTCTGGGCCTTGGAGATACCACCACGGGTACACATGAAAATACCGTTCAGGAAATCAGGGTGACCATAGTGCAGTTTTCCACCAATCTGGGCAAGAGTACGGGCGAACAGAGTACCGAATGTTTGTTCCTTACTGGCAGCGACGTCACCAAGAACACCAACGCTCTCGGAGAAAATGTATTCACGGGCACCGAGGATGGCAACCGGGTTGGTGTTCACCGAGGGGATGCCGGGGGTGTAAGGCGAGACGTTGTCCGTGGTCAGTTCCTCAAACTCAGCAAGAACGCTACGAATCTTCAGGCATTCTTCGAGGTAGTTGTCCTGGTTAGCGTCAATGACCTGAATGTATTCACCACGGTAGAAGATGATCGAGTGGTTCTGGTTGTCCGATTTGCCGTCTCCAAGAATGGGGTTTCCAGAAAGCTGAATCCTGAACTTGGGCTTGCGCATTCCGTTGTCAAGAAGCTCGCAGTGACCATCAATCAAGGCCGAGTACAGGCGAGGCTCCTCGCCCTCGTTGACAGGAGGCTCTTCGTCGAGGTAGGCAATCTGCAGGTCGGGGTAGGCGCGGAGGAGGAATTCAGTGTTTTCACGCTCCTCTTTGTTGAACTTGGCATAACGCTGCATAGAAACACAGATCTTGAACTTGCGGCGAGCCATTCTTTCCAGTTCCCGTTCAAGCTTCTCGGAGTTGCCACCGAACATCTGAACAACCTCGGGGTTCTCGACACGGTACAAAAGCTTGATCGCGCGGCTGTAGTTCATGAAGCCAGAAACGGTTCGGTACAGAGTCTGCGAGCGCAGAGACGACCAGATTCGGGTACGCAGGGTATACTCAGGGGCAGCCGATTTGAAACCAATGCAGTAGAAGGGCAAGTCATCAATCTTGCTCTTGGCAACGTCCTTCTCGCTCTTTTCGTTTTCTCCGTTGAATTGGGAAGTCTCGTCAGCAAGAATCTTGGTGTCCTTGACAAAGCAGTCCCACTCGTGAGGGTGAAGCTGTTTCAGGTATTCCAGAAGCGTGACACGGGAATAAGGTTCATCCTCACGGATAATCTCACGAAGCGACAAAAGGATCTTCTCGCTGTAGTGGGGGATCAGCACGGTGAACGCCGGCATGTTGTCGACCGGAAGAGGCTCAGGCATGGGGGTCGAGAGAGACTGCGCGAAGAAGGAGATACGTCGCTCGGCTTCACTACCACGGGGGAAAAACTCGGTCTTGAACGACTGATCTTCCTGGGAAACGAAGAAGGTCGGCGCACGCAGGGTACGCTTGCCCTCCTGCTCGGATGGAACCTGGTGGTATAGCAACTTCTGGACATGGTCGATGGCGAGCAGATGCTCTCGGTACATGGAGATGATAATGGCATTCCACACCTGAGAGATCAGCACCTTGGGCTTGTACTTGATTTCCATATCCGTAGTCGCGAGGACCTTGGAGTAGATACGCTTCGGGAGACGCGAGAAGATGTTTCTCCAGGGGGACCAAATAGACACACCCAGGTAGAACGATCTAGCCACGGAGAACACGGTGTTACAGATAATGTACCACAAATAACTATCCAGGAAGAACAAGGTCAAATCCATGAAGAACATGAGACCAAGCAGGATCTGAGGCTGGGCGTGGCACAGGTCGTTGGGGATGTACTTGACACCCGCACACTGTCTGAGTTTCATCGGGGACAGAATGCGAATGGGATCCTTGAAAGACAGCGTCAAGAAGAAGTACGATTCCGCGAGCTTGGCTCCGAAAACGCAAACCCAGAGACCGTAGGACATCCACATATCGTTTCCGGTCAAACGCGGGAAACTCGCCGTGAAAGTCTGACTGGCAACGTATTGGCGGCCGTGTTTCTTCAGGTAGCTACCAAACAGACCACCGAGCGGCATGACGGCAAAGAAGAAGAACGTAGCGAGCGCGATGAAGAAGTGAACAATACCAATCACGAGAGGGATGGTCTTGTTGTCCACGTTCTTGGAAAATCCGAAGACGAACACACCAGGAGCCAGGTTGATGATGAAAACCAGGAGCAAGAACATCAAACGCTTGGTTAGATGCTGAGCACCGGCCCATAGTCGAGGAACGTACATCCACTCCATGATGGTAGCGAAAATCTGAATGAACGCACACAGCGCACCACCAAAACCAACCGAAGACCAGTAGTAGGCACCGGGAGGCTTGTTGTTCAGCTGCTGCTGGTAGTTGTGGGTGTAGAGAGTGGGGGCGTTGTAGGCAGTGAAAAACCAGAAGGAACCCAAATGGATGACCCAGATACGGTTGAAGTTGGTGACCATATGGAACCAGGAACGGGTTTCCTTGTACGTCTTGAAAAAGGCCTTCTTCCAGTTGACATCCTTCAGCTTGAGCCATCTCTCGGCGGGCGGGACATCGACCAGTCGCGTCTTGTCCTCAAAGCCAATACGCTCAATACCCTCGGGGTACCAGAAGAGCTGGTTCATGTCATCGTATCCGATGATCTGGTTGTGGTCACGTTCACGCTTGACATACTTGCCATCGACAATTTCGTATCCCTGGTCACGGCAGTACTGGTAGAGGGGCGTGATGATGTCGTTCAGGTAGGTGCCCTCTTCGACGGGTTCGACTCGGTTCTGGCACTCGGGGGAGGTGTAGTAGTCGTCGGCGCACTTGAAGATGAAGCAGAGACACTCGGGCAGGTAGCGGACTTGGTTGGCCTCGCCCCAGCAGCACAAGTACAAGGCAAGCTGACGCACTCGGTCATGCTGAGACATCCGGTTCATTCTCGTCTTCCATCTGTACTCAGCAGCCTCGAGACTGTTATCACCCTGCAGTGCTTCCAGGGTCTCGTCAACGTTTTCGGGGTTCTGTTCCGCCGCCTTTTGGGCTGCTTTGCGGGCTTTCCGGGTCTTCCGGTCGCCCTTTCCCAGCTTCATGTTCGCAAACCCTACGGCATCGTCGAGATCCAGATGGGCCGCAAAGTACCAACGACGATAGTTGGCGTTATCGCCACCGATGTAGTCCGCGTGGAGCGAGAGGAGGGCTTGGTTGGGCGTCATACGGGAAGCACGCGAATCCAGCTGGGTCATGAGGTGGTCGTACATGTTGCGCATGCTGTCCCTCTGGAAACCGAACTTGTTGACCAAGTCAATGAAGATATCTTCGATTTCCTCCTTGGAAACGGGGATTTGAGCGTCCGAGGCCCAGGCGGGATAGGGCTCGCGCGACCGCTGACCGGCAGGCAAAGCGTTCCCGTAGTCCATTCCGTATACCGGGGTCGAGGCTCCGGACGATCGATTACCGCCATAGGAGATTTGGGACGAGGGGGGGCGATAGCCGCCATAGCCACGACCGTACTGGCTGTCGGCATAACTGTTGTAGCGTTCGTCACCACGGCCATAGTAGTCCATGTCTGCCGCACGCGCGGTCTCCGACCTCATGGTGAAGTCGCTGAAGGTTTCCGAGTCCTCCTCCGAATCACCTCTCTGTCGCCCTCTAGCCCCTTGGCCGGCGTTGTCGTAGTACTGGTCTCCGTAGTAGTCGTCGTGGTGACCAGCATCGTAGTATCCGCCTTCTTGATGGTACGCACCGGAATCCGCACCGTAGTAACCACTGTCCATCGTCAATCACACGATTCGCCTTGCACATTCACCCGAGATAACACATACCCTCTATCATAGTAGCCGTCACCGTAGTCATTATGGTCATAATAAGCCTGGCCATGCTCGTCCTGATAGTACGAGTCGCCATGGCCCTGATGGCCGTAGCCATCATCATAGTGGCCTCCTCCTGGATGGCCCGACATGTTTGCGAGCCGATATTACCGAAGCGATTAAGGGTCTCTAAGAAGGGTCGGTCGGTCGAGGTTAGCGTTCGTGGATATGACCAGGCATTCCAGGAAAGGAGGGTGCATCGCAAGGTTGCCACATACAAGAATAACAACCCATGAAAGAAAAAATCGAATGAACGAGCTTACAAGCTAATGACACATAAACCGGAAACAGGCCTGATGCAGTGGTCGGATGGAACAAAGTTTCAAGATCGACGCGTCGTAAACCACCTCAAGCCAGCCTTTTTCGAGCGGGACCAGTTCCAGACTGTTAAAGGGTGTGTAGACGTTGGAGTCGACCGGGATGATCGGTTTCGAGGGTTCGAATCGGTGACAAACACCGAAGCGGTTGATTTCTTTCAGAAACGAATGGAAGGGGGGGAAAGCCGAAGCGATGCGGCACAAGAGAATGATAAATGCAAGTATGGAAAAGAGAACCACCCGGCTGTCTCAGCCAAGAGCGACCTGCCTCTTCTTTCCTCAAACGAAAGCAAGAAAGAAGGAAAGGAGATCGACCAAAGGTGACAGGAACAGCTTCCCTTGGGGTGGAAGGAAGGGAAAAACAATAAAAAGAGTGAACGGGGACCCAAAAGTCAGGTCAAAAGGAAGTGAAGCCGAACAGAAAAGACAAAAAAAAAAGGAAAAAAGACAAACGATGGGCGTAGTAGGGGGAGGAGGAGAAGATGGCTTGAGTTGGACTGGCCACTATCCGTGAAAAAGGAATCGATTGTCCACCCAGCAGGGAAAATACTGGCCACTACCGGGGGGGGGAGGGTGGGATGGGGGGGGCTGTGGTTATTTTGGGATCTGGATCTGCTAATTTACTGCGCGACTGTGGTAAGCCGGTGGTTATGGTGCAGGTATGGTAAACAATTATCCTACCCTAGCGTTACCCGCCACTGAGACAATCGAGGTTCCGTGGATGACAGAGGATCTGTACACTGTATGTACATACGTGTACACTACTGTAAAGTACTGAGGCAGCCACCCCTTATTCTACTGCGGGTGCCCTGAATCCCACCTTTGCGATTGGGCCATAAGTGAAAGTGGCTTGGGGCGACAACCCGTACGGAGTTAGTAGGTACCTACCGAGTCTTACGAATGGACATGCGTAAATGCGCTGTTCGCAGCCCCTCAGTTTTCTGCCAACCAGAAAACAGGTTGATATCCTGTTATCTGCCTACACTACGGAGTACTCTGTGTAGGACTGTAGGTACTGTCTACTCCGCCAGGAGATTAACTCTCCAATCCACTCAATTGCGTACTGCATACACCGTCGAAACTGCTTGCTGCAGGTGTCCTTCGGGAAAAGGTCACATAAATTGTCTTGCTTTCCACTGTCTGTCAGCCTGAAATCTTAGGCTGCGTGTTGGTTCTCGGCTGGCCATGGAACTCCAGAACGGCCCCTGAAACCAGACCCACCTCCAGCCTCTTGAGCATCAAATTACGGGTACGGTACGTGGACCACAGGTATCGCTGGGTACCGCCGCCCGTAACTTACCGCTGAATAAGGTGCGTTGTTTACATTATTGTTTTGGCCTGGTATGCAGGGATGGTGTCTTCATACCAGGCCTACGATCTTCGGGATTTCCCCCTCCGTATGTTCTACTGAGTGGTGGCGACTTTACGAATGCGTTGCTATGCCGTCGTCGACCATCGGGGAGATTGTTTATTGTGAGTGTTATTCTCTGGCTCAGCGGTCGGTTCCTGAGCGAGCCAGCATGTTCGAAGGAATGGGTCAGAGTACTCGGTGTACTGTGTAGGTTAGGTAGATGGATTCTGATCCCCTCCCGATTAAACTTTTACACTCGATATGTATTATTCAAGGGAATCCGATAGAAAGAAGAGAGAGAGAGAAAAAAAAAATTACTATCAACGTTCAGGCCTCTGCCAGTACAACTGTGGAACCGACTTTAAATAACTGCACTTTGCCACCGCGAGACTTGAGATTCATACAGCTCGGTGGAGGGAACCACGGAACGACGTGATTTGCAGTCTTGGCTGCCAATCACGCTGCGTCCTTTGTTGCTCTTTGCATGCGGCAGATTTAGTTAAAGCAATCCAGGAACAAGCTCTCAAGTCCACAGTCATGCTGAAGCGGTAGGATGGCGCAGGCAATGAGATGCATTGTACGGAGTACTTCGTATAGAACTGTACTTGACCTTTTCTTGATATAAATAGTCAGTTGATATCAAACTGGCCTGCTTGTGCACGCTGCGCGCTCCTGGGCCTTGCACAACATCTAGGCTATTTGAGTCGTTAACTATCAGGACTCGAGGTCTGCCGGGGCGTAGCTCTCTGCAGGACATGGAGTCATGTACACAGTAGTATGTACTCCGGTGTACTCGACCTTCGAACATACTGAACAAAAGATCTTCTTCTACCCTGCATGAATTACACAGCATAGAACAACAGAGCAGGTGTTGCTTTTGTCGTTCTCTGTACGTCATCGGCCTCAGTACCAATCCACGATGCAGCCATCTCCAACCAGATCCAGATGCCATCTAGTCTTCCTGCACTGCCTATACGGTTTTAAAGTTGACGGCAGGGAGATACACATCCAACGGCTGCACCGAACTAGCGTTGCACAAAAACATCATGATTTCCACGAAAGTTTTGTCCAACCTACAGATAGTGATACTGATACCTAGAGTAACCCACCAAAGGTACCTGTACACTTACAGTAATTATCGTCATCAGACCATTAAGGCTTAAGGGAAGTGACACCCCACCGTCATCGACTTTCGGCCTTGGTTAAGGCTTTTTTACATTATTATTGTCTAACTCTTACGGCCCGGCCGTCCTCCGTCCTCCTAGTTCCCTTCTCCCGCCAGCATTCTATGATTCTAGTCGGTTTCAACGTGACGATCGTCAAGAAAGGTATGCCGCATCGAGGCAAGTTCGAATCTGGCACCCTTGGCTCGATAAGCAAAGCTGGGTCAAATTAATTCACAATTCACCACAGTAAGACCTGTGGCGTAGGGAGGTACTAGTACTACTCCCTCCGTAAAGGAAGACTAAAGCATCGGCGTAAGAATGAATACTTGGTTGGCGTTCTGGCGGTACCGTTTCGTCCCCACATCGTCTGGGTCGATTACGCGACCCATTTATTAGTTAGTTACCTACACCGTAGTACCTACCCAGTCTTACGGAGAATCGAGCATAGGCCCAGAGATACGTGCCTTGAGAAGATTCCAGAGTAAGGATATTTAAAGTATGGACAGACTCCGTAAAAAGTCCGGAGGCCTGACTATTGAATCGCGAAAATGCACTATACAATCCCGATTTCTAAGTTAAGCCTCGCAGTCTCGCCAGGGGAAGGACAGACTACAGACTACAGAATAATACCCCTTCGTGGTTTCCAAAAATAAATAACCAGATCGCGAGAATCGCTGCTTAGAAAGCATGGAGTTGACCATCCATGGAACTTGTAACCCACCGCACCAGACCTGGGCGATCAAGAGTCTTTCTTTGTTTTCCGGTGTCTTTGTCTAGGAACGAGGATATCACGTCAACAAACCTGTTCATACTGTGTACACCAGGTACGGAGTATGACGGCCGATGACAGTTGGCCCTCGGACTGGGCGGGATGGCTAGGGAGAGGTGATAATTGATAATGCACGGTAGTGGATGGGGGAGGGCGCGGAGATGGCGGATTTTCGAAACGCCTCTTTTGCCCTTGCAGCTCTCCCGACTATTTCACCAATAAATGGACTGGAGATGATAACCTTTGTTCCGGGCGTATTACTGATGCATGGACTGTTTTGTTGGTCGCACTGGGTCCTTGTAAAAAAAAAAAAAAGAAGAAAGAAGAAGAAAAAGTCAACGGTGAAAAGTCAGAAAGTAAGCATAAAATTACCACAGAGGATAGAGTAACAGCACCACACCATCAGATCGTAATACATTGAATTAATGAATTGATTAGCCAGTTTCACCTCCCAAAGATGGACCAATCCGTAAACAGATGGTATCCTGCAGTGGGCCCCTGCTAATGTGCCTGCTGCCCAATCGGAAGTGTGCAGGCAGGGAGAGCCAACGGGTGGCAAGTCCATTGTTGCCAGTGGTTGAGTGAAATGACAAGGTCCAGCCTGGTCCAAAAAAGGTTCAGGGGGGTTTCAGGTTTCATCTTCCCTGCAGGCTGGCTGACCCCCTTCAGATTTTACAATTGAAATAATTAAATTGATCGGTAATCATATAATTTTATTATAAATCCGGCTACCAGTGGACGGGGGACAGTGTACTCCGTCCAGTCTCAGGGATGGAAGCCGGGGCGGAAGTGCAATTTCCATCCACGAGGAAAGACACCGGAGTAGACTCAGGCCTCAGGCACTCACTGTGTCCACAGTCTGCATAAGTAGCATATCACATTAATTATGTCCATACCGAGTGATCACATGCATGGTCGACTCCCTACTCAGTGTACACAACTCCGTGTGGCCTCCTATTTTTGGCCGGCATTCTCTCAACTGAGACCTCTCACTTCTGTTATGCTGGAATTTGATCAAGACGCCTAACTCTGACGGCGTGTCGTGAGTGCAACATGGCTGTCCCAAGGGTTTCGTCATGTCGAACCGTGGTCCACTGACGCATCTGGAAAGATCGTCATGTTGGACGATGTTTTAGCGATCAACCCCATTCACAAAATTGAAAACGCTGTGTACGTCGTACGTACTCAGTACTTCGCCACAGCCACCGACGTTGATATGCACATGTTGCAGAAGCTTGAGATCGACATTCTTCGGGAAGACAATCTGGGATGCAGGCTTCATAATCATTGCACAGACACCTGCTGCATGCAGCGACCGACTGCTCCTGCACCCGAGCGCCTCAGTCGGGCTTATCTCATGAGCGAAGCCTGATACGCAGGTACATCCACATGTGTACGACGCATCGTACTTCGAGTCTTCGAACCTCGAGTTCGATCAAGGTTGACAAAGAACCGGCTCAATTCTGTATTCGGCGAGTGGTCCACTCGATTTACTCGAACGAGTAATGAGGCACGGAATCCCTGATCCCCGATCGCATGATAACAGCAATGATGTTCCAGAGCTTCACCCCGACTCGGTTGGCTCAGGATTGACAAGTCCTGACTACACTACGACGATGATGTGATCGGGGCCACGGACAAAGCATGACTAGACTTCGCTTCAGGTTTCCTGTCTATATATATCACCAGTTAAGCTTTTCTGATCGTTAAGCTCAAGGGCCTCTCCTGGCTTATTTTCCGTGTGGACCTGGATTGCGCGTTCCTGAGACTTCTGATATCAGCGTGTCCCTTCGTGGGACGTCTCGCGGCTCAGTAGCAAATGACAGCCGGGGAAAACGAACATCGTTGAATATCATCGGCGATCAAATCACGGGAGGCAGTCGATGACCGTGGGGATCATCCCGCTCAGGTCCTCTCCGGGGCCCAACAGGACGGCTGAGCATGGCCTCTGCCCGCATTTCCATCAATCCCTGGACCCTGACCAGCCGCTTCTCACCGACTGAGTATGGGGGAGGACGAAGATTAAAATCCTGGTGATTGGACCTTTTGTTCGAGGGCACTTCCTGTCACTTTTGCTGTTCTTTCTGCCTCTCACTTTTTCCAGGCTATCAGCCGTAGTCATTCATTCATTCATTTGCTATAATTTCACTCCTTTTTGGTATCATTCTAGTCATTCATTGTTTCTTTTCGAGTTTTATTCAATCGCACATTCATTTCCCCTGAACGGGCAGGCTCGTAATACGGCTGTGGATTGATATCCCCAATCTATCGGTTGACTGCATCAACTCTATACTTATATTCACCATGAGGCTTTCCAGCATCGTCGCGGGTGCCGCATTCTTCGCCAGCAGCGTTCTGGCTAGTGATCTGGACCCGATCATTATCAAGGTACCTCGTGCTCATTACCCAACCCAAGAGTGCCTTCTTGCTGACACTGCTGGCTCCCAGGGTTCTAAATTCTTCTACAAGAGCAATGACACTCAATTGTAAGTGGAGTCTGGCTCGACCGTCTACGTCGAGTGTTGTGCTAATGGATTCATAGTTACATTCGTGGTGTCGCCTATCAGCGTATGTTGCAGCTCGTTCAGTATCATGACGAAGATGACATGAACTAACCCCTCATAGAGGAATACTCTGGCCCCAAGTCTTCCAGCAACAACTTCAAGGACCCGTTGGCCGACGTCGACAGCTGCAAGCGCGACATCCCTTATATCTCGAAACTCAATGCCAACACCATCCGTGTCTACGCCATCGACCCCAAGTCCGACCACTCTGAGTGCATGAACCTCCTCAGCGAACATGGCATCTATGTCATTGCGGATCTCTCCTCGCCTAGTGAATCTATCGTCCGCAATGAACCCAAATGGGACAACGATCTGTACAACCGATATGTCAGCGTTGTTGACGAGTTGTCTCAGTACAGCAACGTTATCGGGTTCTTCGCCGGAAACGAGGTTTCTAACACCAAGAAGACCACAGATGCCAGTGCCTATGTGAAGGCTGCTGTCCGTGACATCAAGCAATATATCAAGGCCAAGAAGTACCGTCCCATGGGTGTCGGATATGCCACGAATGATGACTCAGGTATCCGTGAGGACATGGCCAACTACTTTAACTGCGCTGAGTCGGACGAGAGCATCGACTTCTGGGGCTACAACGTCTACTCCTGGTGTGGAGACTCGAACTACGAGAAGTCCGGATACAAGAGCAGGACCGAGGAGTTCAAGGACTACTCGGTCCCTGTGTTCTTCGCTGAATACGGCTGTAACGACGTGACGCCTCGCAAGTTCACCGAGGTCGAGGCTCTGTATGGCGACAAGATGGCCGATGTCTGGTCCGGCGGAATCGTGTACATGTACTTCCAGGAAGAGAACAACTATGGTAAGTCACTTGCCAACCACTACCCCCTGCCTCCTCTCCGTCCCTCTCTAACATGGTCATACAGGTCTGGTTTCCGTCGACGGCGACAAGGTCAAGACTCGCGCCGACTACAGCTACCTCTCCAAGCAGCTCGCCAGCGCCACTCCCACCGGCACCAAGAAGAATGACTACTCGCCATCCAACACAGCTCTCCAATCATGCCCCACGGTCGGCGACTCCTGGCTCGCCAAATCCAGCCCTCTCCCGCCTTCCCCGAACCAGAACCTCTGCTCCTGCATGGAGGAGAGCCTCACCTGCAAGCTAAAGGACGACGTGTCCGGCAAGCAGCTGGACAAGCTCTTCGGCACGGTCTGCGGCTACAAGGTGTGCGACGGCGTGCAGGGCAACGCGACGACTGGCAAATTCGGCGCCTACAGCGTCTGCACCCCCGAGCAGCAGCTCTCCTACGCCATGGACCTCTACTACCAGCAGCAGTCGAAGAAGGGCAACGAGCAGAACGCCTGCGACTTTGACGGCGCCGCCACGACTCAGACTTCCAGCAGCCCTAGCGGCACTTGCTCCGCGCTGATCGACCAGGCTGGTACGGCGGGTACGGGCTCGGTCACTTCCTCGCCGACTGGTACTGCTGACGCCATGGCTGCAAGTGACTCGGCTGGGGCGTCTGGTTCTGAGGGCGCTGCGTTCGTGGTTGCTCCTGGAAGCGTGAAGGTTGGCTTTGTCCATGTGGGTGCTTATGTGGTGACGGCTATGGTGGCCGGAGCTGGTATGATTCTTTTGTAGAGTGAACTTCTCTTTACTTGGATCGTGCTGTTTCTTGGACTAGTCACTAGGCCCGAGTCTTTCACTGTTATCTTGACATGTCATCTATGTATGGGTTTCTTGTATTTTCTATTTTCTTTTCCGAGTGGGTATATACCTGCGTAATATATTATATTCATGTCTATAGACAGTATATATCTATATCTATATCTATATCTATATCTATATCTATATCTATATCTATATCTATATAAAGATATGCTCATGTAATGTATTAAATCTGACCCGTAGGAATGCCTGGAATCTTGGATGCCTAAGGTTGCCACATGCAACAACCGATGGATGAATAGTGAGTACCTAGTTCTGACTTCTCAAACAACCATCTATATACCCAATTCCATTTCCCATGGATGGAAGCCATTCCATTGAACCATCTCTACAGCATCCTTCCATTTGTACATCACTAGACTATAACTCTCTCATAAGTTACAACTGCAACCTCAAAGTAAAAAATATATATACTGTTGCTGGTTGAAAACGGATCTATACTTTGGTGAACCTTGGGAGGGAAATGGAGTCAGGTGACTCCAGTTGGCAGGTCTCGCTCATCATTACCCTGACCCAAACAACCCCCACCTTTGCTTCGAACGCATGAATCTTCCCTCTTTGCTCCCTACCAAGCAAGTATGGCCGGTACAACTGTAAGTGACTATTGCCTGTTCTTAGATCCATGCCATCTAGATCTAACCAGAAAACCCATCCCGTTTAGATCCCTGAAGAAGAACAAGTCCCTGAGGGATGGACCACGGACCCCAAGCTCCTAGAGCAGAACCTGGAAGGAGAGGAGGGACTGTGGGTAAATCGCTGCGGTCTTGAAAACCCCGTCACGCTCTTGCACAGCACGCCCGAATCGGGAAATGTCGAGGCGTTGATCACGGCTGGAGGCCGGTATTACTTCATGGAGTATTTGGGATACTCGATTTTCGAGATCCTCAGACCGAAATCACTACATGGGATTCTGCGAACAATGCGTGATGGTAGGGAGAGGTTCATGTCTCTCAGGAAAGTGGAGGAGGTAGAGCCGGTGGAAACTGAGGAAGAACTGAGAGAGAATCAAGAGAGATGTAAGGAATCTTTGGCTGAGGAGGAAAGGCTAGTGGCCCGATTAAAGGCTGGGTTTTGGGACTGGGAGCCCCATGAGCCGGATTAGCTGAAGGGAAGTGAAGTCCCAGAAGGGTGAAAGTAGCTCGTGGGTGTTGGGAAGAATGGAAACCGTGGCACGATGCTTAGAAAGTCTTAAATTAATATCTATCAGGCAGCGGATGCACTGGGTTTTATCGTCCTAGACTTTACTCGACCCGTGCCATCGGTGTTATCTAGGCAGTCAGTGAATCTGTAGCTCACTACTTCGTCTGCGGTGGCACGTCCACAATGCGATAATCTACCTCAACGTTTCTGCTGAGTATGGTGTGGGAGGTGGAAGAAACAAATTGATTGAACCCGAAATCCATAGAGGGGAAGGCCTATCTACATGCTATAGTAAACAGGGAAGGAATGTAACTCCACTCCAGCCCAGTGGTAGAGAATAAGATAAAAATAGCCAGAGAGAGATATGAGAAACATAAACCGCGTGAGATGTCTCCGATTGATTGCATCAAATTCGTACCCAACATCCAAAATCCCAAATGAGTGAAAAGAGACAGGCATATCGCTTAAGCGCAGTCGCATCATCAAAAGAACGCTCAAAATGTCGGCTAGATAGGCCAATAGTTAGATAAATACACAGGGACCAAAATTCCCCAACTCGGTTCGTCTATGAAGTTCACCAAGAACCGAGCCGTCGTCTCCTTCTCTTGTCCAATTCAATGAAGCACGTTGACTTCCTGCAGAACCATCGTCACATTATCCACAGGTGCTCTGGAAAATCCCATTCCACTTTGGGGCGCCGGTTGCTTCTTGGGCGACACATTTCTTGGCTTGGGCTTGATCTGCTGCAGAAGTCCCTTGCACTTGCCACAGGTCGATTTGGCCGGGTCGATGCTCTTCGAATGCCGCCCGTAACTCTGCCCGCAATCCACGCAGCACCATACATACTTGTAGTCGATCTTGTAGCTGTGTTTGGTCGTGACCTCAACCCGGCCGCCGTAGACAGGGTGGTCCTTCAGCGCCTCCTTGCACTTTTGGCCCCATAGCTTAAAGCTCGTTCCGTGGGGGTTGTTGGTGACGTGGGAGATCATGTAGTTGGCCAGATGGCAGTACTCGTGAGCCAGAGTATTGATCAGACGGTCCTCGTTGTCGATGATCCGTGCTGCCAACTCAATACCAGCGAACTGCTTCTGTGACGCGACAGACTGACCCTCCCGAGGAGGCGACATCGACCTTTCTCGTCTCCAGCTAGCCCGACCAGCGGTGGTCTGAAGAGTCTTATTCCATGTGATCCGGACACCTCCTGTCTCTGCAGCCATCTGTTGAATCTTGCCACCAGTGACAACGTCATCCAGAGTTTTGAAGAATTCTTCCGCGACATCAGCTTTCTTGTTGTCAAAGGATCTCCTGCGCGCTATGGCGGCCTTCTTCTGCTCCGTCTCCGCTTTCTTCAAGGCTGTCTTGCTGGGAGTCTTAGGCACTACCTTGATCGCCCCGCGACGTCGGAGCATGCTGTCCGGATCGATCTCGTTGTCTGATTCCTCGAACTCCTGTAGCAACCGGTCTACCTTTTTGTGAGGGGAGGGTTTGTCGAACCAGTCATTGGTGACCTCCGGGTCCCACAAAGCGTCAACGCTCTCTCGGTATGGGGTTGGCGGGATGAAGTTCTTTCCCTTTCTTGGTGATCGAAGGAGATTCTTGGTAGCGGTTCTAGGCGGCGATAGAGAAATAACTTCGGGTTCTGGTGTTGACGAAAATGCTCCAGAATCCTCCACGAAGCTAGCACGGCGTTAGTTCCCATATAAATCCTAATTGGAAGAAGAAAACGGAGAGTTTATGGCTGAGACCTACCCAAATAGCTCCTGCTGAAGCTGTGCAGAAGGGTCATTGTCCTCTAAACTCAGATGGTGCATCTTTTCAGAGAAATTCACGTCGTTCTGAGACAGCTCTTCAAGCTCTTCACCTTCCCGTTGCGACTGTCTTTCCAGTTTCCATTCACTCTTGCGTTCGGGTGACGGTGGTAATGTGATTGCGGCTGGTAGAGATGGTTCCAAGCGAAGATCGTCTGTGTGTTGAAGGGCCTTCAGAAGCTCAGCTTCTGGGTTAGGTCGTCTACCTCTCATCAGTTTCCGCTTAGGTTTATAAGAGGGAACCTCTTGGACACGCTCCTCCGCCGTCTCGTTGTCGGATGTTTCATGGTAGCTGGGCTCTTCGTTGTCGCTAACAATGAACTCATCCAAGGAATCAGAATCATTGTCTTCATTATCGTCGTCCTCAGATCGACGTTCAGGCTGGCGATACTGGGAGAATAGCCGATTATTGCTATTCCGAGCCGGTGTCTGTCGCGCGTTTCTCACGGGGGACCGCCTGGTTGATGCGTCGGACGGGTTCCTGGAAATGGTAGATGGCGTATTAGAGTCTTCCTCCGCCAGCTCCACTTCCACGGGATCATTTTCCTTGTCATAGTTATAGAGTTCCGACTTCCGAGACGTCCTGTGCCGCGACTGCTGGGACGGCCTGCGCAGCAACGAATTGACTCGTGCCAGGTCCAATGCACCATCCTTGTTCGCCTTGTTCACGCCGGAAGAGCTCCTAGACGCATCGTCATCCCGATCACTAGCGCCATCGGCGTCGGAGAAGATATCAAAGATACCGCTGGAGACTGTTCCCGTTCTTTGATGACGCCCCATTCGTTGTGTCTGGCCCTCCGTGGTTCTAGAAAACTTGCTCTTGGACCTCCATTGTGTATCTTCGCGGTCCTCAGAGTCTGACGTGTGCACCGTGTCTCGGAATTTGCTTTGAAGAACGCCCCGTTGTCCTAAGTGCCGGACGGGCTTTTTGTTCGGTCGAGTGTCGTCGCCGCCTTTGGGTTTCGTTGTGTTGAGTCTTGCCATGGCAGGTTCTTCCTGAGTAGGTCTTTGTCTGCTGCAGTTCGTGCGGCTAGTCTTTGCTGCGCCTTTCTTGCCTCACGCAAGGAGAAAGCGGTGATTCTTCGCCGTAAGAGGTTATTCGATCGTTGGATGTATGCTGTCAATAGAATCTGCGATAAACATGTACAAAAATCACCGATTCCAGGGCGTCGAGCCGGTAGTGTTGATGGGGTACGGGGACGAAGAGACGTTGGCCGGGCAACGCTGGTCGGCTAGGGCGCTAAGCATACTTTGTTGGGGAAGTGTCAAAAACATAAAGAATAATGGTGTTAATGCTTGCTTAGATGAAGATGATGAAAGATAAGCAACCCAAAGCAATCCAGATAATTGCCACATTGCTTGGTTGATTAGCCTGTCTGAGGTTGTTGTTCGTTGCGCATCACTTTGTATGTCAGTGAGTCAGAAAGATGAAGGGAAAGAAAGAACCAAAGAGGAAAAAGGAAATACATAGAAGGCCCCTGCCGACTTTGTGGCCTGTGGCTCCTTCCTTGTAGGCACGACTTACTTCCTGATCGCTATGTGATGAGTGCGGTGATTGATCATGTCTGTAGGAAGGAGACATCAGGGCGGATATCCCTAAATATACTTTGTATTTCACCCCACAAGTGGTCAATCATACTGAACACGAACTTTCGTTGAGCTCACATTTCGACCGTGATACTCATATCATCAACATCGGAACATTACCACTTCGTGGTGGTATGCCTCCATCTACACTGAGAAGTATGTGAGCACAACAATAACCCTTTCATGGCTGGTCGATGATGAGCCACGCAATTTCTCAAACTGAGCACCTGCAATGTCAGTAGCAATCAGCACTGGCGATAGTTGAGAAGTGATGGCTGGGTAGAGCTTCTATCTACACCTACCTATGACTGACATGCATATATCCATCCATCCACATCCATTCATGCGCTTATATGATCTTTCATTTCCCATATTCCCAATCCATTTATAGACGACCCTATACTCCCCATACCTAAACAGATACCCCCAAAAAGATACAGATCAAGCAAACAAATCCCAATCCACGATCCTCAACCTCCCCACTAACTCATCCACCAGTCCCCCAGCCAACTTCTCCTCCTCAGCCAACCCTCTCGTATCACCCGCGGCCTCAAACTCCTCGCGCGGCACATTCACAAATACCAGAACATCCGTTTCCTGCTCTTCCAGCCTCACCAACAGATAATAACAACTCGTCGTGCTCGTCAACGACCCCTCCGCACTCGACCCCGCCACCGCACCACCCGCACTTCCGGGATTCTGACCCCCTCGGCGCTGCGTCCGCGGCGATGTCAGCGTCGCAACGCCCTTGTATGCGCGCGCTTGGGGCAGGTTCGGCAGCGCCACGGACTGCGGCGGAGTCGTGACATTCAAGGTGTCGGACTCGTCGCACAGGTCGTGCAGATGGTACAGGACGGCGGCTTTGTCGGTGTCGTCGGCGGTGGGGTGCGTGGAGGAGGGAGCGGATGGGGAGGGGGTGTGGAAGGTAAGAGCGTCTTCAGTATCGACGCGTTGGTTGATTTCGATGATCTGCGACGTGAGGGTTTTCGGGGAGAGGAAGATTTCTTGGTGGTCGGGGACTTCGCGGAGGGTGCTGTTGTTTGATTTTGAATGGTTAGTTTGGTGGAAGACAGAGGAAGAAAATGCTCGGGTAGGATTAATAATGAGTCTTGTGTGTAGATCTATCGATCTATACCAGGATTCTAGATCCAGGCTCATGCGCGTGAAAGACATGCGATTAAAATCGATCGCGGTCGGACTCACCTTGAATCGATCCAGCCCTGGGGGATGACACCCTCAATGGCGGATCCGTAGAAGCCCTGCGTCACGTATGTAGCCATGTTCTACTAGCCAGATGAATCTGCAGTGCGAGAGTTGCAGGGGGGAAGAAAGAAAAGATGCGGCAGAATGACGTCCCGCAGTTCGGATGGCGGGGGTTTTGCGGCCGGGAGTTGATGCCCCTCATAGATGGCCCTAAGGTGTCGAGGTGTCAAGGGGTTAATCAGCCACAGATGAATCACCCACCATTAATGATCTACGTTAATTGTATCTACTGGGAATGAGAAGTATGACACACGGTTACATAAGAGAAGTTATATAGAGCCGGACTAGGCGTGGAGCTATTTCGGGAATGAATGATAGAAGACAGCTCAGCCTGACACTGACAGGAAGTTAAGGAAAGACCGCGGCATCAACTATGTGCATGCCATCAACTCCTCGATGTAACCATCCAACGCGATCAGCTTGAATCGATCGCCCCATTTGGCTCGAAATTCCTTCTTGCGATAGGCGTAGCTGGTCACTTGCGAAAAGCTCACCAGTTCCACATTCCACCCGCGCTGCAGCGCCCGCTCGACCATTCGCATGAACCCGCCCGAGTATTCGGCTTCCGCCGCATCTCCCGTCGCGAGCACGATGGTCGCCGGTTCATCGGTGTCCAACAGGCTTTCCAGGATCTTCAGGTGCAGAATTTCGTCCACAGCCTGCTCGACCCATCGCCCGGGAGGCACGTCGTTCGTTTCAGAACCACTGCCATCCTGAGCGCCCCGAGTATTCTTCCGGAACCGCAACTGACGGCGAGTTGGCTGTTTCACCTTCTGCACTCGGTCGAGGATATTCGCCTCGTAGCCAAGCTTCTCGCCCTCGTCAATCGCCGCGAACCGATCGGATCCCACCAGTACTCGTTTGGAAGCCGGCCTACCTCGCTCCAGTATCAGAGAAAAGTTCTGAAACGAGAGAGGCACTCGTCGGATGCGTGTCGTCACTGGTATGTTTCGTGATACTTTTACAGAATCATGAAATCCTACCATGATCTGCATCAGAGAAGACGGGGTCAGTCTAGAAATTATTTGATTGTGCTGAAGAACGCAACTTACATTGGACATGTCAATAAAGACATGGATAGGACGGGAGGCCTGTGCAGTGCGGCTTGGATTCGCAGAGCGACCAAGCTGTGCAACAGTCTCCGCGTACTCAGGGAAGTTGTGTAAAAGTTTGGTTAAAAGGCCAACCCTCCTTTCGGAGGATAATTTGTATGCAAGAGGCTGGACACGGATAGAGCCGCAGCTGGGAACATTCTTGATGCCCCTGGGAGTCAAGTCTTCATCACGTTCGTCATAAGATGATGGTGGTGTTTCGCAAGGCTTTTTGATAATAGGTGGTGCGTCCACCTGCGGAGGGACCAAAGACAGAACGCCCTTCCCTCCTGAGAAAGTCGGATCGAAGATACTGACATCAGAGTCTGCTTCCGCGCTGCTTCCCGGGGAGCTAGACTCGAAGGAATACGTATTCTGGGATGGTTGTTTGGATTTGCTGCTTCTAGCAGTAGATTTACCGGATTTGGCGGTGCCGGAACCAGGGATGGGCTTAGGAGGAGTCCGGGGAAGCTCATCACTGAAGCTTCCAACGTCCCTTGTCTGTGCCGGTCGTTTTAAAATTTCAATTCGTGGTGATCGCTGATATTGCTGCTCAGCAGCAACCTTCGGGGCCGGATGTTCTCCGTACGCCCCAGCCTCTGTCTTGACAGGGGTGGAGGTAGGACCCAAAGCATTCCAGAGAGTGCTGAAATCGCCGAGTTTAGGGGAGCTATCGGGTTGAGAAGCCACATCGTTGGTTTGAAGGCTCGGGTGCTTCACGATGTTCTTAGGCGTAGAAGATCCCGAGGTGGATGGACTCCGGCGAGACTCATGGTGGCGAGAGAGGCCGGTCTGGTAACCATCGCCGTAGGTGGGCGAACGTAGTAGGTTAATCACCGGAGTGAAGTCCCAGTTCGAAGACGACGTAGACGATGATTGCATTGACAAATCGCAAAAACAGACTGTACTGTTATGGAATCAAAATCAAGGGATTCGCCGGGTGGCAACACTGCGGGGTGAAGTAATAGCAGGGAAAGATAAATCAATCAAACGAAAACGCGATATTATGTAGAAAAATACGAAGACGAATTTGCCGTAGAGCAGGTCAACATGATGGTCGTCAAGACCTAACAATAAGAGAGGGATGAAGCATTGAAAGAAGGATGCGTTGTAAGGTATGCAGAGTTGGCCGGGTCGGGCATAAGACGGGCAACAACGAAATGACTCCTGTGGCGGTGACTCAGATCTGCCCACTTCAACCGCCTTCTGCTTGGGGATAGTCACGCCACGCGCAGTACGCTAGTCCCGATGAAGAAAGGACGTCTTCGGCTTTCGCATGAACAGATAGTCCAGCAGATCACATGCTTTCATGTGACCTGGATGGTTACTCTAACCGTATTGAGTTAGATCGCGGTCATGACGACGTCATGGTCCAGGCTTGGCCTCGGCCGGCGCCATTCTTCACAGATCCCTGGTTGCAGTCAACTTCAGTCAGCTTCTCCGCCAACAGTGCTCGTAATGATGACGTGCATTGTCTGGGGGAGGTCGCCCATACTTACTGGATAGAGATGGGCAGTGCACTTCCAGAGTCGGATGGCGCAACGGCCTTGGTCTATCACTCAAGCCTGACGACGTCATGCATTCTAGGTCTGTGAATGGAAACGGTGATGGATCAGATATATAAACCCCCATCTCTCTGGCTTCAAACTACTTTTTCCCATCACTCTCATCATCCACACTCATCTTCAAACAAGCATTCAATCTACAATCTTCAAACCACTTCAAATCAATATCCACCACAATGTCTGACGCCGGTCGCAAGGATTTCTCTACCAGTACGTTATCCCGAGGTCAAAGCAGTACAGTACCTTGAACAGTTACTCATATATACATCCAGAGGCCAAGGAGGAATTGACTCCTGACTCCACCAAGTCCACTCAGGACAAGATCAAGGAGGGTGTCACCGATACCACCGACCGCCTTGCCCGCGGTGGTCAGACCGACGAGAGCAAGTCTACCACCCAGGAGGCTTTTGACAAGACCCAGCGTTCTCACGACAACCATGCCCACGGCGGCGCCACCTCTTCTGTGTAAGTCAGATGAAATACACAAGTCGAGATGTCATTGGCACTAACAAGCAATTGTAGTGGCGACAAGATCAAGAATGCTGTCGGTCTCGGCGGTAACTAGGTCAGGAGCCGCTGATACTGGCACACTTCGGGATATTTAATGGCGTTTATCATGGTCTTTCATGAATGATGATACCAGCTCTTTCCGGTGCACTTTAGGAATGATATTAACGAGACATTGATCTTCATCTCATATATTCTGTTTTCTCTGTAAAAGGCTTGGGTCTGATGTTCAGTTCAATTGTGGCCCACTAAGTTCTCGAACATGGAGTCCCGTCGCTGAGTGAGCTTGTCAAGCTCTCGCTCTAATTCCTTGTATTTTGCTCTTGCCCCCTGTATATCCTTCGGTAGATCATGAAACGCCAGGACTTTCGCCTCGAGTGCCTGAACCGTTTGCATGAGCTTCGTCACATCCCTCTCCTCGTCGGCCACTTCGTCCAACGTAGGCCCCTTGTTCCTGGTTCTTTCCAAGGAACCAATTTTATCACTGTACTCGGCAACCTTCGCGTTGAGCATCTTTGTGCTTCTCGACCACTCCGCTGTCAGGGCCGGAAGGTCGGGAGGTATCTCGTATGCTTTGTTAGATTTCAGCTCCTCGAGTTGTTCACGCAGGGTTTCCAACTCTCTCTCCAGATAGTTATGCAGTGTTTCAACCTTTGACAGCTGTTCCTGGATACCGAATTCTTCCCTGGTAAGCTGGATGATCGATTGGCCCAGGTCTCTGGTTTCAGTGCTCAGAGTCCCCAGCGCAACGGCGGACTCGGCCAAATCATTTAAGCTCTGGGCGCCGTGGTCGTCGAGGGACAGCTCCACTTCATCCAGAATTTCTCTTTTCTGTTTATCCTCCGCGTCTTCTCGGCGCTTGAAGCCCTGGACGGTCTGTTCGCGCGCATGGTGGATCAATGCTGCTTCTTCATCGGCTGTATCGTTGGCGGCGGCTAACGCAAGTAGAGTTCGTAGAGTATCTTCGTTTCGCTCGAAACTGGGGACCGGATTTGGGGCGTATTGGCGACTCAGCCAGGAGTTCACGTAGGCCCAGTCCTTAGCCTGGATGGCGGCTTGCCGTGCTTTGGCGGGAGAGACGAGGGGGCTATCCATTGATGCGGTGTGTACTCGACGAAGAGGAAAGCAAATATTTGAGATTCCCGATCGATGATTGAAAATATACAGATTGGAAAGCCAACCCCGAAAAGCCTCCTAACGGCCTTGTGCTGTAACCTTGTGGTGCCCCAGTGCAACGTACAAAGGAGAGGGTGGGAAAAGGCGGCGGGGAGATTCTCCGACTTCCTTTCCGCCCTCCGCCTTTATTGACCACATTTCGCATCCATCAGCTTCCGATACGCAACCGTCCCTCCCATGGCGAGCTATTTCCCTCCCGGAGCTACCTCCGGCCATGCATCAGCTCGCACGCCTTCTCCGGCCGGCACTCCGCTCTCGCCCCCGAACCAGCGTTCCAATGCCTTGTCTAATCGCCTGACAAGTGTACTCTCGGCCTCGTATGCGGACTCCGATATCCGCGACGCGCTGGAGACCCTCAGTCTCCGAGGGGTACATAATACCGCGGAAGTGAGGAGACAGCTACGGTTGGATGTGCAGAAGGAGGTGGTTGATAGCAATGCGACGATTGTGCGGGATTTTGGGAAAGTCGCGGAGGTAAGATCTGTCGCGGAAAATAACCGAGGACGAGGACGTCCACTGATATTGAGACTACCTGGCAGCAATTGAAACGAATTGGAACTGTGATCTCGAGCCTGAATCAGACATGCGACGAAATGCGCAAGCACATTGTCCTGGCGAGACAGGACACGACGCCCGTTCTGGAGGAAGCGTCGGCGTTGATGAACCAGAAGAAGGAAGCGGAGACAAAGCAGCAACTGCTCGATGCATTCGCCAAGCACTTTATCGTGTCGGATGAGGAGTTGATGATCTTGACTTCGGCGGAGGAGCCTATCGACGACCAATTCTTTGACGTGCTCGGGCGCGTGAAACAGGTGCACCGAGACTGTGAGGTTCTGCTGGGCGGAGAGAACCAGAGATTAGGCCTGGAGCTGATGGAGAAAAGCTCGAGGAACCTCAATTCCGCTTATCAGAAACTCTACAAGTGGATTCAGAAGGAATTTGGGTCTTTGAACCTCGAGGATCCCCGCATCAGTAGTTCAATCCGACGAGCTCTCCGGGTGCTGGCGGAGCGACCCAGTCTGTTCCACAGCTGTTTGGATTTCTTCGCGGAGGCGCGCGATTACGTTCTGTCCGATGCCTTCCACTATGCCCTTACCGATGCTGTGGCAGGCACCGCAGGCGACCAAAACGTGAAGCCCATCGAGTTCTCAGCGCACGACCCTCTGAGGTACATCGGGGACATGCTGGCCTGGGTGCATTCCACAACCGTGTCGGAGCGAGAAGCCTTGGAGGCCCTCTTCGTGGCGGATGGCGAGGAGCTCGCCCGGGGTATCCAGGCTGGACTGAGCAGTGAGCCATGGTCTCGTATCGACGAAAACGAGGAAGTCACATTCGACGGACACAAGGCTCTCAGCGATCTCGTCAACCGGGACCTCATTGGCGTTTCACGGTCCTTGCGGCAGCGCGTCGAGCTGGTTATTCAAGGCCACGACGACCCCGTCACTTGCTACAAGGTCGTGAACCTGCTGTCCTTCTACCGGGCGACATTCTCAAAGCTCCTAGGCCCCAACTCCAACCTGGCAGAGCTGCTCGAGACTCTGGAAAAGTTCACACTCAGCCACTTCGAGCATCTCATGCACGAGGGAGTCAACCAACTCTCAACCGACCACACTGCGCTGGCACCTCCGGATGATCTCTCCACACCTCAATTCCTTCTGGACGCCCTTGAGGCCCTGACCTCCCTCATGAAAACCCACGAAGCCTCGATCGGCGCCGCCGACGACAATTCTACCTCGCCCTCTGACAATCGCTTCACCCCCGTCCTCCGCGCCGCTCTCGACCCATTCCTCGACCTGGCCAAATCATCCGCCAACGACCTCCCAGACCCTACCAGCCGCGCCATCTACCTAACCAACATCCATCTGACCACCCGCTCCACCATCTCCGAATACCCATTCGCCAGCCCCACGCACCTCACCCCCCTCTCCGCAACCCTCTCCACCCTCCGCATGGATCTCCTCGAAATCCAACACCGCTACCTCCTGCACACCTCAGGTCTCCAAGTCCTATTGAACGCCCTGGAGCCATTCTCGCCCTCTTCTTCATCTGCTACTGCTTCCGCACCAACCACGAAATCCGAACACCCAGATCCACCTCCCAACATCGCCGACATCGCATCCCTCCCTGCCTTCCAGCCCGAAGCCCTCGTCGCTATCAGCCAGCAACTCGACGATTTCTTGCCGTCCGCGCTCATGGACGCGACCGATCACCTGAAGTATGTGCGCAGCGCGACGTTCGTGAAGAGCGTCACCGAGGAAGCGGTGGAGGCGTTCTGTCGGGATTTTGAGTTCGTAGAGGGCATGATCATCGGGGCGGATGAGGCTGTTGGGAAGATTGATGTTGTGAGAGCTGATGGTGGTGGTGAAAAGCAAGAGGATGATGGGAAGGAGGGTGTGGATGGGGAGAAGAAGGATACTGAGGAGGGGGATGATGAGATTGAGGAAGAAGGCGGGTTGAGGAGACTTTTCCCCAGGACGACGGGGGAGATAAGGGTTTTGTTGAGTTGAGAATTCATCTTCATCTTGATTGTAGTATGGAGGGAATGGTGGTTGCTTATGTTGTTTGGTTGTTGGCTTTTGGTATTTGGGATTCTGCCTGTACAGTGTACATAGTGTGGTTTATTTTCAGTTTATCTATGCTTTTTCCGCTTTCCACAATTGACGATAGATGATAGATGATCCTCAAGACATGAACTCAAACATGTCGAATCATAATCCCATACGGATCCCGATCACGCTCACTCACATCCACAAAACTCTCCGCATCCCCATACGCCTTCTGCAACGCGCCCACCACCCCCGTACTATCACCCTCCTGATCACCCAGGGCCCTGAGTCCCTCAGACCGAGTAACCTCCCACTCCTTCTGCACGGCATCGGCCAGCTTCTCGCGCATCACGGCATGCAAGTACCCGCGCTCAGTGTTCGAGTGCGCCAGCGCCACAACCACCGAGCCGCGCTCGATCGCCGCCAACGCTTCATGGTGGCTCAGCTCGCCGGTGAACAACAGGTCAGGGATCCCGCCGGGCGCCTTAAGCAGGACGCTAGATCCGGAACCCGGGCAGACGCCCACCGTGCGGATCTTCATGGTCTCCACGGACGCGGACTGCGGGATCGCAATGGGGATGCCGCCGGGGTGGCCGGTCCCTTGGGCGATGCGGTCCACGATGGCCGTGAGGGGCTGCGGCGCGTCGAAGGTGACGAGGCGGCCCATGCCGGCGGATTCCATGCCCTCGGGGACGGGCGCCGGGGAGGGGTGGATGGTGGTTCGGACGTGGGGTTGCGCGGAGGCGGGGCGGACGGTGCCCGGTTGGGGGAAGACGGGCTGGGAGTATTGGGTTGAGGAGGATTTTTGGGTAGAGGGTTTGGAGTCGGTGGAGGGGGCGATGGCGCCCGTGACGATGTCGCAGAGCCAGTCGGCCATGCCGCCGGGGGTGGCGTCGACGGCGGTGTGCGGGGAGTAGACGCTGATGCCTGCTTGGGCGAGTCGGAGGAGCGATTGTTGCTGGGAGTCGTTCAGGGTGAGGGATTTGAGTCCGCGGAAGATGATCGGGTCTGAGAAGGAAGAGGTCGTTGGTCAGTCGGCCTGGTAAGTGTATGTGTTGATATTGGTGGGGGGAGGGTGCATACGATATGCGACTACTACCGAGTCCTTGCGTGCGATGGCCTCGTCGGCAACAGCCTTGGTTAGGTCAATGGCTAGAAGGACGGAGTTTCTCTGTCTTCGTTCATGGTTGAAGGGCGCTTCGAGGAGAACTAGAGAGAAAGAATTGGTACGTCATCGACAGGGCAGACAGTAAGTAAAGACGCTCACATACGGCCTGTGTTGTCGAAGCTCTTTTCTGCGAGAGATTCGGGGTACCTTGTCAAGGTCAGTATTATATCACTGCAACGGTGCATGCGCCGTAAAGGCAATCATGCAGGCCGAGGAGAGCATACAGCTTCCGCATGGAGCTCACCACAGCCCGCGTATACGGAGACGAGGAAGCGGGGAACGAAGCGGCCATTGTCGAGTAGAGACGGGGAAGGTGACTGAAAAAGCGGTTCATAGAAGGTCGTAGGAGATGGAAAATATGGTCCAATTCCTTGAGGATAAATATCAAACTGTTGTTGGAGACGTTGAGGACGAACACCCCCACCCGATAGAATTAAGCAACCGGAGCTGACGCCACAGTTTCCCGCCACAGACGGCAGGTGACCAAATCACAGCCACGGCATTGTCAGCCTCAGGCCCTCCGCCGGTAACCGCCAGTTTACCGTACCGTAAAGTCAACCCGCAAGGCCGGATGATTAATTAATCATTATTCATTAATCAATCAATTGGTTTATCGAAGTCTCCCGCGCAAAAGACCGCAAACCAAACCTTCAACTCAACCCTGCACCACACGGCTGAAGATCTTCCGGTGTCATTCAATCCCAGAATATATAATCGCAACGACACCCTCTACCTACAACCACTTCCACTCACCCCTCGTTTCAAAAACCACGCTTAATGTACTTCCGCACCACCACCTTGTTGAGCAGAAGCTGCCGATACCTTCTCCGCACTCCCGTCCACCAGAACTCGTCGCCTTTTTCTATCTCTGCGCGCTCCTCCTCCGCCGTGAACGCTGCCATGGCGGATGCTACCTCCGGCGTTACTGCCGATTCGTTGAAGGGCAAATTGATCGAACAGTTGCAGGCACAGCATGTTGAGATTGAGGACCTGTCGGGTATGACATACGATCATGTTTTTTCCCTGTTCTTTACCTTGGGGACGGAGAATTCGGGGATACCCATGGAATTATATCATAGGATGAGAGAGCTAACGAAGCGGACATTATACAGGTGGCTGTGGCCAAGCCTTCCAAGCAATTATCGTTTCGCCCCAATTCGAAAAGAAGACCATGCTTGCTCGCCATCGTCTGGTGAACGCCGCCCTGAAGGCCGAGATCGCTGCCATCCATGCCTGGACGCCGAAGTGCTACACCCCGGAGCAGTGGCAGGCTCTGCAGCAGGGAAGTACCTAGATTTATTTCTATCTCTGGAAGGGATTGGGGAGGAAAATTAATATCATTTTTTTTTCTTTAATAATGCGGCTCGTTATAACATCAGAGTTGGATATGCGTGCTATTCAGTGGCATGCTCAGGCGTTTGGAAAAGGTTCCTCAGATGTATATGGCCTTGCGCATCTGACCATGGCATTTAATGATGCTGGAGGATGGTTGATGGATATAGAAATATAAAAGATTCTCGTGTCATTCATACTTTTTATCAGGTCGACGGTTCTGCTGAAGCGCTCAGTCCTCATGAATACTTCCATTTCTACTATAAAAGTTTCAAGCTTTGGATGTTTGATGGGTTACGGATGTACCAGGCTATTTATAGTGGAGCCCGCAGTCATAAAGCAGACATATCTGAGAATCCATTTTACATTACTGTGGTATCTTAATCGGCTCTGATCCCGCTTAACCCAGCACCTTCTCGGCAGCGGAGACTATAAATTTCCGGTTAGTCAGTTTCACAACAGTTCTTTCAGGAGTCTCAGGTCCATACCGTTAAGTCCGGCGTTGTCGGGCTCGACGAAAGCCTCCTTGACCTTTCCGTCCTCGACAAGCAAAGCGTACCGCTTGCTGCGCTGGTTACCGAAGATGGAGGCGCTGTCGAAGAGCACGTCGAGGGCCTCGGAGAACTTGGCGGTAGGGTCACCCAGGAAGCGGATCTGATGCGACCTTGTCAGTATGCAAAGATCACCTTGCGTTGCATTCCAGGGGACCGGTCACTTACACCACTCTTGCCGGTGGGGTCAAGGGCCGTGGCCCAGGCCTTGGTCCTGTTGACAGAGTCAGCCTATCTGGAATCTGGGTCTGACAGGGTAGACTGGAAACAAAGAAACTGCCCATCTCAGACTTACACAAACGGGTCATTGACTGCGACGACAAACACCTGGCCAGCTTCCTTCAGCTTGGGGTGGTTGATGTATCCCGGAACATGGCTGGCAGAGCACGCGGGGCCTGAAGAGGAGAAGATTGACGGTCAGCTGCTCGTCCGTCCAGAATTGATTTCTTTTTTCATTGTCGATTTTCTTTTCTCTCGCACGAGAATTGAACGGGTGATTACGCACTGAATGCGGCGGGAACGCCCACGATGACACCCTTTCCTTGC
Organism: Aspergillus melleus; assembly: GCF_016097325.1. Taxonomy (NCBI): domain Eukaryota; kingdom Fungi; phylum Ascomycota; class Eurotiomycetes; order Eurotiales; family Aspergillaceae; genus Aspergillus; species Aspergillus melleus. Next base: position 1,763,865 of record NW_025763377.1, read on the forward strand.
AGCTCCTTGGCCAGGTTGACCTTGTTGCCGGGGGAGTTCTCGACCAAGACGTCGAGATCGGGGATGGCGTCTCCCTTTTGAACGAAAGCCGGCGCGGTGCTGTGGAACAGCGATCTCTGCGACAGGGCGCGGGGGACGGCGGCGAAACGGCGAGCAGCGAACATGGTGGGACGGGAGTGAGGTAGGCTTTGGTGGTAAATGCGAGACAAAGCGGATAGATCCAATGAGCGATGCAGTAGGATGGAAGAAAGCTGAGCTTCGGTGACGGAGAGAGAGAGAGCGAAGAGAGGGTCGCACAGGTACCTGGTGGCTGGTGGAACTGCTGGCGCCGGTCGCTGTGGTTGGCGAGCGCCCGGAGCAGCTTCGGAGGATTATGTCGTCATCGTCCTTCTCGGCTGCAGCTCGCGCACGTCAATTTGCAGAACGTGAGCCCTTGGAGAGGGTCTGTGGACTGTGGACGGGTGGAATTGGAATGTGGATAGGATGCCACCTCAAACCTGAGTTGTCTTTGCTTATTTATTCATCGTTCTATTTTTTTTGTGATGTTTTTCCACATGGCCCAAGACAAGGTGAAGTACCGCCGGTTGTCCACATGGAACCTTGACCTAGCTTTGTGACATCTCTCGTCCCATGGGATGGGAGGGAGCTCAACCCGGCAGCTTGGGAATTAGCTCGAGTCATGATTCTCTGTGTCGGTGCCACGACCGTTGCCCCAAAGTAAACAGTTGAAATCTTGAAACAACCCAAATCCTTCTCCGTAGTTCGGAGGGGATGGCTTTTCGGCAGTTGTACCGGGGATGGATGAGAAGAGAAAGGATTGACATCGCAGTTGCAGTTGGCTTGCTCCACCCTTTACTAAATAATAGTGAACGGTTATCATAATAGTAAATAAAATTAATATTTGGTTACAGAATCTTAACTCTGACTCTAATTCTCTGACAACGAAATTTGCATGACCCTTCATAAACCGATCTCAAATAATAATAGTAACCCCCCTGCCCTTAGCGGAGGAAGGCAGTCCATGCCCTACGGAGTATGGCAATTATAGGGCGGTCCCCGAGATGTGGCGCGTCCATCCTTCCCCCTACTAAAATTAATCCAACCCATAAAATCTGAATCTGAAATCCAAAGCAGATGCCCGAATAGGAGAACAGAAAAAACAAAAACTGGCTAGATGGCAGATGATGAAAGGTGTACGGAGTCTTGGGCCAATCTATCTGCATCAGACTGAGTGTTCACTTGTTCAGTGTTCCTTCTGCGAAAGATTTGTAGGTGCATTTAATTAATATTAGTAACCGCAGTGAGTAGGATGTACCGTACCGACGTAGCGTCCCCAGCGTATCCATCCGGAGTAGTTAGTTCGTCCATAGTCCATAATCCATAGTCCATAGCATAGCCATACGGAGTGCAAGCCATTCGGTCAGACAGTAAGATGAACCCAAAGACTGAGATTCATGGAGACTCCAACTCTAACTCAGTCCGTAACTCAGTAACTGCCAGGTAGTTAACTGTACTCTGTAGAGTGGTACCTCCTGACTAAAACCCTGGGAGAAGCTTCGTGCCGGCCCAAACAGACCAAGTCTAGGAAACAGTCTAGCTGATCTGGCTCTCCACGATGATCACGAAGTACTAGTTAGCATCGTCAAAGGTAGAAAAGGTGGTCGCACTGCCCCTCCTCCCAGACCGAAGCAGCCTATCCCCATCCCTCTCTTTCCCCTCCATCGCCAGGCTTTTCCTGCATTGCATCTGCGCCGTCGAACGCACTGACATTCCCGAGTCCCGTAAAGTCTCGGTCGTGGGCATTGTTCTTTCTCTTGAAGAGTGTGAGCCTTTTCCATCGAGGTCTGAGGTCTCTTGTCTCTAGTCTCTCTATCCTTCAACTCTCCTCCTGTTTTCGGAATTTGCCTCAATCACCCTCAACCGCTCTCCTTACGTGGAAAAGTCAAACTGAACGGAGTTAATTTAAGCAACAAAGAAGTAGAGGCAGAGAAAGAAAGAAACAGAAACCCCGACGAGACGAGACGAGATCAAACACGCTCAACAAAGGTGCCAGAGGCGGTTGTTCGATAGATAAGAAAAGACCGACCAGGGAAAAAAGACCGTTTGTGGCTGGATGCGAAGAGGGTCGACCCGCGGAAGAACGCAGCGCCTTCGAACCACTCGGGGACCGAACCATTAATTATTCATGATTTTGAAGCCTTCAAGGCCATTCATTCCTATCCTCACCGTCTGCCCAGAAATTCCCATTACCCAACTGAATCCAATTTGACCGTCTCCATCTTACGACCGTTAGTTACCTTTTTTGCCTTCAGTCCTTCACCCTCCCTCCCTCTCTTCTCTTTTCCCTTTTTTCCAAATCTTCCCACCTTTAGGGCAGGTTACCCATCCATCCTTTTTTTTTTTTTTTTTTTTAATTCTTTGCTTTTTTCTAATTTTATTTTTTTTTTGGTAAACCTTTTTCCCCATCCGCTTTCTCTCCCTCTCTCTTTTTTGTTACCTCATCCCCTCCCCAATTTTTCCTCTTCCTACTATCTTACTATCAATTTTTTTCTTTCTTTCTTTGTGTTCCTATAAAACCTACGATCTTTATTACTCTAATTTTCTTTTGAGCATTATTATTTCTACTCGGTCTTCCCATCCACCTCGATCGATAGATTCCCTGGAACTTTGATCTCCCCCGACTCTGCCGCATTCGGGGGTTCTCGAAGTTCTGCGACGTGAGCCTGTTGCTTGTTCGATCGGTCGCGACCCATCTAGCCCACGATGGACGGTGGCCAGACCTCGACCAGCGCCGCCCCCGCGGGCAACTCCAGTGATTTTGTACGTGCTGCCCTCGAGGTTCTTGTGTCCGTCGGATGACGATCGTTTATTATTTTGTCGCCTTTCCTGGTGTTTCATTCTATTGTCACTATTCTTGTGTGACCTTCTTCGTCATTTAGCTAACATGTCGTGCTCTTGTCTAGGTGCGAAAGCTTTACAAGTGAGCCCTCCTCTTCTCTTGTCTCTCTCTCTCTCTCTCTCTCTATTCCACTCCCTCCTTTCCCTCTCCTTCTTCCCCCTCCCAGTTTTCCCACTCGACAATCCTGGCTTGCCACCATCCCCCTCAACCGGTCGCTTGCTCTCGTTTGATTTACTGCGTGACCTCGTGCGCCCCCTGGACCAATAGTGACTGACTTCGTTTCGCGTCAAGAATGCTGGAGGACCCCTCATACGCCGAAATCGTGCGCTGGGGCGATGAAGGGGATAGTTTTGTGGTCTTGGAGGTAATGCGCCCGCCCCGCGCCCTGGAATTCGCCGTCGCCATCCCTCCCTCGGCTAACCCGTCCGACCGCAGTGCGAGAAATTCACCAAGACCATCCTTCCCAAACATTTCAAGCACAGCAATTTCGCCAGTTTCGTGCGACAGTTGAATAAGTACGATTTTCACAAAGTGAGACAGAATAACGAGGAGAACGGGCAATCGCCGTACGGGCAGAATGTAAGGCTAAGGTCGCGTGGAATCGGGGAGAAGGCTTCTTCTAACCAGGAATCTAGGCGTGGGAGTTCAAACACCCCGAGTTTCGGGCCAACAGCAAGGAATCGCTCGACAACATTCGACGGAAGGCGCCAGCCCCTCGCAAACAGGCCCAAAGCAACGACGACGGGGTGCCGACGCAGCAGGTCGATCTCCTGAACCAACAAATTGTGGCGCAACAAACACAGATCCAGCATCTTTCCGATCGCCATGCGCAGTTGTCGGTGGACCACCAGTTGATAATGCAGGAGTTGATGAGAGTGCAGAAGACAGTATTGAACCATGAACATGTGATCCACCAGGTTATGACCTACCTTCTCTCGGTGGATGCCCGCCAAAGGCGCGACAGCAAAGCGTCCGCACCGTTCCCGGCCCAGGGCCAGGGCGGCTCGACCATGAGCCCTTCCCAAGTGGCGTCGATGGATGACGAGCCTTCGTCCCCCTTGCAGCATGCCTCGAAGCTCCTGAGCGATATGAATGCCGAAATCCAATTCAATACCAACGGTCTCGATTCCGCGGTCGAGCCGCCCAAAACCGCTCCGGTCGTAACCACCCCTTCCCTCGAAAACGCCCCGCGAAACGGCGTGGTGCGTCCGCCCACCGCGGCGGGCGCTAACCCCGCCTTGGTATATCCCAAGATGAACGGCGAAATCGAACCCGTGGTCTATCCCGTCGGCGCGACAAACGGAATCGATCCCATGTACAGCGACCATGTGAACAACGTCCCCTACCCGATGCCCCCCAAGCAGGAAGTCGACGAAAGCCGACGGCAATTCCCCGATAACCGAAAAAAGAGTACGAATGTCGACCCCGGCTGGATGCGGCCGCCGCAGATCTTGCTTGTGGAGGATGATGCTACATGCCGCCAAATTGGTGGGAAATTCCTATACTCATTCCATTGTGTTATTGATACCGCGGTAGGTTACACTTGCTCAAGAGAGACCGGATCTCTTTGTCCACTAACGATAGCATAGTTTGATGGGCTCGAGGCCGTAAACAAAATTCAGGACGGCTCCAAATACGATCTGATCCTGATGGATATTATCATGCCAAACTTGGACGGCGTCTCCGCATGCCATCTAATCCGCCAGTTTGACCGAACTCCCATCATTGCCATGACTTCCAACATCCGAAGTGATGACATTCAGCTATATTTCCAACACGGTATGGGCTCATTTGTACTGCTCGAATTGAGCGTCAGGATATCCTTAGCTAACGGCAATTGCGATTAGGAATGGACGACGTACTGCCTAAACCCTTCACACGAAAAAGCCTCCTCGACATGCTAGAGAAGCACCTAGTTCACTTGAAGACCATGCCGCAGGGCATCGAGGCTCCGCAACCCGCTCCGGCAGCGGTCACTATGGCCGCTCAAAGTTCGGCGGGCCCATCAATCAAGGAGGACAGCTCCCCGGGCCAGTCCCCCGCCGCGTCGATGAGCAACTGGCAATCACCTGGTCAGTTCCAGGGCATGACTGCGGTTCACCCGAATCTCCAGCAGGTTCCTGGCCAATATGTTCCTGCGACTCCCGCCCCTACTGCATACACCGTGGACCAAACCGGAGTCCAGTATCCTACTGCAGCCCCCGTCGCGATCCCTGCAGCGGCGGCTGCAGCACCGCCACCACGACCCCAACCGCGACGGCCGGTCTCGGAGATGGCTAGTGTCGCCGAGAGTCCCAATATGACCAAACGTCCGCGTGTTTACGCACACCCACCCCAGCCAATGGTCAACCCCGTGCAGGCGACGCGGACTGGCTAAAGCGCGCTATATATTCCCACTGTATATTTTTCATATCAGAGGCCGGTCTCTGCCTCGTTCGTCTGCTGCATTGTAACCTCATTGCCATCTTGTCTCCCTATTTGACGAATCTCATATATTCCTAATGAAACTTGAGTCGTATGATGTTCTCGTTATCTTGTTGGTCGGGGCGGTGGCTGTTTTTCGACATACATTGGCGTTTGTGGACACTTCTAGCTGCGTGCATTTCATGGTTACAATTTCTTCGGTCTGCTTTCTTGCTGCGAATACTCCTTCTGTCGGGTTATCTGGTCGTGTTATATCTATATTCGAGGGTTGCATCGAAAACGGTGGTTTCTATAGTGAAACTGTTTCTTATGTGTACACCCTTACTGTCAAGGGTTCTTTCAACTATATTTACAGGTCATTCGGTCATCTGCTCTTTTTCTGCTGGCATTCTTGCGCAATCTGGAATTTACAGACCATGGCTACAATTTGATGTTCCTTGCCGAGTTTACTTGTGGCAATTCTATTCCGAAAGACTGTATGTATGAATGCAACTCAAAATCAATATGGAATCAATTTCCGCCTGCACCATGCCGGGACCACGCAATAAGGACCACAATTTCCTGGAAAGAGGTCTACCGTAGGGCACTCCGTAGTGGACACCGACAGACAAACACGCACACACCCTAACGGCATACCGGCGCAGTTCGTCCTCCGTCAATCTCACGACCAAAGCTTTTCCCGACGGTCCATTCCCCCGAGATGCCTGAATCAGAATGCCAGGGTCGAGGAGTTCCTCCAGGGCTGACCCGGTCCTCGTCAGCGTTCTAGACCGGCCGTGCCTGGACAAGGGATATGATGCCAAATGTTCCAGGAGGGCCCAGGCCTTGCGCCATGTTCTGGACTCTTTGCGGCTGGAACACCTGGGACAAGGTGTGGCTTTGCTTCGCGGACAAGTCACGTGCTGTCACGTGCGAGGGGAGCCTCTCCCGGCCCCCCCGTGGCGCGGGGCTCAAACTGAGCAAACAGCGCAAACAGACAAAATCAATCGCCCGCGGCGGTGGGATGTATGACTCCGTTCGGAACGATCGATAAGGCTTGGCGGAGTTTTTTTTCCCCTTGTGCCCTTTTTGAGACAAAGTCGGGGATTTTGGAGGCTTTTGTACGACACGGTTTATTCTGCGCATCTCTGGATCTAGCTTTTACAACAGTGTTGGTTTCACCCCTTTGAATTGTCTCCCAGTCTTTAAGCTGTGCAGTGCGGGGCGCATAGGTTTGTGTCAAACCCGATGTGAGTCGCGAGTTTCGTTTTCTTTGTTTCCTCCTGGGAATATATGGCTGACAACGTGCTTGGTTTTCTTCTGTCTACAGCCAATGGGTCCGAAAAAGGGAGGCAGCGCCTCGAAGCAGAGAGGGAATGCCACGGAGGAGGTAGAGGAAACTCTGCAGGCTGTTGTACGTTCATCGCGTCCTTGGTGGAAAGAGGAGGGGTTGATGTCATGGATTGTCGCGTGGCAGGGGGGTATGCGAAACTGTGATGGTTAACCTTTGATATGCTTAGGTCCTTGCGGATACCTTCGAGACGAGATTCGAACCGTTCACCCTTGATACACCTCGGGTACGTATTGCTGTGGTGGAATAATCGCCTTAAGGAAAATGGCGGGGAACCGAGGACAAGGTGCTATGGTGAATCCGAAGGCTGACACTTGGCGATCAATAGTGTCTCTTGCCTCTGGCAAACACCCCTTTGATTGAATATACGCTCGAGTTTCTGGCCAATGCGGGAGTAGAGGATGTCTTCCTCTACGGCGGAGCTCACTCCGGTCAGCTAGAGAAGTACATCAAGTATGTGGAGTTCTCTTGGCTTCTTGCGCTGCATGATACCAGTTGGGTCGTGCGACTAACGCGGATATTCTCAGTGCGTCGAAATGGCGATCGCTCTCCTCGCCCTTCAAACAGTTGAACTTCCTGAAATCCACCTCTACGTCCGTCGGAGATGTCATGCGTGATCTTGACGGGAAACACCTTATCACCGGTGACTTTATCGTCGTCAGCGGCGACGTGATCAGCAACATGCCCATCGAGGGCGCCCTGGCCAAGCACCGTGCCCGTCGCGAGAAAGACAAGAACGCCATCATGACCATGATCCTGCGGGAAGCCGGCCGAAACCACCGCACGAAGTCCTCTTCGGTGTCGCCCGTGTTCGTCGTGGACCCGACGAAGGACCGCTGTCTGCATTACGAGGAAATCGACCACCATTCGTCGGAGTCGTCGCGTTTAAACATCGACTCGGAAATCATCCTGACGCACCGGGAGCTTGATATCCGCCAAGATCTCATCGACTGCAACATCGACATTTGTACTCCCGACGTGCTGAGTCTGTGGTCTGATAGTTTCGATTATCAGACCCCCCGGAAGCAGTTCTTGTTCGGTGTTCTGAAGGATTACGAGCTGAATGGAAAGACGATCCACACGCATATCATCAAGGACCACTACGCCGCGCGGGTGAGGAACCTGAAGGCCTACGATGCTGTGAGCAAAGATGTCATCTCGCGATGGGCCTACCCTCTCTGCCCCGACACGAATTTGCTGGCCGGGCATACCTACGATCTGCGGAAGGGATACCTGTACCAGGAGCAGGGCGTGACATTAGCTCGCTCGTGCGTTATTGGTCGACGGACGGTCATCGGACAAGGCACGAGCATAGGCGACAAGACGACTGTCAAGAACACGGTTCTTGGACGGAATTGCAAGATAGGCAAGAATGTCACTCTGGACGGTGCTTACATCTGGGATGGAGCGGTGATCGGGGATGGCACGACTGTTCGCCAGGCTGTCATCGCTGACAATGCGACTTTGGGCAAGGACTGCACGGTCGAGTCCGGCGTCCTTCTCTCATACGGGGTGAAGATCTCCGACGGAACCACCATCAGCGAGGGCAAGCGCATTACGAAGGCACCCAGGGAAGAAGACGGAGTCGTGCCGGCCAGCGACCCAGCAGTGGTTGGCACCGACGGAGAGGGTTACGAGTTTGTTCCTTACGAAGATGAGGACGAATCCGATGACGAAAGCAACGCCTCGTCTGGCCTGGGTATGTTTCTCCCAAAACACCACCCTTCCATTCTATCCAAGCGTCCACTAACCTCCCACCCCACAGTCTACAACATGGCAAACCTCTCCCTCTCCACAGAGTCCATCTCCACCCTATCATCCGAGATCTCCGACTACGGCGGCTCCCGCTCAGGAGGGTACAGCGACTCGGACTCCGACAACGAAGACGAGGACCACTTCGTCCACGACGCCGCCGTCAGCGTCTACGACAGTCTGCGCGAAGGCATCACCTCCGACGTGGTGCAGCTCGAGCTCGTCAGTCTCCGCATGACCGCCAACGCCTCCGACAACCAAGTCCGCCGCGCCGTGGTGTCCGCGTTCATGAAACGCATCCCCCAGCTGATGGAAAGCGGCCGCAGCCCCAACGACGCCATCCAGGACATCTTCGGCACGTATCAGGAAATCGTGGAGCGCGCGTTGTTCGATCGCGACACGGACAAGAAACCCGATCAGGTGGACCTCCTCCTCCTGCTGCAGCAGGATGTGGTGAGTCGGCCGCCGCCCGGGGATACGTTCTTTGTGGTTCTGTGCAGCGCCTTGTACCAGTTGGAGATTCTGGAGGAGGAGGCGTTCGAGCAGTGGTGGGCTGATGAGCGGTCCAGTAGCAGCGAGGAGATGAAGTCGGTTAAGAACCAGGCGAAGAAGTTCATTGAGTGGTTGGCTACTGCGGATGAGGAGGAGAGTGACAGTGAGGAGGAGAGCGATGATGAGTGAGCGCTTTTTGGTCTGTTTAGTGTTGCATATATCAATCAAGAGCCTGTTGATGAAAGATTCGTTTCTGGTCCGAGTTTATTATGTAGGTATGGTTAGATTCGACTATCAGGAGGGCCAATGGGGTGACCAATGCAATACATATGATTATTGGGGTGTCTGCAACCTACGACAAGTATCCAACACGTCGGTAGTATCGATGAATGTACCACCAAGGAGTACAAACCTGGTCATAGTATGATGTGCAACATGACCATATTCAAATTGGATATACCAGTAACACCACGCCCTCCACAATTCCACAGTCAACATAATTCCCCTCATAATTCCCCTGCTTGAGTAGGTATCTACACAAACATATAGATAAAGCCACATACTAGACATCCCCAACGCAGAGAAATCACTGAGCGCGAAATCATAAGACAACGGCTCCAATAATCCCAACGCACTGGGCTCATAGGGTCAAAATTGTTGCAGCACAACATCAACCGGGCAAGATGGCCGAGCGGTCTAAGGCGCTAGGGTCAGGTATCTGACCTCCCATATTCATACGAATATTCCTAGTCTCGAAAGGGGCGTGGGTTCGAATCCCACTCTTGTCATTGCTTTTTTGGTTATATTTTTGGGGGAGTCTGGGGTGGGTACTACTAACTACGGAGCAGGAGCACAACCCTAATAAAGGCCTGCTGCCTGTGTTGTTTTGTTCGTTCGTTTTCCTTTACTGTAAGATGATTATTCTATGGCTCTATCTGTCATGCTCAGCTACCATGTACAGGGATATCATTTTTGTTTTTACATATGAGTTGACTGACTTTAATCACATCCCTCTCTTACTTATGACGGACCAGCCCTTTGTATACAGCTACCTCTTCATGACGCTAGCCATTCACCAGCTATAGCGATTATATTGACATATCGAGACTTTGCATTCCGAATAGTCGTTAATAAGAAACAAAACAACCAACATTAGCCAATGTATACACCGCGCCAATGATACCATGCCTATAATTAATCAGTCCACCTAACATCCTCAACCAAATCACGCAACAATACCCCCGAGCAAATCCATACCAGGAACAGCCTCCTTCAGCAAGGCAACAGTCTCCTCCCAGAGCTTTACCTGGGCTTTTTCACCTTCCTCTGACAGGACGAATGAAGACGGTCTATGATGATCGAGTAGTTAGCATATATCCCATGCAAGATCATCCAGAGATCAAGGCCTAACAAGACCCCAAGAGGCCAATAACCAAGAGAAAGGGAACACAACATACCTCTTAACAACCTGCTCACTAACATAAGCCCCCCTCTCCTCCTTATGCAACACCACCGCATCAACCAAACAATGACCCCCCTGCGCCGGCGACCACGCAACAACCCCATTAAACACCTTCTTCCCCGGCGTAGAATCCGACCGATGCAGCTCGCTCGCACAAAGGCCCGGATTGACCCCGTTGACGACGACGTCTGGGCCCGCGCGTTTCGAGAGCTCGCGCAGCCACAGCACGTTGAGTAGTTTGCTGGTGTTGTAGCGGTCCATGCCGGGTTTGAAGGAGTCGGGGTCGTCGAGGCGGGATAGCGTGTTGGGGGAGTCTTTTTCGGGGAACTTGGACCAGAAATGCATTTCTGATGTGACGATTGTGAGGCGGGATGGGGTGCCTTGTGTTGAGGCTGTTTTTTGTAAGACGGGAAGGAGGAGGAGGGAGAGGAGGGAGGTTCCGAGGTGGTTTATCTGGTTGGGGAGGTGGTTAGTCTTTGGTGGTTACTACTAGGTATGTGTGCTGTTTCCGTTGATTCGATGTATAACCGGCAAAGTATAGATAGGCAGAGACAGGGAGAAAGAGGAGAGAAAGCCAACCTGAACGTTCATCTCATGACCCGTCTTAGCCTTCTTATACTCCAACAGCTTCACGCCCGCCGAAAGAATAACAAGGTCCAACCTCTGCAGAGCCTGCGCGCGCTCCCCGAACGCCCGCACACTATCAAACGACTCCTGGTCAAGCTCCCAGACCTCGATCGTGCAGGTCGAGGAGGGATTGTCACGAAGGATCTCCTCCTTCGCGGCCTCGCCCTTGGACACGGTGCGGACGGCCAGAATGAGATGGCTCAGGCCTCGCGCACTCAATTGTTTAGCGGCTTCGAGGCCGAGACCGACATTACTGCCTGTGATGATGGCGGCTTGGCCCTGGAGATTCACAGAGGTAGGTAGGGGCTTGGGGCAGAAGGTGAGTTGGCGGTATAGGAATCCTGGGATTGAGCCACCCATGGTGATAGATCTTTAGTTGTTCAGTGGTAGTAGAAGAGGAGGAGAATGATGATCAGAAAACGACAAGAAGTAGAAGGCAAGATATAAAAGGAGCTCAATGACGACTGGGACAGATCACATTATCTCCGTATAACTACATCTAGGCATGACTGGAGATAGGCATCGGAGATAAGACACGCAGTCCGCGTATTTACGCCCGCCGAGCTTAATTTGGGGCCCCGCGACAGGGAAACATGGCTCAGCCTCAGAGTGCATGGGACGAGCCAATCAGTTTGGGGATCTATCGATAGTATGGTTGATGATTTGGAATTGAAGTTGTTGCCATCGACACGCCTCTGCCTGAGGTGCAGCCAGATTGGTCCGAATCTGGACTAGAGCGAACCTTGCTATGAAGGAGCTCTTTACCTGAGGTGGACAATCCGAAACCATCGAATGCCATTATGCCATCAGAAATTGCATCTCATCAGAGTCCTGCCCATCTGTTACGAGATCGTCTTCCACCAGAATAGTCCATGCACCAGGAAACCATATCCGAGAATACTGACTGACGGTGCTGGCTGTCACGAGAACCTTGAAGACAAAACCCCCGCCAGATGCTTGCACATCAGCAACCAAATTGTTAAGAAACCTCATCACAAACTCCATTTCCGCGGATCGACTGTCTGTCTCATACCACGATGTCTCGTCAATCAGACACACTACCACGCCGGTTCCAACGCTCTCCAGTAGGCGTTGAAAACATATGCATAATGTGGCCAAGTCTCGGCCCTGGATCTGCTGAAGTATTTGGAAGTTGAGAAAGGACAAGTTGAGGGAGTCTCCATATTGTTGTAGAACTTGGTATACCAAGCTTCTCATGATGCCATTACCACCTTCCAGATTATCTCCAGGAGACGCATGCAGGCCGCAATAGAATGTCAGGGCAGCACAGGAGGGCAGCCGACGCAGGGTACGCCCGAGAAGCACACATACGCAGCTCAAAGGCGTTATTGCTTCGTTCTCTTGAATGTCATCAGTCATGCTATTGATAACCAGAACTTGGGACTGAGCCTGTCGTAACCAAGCCTGGAAAAGCTCATTTGCCATCACCCATGGGATACACTTCCTGCGTTGCGACTCAATACTGTCACCGAATTCGCGAACAAGATCGTCATCTGGATATGCGGAATTGGCATTCAAAATCTGTCGCAGCTGGTCGGCCGTGACGAATTGCGGCGGCAGAGAGGGCATGGAAGGCATAACGAAGGCGCTAATGAAGATTGGATGTTGTGCTTGTTGCAGTTGAGACACTTGCTCTTCTAGTCGGTGTTCTCGTTCCTGGTGCTCTTTTTCGCTTTTTCTGCGTTCCTCTTCGGCATTTTCCAGCTTTACATGTGTCCCTGCCATTGCAAATGAAAGTAAGCTCTGAGCATCGCAAAGTGTGACTTGACACACTGACATTCGGCCTCCTTGGCAATTCCCATGAGCAGATCTTCCAGTCGCTCCATTGCGAGCTCCTGCTTCTCGGGCTTTGCCTCGACGCTCGCTTTGATGGAAAGAACATTGGCACTTAAATGGCTAACGGATTTTGTCAGGAGCTTGACATCTTTTCCCATAGCTGTGACGCCTATGTCAATGCCCCTAATTCTGGTGTGTAGACAAGCCCGGACTCGGTCGTCAAAAGCCGTTGCTTTTTCCTGGATATTGGTGGTTATCTTCCCTTCTAGTTGGCTTCCGTATGCATCCTGTTGGAAAAAGGACTTGAATGCTTCCACTTTACGATCGTTAGTCAACAATCAACCAGTGATTATAGCGGTCAATAACGCACGCCCTGGATTCCGCTTTATCCAACCAGTGATTGCCTCAACCGCTTCAAGGATCGCGATGAAAAGTGCCTCTGATTTGGTGCGCAGCTCGCTATCCTCACTATAAATCCGGATGTACGATTTCGAGCACTCGATCGTCTCCGATAGGCTGTCGAAGACGCCAAAGACCGTCTCTCGCAGAGACTTGAATCGCTTTGCTGCCTAGATCTTATATATAAGCAGACAGTCCCTGGGAGGAAACGAGAACAGACATTGTAAACCAAATTAAAACATCCCGTCAAGAGGGATGTATACTCGCCATTGGGAAGCAACTGGAGCAAAAAGTCCATCCGGTACGCTGAATCACTGAAGACCCGCCCTGCTGAGCGAAAAGGATGTCGCCAGGATCGACCTTTCTCTTTGTACAAAGCAAGGGCCTCACTTGCCTCTTTCTGAACATCCGTCCAACTGTGCTTGCCATAAAAGGCCTCTTGGGAAGTCTTGTCGTTGGACTCTTTGAGGGTCTTGTTCATGAATGTTTTAAAACTGCTTGTTCGCCTTTGCAGTCTGTATACTTCTCGTCAGCATGGAACAGTTGGGATATTCACCCTGGAGCCTTGGGGATTCTCACTCTTGCGATGCAGGAGCCGCACGATACTTGTCAATTGTCTGGCCCCAGTCCCATCCCTCGTCGACATCGCCAGCTCCATGTTGCAAGAACGGGGGCACAAGTTCCATGGCGGGATATTCTTGGTCGAATGCACTACCTTGACCTCGAAGAAACGCTTAGCTACTGGGTGTGTTCCAATGCCAACTTCAATACTCATACATCAGCGATGTATGCCCGTGCTGTAATGAGTCAAGAAATCACATAGGTGGAGTCTTGCATTGACATACAGCCGCGGACTGTTATGTCTCAGGTCTCACTACAGGCATCAGATAAGACTTGCAAGCACTAAGGAAGGCGGGGTAATAATGTTTGCCATAAGAACCGCTGAGGCTGAGCTGAAACTGTATACTCCGTACGGCTCACACCGGAGGCGCTTGGCTGCCACTCAGCAAATGGAAAATCTCCTTCGGAGACGCCGATGCAATATACCATCCTCGTCACAGCGGGGACATTTATCTCCCAGCACACAGACAGGTAAGCTGGAATGCATCATACATGCTCCCCAACCGCCTGGTGGGTTGATGGCCTATGAGGTTCATTCCAACCTGTCCGAATAACTACGACAACCCGTTCATGCAGTCAAAGCACCGTTTAGCGAGGTCTAGCCACGCCACAGTGTGAGCTTCCACTTCCCAGCAATTCGACAGGTAGGCCGAGGATGCATCATCCACGTTCCCTAATAAGAACCTGGTGGGGTGATGGCCTATGAGATGGACTCCAGCCGGTCCAAATACGGCGAACCCGTTCATGCAATTTTCTTCTTGAATTGGACATAAATATCGATATCTATCGGGATGAGACACCATTCAGTTTCTTTTATGCATCGCAACCCTACCTTTAGTAACCGAAATCTACTGCGCGCAGATACGGGAAATGGAACAACCTGGCCAGCTTCAGTTCGAGTCTCCTCGGCGTAGTTCAATTACCGACGAAGAGAATGTCGAATCAGCCTCAATTGTGGACAAAGCCGAGCGGGATGCACAGGAAGAGCTTGCAGCACTGTCACAAGAATTCGAGCGAGTAAGGGCATTCCGAGCAGAGCTTGACCAGTTAGGCTGGCGTCTAAGTCACGAAATGGAGCGCCTCTCGGCAAGATTGAAAGTTGAAGAAGATACAGACTCCCACAAAGATACAGACTCAACTTCCACCGAAGAGAGCGAGCGCATTTGCTTTGCAGAATTAAATTATGTGCCACCCAGCAAAATGAGAAAGGAACGGGAAGTGCCTGAGAAGTATTATGCCATCGACATTGTTTCCGACAACGCGATTTCATACCAGCCCAAACATGGACAAGGAAAGCAACTAGAAAAGGCATACGCTGTACTAGATGAAGAGCCTGTTCATCCTGATGCCACAGACAAAACCCACTGGATCCCCGACCGCGTCGTACTCAATTCAGAACGGCTAAAGGTTCGGGTCGACTTTGATCTCTGGGACGGATCTCTTTCTTGGAGCAGCTGGGAGGCCTATCACATTTTAAGCCCCTTCAAAATCCTGGTATATCTGGATCAACCCATCAGAGAACGTCTGCGAGAGTTCGAGCGTCTGTTTGCTACCATGCAGCCCCCCTCGAACGGTGTCAAGATGGAAACACTCCAACAAGATCGATGGCTGGAGAAAAGGCGACAGGATGCAAAAGACATGAGTTACATCGACCTTCTCAGTTGCATCAACGATTTCCGTTGCCTAGTGCAGTTCATGGATGAACACATCGAGCCAGTGAAGACTCGGCTTCAAAGTGACAACCCCGGACCAGTACGCTTCACAGACCTGTGGTATGCCTTCCCCCCAGGCACCCTGGTATACGTCAAGGATAAAAACATCCCCCAAAAGGTGTGGAAAGTTGTTCAGCGAACAGGCGGGCGCAGGTACCTGACCCGGCCAGACCACATCCCCAATGGCGAGTTTCGTAATTTATACTCGCAGTTTGTGCTGGACTGCTTCTACCTCGATTATGACGGAATACGCTACGTGCCCATCTTCCGTCAGTTCAAGCTTAATGACTTTGAGGGTAGCCAAGCCATTACATCTCTCCCTGTTTATCCCTTCCAAACATCGGAGACAGCTAAGAGCAAGTCGGATCTTCTCGACCGGGCTCATCAATTCATCCAGTGCACTAGGATGACCCACCGTTACTATTCGGGGCGCACACATTCCCGGACACCTGATGGCGAGAAGCTCGCAGATGTTCCACTTGGGAAACCCAGAAGCGTGTCAGTATATTCTGAGATGGTCGACAGTGCCGTGGTGGTAGATTTC
Organism: Aspergillus melleus; assembly: GCF_016097325.1. Taxonomy (NCBI): domain Eukaryota; kingdom Fungi; phylum Ascomycota; class Eurotiomycetes; order Eurotiales; family Aspergillaceae; genus Aspergillus; species Aspergillus melleus. The sequence continues at coordinate 1,779,924 of NW_025763377.1, forward strand.
GAGCGTGCCTTTCAAGAGGTCCCCGCGTGGCGTCCAGGAGGAAATGAGCCAGAGCTCTATCAAATGTCTTCAGCCGAACTGGACTCCTATATGTACGCTATGGATCGCGACAGTATATGGGATGCGCGCTCCTCAGAGGACTTCCTGGCGTCGGAGGGCCGAAAGTGGTTTCGCTGGGGAAAGACGGGCGAGCCGCCACGAGACGAAGATGATCTGCTCATTTTGCCAGATCGGGTGTTTGCGTACGTTCTTCGGACTCGCAAGTGGGGTAAGATTGCTTCTTTCTCTCGCTATAGAAATCACGGGCTTACCTTATCTAGCATGTCTACAGCTGGGACACAACGCCGCTGGACAAGAGCAGCTCCGCGTTGTTCCACCGCGTCAAGAGCCCTGGAATCATCTCGAGCTTCCGGAGGGCCATAAAGACATTGTACAGTCGCTTATCGACGCCCATTTCGGAGTAGATAGCTCGCGGAATATCCATTTCGACCTTGTCCGTGAGAAAGGTATGTTGTCTTCAGAGTATGCGGCGGTGGTTGATCTAATCATGATGCAGGGAAAGGTGTTATTATCCTCTTACACGGTGTTCCTGGGGTGGGCAAAACGTCCACAGCTGGTGAGGCTGTTCCTTTCCCGGTCATGGATGAATGATATTGACACGGGTTATAGAATGCGCAGCTGAAAGCAATGGCCGGCCTCTGCTACCTATCACTTGCGGTAGGGATTTGTCCTCTGAAACCTGGTTTCGTTTCTGACTGCTTTCAGGCGACCTTGGCTTGTCCGCAGAGGAAGTGGAAGACAAACTAATGGAGGCATTTCAGCTCGCTCAGGCATGGGGGTGTGTGATGCTTCTAGATGAAGCAGACGTGTTCCTGGCTCGACGAGAACCGGCTGACACACAGAGGAATGCTCTTGTCTCCGTCTTTCTTCGTGTCCTCGAGTATTATGAAGGGATCCTCTTCCTCACCACCAATCGAGTCGGCACTTTCGACGAGGCGTTCAAATCCCGCATCAATGTCTCACTTTACTACCCGCCGCTGACTTGGTATCAAACGAAGAGAATCTGGACCTCCCATATCAACACCGCCACGGCCGATGACACAATCTTTTCGGCTAATACAGAGTCTCTCATCAAATATGCCTGGCAGCTCTATGACATCCAACTAACACAGAAACAGTTCGGTCCAATCTGGAATGGACGACAAATCCGGAACGCCTTTCGGACTGCCGTTGCCCTCGCAAGTTTTCGGGCTCTGCCGGGCCAGCCCGTCCAGCTTTCGGAGGCCCATTTCGCAAAGGTGGCGTTGGTTTCCAACCAGTTCAATGATTATATTTGGCGCGTCAAAAAGAGCCTGACCGATAGTGACGTTGCCAAAATCAAATCCATTCGAGTAGATGATTACGTGCCGGGCGAGACACTGCACGTCATTCAACCGCAGCAGAACCAACCCATTACGAATGTTCAAGGGGGTCAATTATCGCCTGGGATTCCTCGGGGGTTCACGCCTGTTCCGCAAAGCTCAGCCCCTGCCATCCCGCAATTCAATGCACAGGCCCAGACAATGCCATTCAATCCGTCTAGCCAAGGACATCCCCAGCAGTTGTCTTATGGCTCGGGGTCCACACCCTCGACGTATATGGGCTATGGTGTACCGACGCCGCTGCAAAGTCCCCAGCAAAACGTGCAGTATCAGCAGCTTCAGGGTCAACAGGGGATGCAAACTCAACCACACCAGAGCCCACCACAGCAAAACATGCAATACCAGCAGGTTCAAAATCAACATGGGATACAGACTCAATCACACCAGAGCATGCAATACCAGCAGGTTCAAGGCCAGAATGGGATGCAGACTCAACCACAGCAAAACATGCAGTACCAGCAGTTTCAAGGTCAGCAGGGGACGCCGTCTCAACCACACCAGAACCCACCACAGCAATACAATCCAGGCCCCAATCAGTCTCCCCCTTAAGTCAAGAGGCATGCATAGTCGGGTCCTTGCGCAGTTTAAATGCCTTATTTATAAGCCTAGAACCATTTCTCGGATTACCGCTTCATTAGTCTGTTTTAGGGAGGGGGTTGGATTGGATCTTCTTGTTTAGATATCAATGAAAAGATTATTTTTTCAGTTTTCGAAGAGAATTGATTATGAAATCTGGCCACTCGTATGATGTTGGAGAAGGTATCCATATGGCTGGGGTATAAAGATAGAAGTATTAGAAGTACTGTATGGACTTATGAAGGTCAAGACGCCCATCGCAATCAGTCTTAAACCAACAAACTCAGCCGAGAAATAAGTTCTCGCGATCAGACTCGCGATACGCAACTAGTCGATCCGATGCCATCCCTGCAAAACAAGACCCATCGAAGCACGATAGAAGACAAAAAAAAAAGATGCGGAGAAAGCCTTCCTCACCGCCGATCTCCAGAATCGACTAGACCGAAACGAGGGCCCGCGGCACCCCGTCACATGACCACAGCGGACCACACAGCGACCCAACACGGCTTAGCGGCAATCAAGCGAGATGGTCCGAGCCCGCATATCGGGAGTGGAAGGCACACAACGCATTTTCAACCCTAACCTTTCCGTTCAACCTCAACGCCCAGCGACGACAGTACACGCCTGCCAGACACCGTCACGTCCAGGTTTTCCTCGCCTCAAATTTCAAGATGACTCACGACTCCGTCTGGTACAGCCGTCCTCGCAAGTAAGGACCCCTCCCCCCCTTATTTTCCCGTTGTGGGTTGGATTTTTGGTTTCGCAGATGGTGGAATGGGAAGGATTATCGATCGGTTCGGGTTGGAAGGTTGGGAAAAGGGAAACAGCTGGCTAATTGATATTTTTTTTCCCTTGATAGGTTCGGCAAGGGCTCCCGCTCCTGGTACGATAAATTTCTCCCCCGATGAAACTCGTTCGATATAAGAGATGAAATTCGTTTCTATATGTGTGCGGTATTGGAATGGACGAAAACTGATGAGTCGATCGATATAGCCGTGTTTGCTCTCACCGCGCTGGTCTCATCCGCAAGTACGGGGTATGGAACATCTGAATCCAGTTTTGCATTGCAGATTGCGAAAGATCTGCAAGTTTGGGGAACATGATAACTGATCGGGGAATTTTTGAAAATACAGATGAACATCTGCCGTCAGTGCTTCCGTGAGAAGTCCACGGACATTGGTTTCAACAAGGTTGGTTTATTCCATTTAATCCGGCTCTATCGATCGAATATTGGGAAGACTACAATTCTGGAGGAAGAGAAAAGAAGCGCAACGGGACACACATACACCACACCACCATATTCGAATTAAACATACCTGGAAGCGCAATCACTAACTAGACCCTCAACACTACACAGTACCGGTAAATTAATCGCGATCCAAATTCCTATTCACGACGAATCGTTACGTGCTCGGCGCCCGGTCAGAAACCAATGCGGACATAATGATGAAGAAAAAAACGATTTGTACTCCGACGGGACAAGACACCAGTTTGGAACAGTGAATTAGCTCTCAAACCCAACGTTGGAGGAAACCAATCAATTTTTTAAAAATGGGAAATCTTTTTTTGAAAAAGAGCAACGAGGAAATTTTATGCGTGGATGGTCGGTGTTGACAATTTTTTTTAATTAAAAGGTGTCACATGTCGAAACCTTTGTGTGTCTGTCTTGTCTCTTCCAATTCAATATCTACGTTGAATTGAAGTGAGGGACTATTTCTTTTAAAATCAATTCGCTCCTGGGGAATTTAGTCCTTTCCGTCCCTGTTGTCTGTCTCCTCGTCTTCCACCGAGGGATCTAATCGATCGCGCCTGTCTATGATTCCGTCTACTCGCCCTTCCTGCTGGTCCTGTGAATGTCCCGTCCCGTTACATGCATTCGTCGATCGATCTGGATATGGAGATACGTCTATTTCACCAGTCACAGTAACAAGAAGCCTACTTTCCATGCGCCCTTCCGGACTTCTTCATACCCTCTCCTCTTGCCGTACCAACAAAATCATGCCCAAGACCCGAGCACCTGTATAATTCCGTTCAGCGTAGACCTAACATATTAAGCAAATAGAATTCAAGATTTATCTACCAAGATTTGTACATGATCGCCTCCATCGCGATAACAGCAACTCATATCTAGATAAAACAGAACCGCAACCCAACATGAACAGGACTGACTAACTCGTCTTCTGCGTCTCGCAATACATAGATACATACATACATAACATCGAACCCAAGCTCCAGGTCGGAATGCGAACCGGGCAAAAGAAGAATAAAAAGGAACCAAGAACGGGGAAATAGATCGGTCTTAACTCCATGCCATGAAACTCCTGACCGCTGAAAACAGGGTATGCAGTAAACAAAACAAAACCACCTTACAGGAGAGAAGAGAGCGAAAAAAAATCATCAAGCAGGTGAGCAGCCCATGTACGTTGATCAATCACTCTGACAGCTACTTCGAAGGAGCGCCGGCCAAGGATCGGATATTGTAGAATAGAAGATAGGCGTCGGCGTTAAGGACGTCCGCCTCAGTTGCTGGAGTGACCTGATCATCGTTGAAGAGCATCCACTGCTGTATGTTAGTATCAAAACACGATATGAGATGTGACAGGGATAGACGTACCCGATCACCTTGTCGGCAGTAAGCGTAATAATGGCCAGCGTCAAGTTTTCCCTTATGAACCACTGCAGACGATAGGTCATACACGTACCGCGATCTGTCAGTCAGGGGGTGCGGGTTGGTTGTGTACGGGAGCATATTGATGGACAGAGGGAAATCAATTCTGCCCTCGAGCTTCTCCGAAACCGAAAAAGTATGTTCATAGCGCTATTAACGGGATTAGGACAGAGCGTGCAACGGCAGAAAATATGAATAGATACGTACCTTCAACTGCATGCACAGAATCGCCGGCAATTTCTTGATCCGCAGCTGCTTTGTCGCCTTTTGAGGGGTGTCACCACATGAGGTGCAGTTGTAGACACCTGCCATGAGCTTCTCAGGGGAAGTAAAGCTCTCGAGGCATCCGGTCAGCGTAGGTGGAGAGGAGGGCCCAGAGCCGCCCATGGCGCGCTTCTTTGCCTGCACCTGGACATCTAGACTCAGATCCACCATGGGATCTTCGGTTCGCGTGACATTGCCGCATTTGTCGCAAGTCACGCTGCTGCGAAGCTTGCCGTAAAAGGTCTTGTGGAAGAAGCAGGGACAACCCTTCTCATGGTTCTCCTGATGTCCATCGGTGGTTGCGTGCAGCTTATCGACCAGAAACTGGTAATATTCGTGTGCATCTTGTTGATGATACCCTGCCAGAGTCTGTGGAAGAGTTAGTATCGTTTTCAAGGCCCGTGAAAACATCGTGATCTCATACCGCGCTTCCCCGCCATGTTGCCACGAGAAGGTTCAGGGCTGCGAATCCTTCCACTTTTTCAGTACTGTTGAAATCGGCAAATGCTTCTGCAACCGCACAGCCTATGCAATCGGGTATTTGGCAATCGTGATGGTGGGGATGGCCATTTCCCAGGAAATAGGTGGTCAGGATTGGATCGTGAAGCAGAGTCTGAAGAATGACATTCATGTAACAAGTTTGGCCCAGGTTATACAAACCCCTGGCGCCTGCTTTCGCACAAAGACGTCTGTTGGCGTTGCTTCTGACATACAGCTCATCGGCCGAGCTCTCGCTGAACCGACGTTTTTGGGCAACTGATCCACCTTAGCTCGGAATCCCATTGGTATGAACGCATATACAAACCTTTGATTGTGTTCTCTGATGATGACGATCGCAGCCGCTCCAGGCCGTGATCATAGATGAGATCTTCACAGCTCTGGCAATACAGAGCGCGATTTCTTGATTCCATGACTAGACGAAGATTAGCCACATTCCAAGAGTCGCGCACAGGACTAACTTACAAAACGAATGTCCGGTTTTCTCGGTGTGCTTATTCCGACTGCTTGGGGTGCAGGCTTCGGAGCAAGTCAAGCACGTGTACTTGGGTCTCAGAAGACTATAGGCACGCGAACTCGTATTGTTCTTCCCAATCATCTCCGCCGTAATGGGATGAGGGGCCAATGCATTGTGAGTCTTGAGAAACGAGTTTTTGAACTGATTCGCAGTGCTTCCCGCATGCGCAAGCTGAGTGGCAAGGTGCTCTTGTGGCCCGTCAGCATGGAGAACAAGAATAGAGAGAAATCTGCCATAGTGTTCGCATACCACAGCCAAACTCGGCCTCAGAAAGGAGCGTCACAGAAGCTACGCTGGCCATTGTGAGGATGTCAGATTGGTAGGGCGCTAGTATAGAATTGAGGCGTCCCGAGTTTAGTTCAGAAGGAAGAGGTTGCACAGTGAGAACGCAATCTCCCGGGAACAAAGTGGATCATGCGACACGATAGAGTCAATCAGTTGCCAAGGAGGCTCAGCTCTATAGGATGGGGTGGAGGCAGATGAAACAATGCAGTTTTCTAAGCGCAGAAACAATGGGGATCCATGGAATGAGACACCGTCAAGAACCCTTGATGCATCACACCAGCATTGTGCGTTTGGCAGGTCAGCCTCCTGGTCAGGATCAATTGGAGGCGTCCAATAGCAGACGGCGTCAGTGAATCGTCAACGGACAAGTTGAAGTTCCAGTAGGTTGTGTTCCGTCGTCGGATCGGGTCCCGAAGGGTACCGCAGGTCTGGCAGCCCTCTGAGGCTCTGGCTCTCACGGGGGTGACTCGACGGGGTCACTAGAGCGAATGACACTGCGGAGCACTCAGATGTACCCAATAGGAGTAACAATAACTAGAAGAATAGAGCTCTCCGAAAGGGAGTAGGGCGCTGGGGACGGAGGAAGCTAGTCTAAAGGATCTTTTTTCGCTGGTCGCAAGGGTTGTCGCCGCGGCCGCCCGGCGATAAGAACCCGGGACTGCCATTGATCCGTCCCCACGTGGTCTTTACTCGGCGCTATTGACTCTGTGCAAGCAGTACAACGGATTCATTCAGTCATTTCATGATTCATTGGTGTCGATCTCCCCAAGACTAATTACATGCATGCGACACAGCATTTGCAAGTTAAGCACCCGATCAATTCAGCTGTCAACCTTGTCGCAAGACAATGCCACGGGCCAATATAGCCCTGCTGCCTGTATGCGCTGGTATCCAGTGTCCGACATCATTGACCCTTCGTCCCGTGTCTGTTATCCATCGCTTCCTGTCAGATGTATCAAACGGCGACCTAAGATTAGCTCTTAGTGCCAGAATGCTTGTAGCGCAGACCATTCCTTCTGGTTGTGATGTCGTCGACGAAGCCTAGTCCACGAGTCTGTAAATAACCTCCCTGAAACTATCTCTTTATCGATCGCATGCCCTCATCGCATTCCCCTTCCCCGAGGTAGAGCACTCGGACGCGCTCGGTTCGTTCCTCTTGTGGTATAGCGACCGATACTGGAGCCACGGGTACGGGCTCCTCTTGTGGTTCCCCGCGAAGGGAGAGACGATTTGGTTGTCGGTTTGGAGGGCAATGTAGTGGAGGGGTGTTCGACAAACGTGGTGTCGGTGGTTCTGGAACGGCATTGTTATGAGCATATGCAGCACTAGGTCAAAAGACAAGGACGAAACTTACATGTACGTTGCTTCATCATCCATCGAAGGTCGCGTTTGTTCTGTTTCGAACTCTGGAGGTTTGTCAATACAGTGTGCTCATGGCGGGAGGCACGTTGACCATACCTTTCTGTGCTTCCGCTAGCTTCGCTCTTCTGAAAGATTCGGGAATCGGAGCCTGCAAAAACTTTAGTACCAAGTCTTGACCAATGCTATCACTGTGGTCTGCCATACCTCGGGAAAATCGACACAAAACGCATTCATGTTCATTCCGTACAGGAAACTAGCAAAGCTTTCGCTGAAGCGCGTCAGACTCTCGTGCATTAACTGCAGATGCATGAAGTTGGCCTCCAGATCGGCCATGGAGTCGGCGAGTTCTGCAAACTGGGGCTCCAGGGCATTGATGGCTGGTTGGCTATATCCTGCATTGCCGATACTGCCTCCATATCCATGGCCTTCGCGGAAAGATGAGCGAGAGCTAGGTCGGAGGGGAGTCGTAGGCCTGGAGGAAGGATGAGGACGCGAGGAGGCTCGGGCTTCCATTTTGGCGATGGCAATTCGATTCCGAGGATTGAGAAAGCGTAGGAGTGGGGTCAGTAGGGATGCGGAACTGCGCGTGCCTCAAATTCAATCGGAGCTAGCTTTTCTCGATCATTGATTTAATATTGGGGCTCGGTTAAGTGGACGAAAATCTATCTTTAGAGCGTTAAAAGGGTGTTTGTTGACGCCGGCGGTTGATCCCCCGCTTTCGGGTGGCGGAGGCCTCAGGCCCTGAACTGAACCCCTGGTTGGCTCCATCTTTTGGGTCCCTTTCTCGCTTTTTTTTTCCCTGGCTGTTCTTCCTTGCCAATTGCCAATTGCCAATTCCTTGCCTCTCGGTCCCTTCCTGGCTTTCGTTTCCTCTTATCTCATCTTTTCTTACTTCCCCGCATCCGCGGTTAAAAAGGTCAGGGGTCAGACGATCTTTGGCTGATCTTGTTTCGCCCTTCCTTGCCTAGTCGCACCAAGGAGTACGCGGAGAACGGAGACCAGGATTGCACCCACTTCTGTCCCTCCCTGTGGTCTCTCATTTTAGCACATGCATGCTGGTTCGTTCCTACGCCGCCGCCTCGCTCATTCCTCGGCCAAGTCTTTCCATTCCACCCCGTTTCAGTTGCACCGGTTCAAGGGTGCACAGATATTCTTACCGTCCTATTCAAGGCCGAGCTCCTTAATCTTCTCTTATCCACTTCGACGGTCCCTCTCCACTTTCTCCTCATCATCACTCGAGGAACCGAGGAAGGCCGTATCTTTCTGGACTGTCACATTCGCCGTTGTCCTACTTTGTGGAGGAACTTGGTTACAGGATAAATACCATCGCTCCGTGAACGACCCGTCGCTTCCGTCGCTTCCGCAACACGATCAAGACGACCCGGAACTATCGCCTTTCCTCCGAGTAATCGATACCCTCAAAACAATGCCTGGTGAAGCCGCCCCCGGAACCGTGGGCAACCTTACGCCTGAGCAGGAAGCCAAGTTGCAAGAGTTTTGGGTGTTGTTGTTGAAGGTTTGCGGTGTTAGCCTGGAGGGTGTTGAGCAAACCGGAGACGCTACTTCCTCGAGCGCATCGCAGAAAAAGGAACAGCAGCCCCAGCAACAACCCAAGCGGAGGTTCGGGTTATTCGGTGGTGGAAAAGGTAGTGAAGAGGACGATGCTGCAAGTGCCAAGTCGGCGAATGGCATCTCATCCGGCATTGCCTCCATCGACATCACCGATGGCGATGACAAGTATGGACAGTCGAAGGAATTCCAGCAAGCTCTTGTTGACATGAAGCCGGAGGAAATCCGCACTACCGTCTGGAATATGGTTAAACAAGACAATCCCGATACTTTGCTTCTGCGCTTCCTCCGAGCGCGCAAGTGGGATGTCAAGAAAGCGCTGATCATGTTCATTTCTACGATCCGGTGGAGATTGCTGGATGTCAACGTGGACGATGATATCATGAAGAATGGCGAACATCTCGCCTTGAAGCAGTCGCAGAGTTCGGACCCCGCGGAAAAGAAAGCTGGTGAGGAATTCCTCATGCAGATGCGCATGGGCAAAAGTTTCCTTCATGGCGTCGACAAGCTCGGCCGACCCATCTGTGTTGTCAGAGTGCGCTTGCACAAGGCCTCCGACCAGAGTACGGAAGTCTTGGACCGCTTTACTGTTTACACCATTGAATCTGCCCGAATGATGCTCGCACCTCCCGTTGAGACCGCCGTAAGTGCTTCCATTCCATGTTTTGACGATCGATTTCTGACCTGGAATAGTGTGTTGTCTTTGATATGACTAATTTCTCTCTGTCGAATATGGTACGTCTACATTTTCCCTACATGACATGAGCATGTCTAATGAACCTATTCAGGACTATAACCCTGTTAAATTCATGATCAAGTGCTTTGAGGCCAACTACCCTGAGTGTCTTGGAGTGGTGCTCATTCACAAAGCCCCATGGCTCTTCTCAGGTTCGTGTTCCTTTTGCATCTGCACTTGTGCTTGAAATGTTCTAACCATTGCGCAGGAATCTGGAAAATCATCAAGGGCTGGCTCGACCCAGTTGTTGCCGCCAAGATCAACTTCACGAACAATGTCTCGGATTTGGAGAAATTCATTCCCAGGGACCGCATCATGAAGGAGCTCGAGGGTGACGAGGACTGGGAATATAAATACGTCGAACCCCAGCCGGGCGAAAACAAGGCCATGGAAGACACGACGAAGCGAGACGAACTACTCGCGGAAAGACAGAAGCTCGCGCAAGAAGTTCAAGATGCAACCATCGCGTGGATCTCGGCCAGCCAGAAGAAGGACGACGAAGCCTTGAAGACCGCTAAAGAGCACAGAAACGGTCTGATTGAGCGGCTGAGAGTTCAGTACTGGCAGCTCGACCCTTATATCCGGTCTAGGTCGCTATACGACCGCCTGAACATTCTCCAAGGCGATGGCAAGATCAATTTCTATCCTACCGAATCGAAATAAACGGTGTCCTCGGTTAGGTTTGAATGGGTTCAAACCAGTTGAACATTCTAGATAGTTAGACCTTTTTGGATTCTGTTTTCTCTTACTATATAACTCTCGATAGGGAAGTTTTGTTTTATCTAATGTGACGCATATAGCATGTATATAAAGCACCTCATGATGGACAATGTGATGACTCTGGGGAGTCGGTTTTGGTCTCCTTGCTTCCTGGACTTATTATTTGGGTTACGCAGAGCCCTTATCGAATCGGCAAGGGGATACGAAAGCGGCCATTCAGCTGCAAGAGCGATTTGTTCTTAATTTAGTCTCTATACAAGTGACTCTCGAAAAGTGGGATTTGATTTAAACTGGCAGGGGCCGTAAAGGGCCGCTGAATTTGTGGCACTATTGCATTCGCCTCACTTTTCGTTACACGGCCACTCCGCCACTGGATGTGAAACCCCATATTGAATCAAAAGGTCGAGCCATCTGTCCATTGGTTGATAATTTAAATGAAGGATCGAAGTTCATTTAAGATTGCACTACGAAGCACAGCAGACGATGCCCGACCATGGCACCAAGCTGCAACATCAAGCCGGAGATAGAACTGCTGTGCGAGGTACAATATGAAGGTATGTACATGGCTCTTGTGTAAGGAAGACCTTACATCTTAGACTTGAGCTCCTCGTGCAAGGCCTTCAGCTTATCCATGTCCGTGTCCTGGGCGGGCCATCCAATACCCAGACCCTCCTTCTCGTTGGGCTTGGGGATCTGCGTAACCGTTAGCCTTGTCCTAATGTCAGACGAAGTCGGTGAGGCGATCGAGGTAGTAGCGTGTGTAACATCGGTGTCGTTGCCAATGCGACTCTCGACTTAGGGGTAAGTTGGACTCACCATGTGAAAATGAACCTAGTACGAAGAAGAAACACATATGTCAGTCACCAACTCCCATGTGATGAAAGACTAGTGTGGAACTTACATGGGGCACCACCTGGTGGGCAATGCTACCGTTGTTCTGCAGGAGGTTGAAGTCCTTGGCACCAGAGACCTGGGCTACTTTCTTTGCAACGGGCTAGAAGGAGAAAGAGAGAGATACTGGTCAGTTCATTCCACTCCAATATAAGCTCAAGGGCGGTTGGCTCGAAACTGCGGGGAAAGGAAGGGATAGTCGTGGAAATTGGTCGCGTCGTCGCCCAAGGTCCCCAGATGCTTTGTCACGTCCCTATTAAAGGACCATCTATCCGCGACCCGAGCCATTTTGAGATCTTCTATTATTCTGCACATACCAGGATTTCAGTGAGATGGTCGTCGGGGATGTCGGTAAGCTTTTCGCCGTGGAACTTGGGGATCACGAGCTGTCATGGTTGAAACAGTGTCACTGTTAGTTGGTTTGTATCTTCTTAAAAACGAACGAAGCGGATCGATATGGATGATTCTCCTGGGAATTGCAGGATATACACATATGTTCGACCGATGCTGAACAGGCCCGTTGTCCATGGGTGCGCAGGTCACGGTCGAATTGATTGCAGTGCGGGGAGGTCGAAACTCAAGACAACTGGAGACTTACGGCATGTCCGCGGCTGAGAGGTTGAATGTCAAGGAAGGCAAAGACCTTGTCGCTCTCGAAGAGCTTGAAGGAAGGGATATCACCTATATTCCATGGCAAAGGTTAGCTAGCTACGTCACCCATTAAGGTTCATCGCGACGTTCATCATCGCGGCGCGACCGTAAAGAAACCTAGAAACTGCGATGGGATTGGTTTGGAGGAAAAGATCCGTACCCTTGATAATCTTGCAGAAGATACAAGCAGCAGAAGAAGACATTTTGCGATATCGTCGACGAAGTCTATACAGCGAGAGAAAACGAGAACAGCGTAGTTCAGCGCTCGAGAGGAGAAACGACCGAATGCGGGGTTCAAGGCGGAACCGACGGGGCATGAAAAACGGTCGGGAAAAGAAAAAGGTTGGACACGACCGGGATCGAACTCCGAATCACTCGTAAGATAGAGGGGGATATAAATCACTATCAAGAGCAAAAAGTGAGGATGGTGACAAACTAGCTCAGAACCCATTTCTTGCCTTTTACCAGAGATGGCCGTGGTTTGCGCCAAACATCCTCTGCTCAATCTTTGGATACCCATCTATCGACACAGTCGTCGATTTTATTGTTTTTCTTTTTGCAGGATCCGTTTTCTGTTGCCTATCATTATGATGGTTCTTACTCTTTTCTGTTCGTATTTGGCCCTCTGAAGGCCTATTTCTCGAGAACGGTGCGTGTGCAATAGTGCGTATATCTTGTGTCGATAACCTCCACGGCCGCTCCTCTCAGCCTCCACCAACGAATCTACTCGAGGCACTTCCATGCACCATCGACATTGGATGCAAGCCATTCATGCGGCTTCCGTGTCTTCCGTTGGTGTAATCGTCTCCAATCACCCTATCAATTGCCTGATATCAGCCAGCGGACTTTTGTCCGCTGCAACTAACCCCTCTCGCCGTACATCCATCCACGCAACTACCGAGGACACTGAACTGCACTGGGTCTTCAATTACCAATCCCAATGCACATATTGCACTCCGTACAACACCTCTCCACGGAGCCATGTCACGGGCATGCTTTCTACCCCAACACCCAGAGATTTGGAGAAGACAAGGTTCACAGACCCGAACCAAAATCCCCTGATTCCTTATTGGCAAGATCACCGAGCTCTAAAGCCTAGGATTGACCCCACTCATACACCTATCTTATCATTTGCTGCGTCTCCGCAAAGTCAGGCTTATCTACTGCACGTCTCCAACGATGGGCTTGTATATAGGCTCTGGTCCTACTCGCTGAATGAATAAGATTGTTTCCGCTTAATCTTCCAAGTCTTTAGCTTTATCAGGCGCCTGACTGTCTATCCTGTGTACGGCATTTTGACTAACACGCATACAACCCTACCGGCCCTTCTACATCATCTACACGAGCCATGCTCTCGACGGAATTGTCCGAGGAACAGGTATCGGCCCTGAGGGCCAATAAAGACCGCCTTGCAAAGGACCTCCATCATAGCTGCCAATGGGGTTTTGGGATCCGCTGGGGAGAGTGAGTATCTCATTCATCTTTCTTTCGCATAGTAAATAGACAGGCTTCTAATGAAATTCAGTGGCTCTACAGACACGGGCATGCAGCGCCTGGCGCTATCAGACGAAGACAAGACGGTGCGAGACTGGTTTATCGAGACAACAAAGGCATTGAAATGCAGTGTCACAATTGACGAGATGGGCAATATCTTTGCCGTACGGCCCGGGCGACGCAAGGACGTGCCTCCGGTGTTCATCGGTAGCCATTTGGACACGCAACCTACTGGTGGTCGGTACGACGGCATACTAGGGGTTCTTTCGGGGATTGAGACCTTGAAAGTCATCGACGAGATGGGACTCGAGACAGAGGGTGGTGTTGGTGTTGTGAACTGGACAAAGTAGGAACTCCGTTTGATCGAAATTGGCTATCGTCCGTCAAACCATCGCGACTAACATCTGTACAGTGAAGAGGGTGCTCGTTTCCCTATTAGTATGGTCGCTTCTGGCGTCTGGGCCGAATGCATCCCGCTTGAACGAGCCCATGGACTCAAAGAGGTCCCGACCGTGGCATCTCTCCCTACTGCTTCATCTGCCCCGGAGTCAATGAAATCGGCCCTGGAAAAGATCAATTACCTGGGAAGCGTGCCGTGTTCTTACAAAGAGACTCCGATGGCGGCGCACTTCGAACTGCACATCGAACAGGGACCGCATCTTGTGTCCGCAAACCAGCGCGTTGGCGTCGTCACCGCCGTGCAAGCATACCGCTGGTACCGGGTCAACATCATCGGCAGGGACACCCACACAGGCACGACGGCATTTCAGCACCGCGCAGACGCTCTGTATGTCTTCGCACGTATGATGGTGCATGCGCGTGAGGTCGCGTCTTCGCACGGATGTCTCGCAAGCGTTGGCATTGTGGAAGCAAAGCCCGGAAGTGTGAATACCGTGCCCGGGCTGGTCAGCTTTACGCTCGACATCCGCGGGCCGGAAACCGACCTAGTTGAAGTCGTCGAGACACAATTGAGGAAGGACTTTGACGCGATCGCAGCGGAAGAAGGCAAGGGAATTGGGAAACCTTGCCGTGTTGAGTGGAAGGTGGACTTTGATTCGCCGGCCGTCAAGTTCCATCCGGACTGCATCGACTGCGTACAGGAATCGGCGGAGGCGGTGGTGGCCGATGCGCCGGAGCCGAAGTCGCTGGTGCGAACGATCATGAGCGGCGCTGGACATGATAGTGTGTTTACTTCGAAGAGGGTACCCACTAGCATGATCTTCGTGCCCTGCAAAGACGGGCTGAGCCATCATCCGGAAGAATACTGCTCTGCGGATGACTGCGCGACTGGCACCTCGGTCATTCTGCAGGCAGTGATTCGCTACGACCGAAAGAGGTTCTCCGCCTAGATGATATCGCGGTCCATGTCTGGACGGAGGGATGAGGAACCAGAATGTAAATAAGATACGAGAATCTACGAGAGAAGCCAAATTGAAATTTTTGGAGTCATAATCATGTCATTGAACCTAGCTACTCCGTGACATCGAAACAGCAACAATGCACAATCACTTTTTTGATTTTTCGTTAGGATGCGCAAAGACGTAGCAATTTCTGACTAGATAAAGCCTACTCAAGCCACGCCCGCAACATCCATGGACGCCCTAAGAAGACCTAGCGACATCTCCTTTACGAGGAGGGAGCGCCACGGCCACGGCCGAAACCGCCACGGAAGTTAGGGGCGAACTCGCCGGGGGCACCACCCTCCTTGCCCTCCTCGCGGCGGCGGTAGCCACCCTCACGGGGAGCACGGGGACGACGCTCGCGCTCCTCACCACCCATCATGCCACGGGGGGGAGCGTGAGAACGCTGCTGCTTGATGTGGGTGGCGGGGACAACCTCAGCGGGGAGGTGCAGCCACTCACGGAGGTAGTCAAGACCCTATCGACAAAAAAAAAAAAAAGAACCGTTAGTCTACCGAACTTGACCGTTTCTTGCACGGAGCCAGGATTTTGGCATCTTCAGGGAAAACGTACCTCGGGGGTGAGGGTGTAGTAGTAGTACTGCCACGAGAACTGGGTCTTGACATAGCCGCGGGAGTTCAGGGACTGCAGGGCCTTGATCACGTAAAGGTTCTTGGTGTCAATGTCGCCATGCTTGGGAAGGTTGAAGTCCTTCTTGGCCACGAGCACACCCTCTGTTCAATCAAACATTCAGTCAGCCATTTTATTCCCGATCGTCCTTGTGAGTGAAGCGAGGCAGGTTGAATTCAATCCGAGAATTTCGTCCAGCGCAGAGAGCGTAAGCGAGGGAAGGGTCGGCGACAAAAATCACATACCGCGGAAGAGGTACTCGTGGATCTTCTTGCGGTCGTCCTTAGGGATAAGCCTGGAGAGTTATTAGATACCATATCCTTCTAGAAAGCATTGAGGCTAGAAGGGCCCAACTTACATTGTTGCGAGTTCCTGGCGCTCTTCGGGGAATCGCTCAAACAACGCCGGAAGAGTATGGTTTAAATGATGGATATAGTCGAGTGGAGCGGCTGCGCTTGGGAGTGAAAAGTAGTGCGGTGGCTTCCTGATCCGGAAAGCGGCTAGGGCTTGGACCCTCTTTGCGACGCTAGTCCTGATATAGGTAGATTTGTGGCTGTGATTAGGTAATGCGATCAGCCACAGGGCTCAGTCCACACCGCCCTTTGATTCTGCCGGTGCTTGAGTAATCAGTAATCGCCGTTCCTTCCTTATCGTCAACTCTCCGCAATCTTGCAGTCACTTGCGCTTCACCTCTGCCGATTACACCTCTGTGGTATCCCCCACTGTTTCCTCAGATTTGAAGTGAACGAAAAACTCGAGTATTCTGAGTTGTCAGCGATCAAAATGGCATCGTCGAACATCAATATCCTGCTCACGTCCTTCCCTGGACTGTCGCTTCCCTCGACACTCTCCTTCTCCCTCGCCTCCACCTCTACCATCGCCGATCTCGCCGACAAGATCTCTTCATACATCCCGACATCCGTCCCGTTCCAGTCGCTCGTCTTGACAACCACCAGCAACAAGCAACTCGACCCCTTATCGCAGAGCCTCGTCTCTACTCTACTCGCCTCAAATGGCGACATCAGCACGGCATCGAACCTCCTACCTCTCCGTCTCTCGGTCCCGCTATGTGGTGGAAAGGGTGGTTTCGGCTCCCAGCTTCGTGCAGCTGGAGGGCGCATGTCCAGTAAGCGAAAGCGCAACCAAGGCGACGACAACGGATCCAGCCGAAACCTCGACGGCCGACGTCTCCGCACCGTCAACGAGGCCAAAGCGCTGGCCGAATACCTCGCCGTGAAGCCGGAGATGGATCGTAAGGAGAAGGAGGAGCGCCGACGTCGGTGGCAGTCGGTCGTGGACATGGCCGAAAAGCGCCAGGAGGAACTGAAGAATGGGGGCGGCAAACAGAAAGTCGACGGCCAGTGGATGGAGGATAAGGAGGAGATGAATGAGAGGGCTAGAGATGCTGTGTTGGTCGCCATGAAGAACGGGGACTGGTCGGATAATCTGCGCGATGCTATCTTGGGTGGCTCTAGCACGAGTGCGAGCGCCAGCGAAGGCAGTGGTCAGGAAACACCTAGTGGCAGTGGCTCGGACGAGGAGAGCGATGAGGAGATGGAGGGAAATGGTGCCCCGGGGCCATCTGCGCCTGCTCAGAAAGCAGCTCCTCGGAAGTTCATTGGATTTGATGATGACGACGAGTTCATGAGTGACTCGGAAGAGGAGGAAGACCAGCCTAAGGACTCCAAGGGCAAGGGAAAAGCAAAGGCTTGAGCTAGTGGACGACGTAGACGGTTGCCATGATGTTTTCTTTGCGCTGTATCTTTTGATTTACGTTATGTTTTCAGCGTTCCGCGAACAGGGCCAGGATGCGACTTTTTTTCTTCTTTTACAAAACCTTCGATGCATTGTATAGCATAGTAGTAATCAATCAAATTTTCACAGATCAGTTCATGTTGCTTGACTACGAATATAACTTGACAAAATCCCTTTCTTTGATGTGAGTAGAATGATAGGATTTGCCACAGCAGCTTTTTCGGTGATCCGCACCGACATCCGCTCCGGTGCTATCAGCGCTATCAATCGTTCTCCTCGCATACTTTTTACTCCGTCCTTTCAACATTCTACACCACCCCGTCATGTCATACTGCCTGGGACGGGTTGTCTCTAAATCCTGGCGATCAATCCAGGGTTGTCGCCAACTTCCCCGTCCGCCTCGATCGCTTCCCCAGAGGCTTCCATCTCGGAGCTTTCTTTCACGACCGCATAGCTTCCCCGAGCTCAGCTTCGACTCTCTGCCATTCAAACAACAACGCTTATTCTCCTCAACGACCCCGTCGCATACAATCCCGTCCCTCCGTGCCGAGGAATTCCTTCCTGTTTGCTGTCCTGGATGCGGAGCCTATTCGCAAACCCTCGATCCTGAAGAAGCTGGATACTACGGTGAAGCTAGAAAGCAGACGCGGAAATTCCTCTCGGAGGCAAGAAAAGAGACCCAGTCCACGTCGGAGAGCGCACCCAAACCAGAGCGTGCGTATAACCATATTTCTCTTTTTAACGTCTGTCGACGAGACTAATGCAACTCTAGATGATGTCCTTTTCGAACCCGGGTTCGCGCCCCAGAGCGAAGATTCAGAACAGTTACCTACATTCACACATGTCTGCGATAGATGCCACGACCTGTTACACCACAACAAGGCAATTCCCGCCGTCTCACCGACGATTTATTCTATCCGAGCACTCCTCGACGAATCCCCGCATAAACATAACCGCATTTACCACGTCATAGACGCTGCGGATTTCCCGATGTCTCTGGTCGATAATATCTACGAAGCTCTTTCCCTGCAGGACCAGCGCTCGCGAAACCGACGCGCAGGTTTGTATCAATACAAAGGGGGGAGAAAATTGCCAACTATTTCCTTCATCATCACGCGATCCGACTTGCTCGCGCCGACCAAGGAGCAGGTGGACTCGAAAATGGACTACGTGCGCTCTATTCTCCGCGACGCTCTGAAGTCACAGAGTGGGGACTATCGTCTGGGCAATGTCCATATGATTAGCGCACACCGCGGTTGGTGGACTAAGACGGTCAAGGAGGAGATCAGCGAGCATGGAGGCGGTATTTGGGTGGTTGGGAAAGCCAATGTTGGAAAAAGCAGTTTCATAGAGGCTTGCTTCCCCAAGGATTCGAAGACTTTGGAAAAATTCGCGGAGCTGGTTGAACGTCGCCGAGAGGAGGAGATGCTTATCTCCAAACCGATTCAAACATCGACGCCGGATTCCGACGGTCTCCTGCCTCCAGCCCCTCGGGAGGAACAGTACCCTATCCTTCCAGTTGTATCGTCACTCCCTGGTACTACCGTTTCACCCATTCGTATCCCGTTTGGTCGTGGCAGAGGGGAGATGATTGATCTCCCTGGGCTAGAGCGCACTGAAATAGCCAACCATGTCGTGGACTCGCACAAGCGTGACTTGATAATGACCAAGCGGATCAAACCTGAGCGTCACAGTATTAAGACGGGCCAGTCGTTGCTTCTCGGGGGCGGACTTGTTAGAATCACCGCGGTGAACCCTGACCATGTGGTGATGGCCGCCTGTTTCCTTCCGATTGAAGCCCATATCACCAAGACCGAAAAAGCGATCGAGATGCAAGCGCAACAGCGCCAATATCCCGGTGACAACATCGTGAAGGAAGGCAGTGGAGACACCATTGCATCTGCCGGTGTGTTCGACCTGAAATGGGACGTGACTCAATCGCATCTGCCGATCTCGATAGCCAAAGCGATGCAAGACAAAGGAATTCAGCCTCCCCGCTTGCCTTATAGAGTGATGTCAACTGACATCCTAATCGAGGGATGTGGGTGGGTCGAGCTCACAGTCCAGGTACGAGCTAATGCCGATGGCAACGAGTCTCCAAGGTCCTCGCCGCAAGTCGAGGTCTTCAGTCCCAACGGCCAACACATCGGTTCGCGGAAGCCAATCGAATGCTGGCGTTTCACCGCAGAGAAGAATTCATCTGACAGGCGCAAAAGAGCATCGCGGGGTCGACAGAGCATTGGCCAGAAGAAGCGCGCTCGTTCTTCGTCGTGAATACAAACAGTCTAGGACCCAAAGCTTGGGGTTCTTGAAGGCGGATTCAATTAACATTTGTATAACCTTGCATGGAGCATAGCGATTGGTGTTTTGTTGGATATAAAAGCAGTGCATATACGCTCAAATTTCTGTACATTATCATTAGATCTACGTTGTCACGTAAAATAATCTCCCATCTTGGTGGACTTCTATAGCATCAATCATTTCCTAGTGTGGACCAGGGCGCTAAAGATGAGCACATTATTAGTCTACAGCGGGGGACCTTCTGCTTCTCTCGATTCTCGTGTTCTCTCCCTCCATCCTTTGCATTCTGTTATTCACAACCATCTCTCTATCTCTATCTATCTTCCTATTTCCTTTTAAAACCCCATATTCGCCATATAACAAAATGCTCTCCTCGCGGGGAACCAAGAAGACCGAATCCCTTCACCGTCCCTGGCGATATGCCGCAGCGCATACCTACGACACAGAAACCAACCCCGAGGGGTTGATATCCTTTGGCATGGCAGAACATGTATACCAATGACCCAAGTCACCCAATACTCAGTCTCTAACTTCACGACAGGCTTCAATGCGTCAAGAGATCGCGACCTACATCAACTACAAGGTATCCAAGTGCTCTCTATTCCTCCAACTCATCCCAAGAACCAACCTCCTCATTGATTCTGCCCCTCTAGGTGTCATTCACAGCAAACGACATCGGCTACCGTCCTCGTCCGGACTCGCCCGCTCGTCTTCCCCAGGCCGTGGCGTCGCATCTAAACTCCCTTCTGAAGCCTATAGTTCCCATCGACGCTGACCACGTCGTCACTGCTAGCGGACTAACGGCCATCGGGAGCATGTTGGCCTTCACCCTAGCAGAAGAGTCGGATGGGATCCTTGTTGCTCGGCCTGTGTATGGTCGATTCGAATTAGATTACGGCGTCGAGGCCGGCGTCCAGATTGTGTATGCGGACACCGAGCCCGAGGAATCTTTCGCGCCGGGTGTTGTCGCGAAGTATGAAGCGGCGTTGAAGGATGCTGTAAGTAAGGGTATCACTGTTCGTGCTGTTTTGCTTGTGAATCCGCATAATCCTGTGGGTGAGTTATTCTTCGGCACATTGGTCCTGGTTCCTAGCTTGCTGTTTTGCGTTGTGTCGATGATACTGCTAAACAAGTTAACGTACTGACATGTCTGACCAGGTCGTTGCTATCCTAAGGAGACCTTAATAGAGGTCCTTCGGTTCTGTAGCAAGTATAACTTGCACGTTATCAGTGACGAGGTCTATGCCTCCTGTGTTTTTGATTCGGGGGATCCGCGCGCCGTTCCGTTTACATCGATTCTGTCAATTGATGCGAAAGCACTGATTGATCCGAATCTTGTGCATGTTCTCTGGGGGTTCAGCAAGGTATGATGGCGTTCGTGGGCTATTTACGAACTCCAAAATCCGCCTTCCAAGGGGCTTCCTCCTCATTAGAAGGCTGATTCAATGAATATCTAGACTGACTGACACCCAAACAACAGGATTTTGCAGCAGGAGGCCTTCACCTTGGCTTCTTGATCACTGCAAACGAGCAACTCCGCGAAGCATGTAAAGTCATCGTGTGAGATTGAGCCCTCCATACCCCTCCCTCCTTGCTCTTCTCGATTACTATAAACCGACAAACCGCAACATGACATGTTACTTATGGAGTACTTTTCTGCGGAAGTTCGAGGGCTTTCTCTTTCCGGAACGGGCTTAGGTCAGCGCTGCTTTCTGATCCGGGATCAGGTCCGGATCGTGGCAGGAGCGACACGGTGCGTGTGCTCATTGTCGCCGGATCGCTCCCGGAACACTCCGGGAGCGATCCAGGAAGAATCTGGCTGAGGTTTGGCGGATCCGAGATCGGCCTTACTCAGCCGTACCTAGATGAAATTCCTTGCCAAATAAAATATGCGCCGCCAAGACGGTGGATGATCCATTGGTTCAACCAATGTTTTGCCAACATGTTGATGCTCCCCACCCATTGCAAAAATACGGCCCCATCATAACGAAGGTATCCTCGTTGCCTTTAGCACTTTAAGTTACTTCTGATACAGCTAGACATTGTCCAGGTCAAAGGGAACTACACACTGTTAAGAAGTCTATTACAGTAGCACGGCTGGTATCATGCTTCATTCTAATCAAGCTCACTAACCTCTCGATCTCATCCGAAGGCATTAAGTAGGTTATCTCTAGAAATCTTCCTAAGCTTAAAATTACCTTAAAGCTTCTATAGGTGGTCTCGTTGAAACTCCAATGTCTTTGTTTACGGGTATTAATATATAATGTCATCCGATCGGTTGTGAAAAAGGAAAGGACAGGAGCCCTTCATAGTAGGTATAAAGCTCTAGCTTCTATGGGCAAGATAGCAGGCATAAGTCTCCAGTGGTACTTATTAACTAAGTAGTATTTCGTATTTGTGCCAGGTGTGTTCATGTATGTATGTCAAATTGCGCGTCGCAGA
Source organism: Aspergillus melleus (assembly GCF_016097325.1). NCBI lineage: Eukaryota > Fungi > Ascomycota > Eurotiomycetes > Eurotiales > Aspergillaceae > Aspergillus > Aspergillus melleus. The sequence goes on from NW_025763377.1 coordinate 1,802,104, forward strand.
TAGTATATACGGTAAAGGAGATGCGCTTGTCCTAGGCCCAGTCTCGAGACCAAGAAATAAGAGCCGGGAAGTCGTGGATAGGGTGGCTTAAACTAGTCAGTCCTTATATCCTTTCAGGTTCGCTTTGGGGTTGTGTTATTGGCATGTCGTATTGTATCTTGTACTTTCCCAGAAGCAGAAGACATCATGTCTAGTGACATAGACCCCAGCCACAGTATGACAAGGCCGTTAAGTGAAAAGACAGTTAACTACAATTCATCTGCTTATCAGGCCTGAAGTCATGTGGCTGCCTTCTTTTTGTTTGGGCTGCCCAATCCCGTACGCCTTAGAAAGATTCAACTATTCGGTCTATTCTCTAGATCCAAAGACATGGCAATCGACATACCTGCCTTCCACATGTCTATTTTACCTTGAAATGTCTGGAGATTCTTTCTTTACTTATCAGGCTGCTGTCAAGAGTGTGCGCTTGTTCACCATTACCTGCCAGGATGTTTCTAAGATATCTAGTTTTTTGTACTTTTGAGACCCTGCTTCCCTTTCTTGGACAGTTCCACCATATGGGGTCTGCTTTGGGGAACAAAGGAACAAGCCGCTTTTTGATGGATAGTGCCAGAACTCAAAAAGAATATAATATGGACTGATCATGAGTTTCAAAGAGATTGTATATATATGCGCAAGGGTAGTTAATCTAAAATCGATGACTAACCAGTTTGAATTGAAACGGTGGCCATCTTGTATACGAGGCTCTTCCATGAATCTATGTCGACTCACAATTCACTACCGCCATAAAAGTAGTATAAATATGTTGAACCGCATGATTATAGGGTGGTCACGGTGGAGGCTGACATCGTGTATTTATACAGGTCTTCTGACCGGCTTTCCATACAATCTATACATTGCTCCAATACTAGAGTAATTGCCAAGTTAGCCGCGTGGGGGATATGGGATGGATCCTCAGGAAGAAAAGGGACGTTTCACTAGAAAGAATCTATTCTTCCCAAAGCTCCATCTCGTAATCGACCAACCCATATTGTTCGAGTCGATCACAAAGCCCAGTCAATTTCTTTCCAAGGCTTCCCATCGGCTCGACACCCAAGAGGCTGGTGTGTTCCATCTGACAGCTCGCTTGCAGGATCTCCTCCATCGTATCTTTCTGCTTCTGACAAACGGCAAGCTAGCAGATATTAATATCCTTCCATAGTTGCAGTCGATTGAAGGGCAGAGCTTGGCCGTCACGGAGGCTGCCTGAACACAAGCGGTCCCAGACAGATGGTTTCCTGAGATTAGCCAGATCCGGGCTACCTTCTAAAGCGAATTTATAGAGTCGTCTTACATGTAAGCTTGATGCGAACAATATACTTCATCCACATCCTTAGAGGTGACCGCGCTAGTTGCGCAAGAGAAGACGAATGGTGGATAAGAAATTGTCATGGAGTGAGAGATGATTCAAATGCTAAATCAAACCAGATCAGAAAATAAGATACTTACCCAGTTCACGCGCATTAGACACCAGCCACTCCGAGGTCTCCAAGAGGCATTGGCAAGCCTTGTCCGATTGGCAGGTATGCAATTTATCCATAGTCGCTCGTAAGGCGTGCTTGAACTGGCCGTATACTCCTTTCAAGTTAGCAGATTTAGCGGGATCATGAGAGGTAGATTCTAAGATCCTATTAGGCCCTACAGCCCTCATCTCAGTCATGGTTGCGAGAAAGGGCTGGGCTGGATTGGAGCGTCCAATGAAACCGTAGGACGAGTCCAACGCCTGAAAGGCAGCAGCGTTGGGTTTATTAGGAGAGAAATACGGTGGCATGGCGCCTTGACTTATTAGTACATCCATTACCGCAGGCTGCCATACTGAACCGTAGGATGTCGCGGCATCATGTGGTATTTGTGTTGAGTTTGGCCTGTTGAGGTTGTACACCATGCCAGAATTATAAGATGCGAAATATTGGGGCCGCTCAGGGCCGACAAATAGGTTTGAAATTTTGGCGCCCGCAATGAAGCATCTTGAAAGGCAGCTTATGTGTATCCATACTGTAGATGAGCGGGCATTCGGCGTTGACTGGCGGGTTGCGCCACGTCCTCTCGTTTATCTGTTTGTTGTGTTTGAAAGCTGCTAAGAATAGATGTTTCGTATTGTAAATTCTCGCACTAGCCACAACGTGGCTAATTCATGTAACGATACAGTACGGTACATTACTGCCCAGACGGCAAGGCAGGATGATATCCACATGTGCTCATCATGGCTCAACACAACCAACCTTCGGCTTATTGGTGAATGTTTATGTTATCGTATAACCAGGCCAATATGCTAACAGAGCCTCATGTGGTGTTTTTGTGGAGTCTGAGCTGTTGAGGTTGTACGCTATGTCAGAAACTCAGGATCATAAGGTGCGAAATATTGGGGCCGCGGAAGGTCGTGCAGGGCCGATCTATAAGATTGCAATCTTCCACCTTGCAATGTACTATCCTGGAAGGTAGCACATGTGATCCATGACCTGGATTAGTGAGTATTGTCCACAATCCGACTCCCGATGAACGTCATATCTTCGCTGCTATCATAACCCTGAGTCCCTGCTTCACACGGAAGGGGAGGACCGAAAGCCGAGACTGTAAGTGCCGGGTCTTAGATGGTCGTGTTAATCACATACTTACACGAATACAGGAAGAGATTCGTGATTGAACACGAAGAAAACCTGATATTCGACCTATTAGGTCAGCTGATGGCGTTGGCTATCGGTGATGGCATCTTCGCCGCGACGATCAAGGACGTGGCGGATATTTACACAGTGCCCATCCCTGCACATCGTAGGGGTATTCAGATGAAGATAAAGAAAGAAAAGTTGGATATCCCGATATTTCGGGAGCCAGAGCATACTGAAGACGGCTATCGAACATCTGATAGTCAACCACTCAAGTCACGGACGTGGAGTCGCATCCTGAAACGACTTGGAATTCGGGCCGGTCAAGCGCATAACCTGACACAGAAAGTGCTTCGCCGGGGCGGAATCAACGCGATCAACAGTATGTTTCCTGCTACATGGATGTTGACCCCTATAGCTAAATGTTTCGCAAATAGACAAAGCCCCATCGTCTGTTCGTGATCAAATTGCGGATCATGAATCGAATGCTGTCAAATATTACCTTAATGAAGTAGTGGACTTTGACACCGCAGCAGCATTTCACAAGCGACCATCAAACGAAATTGTGCAACGGGAACTCCGGTCGGCAACACTTTTGGCGGACCATACCGCCCCCATCGGCCTCACCGATGCACAGTCTCGGAAGATATCACGGGACCCGGAAGTACGTCGCTTGAGAAGGATTTCCCGGGGGCTCACAGCGAGGATCCGTGCGATGGGCCTCACTATTAAGGATGCAACAAGAACAGAGGCTGGTGAGCAGAAAAGGCGAGCAGATGCGGAGCTGAACAGCATGCTCACCTGTCTCCGAGACAAAGCCAAGGAGCGAAACCGAAAGAGACATTTTAGGAATACCGACACAGCAATTTTTAATCAACAATATGAGGGCACTTCCGAAGCCGTGAACAGCGACGGACAGAGTCAACTGCCTCGCTATTACCATTTCTCTGAACGGGCGGAGCTCGTCCGTCTTCTGTGCTACTCTGCACTCGCGGAAACAACAGAAAATGCCCACCATCGTCGGCTCGAGTATGTACGACTTCTAGTCCGCTGGCAGCGTCGAAAGGAAAGCCCACGTCGAGGTAGGCAGGCAGCCATCACCATACAACAGATGCCAACTCCGACACCACCGAAAGCCAGAATTGTTCCCGAGAAATATCACCCCTTACAATGTCCATTTTGCCTCTCTGACACGCGCCTACCCCCAATTGACCGTATAAAGAGAAAATGCAAAACGAATAAACTGTGGGATCATGTGGAGAATATTCATTGCCAGGAACTAGCTGCATTTGACACAGGCAATCGTCGTTGTGGGATATGCAGCATAAGAGACATTGACTTTTTACTTTCAAGCAGAAACGAGTTCAAGAATCATACCCAGATGGTTCATGGAATCAGACTACGTCCGTGACCTATTTGTTCTTACCAGGCTGTAAATTACTCATTTGCAATGAATGGAACTACAAAATCTCTAGGTTGCAGAAGAATTTGCAAGCAACGCTTTCAGGAGCATCTAAGGATTATTAGGGCAAAAGCGCAACCCCCTCCCCCCAAACGAGATTTAACGTAAGTCAACAATGACTCCTTAAAAATGAATCAATTTCCTCACCGTATCTGAGTAGCCACCATCTTTATAGTAGGCGAATATCATCATGGTCTCTTGCCGCGTTAGAAATGAGAGAGGCTTTGAATTCAGCAAGTCTTTGAACACCATCAGGACAAAAGTATTTTCAAAGGACGGGGAGAGAAAAGAAAAGTAGTGACGACTTGTCTCCCTGACGAGCAGAGTCAAACAGAAGACACCGTTATTTTTAAGATATTCGTAAAACTACGCTATCATGCGCATAGGAGGGAGATCTTATAGCAAGGTCGATTATCTGTCCTTTCGTCTATTTGTACGTGGCTAGATGGAACTGGAAAAGACGACTCTATTCATAAAGGAAGAAGGGATTAGTCTAGAGCAGTTATAGTGCAAGGGACGACCTCTTAGTACGGTGATAGAGGGGAACCCGCGACTTGGGCGCGGTGTATTATTATTCTACCACCACCAGGACAGTGTGGCAAATATAAGGTAGCGCAGGAACTTTGCAAACTCACTCAACCCTCCCTCCCCATGAGCCAAGGATCCTCCAAAAGCTCCTTAGCCGTCGCCCTCTTCTCCGGTTCCCAAGTAAGAGTCTTCCGAAGGAAGCGAAGAAAGCCCGAGTTATCATCCAGTTTGGTTTCAAGGGATTCGATTGTCCGGTCATGCGGTATAGGTGCCAGACCCAGCCACTCATCTATAGTAGGTTAGTAACGCATCACTACAAGTGATCTTCATAGAAGAAAGGCATACTCCGATCATTCCAAAAGTCCGCCCGTCTCTCCGGATTCCTGGCCAGGAACTCAGGGGGCGGTGGGCCCAGTGCAGCAATCAGCTGGGCCAGATGAGCAGCATCGTACAGATCGCCGTCTTCGTCACGCGCGGTGAAGAGTCTTTTCGATCCAAGCATGTCCCATGCCTATGAGCTCTTTAGCTGGGAACTATGGGAATCGAATCCAGTACGACAGCGACTCACTGTAAGACCAACACTCCATATATCAACCGGGTAACTCCATCCCACATAAAGCAGTGTTTCAGGTGCCCGGTACTCCAATGGCATTATATCGCCTGCGTGAGGGCCCGGTCCGATTCTCGCTTCTCCAAAGTCAGAGAGAAGCATGGGTCCTTCCTTCGGTAGTGTTAACCGTGACAGGTAGATAGTTCGATCGGGATAAATCTTTCGCGTAACAGGGGACGCCATCTCCTTGTCTTCCAGTCGACGCAGGAGATTATTGTCGTAAAGGCCAAGCAGCATGTTGCCGGAGTGTACGTCTGCTAAGTATCAGTGGAGGAACTTGTAACATGGGCCCACGATCTCCGGGCAGGACTATACCAGTATGAACAATCTCTCCGTGGGAATGCAAAAAGTCCAGGGCCTTGAGAAGCTCAATAATGGCGCCCTTGACAAATTCCTCCTCGAACCCTTCTCGACGAAAGACAAATCTCATATCACGCAAACTCATTTGCGCGGGCTCGAAGACAAGAACAGTATGCTTGCCATGCGGACCAGTCACCTCAAAAGAGTCCAGCAGCTTTCGAATGTTGTTTATTCCTCGCACTTTGTATGATATTTCGGCCATACGACTATTGATACGGTCATAAACAGGCAATTCCCGATGACGAAGCGAGGTATGGACGTATACTTTAAGTGCGACATATTGGCGATCCCTGTGGAAATCAGTTATCGTTCAACTCGAACTTCTCGGAGGGCCTACCTCAGGTCTCGGGCCAGCCAAGTGGTCGACGAGGAACCAAACCCCAGCTTTGCCACAAATTGATAGCGATCTTGAAAAAGCTCGCCCAGTTGAACGGGATAAAATCGGTCGGCTTGATAATCAGGCAACTCCTCCTCTTCAACCAGCGTGTCGGCATCGACAGTGGTGTAGCCACTCGTTGGCAGGGCCCGTGGCTTCTCCAGCGCGGCTCTTTGCGGCATGGTGGAGAATGATTTGAGCGAAGATGTAATGATATCCCACAGCGAAGGCATTATGACTCTAGGGGAACGAAACGAGGAGGCCCCGATCGCTACTGTCTTGTGTGTCCGGTGGAATCGTAGACTAGCCGAGAAGCTCCAGACTCCTGTCCTGAGGAACATTATTGAATAGCTTCTGATCTGGTCAGCATGCTATCTTTATGCGCCGGCTAGCAAGTGGATGTTGTCGGACGCGTCGTGAATTGAGTTGCGTCATTTACCAGCAAAGCCTTTAGCGCGCGTTGAGAGCTGTGCGGGAGACCCACACGGCTCGGTATCATCATTGGCCGATCGCCCCGTTATGTATCACCACCAAGCGGCTGCCAAAAACAGAAATAAACAAACTGACGTGCTTAGACCTCGCCTAAGCGCCATGACGATGATCCAAATACTTATCTACTGGATACAAATATCCGTATTCTTACCCTCCGCCTCATGAGCCGTTTCATGCTGACTTTAGTGCCCATCTCATACCTTTATAGCCTATCAATGGCCTTTGTTCACCGGAATGCTCTTGCGTCCCCGAGGCTGAGCTCGTCATGTAGATCATTTTCGACTTATCCATCGGCCCAATGAATATTTCGTTGTTATCTGCAAGCGCCATATACTGAATTTAAATCAGGGGATGTGCGAGACTGAACTGCTATTAGTGGCCGGTGGCGGTCCTGATCAGCGGGTTGCCAGCACTCCATCCAGTAGAGTTACATCGACATTGCCGCCCTCTTATGCTAAATACGACTCCCACCTGTTTCATCTGGCGCTCAATTTCTAAGTCGTGACGTCGTTACGTGCCATGCCGGTGCAGGAGTTGTGAATATAAACAGATCCCAATCCTCATGGCCGAGAACTAATTCACTCAGTCTTCTCATTATCTATCCATTTTATCCCATCAAGTGCTCTGAATATTCCACGCAATGTCTCTCAACGCTGTCCGCAACTTTTCGAGTACCACCAAAAAGAACCTTCTCAAGCTTATTGGAAAGGTGACCTTGGAGGACGTCCGGACGTTGAACAGCCCTGACGGCGAAAGATGGGTCTCTTCCGTGCACAAGATCCGGGACGAGGTTGAAGACTTGGTAAGATCTACCTCCCTATTTTGGCGGTACAATGTTCTAACCCTTGCTAGTATGACAATGTTACCGAATATGAAATCCAGTGAGCACACCAGCCTTCACCGAAATCTGTTTTTGTATGTGAAGATTAACGCTTGAGATAGGGGTGGCAAAGCCCACAAGTCAAAGAAGGACCCAGCAGACCCGGATGACGTCATCACTGTAGGTTTCTATAGCAAGAGCGGCACGCGATTGCTCAGTGGGCATGTTCATGCAAACGGGTCTTACAAGCTGGCCGAGAGCCGTGCAGGAAGGGGCAAGGGTAAAAGCCAGGGCAAAGATTGATTCTCTCGGGAACCCCTGGCAGAGTGATGTGAGTGAATTTGGTTTACAAGTGGACCTGCATCACTTCGAGCGGAAATGGGCCTTGCGCAGCAGATACTTGGGTAGGCAGATTCTGCGTTCTTGCAGCAGTTTAGGTGTGGTTTTCACGGGTTTCATATATCCAATGTTGTATTTAGACTCGATAAGTGGTTATCTAAATTTCAGTTTTGGTCCAACACAACTCAAGAGCGCAATCAAGCAACGCACTTTTAGTAGACTGGTGTCAGCTTGCTGGCTGGTGTAGCTCTGCATATTTGAAGCAGAAGGAAAGATCGGCGATCGTAAACATGCAAAGGATTGGTTGCCTCTTCTCAAAGGAGGAACGGAATGTGAAAAGGACGGAGTGTAGATCTAATAGGCGAGGCTGAAACAGAGCCAGCATGCCAGCATCACAGCATCGGGCGGAGGAAGCCTATGGCCGTATCACCATTGCTAGTGAAGCTGTGGGTTCACGTGGAGAAGATTCACTGCCAGGAACTAGCGGCATTTGACACTGGTAATCGTCGCTGTGGGATATGCAGCATACGAAACATAGATTTTCTGCCTTCCAGCAGAAATGAGTTCAAAAACCATACCCAGACGGTTCATGGAATCAGACTACGTCCTTGACCCATTTCTCTATCAGTATGTACAATAATTTTTAACAATGAATGGAACTACGAAGTCCCCTGGGCTCCAGGAGAATGGGAAAGCATTGCTTTCAGCAGCATTCAAGGTTCAGTTTCTCGACCGCAAATCTTTCACTGGAGACAGCATTTTTCAAGATTGTGGACCGAAGTACGGCCGGCTACTGACTTGATAACATTGCAGCAACTTACTAACGAACCGCGTTATCATCTTGTTCACCTTCCAGGTACTCCTCCGAGACTAATGAATTGTGCAGGGGTATAAAAGGTTTTCTGGACTGTAGTTGAATTAGTTGTAGACTAAACTGGGCGTTGTTATTTTAGCTGAGGCGGTCCACTATTTTAGACTCTACGAAAAAAAAAAATTTTCGCTCATCGCGGAGGCCAAGCTGCTCATAAAGGAATGCTTTCCTGCCAGTCAGCAGATATAAAGCAAAATTGAAACCTACAGATATTGCCTTTTTCTGAGTATGAACTTTGCCATTCGGCGGGCGATGTGATGACAGATAAGTAGCCCACAGTGAATGAGGTATTCGGTATGAAACCAGACAGCTGAAATGTACTATCAAGACTTCAGTGGAATTATTAGGAAAGCGAAACGTGAATCATAATTAGTCTACAATGGCTCCTGATAAATTAAACAATTTCCTCACGGTCTCTGAATAACCATCCTCTTTCGAGGAGGCAAATATCATCATGGTCCTCTTCCGCGTTAGCAATAAGAGAAGCTTTTAGTTCAGCAAGTTTTTGAACAGCATTATCATACTGCCCATTGCTGATCCAGCCATCATCGCTCACACCTCCAAGTTGGTCACGCCAATGATTTACGACCTTATTCAAGTCAAACCAAAGCTGCTCCTCCTCGTTAAACTCATTCATTTCAGCTTCGGTGAACTGGACTGGGCAAGGTAATCCTTTTGTATCAGGTAGGTAAGACCAGTATTCAATCATGCGAACTAAAGCTCCCTTCAAAGTCATCAGATTTCCACTCCATTGCCTGCCTGCCCTATCCACAAGATGCTGACGTGGAAGTAGTATTGGATCACGCAGAGCCTCGAGGTGCGGTTTGTTGAAGTGACCGTTAAGAATACGATAATAGTAAGAGAGGAGGCGTCGGTTATAAAGTTCACCGGCTTCAGATTTGTCCTTCCCTGTCAATGTCTCATAATCCAGTGGAAGTGAAGGCTCTTCAAGATTGAGGGATTCTTCGGTATCTGGACTTTCAAAGGCACGAGGGTAGCCCGCAACTAATAGGCGAGGCTCAATAGTTGTGTGCTGCCAGTCAACGATACATGATATGGCACCGGAGTTAGGTGAAACGAAAATGTTGTTTGGGTTTAGATCTCAATATCGTTAGATCTTATTAGTGAAGCAATTGGGTAAACATACCTGGATGACGAATAGTTGGTCGATTAAGTGTACTGGTGGGGTTTTTGGGAAGAAGGTATGGAGCCAATGCGAGATATTTTTCCAACAGAGAGAGGTAATCATCTGGGGATTTTTTCCCAGGAAACACGCCATTGTGTGGAAAGTCGAGTTCCATTGACTTCCCATATCGCCGAGTCCATTTGATTTCTTTTGCCGCAATAGACACAAGGTACTCCTTAGGATCATTCCCTATGACAGTCAGACTGAAACCACGAATGGTAATGCCGGATAAAACCCACATGGTCCACGATACAGGTCGAGGCTGGCTCGTTTCCCATACCAAAACATGTAATCTGCGGTAGGGCCAATGCAAAGCATGTCATGTTCAGCATCATTGCCAATATTAGATATATACAATGGCGCTTGAAGCTCAGGAGGAACATCTTTCTTGAAGTAAATACTCCCAGTAGCGCCGAAGGGAATGTCAAAGAATTTTCTCTCAATCTCAACAAAAGTGGATGCGAGCTTATGTCGTTCGCGTTTGCTCATGCTCGACCACTTAGTCTCCAGACCAACACCTGGAGCCTTTTCCATAACGATGTACTCAACACCGGCAGGATTATTCTCTGTAGCGGAATACCCATAAACACTTGGCACAGGGATGCCTTTGGAACGAAGATAATACAAAGTGGCAGCTTCACTGGCGGTCGCGTAATGTTTGGGCCCGGTAATCTTGTATGGAATCTTGACAATGGCCTGGAAACCATCATCCATAACTAAAAGGAAAACCCGATTGAATCCTCCTTCTGCAAGCTTCGTGATGCAGCCAGCCTGTCCATGGCTGGTCCCTATATGCTTCTCTGCTTCTCGCAGAAGGGCGGCGGGGTCGAATTCGGTATATCGTTCACGTAGTCGAATATCCTCGTTGTATAGAAACCTACCAGAGGTGTAAGAGAATAGGTCACGATTTGTTAAAGCACCTGGACAAAAGTTTTCGTGTCATTACCCCATAATTCTGATGGTGGGATGGTGTTATACTAACTCATGTAGGGATTCTGTTTATATGTATGCAGATTGCGCGAAGTGGACGACTGAATGTATCGATTGATGAAGCGCGTAATCATTTCCGACAGAAAGTCGAAGCTATGGATTCGTACGCTAGGCCAATGACAAAGATTAGGACAAAGAAGATAGACTTGAAAGAAAGGTTTCACAAAAGGCCCTGATGCTAGCAATGTGGGTTTAACAGACGATTTGTCTCTTGGGGATTGATGTCGATATTTAAAGGAGTCGATCATGGCGCGAAAAAGGGCTTTCGAATTTACGGAGAGTTCTCCGACATGAAGGACAATTAGTAAGCGACGCTAATCGGCTGCTCTCTTATGCTCCACTTCATCCCCACTTCCTAGTCTATTTTAGTCTTCTTGCCCCCTTTCCCTCCTACTCCATCCTACTGCATCCTACTGCATATTACTCCATTCTACTCCCTCTTACCCCTCTTACCCCTCTCACCACTAGACTTTTACTCCCTTTTATTCCCTTTTACTCCTTCCTACTCCTTCCTACTCCTTCCTACTCCTTCCTACTCCTTCCTACTCCTTCCTATTCCTTCCTACTCCATCCTACTCCTTCCTACTCCCTCCCACTCCCTCGTATTTCTTTCAATGTCCCCGAAAATGGAAAAGCCAAAATTGTCGGATTTCGAATTTGCCGACTTTCTCGAGAAAGAAAGAAGGACATTCAATGAGCGTAAACGGCCATTATTGTCCTACCAGGATGATAGACTACGTTCATGCCTACGACTCCTTGGCGAAGACACTATATCCAATAGTCTATCTGATACCCAGCGTCTTGGAAGGTCGAGGGCACGAAAAATATTGATTGAAATATTTCGACGCCAAGGAGAGACTGCTTTCTTACTTGTCGCCATCGCTGCTAGTGTTTCTAGAATACAGAAAATGTCCGACGACACCATTAGGGATGTGCACCAGTGGTTTGATAACACAACACAATTTCCGTTTGGATTGGTCATGACAGCACAAGAAATATGCGATGAGTCGTTCAGAAGGAAATATTCACCAGGTATGGTAACAAATTCTCGTAAGAATTGAATTTCTGACTTTTGATAGATAGCAGCCTAGGCGCTCTTACCATCTCAAATCAGCCCCCTCCAACTGTTGTGAATCTCACGTTTACTGAGCTTCTGGAATTTCTCCAACGCAATCAAGCCAGCTCGCCTATGTTGCAGATGATATGCCCGTTATTTGGCTCGCCCTTACCGTCAATTGACATAAATCTGGATGCATCATCGGAGAGAACCGCAAGGATCGAACTTTCTCTAAGAGCAAGCGAGGCCCTGATAAGTCATATAAGATTATCGAGGGACCTAACCGGACACGTGAAAGCATCGAATTGAAGGGCTTTGATAAATCCTGCATGTTTCGCCGGGCTTGATAATAACTAAGGAGATCCCAGAGCTCATTCCCGGTCCAGACACCTCATTCAACACGGGGCTAGTATCTACCCTTACAGCGCCCCAAGCGCTGTCCTTCTTGACAAGGAGGGCAGGGATTGACGGATTGATAGTTTCGAGGTCGACACCGATCGTCCATTCCTTATCCAAAATGACATCTTTTTTGACCTGTGCGTATATAGTTTAGAAATTGTTATAGCAAAAAAGGAAGGCACCGTCGACTGACGAGCCATCGTATTTTCCGACCTTTGATTTAACCAGATTTTTGAGCTCTTCTTCATCATGTGCAATATTATCCACCGATATAGCCTCGCTCTTATCCGCCATCCTCGTGTATGACGTCTCAAATATCCTTGCGAGTTGGGTCCGGTATGGGAAATTGTGGGAATTTGCGAGTAGGCGATTGATCCTCGGCAGGCTTTGAAGGGAGAAGATAGGCGATGCGATTTATGGAAGCACGATCGGTTGCGTGAAAAGTTGAAAAGATTGCGCAGTGTCTGGCTTTATATTGTATAAATCTGCATTCGGAAAAGGGAAATTCAACGTGATAGTGAAGCTTGAACAATCTCGCAACAGCAGTTGTCCGACATTTTTGGTGGGGTTTCTGTCACCTGCCCCACGGTCAGATATGACTAATTCTTGCTTCGGGCACCGCTGCATGTTACTTAAGCTTAACGCGCGAAATTCGCCGCCTCGGCAATTCCGTGGAGCAGTTTACATATTCAGTTTGACGGCAAAAGCCAGTGACAATCTTAATCGTTTTATACTAGCAGCATGGCATACTATTAAAAGATGGTCAGGACTTCTATGTACGGCAAGCACTGCATTGTCTGCCTGGTTCTTCCGTGCTATTCGCTTCAAGGATAAGTACAAACATAATGGAAGGCCAAGAGCAGATTGAGAAGTCTCATAACTCAGACCTGCAAACAATCACGGTCTTTCAACAGACCCCAGAATCTTGAGACACATCCATCAACCCTAAAGTCCTTCAAGTGAATTTCTCACAGCAGCCTCGAATGTTTCATCGTCCGGTTCAGTTCCTTTCAGAATATACAATGTAGCCATCACTGCATGTGTGCCTCCATTATTTTCACGCCACTCTTTGATCGTAGAAGGAACTTTGCCAGCATTTGGCTGGAGCTGATATTTGTGGTATTCTTTTCCATCTTCTTTAGTGATAACGCCATCGTAATCCCAACGTACCCCATAACGAAGCAGGTCGGCCTGTGTTTTCGGCCATACTGTCTTCCCGCGGTCGGCGGTCGGATTGAAGAATTTCTTGAGGTCGGCTGGGCGTCCTGTGATAACTTTTCCCACGGCGACGATCGATTTGAACAATTTCCCCATGATGTTATGGGATCACCTAGTAAAGTTAAAGATGTATCCTTTGTTCTTTGTTCTTTATCTCACTCATTTTCTCACCAGGTTTGCAGACAGATATACCTCTGTAGATACGGATCGGAGCTGATAAAGGCACTAAATTCACACAGTGCTGCTTCAGTGGATTTTGAATACTACAAGATTGGAAGGGATGTTGCTCGCTTTTAACGCCAGAAGAAACATTGTGTTGACATAGTAAGTGATACGCCATACTAGAATTGGGGTTCCCGAAATAAAGGTAGAAGTGGGCAAGAAAGAGTAGAAAGGAGTAGAAAGGAGTAGGAAGGAGTAGGAGAGAGTAGGATGCAGTAGGAGAGAGTAAAAGTCTAGGTTGTGAGAGGGATATGAGGGAGTAGGAGCGAGTAGGATGCAGTAGGAGAGAGTAGGATGCAGTAGGAGAGAGTAAAAGTCTAGGTTGTGAGAGGGATATGAGGGAGTAGGAGCGAGTAGGATGCAGTAGGAGAGAGTAGGATGCAGTAGGATAGAGTAAAAGTCTAGGTTGTGAGAGGGATATGAGGGAGTAGGAGCGAGTAGGATGCAGTAGGATAGAGTAAAAGTCTAGGTTGTGAGAGGGATATGAGGGAGTAGGAGCGAGTAGGATGGAGTAAAAAGGAGTATAGGAGAGTAGAATCCAAATGAAGTTCAAGTATTGGTTTCCTTGTTCGACATACTCGTTTAATGGGAATGGCTATTGTATGAACCCGATTAGTTTTTTCTCATCGACAGATTTGAGTGAATCTGAATATTTCCCGTAAAGAAAAATATGTATGTGATAAACATGCACTATATTAAAATATTTAAATTTTAAGATTGGTTTACATTTCTGAATGAAGATAGATATATAAAACCGAAAAACATCTCAGGTGTCCACTGCATGTTCTCTGGGCAGAGGTACGTTAGTCGGATAATGCTTCTGTTTTAATATTTCCTACATACCCATTGATTTCCCTCCCATTGTTGACCATGGATTGTTTTGGTATCGAATTTGAGCATATAATGATCCCACGATGGCTTAGGAGACTCTACACCAGCGCATGCGGATCAGATGACTTGACGGACTGGGATCATAGCCCAGATTATGATGACAGACGCTTATATTCTTCGTGGAATGCGAACGTACTAGCTTCTAATGCCCCGCGAAGTGAGCGAAATGATGCCAAGATGTACTTGGATACAGAGCCTTCATCCTGTGGATATCGACCAAATTCGTCTGGTGGGATTGATAGGAAGATGCCACAAATCCCAACCCCGCCAAATTCTCCACTGACTCCTGATTCCGTGTGTCTCGCATATGCTCCATCCTGGTCTCGAATGCCAGCTCTACTGGAAATGCGTAAGGATCAGCCATTACCAACGACAACTTCCTGCACGCCGAGCCCTGAGGGCACAGAAGACACTAGTGTGATCCCCAGTAATAGTAAGTGGTTCCAAGCCATATTGAAAATCAATTCATATTGACTGAAAGGTATCTACAAGAACGGGGACCCTGGAGTTTACCTATCATTGATGAGGCGATGCTGGTCCTGGATACATCCCAGTCAAGCAAATATGAAGGCGTAATCTTTGGCACCTCCATGGAGCCATCTCTAATGCTTCGTATTAAAGGTAGGGGCAGATTCCGTTGCCCCCTATCATACTTCAACCGGCAGGATCAGGCTCTGTTACGATGGAAACTGGGATTCCTGTTGTCACAAAATGAATGGGCCGATATTTGTAAACATGGATTCGTTTGGAATTGAGGTGCACCAGCCGACTGTACTTGTGGATTTTATGTATGTAGGAGCACCCCAGTCAGGCTTCACCTAGTCGTTTTGTGTCCTGAAATACGTTTGATGTACATACGAGTACCCCGGCCAGGATCAGCTAGGCCGCTCCATGTCCTGGAATAGAGGTTGGTTCTCCAGAGTAACAAAACAGAACAGATTTTTCTCACTTCTGAAAAAAAAAAAAAAAAAAAAAAACAAACCCCGGTAGTTTCCCCTTAGACGTGCCGGAGCCTAGACCAGCAATGGAGAAACGGGCTGTTCTTTGCATAGGTATAGGAGTACTTTAGACCCCTTGATGCCCGCAAGGAAAAGGGCACAAGGCGCCTCTGCTTTTACAATTTTGCTGTGCAAAATGGCCAGCCTGCAAATGCAAAACCGCACTCTTCTAAGAGTTATTGAAAATTCCAAGATTAGATTTCTATGTCCTCAGTGTCTCAAAGGCTTTCCCCGTTCAGCCGCCCTATACGATCATTTTCGACGAAACAGTGACAACATTCATGATGGGCTTGCGATGAGCAGAACCGACTTCGATCAATTTTTATCCTGCTACCAAGTAGCTCTTAGGGCCTCTATCCCTCCAGAGCAACTCCCGTTTGGCGCCAAATGCTTTGAGTACGGGTTCATAGTCGAACATTATGGAGAGAACGACGAGAATCGCCAGAGCGTATGGCAAACAAACGACACCAGTACTGCCGCCAGTGAGTAGATTAATTGCTTCTATGGAATATATCATAAACTAATTCCCATGTACCCTACAGCATTTCCGTGAACGGGTGCTACTGTCCCACCTTCCGACACGAACTATATTCCGCATGATTTTGGAAGAAATGTCATGGAATGGAGCAGCAACGAGCTCCAGGACTGATGAGGGTGTTGCTTCAAACTTGGGGATTCCTAGATTCCGGCACGGCAGCTCCTGGCTGTATTGAGTAATCGAGGAAATAATGGGTGAGAAAAGCGAAGACCAGTCAATATTCGGAGGCAGATTTCTGGAGTACAATCCGATACTATTTCTAGATATGTTAGAAAACTGTTTGTTTCCCCTTAGAAAAGGATAAAAGTATTTTCAAAGGACGTGGAGAGAAAAGAAAAGTAGTGACTACTTGCCTAGCTGACGAGCACCACATTCTATCCTAAGCTTACACCACACCACGTACTGTCGAGAGTGGAGACCGAGGCCACCAAAGGGCGGTCAAATTCTCTTAATCGTCGGTGCGGGGTATTCCTCCATTTGCCAGTCTCCGTAAAAGAGATCACAAAGGACTTGAGGATGTCGGAGTTAGAAAAGAAAGTTGTCACTCTTCAAAGGATTGTACAACAAACATCCGTTAGATACCTCTGCCCGATATGCCTCAAAGGCTTCCCTCGCCCAGATTCCTTGTATGATCACTTTCGGAAAAAGAAAGATGATACCCATGAGAGCCTCAGCATGAGAAGAACCGATTTTAAGAGGTTTCATTTATCCTATCAAGCGGCACTTGGGGCTTCTATTCCTGCAGCAGAGTTGCCATTTGATAATAAATGTTTTGATCTGCAGTATGTACTAGAACATCATGGTCAGGACTCTAAGAAACCTGATGACACGATCGCGCCCGGCACAGACACTACTGCTTCACACGCTTGTGAGTATTTGTTGGATTTGGCTTGCGCTCAGTACCCTGAATCTAACTGCGCCAACTAGCTAACTTTTTATACGACCATGAATCTGCTCTCCGTCAACCTGTATTATATACCGCTCTCGCGCATTGCGACCGCGAGCCGCGTGGTCATAAATATGAGTGCACCCCCGAGAAAGTGCTTCTCAGTATGGGACCGACCTCCTTTAGGTGGGCCCGACCACTTGGTGAAGTAGAAATCAGAATACGTGCTCTTCTGCCACAGCTTGAAAACTGGTTAAATGGAACGCTCCCGTCATCCATGCCAGGAGAGAGCCATTCAGACAACCCTGGCATTCTTCTACCAACTGTGGATATTGATGTCCCCCTCGCCCCAATTCGGGACATGCTGTATGAAGGTGTATGAGTAGAACAGAATAACCATCGCCAGATCTCTGCTAACAAAGTAGGTAGTTTGGGATATACACCCTTCTGCGCACATTCAAAGAAACGTTCACCCCGTTCAATTTCTGTTCGGCCCTTTACACGGTGCTTCATGTCGGTGAGCCCGCCATAATTGGCAATAGGAAAGTTAGTCTGGGCCAGTCAGTATGGGTCAGTCGCCAGTCAGCCTTATCCGCAGGCCTCATAGTCCTGGTCTGTAAATCACCCAACACAATTGAAGACCCGACAGTTTAAGGAGGCCGGCCGCCCGTTGTGTCTCAACCGGTCGGAGTTTTGTTGTACGTCCTCGTGATATCTGTGTTTGTGGTTTGGACATGATGTACTTGGGACCAGAATGCACGAGCTTCGTTAAGAAGTTAAAGATGGAGCTAATACTATGACTAGTATCCAAATATCAATCCCGCACCATAGATGAACGGAGAATCTGAATAACTAATCTATTCCCATTTTATGGCACCCACCTTCCCGCAACCTTAAGGGACTTCAGTAAACTGAGAAAATCCAACTATAAATGCTTTAGGGACAGATTGTACGCAGAACGCACATTATACTGGCCCAAAGAGGCTTGGTCATCGCTTCGTATTTGTCAAGTGGACCCGCCAGGAGTTAGATGAGATTAAGTGAACGCAAGCCGTTCGCGTACGAGTTCCAAGGGAGGAGTGGCGGTTTCAGCAGAGCATGGTGCTCGATCGATTGCGTGTTGCCTAAGCAGTGAAATAACCAATTAAAGACGGTCGAGAATAGGGATGGTTGGCTCGATCTGGCATCCAATAACAGTTACCTTATTTCAGGCCTGCCCCCCAGAATCACGCTTGGACCCTTTCCCCAATTATATGCACAAACGCAGTGTGGAGGCTTCCTATTTCAGGACGAGCAAGGAGACCTTGTGTTACTAGACCCACTCCTGGCGTATTACGTTGTATTGAAAAGATACGTATTCTCAAGAGGTGTCAGCTGGAGGATGACTCGGGGTTTGCTGCATCTGCAACTAGTGAGTCCAAGAACACTCTCCTGGCGGGGTTGCGTAATCGCCATCGCCAGGTAATGTCTCATATCAATTTACGCGGGCTCATGCGGGATAATGGCTGCAGATGGAACGGAATCCTAGCATATGTATCTGGTTACCTAGCTATAGCTGAGAGAGAAAGCACATCAAAGTGGGACTGGCTTGGTCCAAGACTGATTCAATTTGCTTTCGTGCAATTGTCATAAACCTAAGATTTCCACTCAAACACCGTGGCGGTTTACAGCTCTCCAAGTTGGCGATTTCGCCCGAGAAAGTGAGAAGACTCTATACAGTAAGTCACTCTTTCCGCCGGTAGTCCCTGTTTGTATTAACAATTCAATCAGGGCGAACGGATATTTCAAAACGACGATTTCGCTGTTGGTACCTACAAGATCCCACCACTTCCAATTCAGTTATCATTGTTATAATGGGGGATAGCCTCCTCAGCATTACAATCGTTGTTATTATTTTCTGGTTTATATTGGTGTTGATTGCTGTGACTTGCTACTCCTTGAAGCCAGTATATCAGCCAATCCGAGAGTATTGGCTGGATAGGAATTGCTGATACTTCACTTCCGGATTTGTTTTCAATTCGCCTACTATGCCAGAAATTGCCATCTCTCTTCAGCTTGTCCCAGCTACACACTGCAGGGCACATTGGATTGTTGTTCTCAGTCAATCCCACAAGACTTTTAGCATCGGCCTTGTCCTGAACGAGCTTAGATGGACCAAGAGAAAGCCCGATGAAGCTTTTGATACTGTTACTTTCAGGGCCACCGATAAATGTCCGGAAATCGAAGCTTTGAAAGGTCGTCTTTGGATTTCAGAGGATCTCATGCTACCAACACGAGAATGTTGCTCTTGCGTGCAATGGGTGTAAGTGTAACAAAATGATAACCAGTATCTTCATTCTAACCATTTGTAGATCAGGAGTGTCGCACAATTACAAATGGGAGGGTCTCATTGAGGATATCTCTGCGGAAGGAGTTTCGATGGACAATTTACTGTCACACTTAGTCAAGGCCCAGTCGGAGGTCAACATTTGTCTTAACTATCTCTCCTATTCATAATCCTCATACCACTTATTGCGCCTCATACTTAAGTGGTCAATATGTGTTGAGACTTTAATAGTTTCCGTCGAGTAGAACCCTCAGCTGTAGGAGAACTTTGCATCTATTGATCACAAGTTCCTACCATCGCTTGAAATCCCCACATAGTCAAAACATGTCTACAAAGAATGTATATCCAACGAAAAAAATACAATTTCAAGTACAGGATCTCCAAACAATACGACAGGGTGCTGAGACATGCTCTTGTTAATCTATTCCGTGCATTCCTGCCCCCGAGACGTTAACACCAAGTACCATCCTTTTGCAATACCAGATTCGAGATAGCCAAGGTGATTCGCGAATTTTTCTCCGAATTCGCAGCACGACATAGATGCTCCAATGATTGTAGTGTATCGTTCACATATTGCCTGGCACACACCCTCAAATTTGTCGTCGGGATGCGCAAAGAAGTTCAGAAGCTCTTTCGAGGGCAATTCAGATGTTGCATCAAAATGCCAAGTAAGAAGAGCCAGCTCTAAAATGATATTTTCACAGAGCCTGTTGGAGATGCGTTCGGTATACTCATTAAGGAGCGAGTTTTGACTGAGCAAAAGCACTCCTTCTGAGGAATATCCTTTTATTCGAAGACCTTGACAAATATCCAGGAGTTCCCTGCTTTCGGAGTCAAGACTTTGTCGAAGTGATATTGATCCAAAGATCTCAGAGCCAAAGCACCATGCCTGTAGAGATTTCAACGCCAACTCGGCCGGAGGAAGGAGGATATGTCTAGGTAAAGCGCTCTTCATGTGCGTTAGTAAAAGTCCTTGAGGTAATTGGACTGGTCACTAACCATTGTTCTTGACATGAACTGAGAGGTATGAAATAGGGCGTGATCGGAACACAAGTCTCGGAGGATAGCAATTAACTTAAATTCGAAGTAGCTGAGAGAACTAATATATGGGGAAGAGATTCCCCCGATAGTTCATTCTCCCCACCCCTCCAACCCCTTTTCTCTTCTACGGCAAGGAGTGCCCTTAAGCGATTGCCATCCTATGGATGGTCCTTGAACGCAGGGGCAGTATTTTCCGCGTCTTCGTGAAGCTCCACCTTCAACGTATTTCGATGTATTGAAAGCGTGCGAAGACGAATCACGGGCCTTGGTGTTTCCCGGCCCCGATGGCCTCGCAAACAAGCCGCCCTCCACCACCCCCGCCTGATTCCAGCTAGCAATGTGACAGATCCATTGTGATGAGAAGGACCACTGGCTAGGTAGGGACAGTAGCCTGTGGTTATACACCATACCTAAGGCAGGGACTGTCTGTTAGCTCCAAGCAGTAAGATGGCCGGGCGTCCAACCGGCCTAGAGCTCCACGAAGTGCTGGGCTATCGAGTGAGAGGGATTCTTTCCCGCTCATTGTTCGCTAAGAATTTGTCCTCATTTCGTATTATGTGTTGCTTTAGTACGTGCTAGGCGAGGGTACAAAAACAAGAAAGGAGATATCTATCATTGAAGGCCTCTTTCTTTTCTTCTTTCACATATTTCTCCACTTGAACCTATAGTAAGTATAGCTTCCTTGCAGCACCGAACACTTGGCCGCTCAATATTGACATCTTTAGATCATCGGTCTATCTTTTATCCACGTTCGACATGGGACGAGGTGCATACGATACTACGGGTGTCAAAAAGCCGGGCGCACCACCACCGCCGCCTACAACCAGATGAAGCGTCCATCAGAGAAACAGATGGTCAGGTAATTGGGGAGGGACTCTATCAGGTTCCAATACGAAGATATGTGAGGCAAGGAGCAAAATTCGACAATAGTGTATGGTATGGGACCTCGCCGCAATGTACGATATGGGATTGCATGTAATGGATTAGAGGGGATGTACTTGTATCACTGTATCAAAACAATCCACTGGTTCGTGGTCATGGACTACTGAGTTTGGTGTGTGCCCACTGAAACATACTAGGATTTAGTATGTTGCTAATTTTATTGTTCAGCTGACAGGAACCAATGGTCAGCGGTAAATAATTTTCTTCGCCGCCCTTGCGAGAGGGTTAACAGGGTAGGTGTTCGGGATCGATGTGGCCCATATGACGGACGAGGGCTGCTTTTGTTTTGTGGGACCCTTCATGGCTGTCAGGGTAGCCAGGGACTTGATGTGTGGTCTGGGATGCTTAGGAAAAGTAGGGAGGTCGCCTAGTCGGCCATCGTTCGAGTTGTTCACATCACGCTATTCTAATTGAAGTTAATTTTCCTACTATTACGCAGGGGAGCTTGCCAGAGATACTTCCGCCTGGCAAGTGGATGGCCTGCCTACCAATCGAAAAGATCAAGAGTTTCTTTACCTGGAAAGCTTCCCAAGATGCCCGCTGTCGCCTATGGAGACCTTTGGTGGAGTGATCGAGATCCTTGGCTGCCTGCACTCTGTGAAGGAGATTCGCCGGTACACTTGGACTCAAAATAATTTGGCCACTCCAGGCTGATGGGGTCTCTCTGTCCCTTCAACCTGTCCTCCAGTTCTACCGAATTCCCACAAATCAGAGAAGCTATGTGTATTCTTAAGAGAATTCTTGACACGGTTTATCCCTGCCTTGCTTCGTGTGACTAGGACACGTCTCCATAGGTATGTCTCGGCATTCTGTGAGCCACCTACCACCGTCGGAAGTGGTGCCCTTTGCTGGAGTCGCTCCCAATATCCGAGCTCGATTAGTAGCCACAACTTCCGCGCTAGGCAATCGTGGTTAGTCTTCCTACTACATTGCAGAAAAGCCGTAACCCCAGGCCAGGATGCGGCGATTTCAACGCGGTGGGAATGAATGCTAGGGATATAAATTGAGGACAGAAGCTGGATCTGTTAGTCTTAAAGGGAGAATGATGACTTTGTTGCGGCATTAACACTAGTGAACTTACTTCCTACTAGATATCAGTCGATCAGATACATAAAAAGGATGAACAATGCTCGCAACATGATCATGAGGATAGATTGGCTGTTCCAGAGGGAGAAAGAGGAACATGCTTTATTTGAGGATTAGGGGGCCGGGATTCTGCGACAAACCTTTAGGATCTGGGACGAGAGAATACTGAGGGGGGATTGTGCCTGGGGGCTGAGCCGGAAACTGATACGTGGCTGTCTGATTTAGCGTAGCTGTAAGAAGATAGGTTCCAAGATGACAACGGCAGCAAGAGAATCTCACTTCCCTTGTCGAAGGCTGTTTGCCATCCCTCATACCTGGCCTCTATGCATCAAAAAGAAAACTAAGAAAGTGAACACGCTGTCAATATACTTATACCTATGGATTCAAAGAACATCTTGATCTCTTCATTCTCCGGAGATGCCCGTAGAAGAAGTAAAATTGGTAGAGCATTTTCGCAATGGAGCCGTGTGGGTGGATCAACACCAGATACGGACGGAGGAAATAACGCGGGCTCAAGATAGTGGACAAAAATATGCCTCCAGGATTTGGACTCCCCATCTGAGTTCGTGGCATGGGCCCTGGCTAGTGCTTGCATCAGGCTGAGCTGATTATGAGACCTAGCTGGGGGGAGGGGGGATGGACTAATGCACAACGGTATATATGGACCGGCCCCCTGAAATATTTTACAGACGATCCCAAACCACTCATTTCTCGGAATGGATTTTCCAGCTCCAGCGTATGCTGAGGACAAGCCTGCTCCCAGTAATGCCTGGCCTTTCTTGATGCCGCCAGCCAACGTTTTGCCGGGAAACCCAGTTAACGGGAGAGCTTTGGATAGGTCGATGGCCGTAGTGCCTTCTGACACTTCAGAGCAGGCAATCGGTTAGTGAAATTTGACCCCAGATACATTAAACAAGTAGCTTACCACTGTTGCCCAATCCAGATAATGATATCGTCGGCACCGGGCCTCCTCAGCAACTGTTATCTCAAAACCAGTTCTTCCTATGTTTCCGTTGTTTCCTACATTTTCAGTCGTCAGTATTTGGAAATCAAATTGTCTCCGATTACACATTTTCTTCTGTGACTTGCTGTTGCTGCGAGGAAGAAAAGATTATGGAATCACGCCATGGGATACTCGTTAGCATAAACCACTCTTAGTGAGGAACTACGAGCTAATTTCCAGCAAGATCGATACATGCCATGTGTCCAAGGTCATCCAAGCGCGCAATCGGGCTATGTTGCCTGCCTGGGTGTCTCAACGGGATACGAGTCCACATGGCTACCCTCGACTCTTCAATAACGGTCTTCACATCCATCTTTACCGGGAAATCCTCTTCACTCCTTTATCTCTGAATACCTGCTGGACACTACTGAGCCATATAGTTGGCTCGTTAGAACTCAAAGTTCCGCTAGGGGACGAAATACAAGATTCAAAAAAAGGTCAGAACAACTTCTACGAAAAGGATTTATGGTTTTTGTCTAATTGTTCGGAAGCCTGTGTGGAATTGCTCAAACAGGTTCTCCAACAAGTCCCCGTCGCAAGCCTGAAGACCATGGTCCAAGATATGCGAGGGGGATTTCAAGGGCGCGAGTATATCCTGATACTTGGTATTGTAGATATGTGGGGAAAGGGCCTGGGGTGTATGGAAGCAAGTCGCGGCACCGAAAATACCCAATCTGCCGCCGCACCCAGGTGTGACAGAAATGTCCGAAGGCTTCAATCTCGGGCGGATTCTTGCGACCTTCTCGATACAAATAAACGAGCTGAGATCACAACACGGAGCGACCATACTTCACCTCGCTACAAAAGGGGACGTCCACAACAGAGGAGCATGTCTCTCGAAGAAGCGAGTGCCGGGTGCTCAGCACGTAGGTCGCCGGAATGGGGGGCTGGAAAGCAGGAGCCTGCCCTTCCTGGTATGTGTAACATATCATAATCCCCTATTATGGCTCTACTAACTTACATGGCAGGACTTTCCGAGGTTGCTTTATCCCATGGGTATGAGCACTCAGATCTCTCCCATGAAGCGAAGAGACAGAAAATATCTATTCAAGATCCTGTAATTGATGCGCATGGTGCCAGCCAAGACCCCGATTCGGCCCAGAAGTATCCCTCAACCCATATGGTCAGCCTGGAGATCCGGCAAGGGGACAAGATTTCCAAATACTATGAAGATGCTTTCAAGTCCCTCACCATGGCCAATTGTGCCAGAATCGCGAAATGTATTATCCGGCACATTGAGCCCAGCAAGCAAGCAAAGCACCCATACAACGGGGGCAAAAATGGGGACCCAGAAAAGAGCAAGCCTGAGTGGTGGCCGGATAAGATTCCTCATAAGGATCCCCATCACCTTGGCAAAATACGTGTGTTAGTAATCACTCTTCTTGACACAGGCGCTGACATTTCCAGATCTCATTCCCCTATTGGCCCATATTTTCCGTAAGCTTGGCTATGCCGAGCTTGAGCAAGTGACACATGAAACCAGAAAACCCATAGCGTCCACCCAAAAAATCCAGATTCTTTGCGAGATACTTAACGTACGACGAATGCAAGAGCTGTATGAGCAGCGCCAAATTGGTGGGTACTCTGAGCTTGTGAATATGGACCTTAGCTGATACGTCAATAGACGGTACTGAATTAGTATCTGTTCGGAACCAGGATGCCAACCAAAAGGGAAGGAAGGGCTCCGATTCTATCAACAGTTTCAAGTAGAGTATTGGGGCTAAAGAAATTGAGGAACATGAAAAGGCTCCCTGGCCTCCTTGTCACAGGCCCAGCAGCCTCCAACCTTCTTCGCAGCCCGCAACATGCTACCAGGTGTCAAATTCGTCCACCCCCCGTACTATGGAGATATCTGATAACTTTTCTGAGAGTGCAAAGCCTGAGATCGCTACATGTTGTCCGGAGACCGTAATCCCATCACCACATACGATTAATGGGCGTGAGCGTGTGCATTGGAAAGACAAGTACTCTATTTTTCTTTGAACTCTTTGTATACGACCTCGCTGCCTTCAATTTCCATTCCTGATAACCGTTTTCTATGGGTAATGATGTTCCTGTGTTGGGTGGGATGGGAACCATGGACGGTTAGAATCTAGTCAAACAGGCGCATTCAAGATATGACTTTAACAGCTGGGGTTTAAGCCAGGAACAACACAAAACGGAATGAGTTGACGAGGACTTATGATTTCTCGACAATCGTCAGATCTTGGATTCTATCTGGTGCTTTGGATTGGCCTGGCTCAGTAATTGTAGGTACACATGCCCCTTTCTGGCCCTTGGGTGCTATACTCCTCCAAGTACGTGGAGTGAAAGGGATGCCTGCTCGATGGGACTTGGTTTGGGGGGCCATGGTCTGAAGCCATTTCAGCTCCATTTTATACACTCGGAATATTATTTGTCTCCTGGTCAAATCTATGGGCTTCCTCACACGTTGAGGGGTGATGGACAGTTTTCAGCGCATCTAGACAATCTGGTCTTCAACCAGATCATGAATCGCACACGTACTAGGGAAATAGGAATCAACCTGAATTTGCTCCTGCACCATGAACTTTGAAAATTCACAACAGGATCCCTCAAATCATCGCGTCGGAGTGGCGGGTATGAGGTTTGGTCTGGTCCTTCCACGCTAGGGGTCCAGGCAGGTCATCTATAAGCGAATCCAAGAGGTCACTCCATGCTTCCATAATTTCCGGATGGAGAGACTCCCCGAGCGGGTAGAGACAGCAGCCACCTCACTGTCATAGAAGTGTAGGAGCTCGGGGAGCACGACAACATCATTCGGAAGACTCTCACGCTGCCGGTCTCGCGCTCCACCCGCAGGGGTTCCTACCTACTTTCTAGCAAGCCACGAGACTGAGAGACACCCGGAATCTGGGATTCATGGATAGATATTTTACACTCTTTTACCCTGGACATGAGGATGCCGGCCACCAAGTGACTCTGCTCACCACGCGGGTCAACTATTCTTTGTTAGTTATGTGAGAGGAATCCGAAAGCAAGTACACGATTAAAGAGATCGTCGGGGGTGGGCTGCCTAGCCAACTTGTTCATATAACGTATCCTCTTTCACAATGGAAGATAAAATATCTACTAGCATTTTGAGCAGTAATTTCCGTGAGTACTTTCCTCACGTCTCTCAGGTACTGCTAATAAAGCTTCGCCAGCATCGACGGGACCACCAGAGTGTGCCAGTGCTCAGCTATTCCAGGATATAACCTTAAAAATACCTCTCCAAGGAGCAAAGAATGATGTTCTCACCACCCTCGCAAAAAATGTCATTTTCTTCCTTCAACTTGGTGGATGCATGCCGAACGGACAACATACGCCCCAGCAAGTCCAATTTCTCAATAAAGGAATACCAGAGCCGCCCTCACTTATTTCCGAAAGGAGCATCTACAGCCTTTGCTTGAGAAGACACTTCATCCCTACGGCGTGAGCACCGGTTCACAGTGGTCATACTGTCAAATGCGGAGAACCCTGATCGCCAAATGTGGCAAACACTTAATGGATATTAGGGAGACCGATACCAGGCCAATCATACATAGTAGTTGTGTGGATACGGTTCACCTTATTCGAGATTGCAGTCTTTCAGGTTCTATTCTTGTAAGAGCAGATATCTATCGATGACCTGATATTGAGATCAGAAGACTATCAGATGCATCCAGGTCGACAATCTCACGCAAGCTAAGGCTAGAGTGCTCACCCCGAACCTCATTCCAAATTTACTTAAATTGGTACATGGCATCTCATTCCTTGATATGCTGAACATCGCATACCGTTGCAGTATAGCACACTCCTTTACCGGTTTAGATTGATTCCAGAAAAAACAAGTGGTAATAGAGTGACCTGAAATAATTATGTAACATCGTCATTATGTAAATCCTAATTTAGCGACAATTATTAAATCGTCCAAATCGGAGGTATGCTTGTGACGTCCTCTCACTTTGTGATTTTATAGATAATGTCGAAATCAGTGTGGGATAAGGTTGAGGTCCGATGACTGCCAATGATATTCCGAATTGTCTTATTGAAGTGTAGGGCAAAGCTTCACGATCTGCTCCCTAACTTCTTGAGCGTCAGCTATGTCAAGCTCACCAGTAAATCCCTCGTTCAAATTATTTAGCACCGTAATATCGGCCCTGTAAACAAACTCATTCAGTGCTGTGGCAAGATCTATTCCCCCCGCAAGCCCAATGTTTTTGATCACCTCTCTGATACTCTGTGGAGTGAGTTTAAAAGCGACTGCCCTCAAGTGTCGCATATCCACACCTGCTATATAGCCTTCAACGTGGCTGATCGAATATTCCTCAGATATGATGGCGAATTGAAACGACTTTCGGTAACTGATGGAGCAGAGGGTCCATCTAGTCCATGGCAGTACGGCTTGTAGGCAATGTTGGATAGCACCCACTTGCTCTGCATCATAGCTCCCTTTGCTCTCATTGATCTTGAAGCTTTGTGAACGGGGCGCAGGCTAGAAAGAGATAATAAGATGCCATATCTATTTAGACCAGGTCATGCCGCGCCACATACCGTTTCCAGAAAAGGGACCAGTAGCAGTGTCTGGTCAAGTATATCCTGTCCCAAATTATCTGCCAAAATGGCTTGGCTCGCGGTATCTGTCTCCATCGTCTTGGGTGGCTGGGCACTTGAACCGTCGCGGAGAAAGCTTTTATGTTTCTGCCAGGCTGGTTCGGTAGGACGTTGCTAAAAGACCATTAGAGACATGGAAGAAACCTGGTTATCTTTTCTCGGTTCTTACGCAGGAAAGGTGACGCTGTCGACAGCTGCCACATGGGGTACAGAGAAGTCCGAAACTGGATTCCATATTGTATATACAACAAGAGCTTTTCGAACCCTAGATGCCAATTTACGCTATTCCATATAGGGCAAGAGCGTATTTTAATCTATGTTTCGCATACAAACTCCTCTAAACGAAACGAACCTATAGTTGAGTCATCTGTTTCGTCCCTGTATTGGTACAATTCTAAAAATAAGCCCCAACTACCATGACGTCGCCAGGTCAGGAACCATCAACATTCAAACAACCCATCACAAAATGGCGAGGAACCTCGATTCCTGGCAGCGTAACATGATTGTTCATATGATATGCAGCAAGAAATCACTCACCATATCACAAATTGCCCAGGCAGCGAAATGTAGCGAACGCACCGTCACTAAGATACGCAGAAAGATGAGATTATTCGGCAGCGCAAGATCTCCCCCAGTCCGTGTCGGCCGACCGCCGACCATTACTCCCTTGATGCTTGATACCCTCCTTGATCACCTTACTGAAAAACCAACCCTATACGTTGAAGAGATGGCTACCTACTTATGGGACGAATTTGGTGTTCTGCCTTCCCCGTCCAGTGTCAAACGTGCCCTTGCCAGTGCCGGCTGGTCCAGGAAGAAGGCCCAGCAAAAAGCAAGGGAACAGAATCCTGACTTACGAGATTTCTACCAGCATAAACTATCTGAGTTCCGTTCCTACCATTTGGTTTTTGTTGACGAATCCGGGTGTGATAAGCGGGTGGGATATCGACGGAGTGGTTGGTCTCCTTCAGGAGTGACACCAGTCCAAGTATCTAAATTCCACCGGGGCGAACGCTACCAGATACTACCGGCATATACACAGGACGGCATCTTATTATCCCGCATTTTTACGGGGTCAACGGATGCTACATTTTTCGAATCTTTTATTGAGCAACTGCTGCAGCATTGTGGGAGATGGCCAGAGCCGAAATCGGTTCTTGTTATGGATAATGCATCATTCCATCATTCCGATCGAGTCAAGCAGCTGTGCGCCGATGCAGGGGTTAGGCTCCTGTACTTGCCGCCGTACTCCCCGGACTTCAACCCTATCGAAGAGTTCTTTGCCGAGCTTAAGTGTCATATAAAGAAAGTGTGGCCAACGTCCCACAGGACTCTCGGGGAGGGGTTCCATGTCTTTCTTCGGAGGTGCCTTCACGAAGTTGGCGCACGAAAGGAGAGCGCCGAGGGCCATTTTCGACATGCAGGCTTAACGGTGGAGAGCTATCCATGAAGCCTACATTTCTAAACTTATCTGTCCACGGGATACTGCTACCAGGCTAAGTCGATTTGCAATGGGTGTGGCTTAATAGTACTTCGTGTTTGGGGGTAGGCCTTGTGATTGACATTCTTTCTGGACATCGTGGTAGTCAGTATGCAATCTTCTCTTGTGGTTGGCAATGGAGATACACAAACCAGCAGCTTTCTAAAGCTCTCAACAAGCTTAACTTCATACTCGCAGTATGCTTTCTCACGAGTACCCATATCTCTGAATGTTGTTGCAACATCGAAATCAATCCATACAATTCTGGTGCCAGATACTACCAGAATATTCTTGGGATAGATGTCATGGTGGTGGACATGTGCGTCATGGATCTCTCGGATCCCATCAACTGCGTAGCGAAACACATTGTCGGAATAATTCAGGCAATTCAATCGTTCGGCTTCTGGGATGTACTCAAGTACAATTGCTCTCGGTAGGAATTTGTCCTTCTTGAAATGATTTAGCTGTTGGTGACAATGGGATGGATCCAGACGATCGATGTAGCCGTAAAAGAACGGGACAAATCCACGCTCACACACGCCGGATTTAAGGAGGTTACGATATGCATTCAGCTCGCAGCGGAATCGATTCAGGTCTCGACCTTTCCTACTATACCCGGGATCGCCATTATCATGGAACTGATATGTCAGTGTCATCCTGAAATGGTAAAAAAGCTTGACTGACCAGCTTCATCACGCGTATGTTTCCGCATATCCGTACTTCGAGGACCGTCGAAGCTTCTGAGCGGCTGATCTCGCGTTGGATGACAAGATCACGGGGATCTAAATCAAGCGAGCAATCTGCCTGCAGACCCATGGCCATTGCGTGAGCTACATGGAGGCGGGGAGTTGTGGTGTAGAATGAGTTCTGATCGAGCAGGGTAGGTCGAACCCAACGCACCTCCCTAGATTACATAAAGCATTTTGAGTCATGTGATATCCCCACTCAAACGCCCCGCATTCCAGAACCTCAACCATGGTAAGACCCGCCCTTGCGCTCTATGACCTTGGGTTTCCATAATATTAGAATAATTTGAGATGGAAACCCAATCACTTCTGCAGTATCTCTCCGTTGCTCTCCCGACTATACCGACGCAAGGGACTACTCCCGGCACTAACACCATAAATCCACTATATGATGCAGATGATATCACTCAGATTGTCTCGTGGCCTGAGTCAGTTATCCAACTATCATCCAGCGATATGGCGGATTATTGAATTCGACTCAGATTCGGCCTGATCCGTTTACTTCACCTCCCGCCCCACTGAGATGAACCCACATTTCATCTTCGTTTCTCAGATCTCGTTATGAACCGGGTGAGACGCAGCCTCCGAGCAGGATTTGAACAACTCGAACCGGAGCTCCGAATAAGGCATCTTTCTAAGGTCACAATCGACGGAGGGGGTTCTGCACGGATAATCGATCAATTCAGGCCAGACGCGGCATTCATTGTGGTTGGCGCTAGTCTCTCGACAGGGGTCAATCGAGCGCCTGGGGACTTAAAGGTATCTTGGAAATGCAAATCTTCGATGCGCCTTTCACAAGACTTGGCCGACCAACGAGAGTACAGACAAGTTTTGGCCCAGGTGAATTTTTATATGGAACAGCACAAAGCGCGGCATGGTTTTATTCTCTCGAACGCTGAGCTTGTCGCAGTGAAAAGGCTGGACACAAATGGCCGTTTAGCCGTTGCTACGTCCATTCCATGGTCAAGTGGAGGTGCTGGGAGATTTTCAGTATTGCTAGGGCTATGGTACCTTGGTATGCTAGCGGCTGAAGACAACAATTGGTCTCTACCTTAGGTCTATACACCCTTTCTCGAAATCGGTTTAATCATCAAACATTTGATCAGTACTTCCTTGCCCACTTACCAAGCCACTAGCGTAGATTTCATATTGGGGTGTCCGTTTTGAACAATGGGCCGCTGTATTTCTCATACGGAGTGTCGAATATCCAACAAAATTGTGTTTTTACATGCGCATAAGTCTTACATAACCGACCATGCATAACTAGTTAGCATTGGCCCCTCTAGCCTGATCTCAGAATCCGATGAGAAGTCCTTGGGAGAAGGACAAATACATTAGGTTTAGGAGTAGTACACACTAATACATTGCGCCCGGATTTGAATAATGCAGCTGCCTGTCAGCGTGAGTAAAAAGCAGAAGGTAACTTGTGAATGTGGCTAGACTTCTGGTTTGTTTAAAGTCTTTCAAGTGTTGAGGTTCGGAACGGAAATGTGATCAGTGCCAATCTCCTTGCAGCCTTGCCCCGCTTTTCTCTCTCCACACCTTCTGTTCAAGGATTCAAACCGACTTTTCTTGACTTTCACCCGTCTAGACCTCCATTTCCTAGTTCATCAAGCCGCTTGGCTCGGCTCGACTCTTTCAGTCCCTAATCCGCACTCCGCCTCCAAGTCCACAGAGAGCGATGGGCCAAACACAAAGTTCCGTTACAAAGAAAGGCTCCCGCGGAAAGAAGGGAGGCAAGGGAGGCAAGGGAGGCAAGGGAGATTGGGGCTTGGGCAAACTCCTGAGCATCGATATGGTGGCTGCTATCCCCGACGGCGTTAACGCGTACACGAAGTTCCAGAATGGTCGAGTTAAACGTCGAGAAATGACACTAAACGGAGAAGCGTTCCGCGAAGGGATACCCACAATCAAGTGCTTCCTGGCGGCTTTGACCAAAAATCTGGCGCAGCAGAACTACCTGGAGTTGATCTATACGTTCTTGATGACAATGAATACAGTTGCTACGTGGATGGAAGTCCTCCAGGGAAACTCTGCTCTCGAACATTTAGGCCAAAAAATTCACGGAGAGCTTCAGGCGCAGACAGGATTAATGGCAGCAAAGGCTTTCGCAGAACAGGTCGAGAAAACTATCAGACATGAGGTGGACGATCCTAATCACATCTACTTTCTCTACCATCCTGATACTGATTGGTATGCGGAATTTTTCGACCGAGTAAAGCGAGAACCACTCCCTGGCAATTTTTTGGGCCTCTCCGAGAACCTCGACTCTATCGTTGTGTGGATGTTGTTTCTTAGACGACACTTGGCTGCAAAGAAAAAGAATGCACGATTTCACTTGATAATTCCTGCATACCGCCCAATGTTGATTAGGGAGCCCCTTGCGTTCCCACAAGAGGTGTACCCACTGTCAATCAAGGGATTCAAACACGATTCGAAGCCGTACGTTTGGCTTAACTTACCGAGGATCGATGACGTGCCGGTCCAACAACTTGAAACTCATCACATTGGCAATCTATATCGGCCTCCGAGCGCTTGGGAGGACGCCGCAGGATTCCTCTCATTCGCAGCTGGCGGACTTCTGACAACAGGTGCTACAGTGGCGACTGCAACCTTTGCACCTCCGCTTGCACCCTGGGTCTGGACTGCCGGCGCAGCTAGCACGGTGGCTGGGTCCATCACAGTCGACCAAATGGTTACTGAGACTCCTTCAAGGGTGCTTGGGAGTGCCAGAAACCGTGACACCGTACCTGACGAGATTGCTTCTGAATCTGATGCTGGGGAAGATTTCACTTTTCATGCAACGAGTCGTAGGGTGCACCGGCGCTCAAGCAGAGGCAACCAATCCAACAGGAGGTACAGACCTAGGTGAGGATGAGACGATTCATTACACAAGGGGTGTTTATTACGTGAGGTATTGGCCGTGAAGCAGGCGAGCGTGGGGTAGGTTCGTTGTTGTTGTACGTGGAAAGACTACAGTCCTATATCTTACATTTTCCTACTAGTGATACGTAACCAATAATGTTCATGTATCCTACCGTAACGATATTTGACGTGTTTTAAGAGAATCTATATAACTAGGTAAAGTCGTATAGACTAATAAACCCGTGACACTCATGGAAGCTCTCTCCCTTTAGCACGACTGATACCGAGACGCTCCTTAGCAAGGCTTAAAAGCTGGGTAGTCTTTGGTGGAGTAAATCGAGGTCGTTCTGATCTACCCCATATAGTCGCCAAAGCCTTTCCATCGCCCCAAGATTAATGCGTTTTCCAAGCCCTTTGCTCCCAGTATGGGCGTTAAGATAACAGCCCGACCCATCCACGGCGACACCATAGCAGAGATCGTCAAAATCATCATTCGATTCAACGTTTACTTCTAGGCGTTTATCACAAACACTGATAAAGTATCCAGTCCACTCATCGTGGCCAACCGCAACGCGGATGTTGTCTTGATCGTATTCACGTCGGACCATTTTCCTATTTCTTGATTAGTTATAAGTCATCATTCAGAAATCTCCACTTAACGCACAATTTATATGTTGTTCAACGATTTAGAGGATAGAATTCTTTAGAAAGAGTGGGCCTTAGTCCCTGGGTTATTAAAATTGGGAAACAGGTCTTTGCAAATTGAGGAAGGGTGAAGATTAAGAGGATCCCAATGCGGGGCATAGGAATCCTCTTTATGTGGAGTACTCAAGACCCAGTAACTTACACGAGATCACGGTATACCATACGTTACGCGGGTGAAGTCACCTGGCATTGGGCTCAATGAGATCGCCAGGTAATATTCGATATAGAATGGATCATGTTAGATGACGAAAATCTCAAGCTTGCAAAGGAAGTTAAAAAAAAAAAAAAAAAAGGAATTGTGGGTGACAGGGCTCCCATATCAGCCCAGCTAAAGAAACCTCACCATCACACTCAATTCCTCAAATAGATTCATATGTCTTGACATTAGGGTCCGGCAAACCATGAAAGAACTACGTGGTGCCACTGCTTATCCAAACTATTGAGGAAAAAAAAGGACGGGGCTTAGATGCGCAGGCTGGTCCACACCACACACAGCGTAACACGTGTGCAGATCTACAACTGCTTACAGAGACGGCTACCATGGAGTTCCACGGAGTTCCATGGCTTTGCGATGATTAGGTTATGCACGGATCCCTTGAGAGCTATGTAAGACTTATGAGGATGTTCTGGAAAGCTCAATAATGTACGGAGTTATATTGCCTGCCAGAAAAATTAGGTATAGCCAGCAGCCCCTCCACTACGCTTTATGACACGGAGTTCAACTTCCGTAGTCCTGGCGTAGTGGTCAGGTAAGCGCTTAAATAGAGGCATTCTACTTGATATCTTAGAGAAATTCAAGACCTTGCAACCGTCCAGATTTAGCGGTATAATACGCAGTAATTTAGTATACGCAGTTTGACATGTAGCATACAAAAATAAAACTACAGCTCCTTGTCAGAAAACGGGCACCCTAATGATCAATCCACACTAAGGCCCTGGCTGTGGGGCCGGGAAGTAGTAATCGTATGTTTGTTGGTCAAGGCGATCTCGAGCAAGTCTGTACCTCTTTCATGCACGGGGATTCTCCCAATTACGCTCTCAAAGTCATCTATTTGTTGTTCAGATCACCTGAAACATGCGATATTATTAGTTACCCTAACGCCCAAGGAAAATGCAAAACTATATATCACCCAACTGAACCATGTGGAACCAGCCACACGCTCTTATAACTATAATTCCTAGGGTTCTTCAATAGATCCCTGGTGCGGTTCTGCCGATCCAGCCCATTCATGTATGTCGCGGAGGAACCGGCGAGCGGTTCCAAGCTTAATCCCCTGCTGAATAAAGAATCCAGAGTCGGGCTCTTCGAAGATAAGTTCCAGATCCAGGTGGTTCTCCAGAATGACTTCACAAATTCGTCGAAAGTCAGCTTTGTACGCCTCCTCGGTTACGCGTGATTCCAGCCATTTGCAATAATCTCTCACTGCTTGCTCACGCGGCCTAGGAATGTGGGGACATCCATTCGGTGGGAACCTGGGTGGCGACGGCGTAATCGTAGAAGCACAGGCCGTTTCAGCGGACATCAAATTAATATTGATCGGAGGATATGGCGCCCCTGTCGTCGGCAAGTTATCCACCTTTTTGGATTTTCGCCCTATTTGGCTCTCCAAGACCACGTCTCGACGTACGTCATCGGGCACATCTTCATGACTCTCCAAGCTGCCACCTCCGTCGACATAGTCAATAAGTCGCTCTAAGTGTGGACCTCGGAGTTTATAATGTTTCTTGTCTTGAGGGTCTTCCCAGCACCAATCAGACTTCAGAGGACATGAGCGGACTTGGCATCGCATACGCTCATACACTAGACTCCAGGTCGAGGCTCGTCCAGTGCTCTCCTCTTCCGCGTTGATGCATTCCTCGCGTTCAGCGAGCATCCTTTTGGTTCTTGACTCACGGCCTCTCTTTTCGACTCTTCGTGATGCGGATGTAGTAGAACCATCATTGACATCATCATCATACCTATAGTTCAAGGCAATGGTGACACTGATCTTCTTGCCAATTCGCAGCAAGTTGCTCCATTTACATAACTGCTTCTCCACTAGTGTCCAGTTAATATCCGAAGGGTAGAATTTTTCGAAGTCCTTCTGAGACCGGTCGTCTACGGAAACCGTGATGTCTGTGCCTTCAGAGCGAACCCGCTTGTGACGTTTCTTTTTCGTTCGCAGCATAACGTCCGCATCAACTTTCAGACTTTCTTCCCAGTACTCGCTGGGTGCTACGACCAAATCTTCTTCGGTCACTTTACCCACCGTCTTGCGGTTGAGTACAAGCTTCCATGCGATAGTGTAGCAGACGTATTTAGGTGGTTGTTCAGCGTAGTCGACACTCTTTTCCCACAGACTAAATGGGAGGAATCCTAGTTGATCGGGCTGCAGGCCAGGCTCTGGGGCGGGGCTAGGAGAATAGAAGGACGCAGGTGTACAACCAAAGTAACCAGGAGTGGGTGCATGTTGGGGAGTGTCGCCGTCCCATGGTTCGATCATCCGAGATTGATAAGCATGATCATAGTTGGGAGATCTATTGGTCATTGTCCGGTTGTTTAATAGAAACCTAAGCAGACAAGCTGCAAGGGGTTAGCCCATGAATGAATGTGTCCAATAAGACGCCTAGGAACAGAAGCCGCAGCATAATGATGAGCAAAGGTTGGAAATGTAGAAAAATCACCTGGATTATCGATCTTTGCCCATCAACTTGGCTTTAGATGACCTGGGGGAACAAGGCCACTGCAGTGCAACAGCCACGAGATGCACAGAACGGAAAGAAGGGAAGGGTTTTGGACAAGTTGCCAATTCGAAAGCTGTTCTCGCTTAGTGGGCTAGCATGGAACCTTCCAGTCCTCCCAGACACTGATTCTAGGCCTATGTATCTAAGATACTATAATATTACAAAGCCCTGTAATATTACCGGTACAGAACAAAACCGTTATTTACCACCGTTCCCTTTACAGACTAGTGCATCACCTGATTAGGGTTCGAAAAGCACTCATTGTATTTACAATATGGAATCCAGTTTCGGACTTCTCTGTACCGTCATCGCACTTTCAAGATTCAAATTAATAGATTCCAGAAATAAGGGAGAATGACACACCTTTATTCTTGATTGATGACAAGGACTACAAGCAACTCGTGTACGCTTCACTTTCTGTTGAATAAGAGTCATTAGTTAAAAATGGACAGCACCGAGGGTTCAAAGTGATTAACCATTGTCCGTGTCGTTGTAGGGTCTTGCTCTGATTGAGGGCAGCTTTGTCCGTCCATATCTATGCTGGATAAAGGGAAACTTTTTTGAACGTCTGAAGGGTACGATACCTGGCAATCGGAGGGGGTTTATTTATATGGTAGGCTGTGACAGGCATGGACCGGTCACGCTATCATGACGGATCCAACAAAATCTCAGTAAGGGGTTTTAGCCACCAATAACTGACAGAACCTGTCGCCGCGCTCATTAGGCTAGTGTTGACAACAATATAACAGCCAAGAGTTAGGTGTTGTACATATAGGACCCTTGTTCCGTTCTACTCACGGAGAGAATATGTCTAGAGTATGGAACCTATCATTCCGGTCACTAAGGTCTCTGTGGAAATAAACGCCGAAAAGAGGAAGTAAGGAATTTGCCGAGAAGAGAGAGGTAGAAATTTTTTCAAATCTCTCGGGCGAAAGTGAAGCTGGAGGCTGGAGATTACGTAGACCCGCAGCGCACAAGATCGAAGTGGATGCTTACCATCGGGCTGCCCTTCCCACGTCATATTAAACTCGGAGATTCCGTAGCACATGCCACACCTCAAAGGAGACAAGTCCATTCTGGTCACTAAGCGGCAAAAAAAAAAAAAAAAAAAAAAGAACAAAAAAAAGTCAAAATTCCATGTATTTTTCGTGTGTATATCATTTAACCAAGCACTACGATGCACTGATTCCTACCATCAACAATGACATGACCCAATCAAGCCTGCCGCGGTAGGGATTTGCAGGCCAACATAAGTTACTAGTCCGTTAATTTAGTCAACCGTACATGCCATGTATATATATATACATAGAGCCATACGGGTCAGATCAGAGATCTCTGTTTCTATTTCAACACGTGTAGATACTGTACTGTACCGGAGACGGGGAAATGGTCCACCTTCTTGTGGTTTCCTTGCTTGTACTTCAGTACACTACTAATTCATTCATGTCACGGAAGCTGGCCTATTCTCGAAGACTTGTCGGAATATAGAATTCAAAGAGCCAAATATTTGATACATATATCAGATTGTGATAATGAGGATGGCTTATTATTGACGATCAAATTGGACCTTGGGAGGTGTTATGGGAATGATGACGGTATTACAGTATCAAGTTGCAGAAAAGGTGAGGTATTGGAAACTCTAAAACAAAATGCTCAATGACATCTCACTTGATATGACAGAGGCAATGATTTCCGTGAGGATGCGTGCTGGTCCTGTCGCTACCATGGAGCCAGTTTGTTGACATGTACATGTGCGAGAGGGCTGACAGGGGGCATTGCCTTTGAATATGATCTAGGTATGTTTTCTACAGTGCAACCTTGGAAGCGCATGTATTGACCAAAACGAAGATCAAAACGTTCGTAACAATAGAGGGGGGGGCAGTTAGAATGTTCGATATAGCTACAGTCAAGTACCGTTTGTACGAATCATTATTGGCTTCCACTCATTTTCATAAATGACTATCTTTAGTGAGGTATGTACATAACATTTGTAAATGACCTGACAGAACAATCGAGTGCTGCTGCCGCCGCAGGCCCACGGCCCCTTTCTTAGTTAGATGTTCTATGCTGGGTACGAGCGGCGCAGCTCCCGCATGACAGTTGAAGGGTTTTTACAGATTGATATTGAAATATTACTTCATACATTATAGTTTTAAGCCTGTTGAGCATCAGGAAATTGCATCCTTACTACAATTCTCTGCTACCCAGCCCTATAAGGAGCAAGATCACAGCGACGCTTGATGGCGGCTAGCTCTTCTAAAAGCCATCGATCTGCGGTCATGAGCAACCAATACGCAGCATGGTGAACACTCGCCATTACATGTTCTGACCGACCTTTTGAGTATGTGGGCCATCCATTTTGGATCATATTTGCAAAGCCGGCGGGGTTTGTGGACAACCAAAACGTTCAGCGTCGAGTCAAAAAAGCCGTTCCAAGCTGAGAGGCACTGGCAGAGAAGGACTGAGAAAGGCTCAACATTTTGAACATTTCCACACAATGCTCATCCATACACATCATCCTTTATATCGATGTGGGTTTGGCAGTCACTCTCCGATGCCCTGCACAGTAATCCTTGAATCTACATTCTTTATAAATCTGCCAGATGAGTCGACAGCCGCTGCAAAGTGACTGATCTATGGAGTCACAAATACGCTCCCGGGCGAATCTAAGCCTCAATTATCATCCCAATCTTCAAGCGAACGACACCTGTCCTCACATCCCGAGTTACCATTCCAACCTTCAAGATGAATCTTGAGAAAGACGACTTCACCGCAGGCGGCTTGCAGGCACATACCGATTATTCTGAAACAAAACCAATACCTCAGGATACCTGTAAGCTTGCAGATCTGGCGGCGGTTCAAAAATTGAAAAATGTATTCGACTGCACCGGCGTGAGTAGCCCGATGTGGAGATATCGCGATGTGGGAGGCAACACATTACTCCACATGGCATCTATAGCATCAATGCCACATAGCGTTCAATGGCTACTAAGCCATGTTCCATCCTTAGTTCAAGAACAGAATAGACGACTGGAAACTCCTCTGCAGGCCTTTCAGTCTTTTCTTGACCGTGGCAGAGTTTGGGAGGATGCACCTGCCGAGACCGTCAACATCTCGGATAGGTTTGCCGGATACTCTGAGAAGTCAGTTTTTATTTTAAGTCTCCTTTACACCGCCTCTTACTCATTATGCCCTCGAATGGATTGTCTCAAGTTTGGTTGCACTTGCGGAAAGTGCCTTCAGGGTTTCCTCAGCCCTCGCATGCGGCTGGCGCTAGAATGGCAAGCAAACAGATGGGCCACACTTTTCCGAGACGATATTCATTCCGGGAGTGATTGGGTCGGATTGAACGACGAATATCTCACGCTTGCCTCCAATGAGCTCCGATCCCAGCTCTCCAGCCATAGGGCGATGAGAGAAGGGTTTGCGGCTATAGCGGGACATATGGCAGTATGTCTGGAAAACCAAGAGGTGCCGACGGAGCAAAATGTTAAAAAAGCTGTTGTCATGTCACGCGAGTGGCCACCCATAGCCGAAAATTACCTCCGCAACGGCGGCACGGTGTCCCCCGTTGCAGCGATAGTGTTTGGAGAGGCCAGAGAGAGCGAAGATTTGTTCAAGGAGCATCATCTGCATGACATGGAATGTTTACTAATCTGTCGAAATGATTATGAATATGGATTTGTTGGCTCAATGTGTGGTTACTCACTGTTCATGGATATCTCCCGTTCTAAAGCCTTGGTTGAGCCTTTTCAGGTCAATCGCAGTGCTATTGCTTAGTTCGCTGGGGGCACCTGTGCAAGGTTTGTTACAAACCACCTATCATGATCCTGGATCAATATGTGTACTCTAGATAGTCGAAATTTGAATATTTGCTTATTTGCCTTGAGGCTTAGTTAGTGTCAGCGGAGATGAGGTAATTTTACCGCTACCTAGGATTCAACACCTCACCGTTTCCGCCTAGATCAACTCTATGGCTTCAAAACCGCCTATATCAATGAGGCCACGTGTCCTCATATATTCGTATAAAAGACTTCATGTAGGATCATCGATTCCGATGATCAAGACCTTCGCGACAGTTCAATGTTCTATATAGGTTTACTAGGCAATACGAACATTTAATAAACCAATACTTATTACTTAGTTATTGGGACAGTTAGTTACCCTGGCGGGGGCTAAATTGTTGCAGTTTTTCACACCAAGCCAAAAAGGGTAAACCCTACTTGGCAAGGGCCATTTGCACAATCTTATGCTCATCGCATTTCAACATAAAACTATAGGTACAAACGATCATGTGACCAGAGTCCAGCCCACAAGGTTTTACGCGGATCAATACAAACCCGGTGGCCCTCGGGGCGTGATAACTGATAAGTACTCCAACTCCGTTGACCTTCCATACCTAGCCAAGGTCTCAACACAAGGAAGGGCCATTGATTCGAGTACAAAGTGTTGAAAATCCACGAAAATATTTACTCAGGGCTGCACCCCACAAGATTTCCCAGGGATGAATGGGTCAATTTTAGGGGTCAACACCTATGAACAACGTACCATAAGTCCATAACTAACGACTGGTGCTGGGAATTTGAAGTCCAGGGCAAATTGAAGCAGACCGCGGTAAGAAAATGCAGGTTTTCTTTTGTCTTTTTCTTTTTTTTTCTTTGTTGTTTGTTCCAGAGACCCCGACGTTTACCATCCGTCGGCTGGGGGGTTCTAATAAGCAGCGGCGAGTCTGTCCATCATGGCTTCCGCTTTAGTTCAACGTGTTGAATAACCTCCCATAGAAGCCATGATATGGACACAACAAATGTATCGTAAAAGTTAGGCCAGAAAGTTTTAAGGCCATGTAAATCGAATGGCCCATGATTGCAACATTAATATTGTTTTATCGGACGTTTCGTCATACCACCTGTGAGCGCCAAAATTAAGCTGTGAGAGGGATGTTGCAGAAAATACCCGTGATGTTCTAGTAGCGTAAAGATCATTCGATATCTTTTTGAGCAGGTAACTTTGACGGATTTTCGCTGGTGAAAAATGCTAGGATTTTTCTTCGCTGTTGCACGTCGGGTTGACTATTGATAGTCCGAACTTAAGTCGGTCAGTGTAGTGTAGGCATGAATAGGATGGAGATGCGCTACGCAGATGAACATCAATTTTGCATGGGTCTCATAAGTGATAAAGTTTTCTTCTTTCGGTTTGATGTTGAAGGATTTTGTTGAATTCCTGTGGACCCCTTGTCAACCGCGGCTGAACATGCTCAATCAGCAGTTGAGCATATCCTTTGGGCATTCTTTCTGAGTGACTTTGGGAGTAATGTAGTCACATTGCTAGCATACACGTAAACTGCGTCTTTTATTTACTGGTCGAAGTTCATGATTGGTGGTGATGCATGTGTTGAATCATGTAACACAACGTTCAAATACCCGCCAGTGAGGCATTTATGTCCGCTCTACAGTAGTTAAATCTCAATGAGGATTGGTCCAGATATAAAGGGCGTGGTTTGTACCTAGAGTGAATTCCATTCCTGCCATGATCGCCGATGTGAACCACCCCGGTGGCGCAAGTGGCGACATGATGATATCCGGTTGCGTGGACAACGAAAATAAAAAAGCCCTCTGGGAGACAAAAAGAAGTGCTGATGCATCTATTATCGTAGCCGGCTTTACGATTCCGGTTCATGCTGCGGTTGTTGGAGCGGCAAGCCCGTATGTCGACAAGGGATTCCGTCAAAGCTACCAAAGCACGGGCCTCTGTGAATTCTATATACAGTTTGGGAACATCAACACGATATGGAAGATATTGGAACTTATCTATCTGGGCACGTATTCCAATGCTCTATGCCCTTTCGCTGAGCCTTCAGGTACGCCCAATCGGTGTTGTGTATGGCCGATGGATTGCTGACACGATTTTAGAGTCACTAAACGAGCTGGCACTTCACAGTTCTCTCTATATGATGGCGAAGCGGTGGAAAATGTCGGAGACCTTTCAGTCCATTATCTTTTACAAATACGAAGCCTTGCTTCGAAGGACTTGGAAGCCCGAACCGTTCCTAGAATCGGTCAACCAGATCTTCAGCCCGTTGGTTCCTGACGGCTTCATGGGCCACATGAGCCAGACTTTCCAGGTAGACCAGGGGGTGGATCCTGAAGAAATTCGGAAAGATAGGATCGTATATTTGGTGATGGGAGAACTGGAAAAGCGGCGAAAAATGTTCCTCGGACCAGCATCCAACATTCTGTGTCAGTCACTTGCGTCTTCGCCTACGCTTCTGACATTGTTCGTGGAGCAATGGACAGGCAACCATGCATATGAGAAGCCCAATTCAACGAATGGTGGTATGGATCAATCTACAAACAATTCACCCATTCGGCCTCCCACGAAGTGGCATCGCTGTCGCGAAATATCGAAATCACTGGCTAGGATAGCGCATGACTAAACCCAGGGTCTCTGAAACATGCCCCAACAACACGTTTAGGACAATTGAAACTTCATTTTCTCTCGCAAGATTAGGATCAAAGCTGCTATTCTGAGTGATGGCGTTTTCTTTCAACGCAGCAGGAGGGAAGGCAAAATAGATAGCCACCGCGGGCGGGAAGCTTAGTTCCGAATTCATGAAGAGAGTGACAGATAAGAGAGGCCATGTGGGCTTTTTGAAGAATTAAAGTGTGCGCCAGGTAAGCATTATGTCTGCATTCCGTCGTCATAATGAAAATAATTCTTAAAGATGGTATCAGTAAAGTGAGCGAAGCTGCTGTCAAGAAGATTTATGGATATTAAAGGAAACAGCGTCGGCAAAGAACAAACATCGAACATCCCAAAAACAAAAACTGCGAGCAAAGCAAAGATAAATAAAACAAAATCATACATG
This sequence comes from Aspergillus melleus, assembly GCF_016097325.1. NCBI lineage: Eukaryota > Fungi > Ascomycota > Eurotiomycetes > Eurotiales > Aspergillaceae > Aspergillus > Aspergillus melleus. The sequence goes on from NW_025763377.1 coordinate 1,845,365, forward strand.
TTAGGATGTTTAGTGTGAGTATACTTAGCAGAACAGGCGTACCTAGCGGACTGTTGCTGATAGGGAGCGGGAGTATAAGAACGCCGCCCACCCTCGATAATCGCAACGTACAGTACGATGTGAAGAGAAAGAAAGACTATTTGACCTCCATCGATCTTGCCCGGGATACGCCACCTTATTTTAATTACATCATGGCCTCTCCGCGCCCATGATTACCTCCCTCACCTGATTCGCCCTTCAATCCTTTCAAACATGTGAATGACTGGCAAGCAGCAGATCATTTTGTTGCCGAAGGATAAAACGTCTGAGCGTCCGTATGCACTGAGAAGCAGCACCATTGCTCCGCCTCCATCCTGTTTGATCTGTCAAGGCTGCTTCAACTTCTTAGCATCCTGCATCATACGTGAGATTACTGAGCAGAGGGATAGTCGTGATCGTCCGGAGGCTACCTGCATCTGCTGCTTGAGACTCAGAAAGTGTGGATAATTTGTGACGCAATTGTACATACATGAAGGAGAAATTGAAACGGACTAATGACTTTATATGTAGGAATGAACTGTACAGGCAAATAGATTAAGTACCTTCAGCCCGGGAGTGTCTCATGGGAATCTGGGCTGACAAGATTGGGCAGGAGTATGGTAGACCAGGAGGATGGCGGCTGTGGCAACATGCCTCTCCCGATTACTGGGGCAGGTTCCGCAGTAGTAAAGAGAGGGGGTTCTTCACGTCCAATTCAGCCTGATTTCCCACGCATACTCTAGTGCAGCACATGTGATCGCACTATTTTAATAAAAATTCGGATTGACATCAATACGACAACATGCGCATCCCATGGGTCTATGTAGGATGACGGCGCCCATAGTCGGAAAGGGTGGCATACTATTTGATGTGACTTCCCTACGAAGGCGTGCGAGATGCAAAGGAATCCCATCCATGGCAGTGACTTCGGCTGGGTCTACTCATGTCTTCGTGGAGCCATCTGACCCAAGATGCTATCATAAGTGGTATCCAAAATGACTGGTGCGTTCAACTATAGTCATTTTGAGAATGCTAGAAGTTTCAGCTGCGAGTCCAGGATAATCATTGTTGAACCTGAGCATGTCCCTGGATAGTATACACTCGGCTGCGAAACCAGTGTCACCCCAAAATATACTTTCTTCCTTCTGATTCTGTACAAAGCGGGTAAAGCGCGTGATAAAAGGCTTGGCAAACCTTTTCCTATTGGCTTGAAATTTATACCCTTACCATTTACAGTCTAGTCTCCGCTCCATAGAATAAAGAGAAGAGTCTAGAGGGGTGGCACTGGTTTCGACTTGGTGTATACATTCCTCCGCCAGAAATTAACTCTCTGACAGGACGAGAAGGTGATAGGATTGGGGCTCGCCAAAAACACCAGGAAGCGGAAGAACCAGGGCTAGGACGGATCCAGTTCAACGAAGACCCATGACCTCCGCCGTTGCCTAAGGAATACCACTCTCACCAAGACTGACCCGATTAACCGCACTCTCTCCACCATTGCAATGCATGTACGCATCATGTCGCCTACTGTCAATAGGAAAGGGCTATGGCGACACCCATTCCCATTCTGTTGCAACGCTTTTCCATCAACCCCAGAAATAAGGCGCCCGCCGCCTATCGCATAACACTCTCCTTGTTCAAGCCGTGACCTACGGAGCCAAACACCAGCCGGTCGCAATCCCCTCCGGGGTATCGAGCTGAACTCGACTGTATAGTTGAGGCACTCAGTAATAGTAACCCCTGGCATCCCCTGTAGCAAGATGACACATGGTTCATGAAAACTATCCCCCTTCTTTCCTGGCCACAATATTGCAACTACCAGCCCCAAAATATGAGGCCCGTCACATAATCTCTGCGTTTCTATCTATGCTCTGTCGTAAGAGGGCTTAGAGGTAGTATATCAGACGCCCAAGGGAACAAGATATAAGATCCAAGCAAAGCACGACCTGACTTCTGATCAATTCTCTCCTTCCAAGATCCAAACATACTGTACTTCCTTTCCACCATGTCGACTGAATCGAGCCGAAAACCATCCTGCAAGCGCAAAACTCGCGGATATTCCACCAAATTTCATGTTCGATATGCATCACCTTATCGAAAATCTCCCCTGTGGTACCATCTGGAGGAGGCAACCCAAAAGCCCGAGATGCAGTGCAAGATTGTTGGGAAGACCAATGGTGGAGAATATGTCTTCCAGCTACTTCTACCTCGTGATATCGCACAGCATAGAGAGATAGGGCAGATGATTGCTATATTTGAGCGAAAATCAAGCTTGAGGCCGCGTGAAAGTGAATCGTTGGCGAGATGACTATTTCAGGGCTTATTATGGTACATGCTGTACATAGTCGAAGACGATCACAGTGCGATGACACATCACCACTCTACCTGTTGTACAATGTCTCTAGGTACAGTGCGAAGACTATACAATAGTGGAATGGAGCTCTAAATTGGGAATCTCTTCCTGGTGTTGTGCTCTTGTGCACGATACATATGATCTAGAATGGCAAGGTATTGTATGGATTGGAGAACGGTTTTCAGGGTATAATTATATTCAAAGGTCGACTCTAAACAGCCCATAGAGGCGTCATATATTTTGGGCGGACAGTAATGAAGATTTCCTAGTTAGTGTATATATAACCCCTTCTGAGGCAATATCGGAATCGCCTCTTTGCCTCCGAGGAAGTCGAAATTCCGGACTTCAAGCTTAATTTCACTCACTACACATGGACTCATCACTGCTGTCCCCGTCTTCACCATGATCGTCCATAGTGCTGAATAGATTGTTCCGACTGTCTTGCCACTTGATGAGCGCGAGGATATGATATAGGGCAGACTTTCTGTCACCAGGTGATTGAAGGTTGAACCAATTTGTGCTATGCATATAGATGAACGTGTCTTTGTCTTCATTTGCTGCAAGAATGCTCTGTGCTGTCTCGCTCGTGGCATTCATGTATTCAGCGTAGTCCACTCCGAATTTGAAGTGGACGAAACGCAAGAATGTATTGGTTCCGGCAATAAGAAACACGCTACATCACAAACGAGTCAATATAAAGTGGGCATTCGATCAACAGTACAGTATGGTTAGAGCTTACTCTTCTTTTTGTAACTTTTGGTTTGCTCTCCATGCTACGATTGCTTCACCGAGGTACTGGGCGAGCGTCTCATTCGAGACTACAGGCTGGGCTCTTCCCGTTCGCTCATCGATATGAATAGTCTTGAAGGCTTTTTTAGCTTCGAGAAAGGCCAGGGTTGGCAGACCCATCCTCCAGCCATGAACTTGTCGATCCATCCAGGATATCCCACCATCATCTTCAGCAGCGAAATCGTACATGCCAGGAACCTGGACAGTGGCTTTTCTGCGCTCCACTCGCACTCGGACCTCTCCTGGGCCGTCGGACTCCTGAAGGAGGCAGAGATTAAGGGCAAAGTATAGATAGTTAACAAGCAAGTGGGCCGTGACCTCCTCGGGCTTACTCCGGCGGTCGTCGTGTTCGTCCTCGTCCACGTCATTTAGATCAATCTCGTACTCCGATGAAGAAGGACCCGTGGGGGAGGAGGACCCTATTATAGCCGCCACGGAATCGAGATATCCTTCTCTGTGCGGTGCCTGCCTGTCGCGCCTAGGGTACTCTTTCGCTGTAACCCCTTCCGCGCGCGCAGCATGTGCGAGGGCGACCCAGAAAAATCCGCCTGGCAGCCGTAAAAGCTGGGAATCTGTGCTTTGCGAGATTTGAAGCTCGCAGGCCGTCGTCAGGGTTTTTATCCAGTCATGGTCCAGCGCGCATGGATAGGACCCCGGAGAATGGCAGACAGGGCAACTCTCATGCTCTGCCGCAATAACCTGAAGAAAAGGCTTTTCCGGCATGGTTAGCAGTCGAAAGGCGACTAAATGCCGTACTGTCCATCTACTAGCAGGAATATCCCGTTCCCACTTTTCGAGCTGTGCAGCCGCTTGCAAACCCCCAAACTTCGCGCTGAGCCGCTCAAACTCGCTGCGGTTTCGAGCTTCTAAAATACCGTTAGTCATATTGCTTTATAGCTCTGTAGGGACACGGATTCTTTGACGAATGGGCAGGAAGGTCTGTCGCAGGGGTAATTCAAAGACCAAAGTGGTTACCCCTCAGTGGAGGAACTTGATCCATCGCGTTCGTCCACGTGACCTCGTGACGTTGGACCCTGTGGCAGAAATGGGCTTGGCAAAGAGCTGATTAATACGCCGAGTTTATATGATCATATGCAACGATTGAAGGTCTTGATTATTCTAATCTACTGCAAAAAGAAGCCGATATTTATGCAATTTCAGGGGCTTCGAATATGCGATAAAATAGGCTTGATCGTACGATTCAAGCTCCATAACCGTACGATCAATATTGATCGATTAACTGATCGGTTGAGCAAGGTGATGAAGTAATTGCTTAGTCAGTTCCGCGGCCACAGACCCTATGTCCCTGACGCGTCAAATCTTCCGCTTTGCCATCCCTCGCAAGCGGCCAGCACAGATTAACAACGGCTGGCAATTTCCGATGAAATACCGCCACGAAATGTTGGTACCAGCTAACCTCAAGCGCAAGGCCACTGACGATCTCCAATACCCTTCTGGACGGCCATCGCGTCGAGCCGCTGTCGAGTCTGGCGCTCGCTTTGGGCCGCAATCGACTGTTAGAGGGCCCGTTGAGCCTAAATCAATTGATGCAATCTTACGCCACCACAGCCGAGACCGCCTATTTGTCCCTCCGGTAGCCTGGACCTCGCTGCAGCTGCGGCTCTTAAACTGCCGGTTCGCTCTGCAAAAGACAGGCAAATTGGAGCACGCACAGTCGCAAGTTGTCGTATCGGATCCGCCCGTTGACAATTCTCGCGAACGAAATACGCCTTCTGACCTTTGTCGCGCGATGGCCCAGTTTGGAGGGCGAAGGATGTCGGAGGTCAAGAAATCGGCCATTAAAGACATACTGCACGCTTATGATATCTGGCCTATTAGGTAGTTCACTCGCATGCCGGCCCTGACCAATGTTGCTGACTGCCGCAGCTACGAAAGGTTATTTTTTTACTTCCGCCGGCAACCTGCTGCGAACGTTTGGACAGAGGGCGTATTCTCCCGCAAGTCCTCCGGTCCGTCCCTTGCCTATGTCACATTCGATGGAATAAAGTCCCATCGAAGCGACTACGTACACAACTCACCGGTAAAGCCATTCAACGAGCCCGTGACCAACATTCGTAATAGAAAGCTGCGGTCTCTTCAGCCACTGAATACCGTTGAAGATCCATACATAATGGGAGTTTTAATTGCACTTGCCCAAGCGCAGTGGCGACACCAACAGGGAACTGAGCAGCACAGGGAAGGGGCCGCCGATTCCATCCTCCAATGGGACAGAGGACGCACAACCAACGGCACACCTTCGGAGATCCTCCCTCTACCCCGTTGCATCGCAGACCGAGGCCCTCATGACTGTGGCCAGGGTCTCAGGGTATGTAACCCATCAAATGAGTTGTCCATCATGGCTTACCGAAGACTTTGAAGGTCAACGTCCTTGCCACTTCCGGTGATGAAGAAGATTACCTATACGTCTACACCACTTCTATCTCTGCAGCGTTTCTCCGCAAATTTGACGAACCCTGGCGCTATTCACCGGGCTGCCCGATCGTGGCATACTATCGCATTTCTCTTAAATACCCAAACAAATCGTTGCGCAAGCTGCATCGAGTGCTCTGTGCTGGGTCATGTCGCTTTTGTGCCAGCAGTAGCCCACGGGCTGTAGGCTGCTGTAATGGAGACTTGAAATGAGGCCTGCTGCTCTCTTACACGCGACCTATGAAGGAAAAGAGTGAATCCGCCAAGGATATTTCTACGTACCTGGCAATGCCCAAGGGCCTCAGAAGAGGAACTTGGTGGCGGCAAGCCGCCTGCTCCTCCTTGGGAAAGATGGGGAGACACGAGTTGGACCCCAGTGTTTGTCACGCTCGAACAATGGACGAACTCACGAGCCCTTCGCAGCCATCTTGTCTCTTCAGGGACCCATACATGATATGTATAAGATTTAAGCTGTCGGAACCCGACACCTGGAAACTACTATTGACTTCATCTGGTCGTTGCGAGTGGCATCCATTCCTGCCTCTCTTCGTGTTTCCCCATTATCGTCACAGGGGATAGAATCATAATTCCCGTCGAAGAATGACTGACAAACTGCAAGAGGTAGCGAAGAATTTCAAAGGCAAGAGGGTTGCCGTAGAAAAAAGACAAGATAGGTTGGAGGCGGACACGATGAAAATGCACTTCCATCCCATACATATCAGCGAGTGCCAGTCTAGCCGTCGATAATCACACTAGAGATCATCTCATCAGAAGGGTCGTTCTATATATGGGAGGATTGAACGAGCTCGTGAGCTTTGGTGTTACTTCGCAAACCTGCAGCCCGTCATTCAATCCGCAGGTACCGTGCCTTTCACAAAGGCCCTGCCCCCATCGACTCGCAAGCTATTCCCAGAATCAATAGCAAGAAAGGTGGTCCGTATATGGTCGAGCTATAAATATAGGATATATCCTAGCGGGGCCATGCTTATTCGGCCGTTATGTGTGGTACTGCATATGGCGTTTCTATTTGCTTGATATAAAACCAAATCTGAAAACCGCCGTACGGGCTGGCAGACTAGGGAGGGCTTGGGCATAGGATCAACGGAGTTACCTTTCCGTGAATAAATACTCCGTCCGCAGCCGTCACGATCAGAGTCTCCGGCGCGGATTCAAGGGCTCCAACGCATTGGCAGTAGGTGAACCTGGGTGACACGCTTGACATCATTCAGATGGTAATCGTTCTATCTAACTTACTATTGAGGTGGATTTTCCTCGTGCAAGGCTACTCCTGCCGTTGCCCTTTCTCGCCTGTTGCTTGGCGTTGGGGATTTGGGTGGTGTCACACAATGTACATCCCTTTTGGTACCGTCTACTTCATGTGAACGTATTGTCGAGCACTCATTTTCTTGGCAGAAGGCTTTGGACAGCATTGGTTCCGAGTTGCTCTTCAATAGTGGAGCACCTGGCGGACCTTGGCCTTTCCACACTCAAAATGACGGTCAAACCAAAAGCCAACGACAAAACCAACGTGGTCCTTGCTGATCCGGCTTTGCTTGAAAAAATTGACAAATTGTTCGCATGCAATCTGGGCGAGTACGTCAGCCTACCTCAGCTGGTCGTCGTCGGGGATTAATCCAGCGGAAAGAGCTTCGTCTTGGAGGGCTTGACGAACCTAAAGTTTCCTCGAAACAGTGGTCTATGCATCCGGTTTGCGACGCAGATAATATTTTGCAGAGATCCTAGCTTAAACGTAGGGAAAGTGTCAGGATCAATCATCTTAACAACTCGGGATGATGAACGGGACACTCCTGGTTATAGTGTATCCGATGCCCAGACACTCAATGAAAAGGAATTTGAGCATATGATGAACGAAGTGGGTGTATCCTTCTGACTGAAATAATGGGACCATAGATAATTAAACCTTTTCCAGGTTCACCAGGCCATGGGCTTATCATCTTCTGCCGGTGACAATCTGCCAACGTTTTCGTCTGATATCCTCCGATTGGAGATCCATGGCCCTCACGAAGACCATCTCAGCATGATTGATGTCCCCGGGATTTTCAATACCACAACACCTAGTTTGACCTCCAAGGCAGATATCACGCTTGTGAGGGAAATGTTGCTTGGCTACTTGAGGAGCCCTCGGTCGATACAGTAAAAATGAAAACTGTCTCATCTATATAAGCCGGGACACCTCAGTGAGAAGCCTACTCTCAAATCTATTTCGAAGGACATACTGGAACCGGACGTGAGCGGGCACAAAGGCAACTAAACAACAACAGCTGGATCTCGGCAGGTACGTGCATTTGAACATCGTGGTGGGTACTCGCGGAGAGAAGAGGTCCAAGAAGAATTACTCATAACTATTTAGAATGGATACCCGCAGGATTATCGCTAGTATTTGCATTCTATGGATGGGGGTCCATGGACAGAAGTTTCTGTCTAGCTGTGACGGGGTTGTCATGGATACAGATTACGTCCTTCACGGACATTGCAAGACGCGTGCGAGCGATAAGGAGGACACAAAGAAGATTGTGGAAACTAAGCTTGCACTTGAAGATTGTGTGAGCCATTCGGGTGGATACATTCAAGAAGGGACCTAGTAAGTGAAACACGATCAGAAAACTCTGGATCCGTCCATGGAACCCTGAGCTTCTTTCGCAAAAAGCTAAAGTTGATGTAATAGCGCTGGGTCGAGGAGCATAAAGAGTTGTGAGAGCTGCAAATACGGAGATGGTATACTAGAATGTTCATGCGACAAAGGCAAGAATGGGTATGCACTTGGAGAGGAGATATACCAGTTAAGTCAACTTGATTTAGGTCAGTAAATATACAGGAATTGGTGGGAGCTGGAAGGCGAGCGCTAATAATGAATGGAGCAGATGAGGTAATTAGTAACTATGGCGGGCAACTTTCATGCTGAAGAACAACAAGCGGTCATGGGAGCGGGCGGTGGGGGTTATGTATTCTGCTAGTGCCTTGAGTTAAGAGTATCCGATCCTCAGTTTGTCGTTGGGCAGTATACCGTACGACTTGGACATCGAAAAGTGTAGTATATCTCACGATAAAACCGTTCTATTGATTTTATAGCCTAGTGACAGAGAATTGCCCTAATCCTTATTGCCAGAACCAGCTTGTTTCTAGCAACTTTTCACAGCGATAAAAATAAATAGCGCAACCAAGGACCTAGAGCTTGCATTTGTCCCAAATCGTGGGTTGTGGAGGAAGTGTTGTTTGGAAATATTCTAGGCCTTAACGAACTTTGTACTTAATATAGGCATTTTTAATTGGACACTGAGTTTTTAGATATAATAGTAGCTAGGAAAGAACCATACCGTCCTATCTAAGCACATATTCTAGCTTATCAGGATGGCCACAAGTAGGTCCATACTAAAAAGTAATCCAACCACCGTACGACGCGTTGATTTTTCCACAATGGTATTTCGTATAAAGAAACTTTTAGTTATTAAATTATTCAGCTGCACAGAAAGTCATACGGCTCAGTATGTACTGTATAATAGACGATTGATGTGCGTAGCAATCAGTCGTAGCACTGAGCACTTTCATTTTCGATGTCGGAAGTGGACCATACAACGGACGGAAATGCTGCAATGTACCCATACCCATTGAGGGAACATATCCTTCTTCCTAGGCGGAAAATGTCCTTCCGATGATCAGGACTGGTCGCCAAACTTGAAAGCAATACGAGCCTCAATACGGTTTGCAATCGCCACGGGCCGACTCGAAGCTGTTTAACCATTTCAACTAACACCAATGATACCCTCTCCAAACTAACCTACAACAACCACCTTGTGCTAGAGGCGGTAGATGCGCTTCAACTGCCAAGAATAGAATGTTGAACACTTGACGAAGCGCCTTCAAGTTAGTCTACCAACAGAGTTACTAACCCATAAGGACCCGCTACGATACTGACAGCTGGCATGACATGAATTGAGTGTGATCATGCATGGGCTCCGAGGAAACAAGGCATATATATTTGGACATGTATAATAGATCAGCGATAGTTGCCCTTTCGGCTTAGCCGCCGGGCGTTTATAAATTGTGTGTGTAATAGCTGTACATATACTTCTGCTCTATCCCAGTCCGATCTCACTAAGATAAAATATTAATTCCTTTACCATTGTGCTTTTAATTCCTAAATTATTGGCATATACGCGCACATATGCCCAGCCACAACCACAGCCACATTCATATAAGTAGGGCTCGACTCTATAGTGGGAGACCCCATTATATCATTAATGGAAAACGTCTGGATCCAAGCAGGTTAGTGAGCCTTTTGAGGGATGAATACGGGCAACTCAATTTCCGGGTTGAGGTAAAATAATTATCCTAAATCCGGTACTGTTACCAGATATTACCATCGAAATTACTGACAAGAGCTTCCTTACAGCTTCGACTCGACACGTATCGAATTTATGTGTCAGAAATTAGAGGCAAGTCTAGCGGTCTTACTGAAGTGCGTCTATGTTGTCCTCTCTCAAGTTTTAGGAACTAACGGAAGATGGCCAGGAACAAATAAATAGTTGCCGTGTTTTTATTTAGAGGGCAGTGGCCTCGTCCTATACAGTACAGTACATACCTTCTTCAATGTGCTGGAATTTGGGACTCAATATGTCATTATTTCCCCACATATTCTATTAGTTTTTCGATGCGCCCTCGCTATCGACATCAATCGGATTGTCTGTGATGGTCGTTAGTGCTCTGTGTCTCTAGATAGCCAAGCGAAGCACCTTTCAAGTCTTCCATGCACCTGTTATTACGATGTTGATCTCTCTGAGCGTGACAGTCAATATTGCCTGACAAATCTATCCTCACTTCAACAAGACCCAAAACCCATTCTTGGCGGGTTTTGGGTAACCCAAAACGGGTAAACCGCGGGTTGTGTCGAGGTCTAACCCGGACTCAGTTCGCAAATAATAGCTGCCGGATAGTCCGGCCTTTAGCAGAACATCTATCCCACATCCATTGGCCAGGTTGAATGAGGGGATATTCAATAAACTTAATTAGCGAGAATTACATACAGCCTAACATGGATCTTCGTCTAGGTTGGTTATTTTACAGGTTATAAACGGATGCTTTGTTCACCAAGTGCTGCCAAGTTTCGCCCTAAGCATCTAGATAGGGACAATCTTATCCTATCGCATCTTACTACTTTATATTTTGACGTGTTTGTCTGCTATGTCCGAAGTTCCTAACGAACGCTTCACTAATCGTGTACCCATTCTAAGCCCTCTGGTTCAAAGGCCCATTTTTTCTCAAAATTAACCATTGAATCTTTCTTCTAGGCTTCGAATATAAAAATGAATAGAACCCCCCTCTTTTATTGTGAAATTTACTTCTACCCATCCAGACTTTATCACCGAAGGCGTCGTCCCTCTCCGTCAAATTTTCTGTTGATATGGAGATTGAACGGCAACTTTCTTGTAATCTGGAATCAAGTATGTCTTCACACCATGGTGTACAGTACCTGGCGGATTTTCTGGCTCGTTGTGTCTTTATCGAAGAACAGTTTTATTGGGGCAGAGATCTTGTTATAGCGAATGTCGAAAAAGAACGATCGATCGTCCGAGTATATGTGGTAATATTGCGATACTCCGCCGAAGTACGGAGAGTTCAACTGTTTAACAAGGGAAGGGACATCGTGGAGAGTATGACGCCTATAGCAGGCTAGCCACTCACGCAGCTTAAGACCTCGATCAAGGAAGAGGAGTCCCACCTACATCACTGGCTGGTTCTGGACGAGCACCTGCAACGAAAAGAGGAAGCAGAGGCTATTCTGACTTATCTCGATAAATTGATGGTGGATGTCCAAAAAATGCGCGATACAGTTGATATGTCAAATCTCCCTTTTGCTAAGGGCGCATATTTTGACTCATTTGAGGACCAACATGAGGGTGAATGCCTTTCTGGAACGCGAACGGAATTGCTCCAGCAGGTGCAGGACTGGGGGTGGTCTAGTCACAAATGCATATTCTGGCTGAGCGGAATGGCAGGCACTGGCAAGTCCACCATTGCGAGGACGGTAGCCCGATCGTTTAAAGAGGATGGTATCCTCGGGGTAAGTTTCTTTTTTAAAAGGGGCGAGGGAGACCGGGGCTCGGCTGCGAAGTTTTTCTCGATAATTGTGAAGCAATTAGCGGTCCACATTCCTTAAATGGTTATCGGAATCCGGAAAGCCATCGAAGATGATCCTGCGGTTCTGGGAAGTTCGCTTTGAGAGCAGTTTAATAAGCTTAAATTAAAGCCATTACTCGCTGTGGATCATGGTGAAGCCATGAATTCCACGGTGATTGTCATTGACGCCCTAGATGAATGCGAATAGGAGGGGGACATGGAGATCATTCTCGGCCTTTTATCCAAGGTCAAGACGGTAACGAAGATGGTAATCCGATTCTTCTTAACTAGCCGGCCAGAGTCACCTATCTGTTTTGGGTTTGATCAGATCGATAAGAGCAACTACCAGAATACTATCCTGCAGAATTTAGATGACGATGTGATAAAGCATAACATCACTCTATATCTGAAAAAGGAATTCTCCAGAATAAGACGGAAGCGCCAGAATTATCTTCCCCCCAGCTGGCCTGGAGAGAAAAGAATCGAAACCTTAGTAATAATGGCTGCTCCGCTCTTCATCTTTACAGCCACGGTGTGTCGTTTCATGGCAGATCAGCATTTTAACCCGGAAGAACGACTTCAGGAGTTTTTCACTGATTCTACAGGATCAAAGATGGAAGACACATACCGACCGGTCCTAAACCAACTCCTCGTCAAGGATAATAGGGACAGGAATAAGCTGATTGGCAAATTTCAGAAAACTATCAGTATAATCATTCTTCTTGCTCAGCCGCTCTCAGTTAGCTCTCTTGCGGAGCTACTTGAAACACCGGAATACCACATCAGCATTCTCCTGGACTTATTTCATTCAGTCCTGAATATACCTAGCGATCTAAAACTTCCTATACGGACCCTACATTTATCCTTCCATGATTATTTGGTGGATGAGCGTACAAAATGCCAAAATGCCACATCTCGATTCTGGGTGGATAAAAGGGAGAAGCACGAACTCATAGCCAGCCAATGTCTTACTGTTCTGGGCCGCTACCTTAAAAAGAATATCTGCGATCTGCTAAGCTATGGGACAAGCCGAACTGAGATAAACCCTGCGTCTATGGCAAGGTCTCTTCCGCCTGCCCTCCAGTACGCCTGTCGTTATTGGGTTTACCATCTCGCCCAGAGCTCAGCACCAGCGAAGAGCCTTAACCAAATCCTCCCTTTTCTGAAAGAGCACTTTCTTCATTGGCTGGAGTCAATGAGCATTTTGGGGATGATATCCGACGCTATAATTGCAGTGGATACATTACTTCAACTGACAAAGGTGAGTATTAAAGTCGCTTGTGGCAGTAGACCGACTAACACTAGCGGAAATCTAGGGGATACCTAATAATGAGATATATGTTTTCCTCTTAGATGCCCGCAGATTTATCCTAAAATTTGCACAAATTATTAATACAGCGCCACTGCAGCTTTACGGCTCTGGCCTGATTTTTACACCATATAAAGCGTTGATCAGACAAGACTTTGAGAGAGAAGTTCCTGCTTGGTTATCCAGAGGCCCAAAAGTAGAAGGGTATTGGAGTCTAAAAACACAAACCCTCGAGGGCCATTCTAGCTCGATTGAGTCGGTCGCCTTCTCAGGTAATGGCCAGCTTCTAGCATCAGGCTCTGCTGATAAGACTATCAAGCTCTGGGACCCCGCCATTGGCGCTCTCAAGCATACCCTCGAGGGCCATTCTGACTCGGTTGGGTCAGTCGCTTTCTTAGGAGATGGCCAGCTTCTAGCATCAGGCTCTTTAGATGAGACTATCAAGCTCTGGGACCCCGCCACTGGAGCTCTTAAGCATACCCTCGAGGGCCATTCTGACTGCGTTCTTTCGGTCGCTTTCTCAGGAGATGGCCAGCTTCTAGCATGGCCAGCTTCTAGCATCAGGCTCTGCTGATAAGACCATCAAGCTCTGGGACCCCGCCACTGGTGCTCTGAAGCATACCATAAGCACTGACAATAGTGTCACCAGTATTCAATTTTCTAAGCACCTGCCGCAACTGATTACCGACATAGGATCTTTCGATATCCCAATCTGCTACAAAAGCTTCTCATCAGATCCCTCTAGAAAAGTGACAGACGTATCGCTGCAAGAAGACCGGTGGATTACTATTCAGGGTCAAAGAGAGCTATGGCTCCCTCCAAATTATCAACCTAGGTCTTCAGTCTTTAGAGACGGTACTATCGCACTCGGATGCATAAGTGGCAGAGTTGCCATAATTGCATTCTCAATCATGTAAGTTATACTGCGCTAGATTGCATTTCTAACCCTCTTATTTTTCAAATCTCTTTTTGAAAGGAGGGTCAGGGAGAAAGGGGCTTTTTATAGTTATCTGCAGTATTGATAGAATATTCGCGATATTTCGGCTTCTTTAGTAGGTGGCTAGGCACCAATGTTTTTAATTTTCTGAAATTTCTGGCACCTCAGTCATGTGACGACTCACTATACACCAAGTGTTCGAATTTATTTTTTTTATGTCAAATTCATAATTACATAATTAATCACGGGCTAAAATGAAACCGTTTTGAAACTTCTGTCCAGTACGGATGGCATTGAGAATTGATCAATAATCGACTCGCGCTAAGTCCTTGGCAGTGGGGCTGGGAAACAATGATCATGTGTTAGAAGGTCAGTGGGATTTCGAGACCGACTGTATAAAATCTAACTAGTAAGGTGTAGCCAAGGAGAAAGTATATAACTTCAGACGACTAGAAACAAGACTACCATCGGGTTATTGATTGCAGGATTATTGCTACTCGACGCGAGGGAACAGAAATGTCGGAACGGGCCGAGACGCGAACCCCTGAACCGCCCGACCGCGACGAACACGAAAAATCACCACCACGATTATCCAGACCGAGACGCACCATCAGACCGCCTAACAACTATGGGCAAGAGCAAGAAATCGACATCCAGCAGAGACCTACACGCTATCAGCAGAAGAAGAAGACCCAGGGCAAGCCAGTAGCCCAACGTGAAGCGGTGACTTCGGACGACGCCTCGGCTGAGAGCGACGACACCAACACCGCCATGGTCGCCGAACTTGAAAGCGGTACGAGCCTCAATACGGTTTGCAATCGCCACAGGCCGACTCGAAGCTGTTTAACCATTTCAACCAACACCAACGATACCCTCCCCAAACTAACCTACAACAACCACCTTGTGCCAGAGGCGGTAGATGCGCTTCAATTGCCGAGAATAGGATGTTGAACACTTGAAGAAGCGCCTTCAAGCTAGTCTACCAACAAAATTACTAACCCACGAGGACCGGCTACGATACTGACAGCTAATATGACATAAATTGAACGCAAACATGCATGGGCTTCGAGGAGACAAGGCATATATATTTGGACATGTATAATAGATCAGTGATAGTTGCCCTTTCGGCTTAGCCGCCGGGCGTTAATAAATTGTGTGTGTGTGTGTGTGTGTGTGTGTGTGTGTGTGTACCACATATTCATACAGCTACATCATACTGTCATCCCAAGTATAGACTTGAGAGGGACGCAGCCTGATTTATGGTCCAAGCCCCCCCCCCCCCCTGGGAGTTTCAACTGTTCCACTGGGTGGTCTTCTCAAGTCGTCATGTTGGCGTTGGCCAGAGCAAGAAAAATGCCGCCCATGCGTTTTTCTGCGGCCAGAATTTATTCTCCGTCAAATCAATGAGTTAGAGCCAGAGATAGAGGTTGACTGCCCATATAACTACAGGTAGAAATATTATCTTTTCCTTTAGCAGGTTCTGAGGAGATTTTAAGATTAACCCCCCCATTTATAAGGAGTTATTTAACGGATTACGAGAATCCCTTTTCCTTGGTGGATTATATAGATAAGACGTATAGCAATATTTCTTGATACATAATGTCCCAAAGATTCAAAGACCATATTAGTACCAGTCACAATTGGAAGAAATCCTGCAGAAATGGCAGACCATGAAGTCGACCTCATACGTGGCATTGGCTGGAATAGGGCCAAAAACCGCTTCTATCGAATATGCTATACCATGTTAAAAGAATTGCAGGAAATTGTGGAACGAACAACGGATGATCTGTTGTTAGTATATCATTCTGAGAGTCCATCTGCTGAAGACAGTGTCAAAGCCTCCAGCCCGCTCAAGAAAGTACTTTCAGACCAGACGGTTGATATAATGTCAAACGAATTGCAAGACATGGCGAAGCGAAGAACAGATGACCTTTCCTTCAGGTATCATTCTGAAGATTTATATACCAAAGGCAGCCCATATCAGCATGTAGCCGATATTGCAGCCAGGCTGAAAGAGGAATTAGATCGTTTTAGTGCTCGGGAGGCTGCTGCATCCAATGCGTGGAACGAGCTTTGGGATCACCCTTCGACAAAGTGAGGGCGAATCCTTTTTGCCGCCTTAAAGCTGTGGGCCACCAATAAGACAAATTCGGCATGTGGATAGAAACAGACTTCTATATGTGGATCTCATCGGTGACATGATCGTTCTGGGCCGTTATTGTTTCGTGTAGAAGTGTGCGCCATATAAATGAGATGGATCTTGATTGCGTTAGTTTCTCCAAGTCCTGATATGTGACAAAATTGGTAATTATTCATTTTTATCCGTTACATAATTATTATCATAAGCCCCTGCTATGTTGTAGAGGTGAGTGAGGGCATTATCATGGTTCAAACAGGGCAACAGCGTAGAAGAATCAGCTCTAGATATTTTTCCACTCAAGATATGTTGAACCATCTAATTTTGGAATTTGCCAAATGTAGCCAGCTTATATTCGTGGTGACGTTCATTTTTGAGAGTCTCATGTATAAATACTCGTAGGTGACAGCAATTCTAATGCCGATGACAGCGCATTGGTGGTCGGACGCCACTACATGAATATGGCTCAGATACCTAGTAACACAATTTCGGTCAGTGAAGGTTGCCGAACAATTTTTTTTTAATAAACTAAGCCTTCGCAGGTTCAAAATATTGATTATGAAAGCGAATTGGACCCATACGAATTCCAGCTCTCAACGCAATTAATAGATTGTTTACGAAGTTTTTATCAACTTGGTGAGAACAGGAAATCAGTAATATTGAATTTTATATGTAACCAAGTGCCAGGCCTATCTCAAGGTAAGTTCTAGCCGTTGGCATGTCGAAATATACCCTAGATTATACGGTATAGGACCATGAGGGTTGAGCAAAGTTTCGAGGAGTGCTGTCAACTTGATGATCATGTTCTCTGAGATTCATGAATATCCTCCACGTAAACCAATTCAAGCAGTGCAAGCTGTATACTAAGTGAATCACAGCTACCCATGGAAATCCTAATACGTCCGGGCTCTTCCCCATACCCTCCCTGACACTCCCAGAAGTACAGACCACAGGCTTTATGACAGGAAATATTACATGGCCACGAGCCAATTCGCAACCAGCTAACGGCTACTCAAGTGGCTGTAACTTTGCCTCCTCCGCAGAGGATAATGATGACAACCGATTAAATGCATTGTTTGACGAATTCATGATATACCCAGAATCATCAACGGAGGCGCAAGACGTTCAATTTGCCAGCGACGATTTGACCACAGATGCTCTACAAAGATTCGGTAGAGGTGATTCTGGCGTTGGAACTGCAACAACGCCAATAAAAGACTGTTATCGTCCCGCTTTGGATATTATGCAGGGAAACAGGGCCCTGAATGACAATCAGCCAGATATTGCACAACTTCTGCTAGCAGTACAAGCGGGTTATGGAGTTCTGAGGCAAGATATCTATTCCTTTGCCAAGACATACGTGTATAGCTGGCTCTCTGGCAGACTCTGGGTATTGGGCGATGATAACGCGGGGCAACGTCTCAGTCCTTCCCAGAAGCGCTCAAGGGATGTGAGGCAACTAAATTCAGTGAAAGAAGCCGAAGCCAGCTTCATGATACGGCGACTGCTGCGCATGCGACTCTACTACTGGTACAACGAGCTACAGCATGAATTGCAGGGAGACCAATTGGACCTAAAGCGTGGGGAAACCGTGAAGTCAAAAGCCATAGACACCATCCTTAGGGAATCTTATGATAACTGGGATGGGTTGAGCGACTCAATAAAAAAGAGGTACCGAGATTGGTTTCACAGAGACAAATTCATTGGAAAGAAGTGGTGGTCTCTCGTCCAATATTTCAGTGAAGGAATAACAGTCATTTGTGCAAAGAAAATGGACTCAATAATGTGTGTACTTGTGACTGCCCAACAGACCTGAAAGACATTCTAACTTGGGTGATAGCAATGACAGTAGGTTCAAGTTTGAATCGCTACATTTGATGGCCACGTTTGTGAGAAATTGCTATCCGGATGTGCTAGAGATATGCAAGGTTTTCGATCATCCTGGGGGGAAACTTATCCAGAAAGTCAATATGCCTGAGGTAGGGTTGAGGGAATGGGGTAGAGCAATCGATGGTAAGGCAAGAGGATTTGAAACGGCCCTATCTAAAATGAAAGATAAGCTAGAAGCGCCGAACCCTTGGGTGAACATTCCTGAGTGTTCAAATGAAGACATCATTACATTGATGGATGGCTTCATGAAAGAGTAAATTTGAGAGGGCATCTAGAGTGTTGCTGGCTAGTAATGCCACTCAAATACTGGTTATTGAACTCTGAGCCCGTGGGAAGTGTGAACAGCAGGAAATCCATTCCGAATTTGAATTATGGCATACATACAGCATTATTTGGCCTGGAAAACAGAGATTGCCGATATACTTCATCGTACTATTTAACACAAGTGGCTCTCGAATTGGTCATGGCTTACATTTTACTGCAAATCATTTCATTGGTGTTAAATGCCACCAGGGGGGAAAGCGGCCTATCTAAATACGGAATACAGTACAGGTTTGGTATTCTTTTGCGTATATTTATCTAATCATGGATATCATTTACCAAAATATCAACCCGGCGTCTTCGTCACTAGGTCTGTATACCATATACCGTAAGTCTCTCTCTCTAGTCCAACTAGATCTATGCTCACTGTGAATCAAAATGGCCAAATACCGTAAATAGAAAGATCTGGAAGATCACGTTTCAACAATATGAAGTATAGTGTGTTGAGAAGATTCAGATGGGGATAGTCAAGTAGCCAGAGATTACAGGCAGTTTTACGATTATTAAGACCCTCGTTCATTCGATTATGATCATTACCTTAGTGTGCATTAGAAAGACCGATTTATGTTGACACTCACAACCTGAAGGTATTCCATGATCACACTTTTATCTGAAAATTCTGTAGCCTTTGAATGCCCCTTGTTAGGTACCTTTTACACGCCAGTCATGTCGATCAGGTCAGTTGAATGAGTCTGACGGATATTCAACGTGTTTCTTGTATGGAATATACTTCATTTCATCTATGCAAAGGCGAGCCAGAGTCATTCTTCCCATCGCGATAAATGCGCAAATGAGATTGAGCAACTCTTCGCAATCACGAGGACAGGGTACAGAACCGCGCGAAACTGCATTCCATACCATAAATACCTATGTTGTTTTTCGAACCCTAAGCCCGAGAGCCTAATTTCATTACTAACCACGCCTAACTACATCTATTGGGTAGCACAGCCATGAGCTAGCCAAGAATAGCAAAGTCTCCAACTTAGCGCCCGCTTTTAGGGTTCGGAAACTGGGTCTCTTTACAACAAGATAAGGAATGCAATTTCGGGCGGGTCTGTAAGTCGCGGCGGCAGGGATGGTTGAATGGCGGGCCCGATGATGTCGTTCAACTCCTGCTGTAGTTTGGGATCTCGAGCCAGACAAAGAGATGGAGGGGAGAGCGGGGGAGATTCAAGTGCCCAAGGGATACACTCATACCGCGCACGGTAGAGACGATCCAAGCACCCCATCACACAGTGGTACAGTAATGAAGGGTTGAACTACATGTTCATCAGGTTGTCTCCGACACATTGTCTTTTATAATATAGATATTGGGTGGTCAGTCTTGAATAAGGCCCACAGGTTTCTTAGCGCTCCAAGCCCTAGCACTGCATCCTGCCCATCAGAGTCGACCCTAAGCTGCAATAAAGTGAACACCTCGACCCTTTCAACAGTGGCAAGCCTCACGCGATGGGCCGCTGAGATCAACTCCCGGTGAATCACTCACCGTGGTGAACTCGGCTGTTCCACTATTCATTATGGCCTGGTGGATGGATGTTCAGTGCGTCCACAGCGGGTGGGTTGACCAAGAGGACCCTGTCCAACAGAATCGCGGCCTGGCAATCCTGACCTGCCGTGTGGAGATACTCGTGGAAGACGAGAATCACCTCCTGCCAATCAGTGAGCAGTAACACCGCCTGCATCCAATCCTATTCAACAAAGGCGTTTCCAGGGGTGAGCGGCGCGCCTTAACATCCCGCTAACCGTCCAGATCAGTCGAACCGCTTCCAAACGGAGTTCACCGCGTTAGTATTATATCGGCTCAACACGTGGAACACCCGTTGAACTGGTCCGCCACTACTACCAAGCCGAGGAGACTAGGTCCTATTTAGCTCCATCGCCTTTAACCAAACAGTGGGCCCAAAACTCCCTCTCATAGGCCACTAGTCACATGATCTGCTCTCGGTCGTCTATTTAAAGACGACTGTGCCCCCAGGAATTTCGAACCCAGAGTCGCACTCATCTTCTACGCTGTGTAGAAGTGACTCTCCCCTCGCCCGGGCTCTGGTTCAGAAGATTTTCCTGCCAGATCGATTCTTGATGTCTTTCCAAGAATTCCCGCCGGGTGAGGAAGAGTCTGGGCAGTGATAAGTACCTCCCAGACTGTTTCTCGATGTGTTTCCGAGAATACCCCGCCGGTTGAGGTTGGTCTGGGCAGCGATAAGTACCTACCAGAACCCCTTGCAGGCGCTGGAAGAACCTGGGCAGTGATGCGAACCTACTAGATCCCCTCGATGAGGCTGGGTCTAGGCAGCGATACGAACCTACCAGAAGCCCTCGATGAGGAAGAGCCTGGGCAGCGATGCGAACCTACTAGATCCCCTTGATAAGGCTGGGTCTAGGCAGCGATACGAACCTACCAGAAGCCCTCGATGAGGAAGAGCCTGGGCAGCGATGCGAACCTACCAGAAGCCCTCGATGAGGAAGAGCCTGGGCAGCGATACGAACCTACCAGACTTTGTTCTTGATGCATTTCCAAGAATCCTTCAGCTATGAGCAGGTACCTCAACGCGGTGCTGAAGTCTAGTACTCAGGCAGATTTGTCCTGACGAAGCGAAAGTCTGCTCTTTTACTCTATTATCCTCGTAATAGCCACTTTTTATTATTGATGTCCATCTTATATATGTAGAATGCAGGATAGTATTATAATTTAAAAATCATGGCGCTAGTACATTGTTCAGGTTTGCCTAACTGATATATATTCTAAAGTAAACCATAGAGTGCAGCTTGACCACATATACAGTACGTCTTTTCTTATACTTAGTCGAGCGAGTTTCGGCAGGTGTCGCTATCTTATAGCGACGTATAATATAGGGTAATTGTAAGAGCGCCCTGGAATCTCCCAGGATCGACGAACTATAGCGAAAAACATAGTTCCGCTGACGGATGTCTATCTTCCCCCTGGCCAAGAAACGAGTTAACAGATATGGGAGCGGATAGCTGTCTTAGGTACTCCGCGCCCTATAAGTCCGTAGACCTCGAGTACCTCGCTCGACATTGCTGCGTAATTACAGTTGGTTGCAGGGTCGCTCCTCGATATTCTTTCTTGGTTGTTAGGTGTTTAGACTAAGCTAAATATAGCTAGGTTATCTTATCAGAACGACTAATCGCGGGTGAATTCGGTACGATATATAGTAATACCGTTATGAGATATCCGATAGAAAATAATACGGGATAAAAAAGATGCTAAGATGTGTCGCTCCCAATCTTGACCGGCTGGACTTTGTCCGATAGCAGCCACGGTGAATGCGCCCGCGAGGGTTTAATATGATGAACATGAAAGTTAACGATAGCCAGGTCCAGCTAGGTCCAGCCAGGACCTGAGTGGAAACTCCTGCCTCCACTGGAACGGCCGTCATCAGCCATAATGGGGCCCTACAGAACTAGGGAGCGCAAGGGCGGTTTAACCACCTTAAACTAGGGTAGGCAGGTGGGTCTCTTTCGTCGCTGGCGCTCAACGAGGCGTCTATTTGTTTGCACCAGGTGCGCTGGCCGAACATGTTGAATAGGGTATAAGATATCACAGCGCGCAGTAAATGCTGAAATATTCGGACTGATGATTTGGCTCCTTAGCAAGTGGGATCTATTCCGCCACAGCTAGGGCTGAACTGGGCTATTCGTTTGTTTTCGCTTGTTAAACGATAGTGAACATTAATAGTGGTCCAGCGAGTCATGGGCGGGCCCACGGCCCCGTTGGTGCGGGTTCCATTGGCAACCAGTATGGGGCTAAAGAGAAGCTAAGGCGACTAGTGTGGGCCAAAGATTGCAAGCGGGATCCACTCTAGAGGAAGAACTCGATTAAACCGTCAGTTGGTTTACGCGCTAAACACGCTGAACCTGCTGAACCTGCTCAACACGCTGGACACGCTGAATATAAGGCGGAAATATTTAACAGATCATTTTGCCCTTTAGTAAGTGGGACCTATTCCGCCGCAGCTAGGCCTCTACTAGGCCGTCCGTTTATTTCCGCGTGTTAAACTCGCTGCTTGAACATGGTGAACGATGTCTCGCCAGGAGATGAATGAGAGCCTATAGTGCCACCTACACGGCTGCCACTGGCGGCCTTGGATCCCAAAGACAGTGTTTACTACTACGAGATGCTAGCCTGGCTAGCGCCAACCAAGACTGGCAAGCGGGATCCACCCTATCGAGAGAGTGCTACTGGGCCATCCGGTTGTTTCCGCTTGGTGAACGAGGGTGAATATGGTAAAATCGGACGATGTCCAGCCAGGAGCTGAGTAAGGGCCCATAGCTACACTACTGCTAATAGCAGCTATAGCGGGGTCGAGAAGAGCATGAAGCACTAAACACTCGTCTAATTTCTCTTAACCATAATAGGCAAGCGGACCGTTCTCCGCCATCGCAGGCGTTCAGCGAGGGCGTCCCATTTATTAGTGCTGGTTAAACTGCTTAGATTATAGCGATACCCAATGCTCCTGGGAAGATTCGAGCGGTTAACTACGTTAAAGACCGTAACGTCCGTCGACCCGGTCATCCTACGCACTGTTCACGCTCGATAGTCCTTACGCTCGCTCAGCATAATCCAACAGCGCAAGGAGTTTAATCCTGTAGTTTTGGCTCTTATCAAGACTAGGGTAGTTAGTCATGGACTGCTCGCGCCATTCTGACGAAGTTACCGGACAGTTCCTGTTATTGGTATTAGGGGGAGTTTTCGGCCGGACTAACGGAAAATATAAGAACCGAGGTGGAGACATTGCCAATTGGTCAGCGACTGGACGTTTGTAGTGGATCTGAAGATGGAAGAATAGATGAAGGCCGAGTCTAAGACCCGGACTATGAATATGATTCTCACAGTCCATGGAGTCTTTACAAGGTATGGCAGAGAGAGTCAGGCAGCAGATTAGATAAACAGCGAAGCTTAATCAGCCTTGCGTCGGGCAGAATGAGGGTGTTTACATCGATTCTTAGGGGGGTAAAAGGGAACCCATGCAGAGCGCACGGGAGAACAGATATTTA
The DNA here is from genome assembly GCF_016097325.1 of Aspergillus melleus. Classification (NCBI taxonomy): domain Eukaryota; kingdom Fungi; phylum Ascomycota; class Eurotiomycetes; order Eurotiales; family Aspergillaceae; genus Aspergillus; species Aspergillus melleus. Next base: position 1,868,700 of record NW_025763377.1, read on the forward strand.
AAGAATAAAAGCAGCCATGATCGACTCTACGGGATTTACGAAGCTTTGGGGTGGTAAAAAAGAAATAAAGGCTTCTAACGCCCCTCTACCTCAAGACTAGGATTGTATTATGCTATTGTAAATTAGGTAGTTGCGGGAGTCCGGTATTTGGCAGAGTACTACGAAAGAAGAGCCGATAAAAAGGGTAGTCCAGGCAGAAGTGGATAATGCAAGAAGAGCTGATAAAGAGACTGGTAGCACAGAACAAGAAGCCTCCCTTTCTAGACTCGTGCTTTTTTAGCCCGGCCGTCATTATAGCAGTCATGATCGGCCGCCGGTACCGACCGAATACTTATTCCGCGCTTCGCAAACTCTCCAGTGATGCGGGAAATGACAGTCGCAATCCGGCGTGCGGCATCTTCGGGAACCCCATCGGGGGGAGACCGGGCCGCCAGCAAGTCTCCGGGCGGAGAGGAATTGGCCTCGCCGTTCGGTAGAAGATCAGCAAACGCATGGTCGACCCACTGCGGTGGAGTACTACGCGGGCCGGCGAGGAGCAGGAAGAGAGGCGACAGCGACGTGGCGGGCTCGCGCGAGGAGGGGAAGGCCCGGAGGGTGATAGAGAATCCATTTCCGAGGAGGAGGTCGACCGTACGCGCGAGTGAGCCCTGTAAGGCGTGCTGCTGATGGGCGTGGGACATGACCAGCGCGATAAAATCGGGGCTCACCGTCGGGGAAAGGGCGGCAAGCCCACAGAGCCGGAGAGAATATGACCCATCCCGTAAGGCCTCGACTGGGCTGGGGGGAGAATGGGCGGGAGTCAGCCGCGCATGCGTGGAACCAGGCGGTTGAGCCCATCCGGAAACTGCCATAATCCGCGGCGCATGGTCTTCTCCGGTCCCCGGCCACAGTGGCTCCGAGGACTTTAAGCCATTAACCACCGATACAGGATCCCCCTCGTGCACGGTCGCCTCCGGGAATCGATGCTTCGAGCCGCTAGGTTAGCATCCCATCCTGGACAGAACCGGGGGGGCGCAACTCTGTTCGAGTCGGAGGACTCACCTTCCACTCGGGGTGGCATGGGCCGATGGCGGCTTGGATCCGACAGCCTGCCTGTGCGAATCCGGCGGAGAGACCAGGGTCGATCGGTGACAGGTCCAGAACAGACGGTGCAGGCAGGGCCGAGAAGCGGGGGAAGGGATGTGGGCCCGGGGCATCATTCGGATGGTCCTCTCCGAGCAGGGCAGGCGCCAACGGCGTCACAAAAAAGCCCGCCAGAGGAGAACCGTCCCGAATGGCGTACCGCGCAAAGAAGCCGCGCGCGGGATCTAGGCAATCGGGCGGTGAGCACGGCGGGGAGTCACGCCCGCCCCCGAGCAGTGGGTGTGGAGGACACAGCATCACGGAGAACTTACCGACAGTATGCTGTACGGTCCACGCGCCGTGTTCGGTTTGGACGGGAACCACAGTGTCCGCATCGATCACCTCGGCATCCTCCGCGTCGGCCATGTGCGCCGGGTCTCGGAAGTGGAGGAGGAGCTCGCGCTCCCCAGCCGTGGGGCAACGCGCCCCGATGGCTGGGTGATCCGCTCGGAAGGAGTATTTGGTGACCAGCAGGCGCGGGCTTGCGGGGCCCGCCGCGGCCGCGGAAGGCGGCAGGATGTTATGGATGAACAGAATCCACCGTGTGGGACTGTCCGCTTTGGGCACCTTCGGGTCCACACGCACATAGCTTCCCTTTGGGAAGTCCGTGGGCATCCTGGGGTTCGGCAAGGGCCCGTCGGTCTGGACAGAAATCAGCACGTTGGTGACGAGAGATAGTGGGTCTCCCCGGGAGGACAGCAGAACAGGGGGAAGGGCGTGGCGTGCGTCGCAGCCGGCCAAGCAGCATCTGGTCTTACCTCAGTCGGGGGCTCCGCAGCATCGGATGGACGGGCCTCCGCCTCGGCCTCGACCGCAGAACTGGCCGTCACCAAGGAGCTGGGAAGAAGAGTAGCGGCGGGTGCGATGGGCGATGGACCAGGACGGCTCGGGTTGCAAGGTCGGTCCATGAGGAGTGGCGCCTCGTCCGGAGCCCCGGGGGTGGAGCACGGCGTGCGGCGGTCGGGGAGGTGGGTCTCTGCGATAGGGTGGTCGGGGAGAGGAGGGAATGTCACCAATTCCTGGCTCAGGCCCTCCCCCGGCTGGACCGCGCTGTCGTCACGTACGCGCAATTCCGGGCCACCATCGATGAGGGGGGTAAAGCGCTCCGCGGGGATCGGCGGCACGGACGAGGATCGAGCCTTGGGTGCAGGTGCGCGGGACGCCGACATAGGATCTGACGCCGGCGAAGATGTCGTGGCGGGTACTGGCGCACCCCCGCGAGCAGGAACCGGCCCAGGGTCCATGCCCGCGCGGGCTGAGGGCACCACCGGCTGAACCACCCCCACGAGCGCACCATCCTCCCCTTTCACCAACGGCAGCGGGGAGTGGTCCGCGGCCTGTCCGCCATCGTCCGCCATCCGCACGGCCATCGGGGCCCACGGTCCGTCGCCAACGTCGGAAAAGACGGCCGTTCGCGAGTCCAACGGGACGACTGTCCGGGGACAGCGGCAGAGATCGGCCGCAGCCCGATACACCGGGCCCATGGCGCGGGATGCACAGTCCGCCCGATGCAGCACCACGAGGTAATGCACATGGGCCCCTCGCCGGGCCACGAAGATGAGGGTGTGGCCAGTGTAGAAAGAAACCCGTAGCCCCCCATCGGCTGCGCCCGGCGAGATCTGCAGCATGCACGGTGCCTGATGAAGTTTCCGATGGGCCGCGGCGAGGAGGCCTCGCGCTCTCGGGCTCGGCGACGCACCGTCGGACGGGCCGAAGATCAGGGCCAACGCGCGGGAGTAGAGCTCCCCCACCCGGTGATGGCATACGACGGGGTCAGAGGCGTGAGGGTCCGCGTTCGGGCCGCCGTAGGGGTCGGTGGCAGGGTGGAGCCATTTCTCGTGGACGTAGAGGAGATTCTGGTCGGCCCGGTAGGCCACGTCCACCGCGTGGGTAGGGGAGTGGACGAAGACGGCCCGGGTCGCTTCGGTGCTTGGATCTGATGCCAGTAGGCCGCGAAGAAGGTGTGCGACCCCCTGCGCATACGCCGTCTCCGGGACGTCTACCGACCGAGAACACTCGAACCGCCGGTGCAGCTCCTCCAACGGGCTCCGCACCAGGTGGTGCTTCCGAAGGATGCGCCACAGGACATCCGGGAGCACGCAGGGTTTCTGCTCCAGCTCCCGCTGGATCATGGACAAAACCTAGATAGAGGCCGTGGGCGGCGGTCAGCACGGCTCGTCACATTCTTCCATCGGGAGCGACGAAGGCCCCGAGGGTGGGAAGGGGGGAAGGGTCTTGGATGAATCTACCTCTGGCGGATTGCGCTCGGTGCAATAGAAGACCCCGGCCGCCGCCGACCCCTGGCACAGGACGGCCCACAGCCGCTGGGCCGTGGCTTCGGTCACGGCCCGGTCCGCATCGCGCACGTCAACGGAGGCGGGGTAGTCACGAAAGAGCTGCAGATATCGTGGCAGGGCCACCGCTTCGTTCGTGGCAATCGCGTAGCCCCAGATCCGGTGGAGGTTGTCCGTCACCTGGTCAGGGTCCAGTAGTCGCTGGCGGTCGCGATCCACGCGGCCGTGGAACAGGTTATAGCCGAACCGGACCGCCCGGCCGTCCAGGTTGGGCTCCGGGACTCGAATGCCCTTCAGGTACAGGCGCCCCAGGTAGACCGGCTCCAACAGCAGATCGCCAAACGGGGTGCGCACCCGTCCAGTGGCGGCATGCAAGTCGACCGTGTCCGTCATCCACGCACGGAACTCCTCCGGTGGCAATCGGCCCTTCGGGCCCCCCACCTGCACCGACACATCGCCCCGGAGGCGGACTCTCAACAGCGAGGGCGAGAAGGTGGCCGGCCCGCTCGGTCGGCCGGAATCCGCCCGGGCCCGGGCAGGCGTGAGCCGGCAGTAGAAATTGGCTTTGGACTGGCCGTTGAAGCCAAAGTTCCAGTACGAGTCGTTGGTCGAGATCCGGACGTGGTGGTTCTCGCGGGTCAGCACGAGGGCCGCGATCTTGAGGCCCTCGCCGTGGCCGCCCGCCAGCCGACCATCATCCCGCTTGGTGGTGTGTCCCATCTCCAGGCACTGGGGATCCAGGCGCGAGTCAAAATTAGTGAACTCGGCGCTCCCCTGGATCCGATTGAATCGAATGTATCCCAGCACTATCTGGGTGGGCGGTCCATCCCCACCGGGGGCCGGAGCGGGTCTCTGCTCGACCGTGATGATGATTTCATCTTCGTTGGGCGAGATCATCACGCGGGGGAGAAATTCAAGGAGATCCATCCGAGTGGTCTGCAGGATGGCATCTTTCCTGCAGGTCCACTTCAGCAGCCACGCCTCGAGCCCAGATCGCACTCGGGCGGGAAAAGGGGGAAGAAGAAGAGACAGGGGGGAAGGAACGGGAGGGCGGGTTACCAGTTCTGATAGAGCTCCCGCAGGGCGTCCTGGACCGTCCACTCGGCGGCGTAGCCGCGATTCAGCCCCAGACCGATAGTCCGCGGTCCCGGTTTCGCATCCGCATCATCCGGCTTGTTACTCATGCGAGGGTCGCCAGGGACGCTCGGGGGCGTCATCGGGGGAGGATTGAGTTCCACAGCCTGCGAGGCGGCCATGGTAAACGAATCAGTTGATCGTCTGCGTCGATTTCAGCGATGCCGGCACCCGTTGAGACAGGTGATAGAGTCGATCAAGTGAATGCTGGGATTTTCAGGCATTCGCACCGGACACCAGGTCCCTTTAAACCTGCCGAACGTCCCTCGCTGGGCTCGTGTGAGGGTAGAGCTTCCATGGTCGTGGTACACAGTGCATTTTCTGAAGCTGGGAAGGTGTGTTGGTCATTCCCGCCCTGTCAGTCGTGTTGGGAAGTTGCAGTGGCCCTCATCAAGCAGAGGCGCACGTTTATAACAACTATTATACGACACCGGGTTGTCAGATCTCGTCCTTCGGCCCAAGACCTCTCAGCACAGGGTCAGCCCATTCTACCAGATGAAGAGAACTGTTCAACGAGGACGGGTCTGGTGCGTAGGGTGGTGTAAGTTAACCAGCTCTTGTATATCGGAGTGTAGAGTCGGTGGATCGTGTGGCCCTCACTTTTTCGTAAAGACCAAAAAAGATGGGGGGCGGAAAGAGGGAGGAAGTAAGGAAGGGTACACTTCCTTGAACCATGTCTTTGGCCCTATGGCACGGTTCTCATGAATTATAAGGGGCCCTGCGTGGGATCCCCCACTCGCTGTGTTCCTTGTGAGCAGACAGGAACCTCAAAGGGCGTAGCACCAAAAGCAGTCGATCTTCCCTCGGCCGTGTCCTTTAAACTCCAGGTGCGAACAATTTCGGGAGTCTCTATTGCCTCGGCATACCAGATATGAACGAGGTAACTATAGTGGCCGCTCCCTAATGCGTGAGTCATCCCTAAATCATTCATGAAACAGGATGCGTTCACCATGGGGGCTGGTTCCCCGGCACGATGTGCCATGGTCGCCCAGGCTTTCGAGGAGCCGCGGACACAACTCCAGGACACCCAGGACACCCGGGAGAGCTTGGGCCCTGCCCATACCGAGCTGGTGAACCTCAAAGGGCTGACAGAGACTCAGTTCAAATTGATTGAGCGACTGTGGGCGCTGCTTGGCTCCTACGATCGAGTGAGTGGTGAAACGCTGCGACAACGACAGCTCTCAGAATCCATGCTTGACGCCGCGATCGCACAGTTGAACCTCCAAACCGCCCAGATGGAGTGCGAGCTGTTACGTAGGGAGAATGGGCAGCTGTGGAGGTCACTCGAGGCCAGTCAGGGCGAGGGAGAAGATCAAGCCGACTTGATTAACTCTGCAGTGCGCACGCGTTGACTACGTCTGCAAGAGCCCTCCGAAGGGAGGTTCGCAATTCTGCCCCTTGGTACCGCGTCCGGTAAAACCGCCTTCCTATTTAGAATAACGCGGACTGGACAAGATCTCGATCAGTGTTGATATTGAACTAGCGGTAGGGGGTGGTTTATTTTATTCTATTATATGTGTATATAAATGCATATCTATATCACCTATCTATATATCTGTTCCCTTATCTTTAGCCCTAAAAAGATCATAATATTTTAATCGAAAACGTTCATGTTCTGGGCAAGTGTCATGGAAATGTCCACAGGTAAAGGGTGCGATCTTATGGCTACCGGTCTGTAGATCCCAGTAGGTTCAACGATATTGGAGTAGTTCTTTATGTCCTAGGCCTGTTAGCCTGTCTATCCTCTCTCCTAAGGCTTGTCGAGTTGACATTACTACATTATAGTCTAATTGAATCTAGGGTGTGGACCGTTGGAGGATCCGTGAATATATATATTTAGACAGACAACAGTTTCATCTTACTTGCGCACACGTTTCCTATCCTTAAAACCCGGCTCCACCAGAGTGTATCCAGTAATTTCTAATAGTATGATCCTAGAAACCTACGACAAGAGCTAGTAAGGCCCAATTTCGTCAGTCTACCAAGCGAGAGTAAATGAAAACCGCGTAAATACCCTCCCAACCGGTGATGATGGAAGTTAAACCCCAAGTGGGTCCCGAGTGAAAACCCTTGTAAAAGCCTTACTGCTTGAGAACTAGCGTGATGTATCCGCCATGTGGCGACTTTATCTTCCACCTCCTTTTCGAGGGATCCTCGCGTCGGCTAATCTCATGGGACTCGGCATGATTCGGTGTTAGGGAGCCCCAAGCACTCAACCAGCGCGCTTCTGGCCCTCATTGGGTCCAAGGCAGCGCGTGGCACTATTATAGGGTGAAGAAGGAAGGGCTTGGAGCTTACTACTCCATCCTACCAGTCCTTCGGACACGTCAGGTGGACTAACTAAGAAGATTGTCTTAACAAGACTATGTGGGTCATTCATGGCCTCGACACCAATGAAAACCAGCCCGGTGGATGGAGTGGGTCCTGCCGGACCAACCATGGCCTTGGATTTGATTTCGTCAGGTGGACTCCATCCTTCAACATACGAGACACCGCTCTGAAGCATGTCGCTTACTTCCTGCCGCCCGGTTTTCCTTCGTCTCTCCTCTCCATTGCACGGCACCTGTTTACTACTTAGGACTACGACGCCCCCCTCCCCCTCTTCTCTCCCATTTTCTTCTGCCCCGCGACAGGTGATTCGGGGCTGCCTGTGATTTAAAGGCGCCGCCTTTTACATGCTCGCTCACTGCTGGCGGACTCAGGAGCCCGTTTCCATCCCGTGCAGTAGCATGGTCGGGATGGTGGCCACGAATCGCGGCGGTGATCCGCGCGACCAAACGGGCAGTCCGCCTGTTGGTCTTCCAGAAGCTGCTGGACGGTGGTGGGGAAGCCACCGAGAGGACTGAACCCGATGCCACCGCTGATGCCCAAGTGAAGGGCCTCCTGCAGGCTGACCACCCGGAAGGCGACGCGATGACGGTAGTACCCGCATCGGTCGCATCCGTCGGTATTATCCACGGGGCCTAGGTCGCTCCCTCTGAAGACCGTGAAACGGGCCCCGGGCCACCGACGCTGGACCTGGCAGAGGAGCCCTGCGACGCCCGCCCTGCAGCACAGGATGGACCCGTGGCACTCGTACCATCCGCGGGCCGGGATGGGCTTCTCGTCCATCTCGAAGAAGAAGGACCGGGTCAACCAGGCCTGGGTCAGTTCGTCGGGAATGCGATAGTCAAACTCCCCGAGGTCGTCGAGCGCGTGAACATCGTCCAGTTCGGGCAACGCCCCGCGGACCGGGCGATCCAGGCGGAAGACATGTGGGACGACGTCCTCCGGGATGCTGTCCCGGGCGTCTTGCCAGCCGCGCCATCCATCCACCGCGGGCGAGCACAGGAAGGTCCGGATGCCTCGCGCGATGAAGCTGTCGCCGAAGAGGCGATTGCCCTTTTCCGTGGACGCCGTCGGGGCGGCCGTGTCGTCTAGGGCATGGCCGGTCCCAATGCTGACCACGAGGTCCGGCCTCGGGCAGGAGGGCCAGATGATCTGGCTCTCGCGGAGGGCGGCCCGGAGCGGACAGTTGGCCCGGACGCCCCCGTCCTGGAGGGTTCCGATCCCGTGGAGCGTTTTGGGCGTGAAATACCTGGCTTGGTCAGTGCTGCCACGTCCGTTCTAGGATGCATGCTGGACGGCATGGACGTGCACGTACCCAAGCGCAGCCACGCTGCACCGCGCGCTATTCCGTGACCGGTCAGTACTTCCTGGCAGGGGTCATGCACCCGCACCTGTCCATGGACCCACGACTTACGCTTCCCACAGGAGTGGTTCTTTGTCGGAGACCAGCGCCTGGTGGGCCGACTGCATCCGATGCCGTCCCACGCCCCGGTAGTTGGCAAGGATACCGAGAGCTCCATCGTCAACACGGCTCGCGGTCAGCGCCACGCGGCTTCCGGACACCAGCGGGGCGGTGACGTCGAAGAGTCGACGGACGGTGCCATATGCCGCCTGCAAGGTCTCCTCCAGGGCCTGGGAACTGTAGCGACTGTCGGCGATCCAGGTGGTGAACAGGCCCCATGATTGTCCCCACAGGGTCTGGAGGCGGGACCGTGCTGGGAAGATCCGTCGCGCCAGGGCTCGGAATTTCGTATCTGCTTCTCTGGCCGACGTCCCGCGGACGATGATTTCCGAAGCAATAACCGCACCTACGGACCAAGTGACAGTCATCTGGCATGCTCATAAGATATATACAAAGCACACCACCGCAATATCAACAGCATCAACAGCATCAACAGCATCAACAGCAACAAGAGTAATGGGACTTACCTGCACTGGTTCCCACGGTGAGGTCAACCGCATCGCGAAGGCCTCGACTCCCTCCCACCGCATCCTCCAAGGCCCGAAGAAACCCGAGAGTAACGACTCCACGGACCCCGCCCCCGTCAAGGACCAGGATCGTCGGCCGTTTCGTCGGCGGGAGTTGGCGGACCACGACCGAGAAGCCTTGGAGACACAGAGGACACTCCGGGATCTCAAAATGATACTCGGCGGGTCCCCGGCGGATGCCGACGATGGCAACGCATGTGTCGCAGAGCGCGTGTCCACAGGGTAAGAGGTGCTCGGGTGGCCGCTGTAGACAGAACAGGCAGACGCAGGAGGACTTCAGCGGTCCCCACATCCACGGCTCACGGCGCAGGAACGCCCGCCGGGCCTGTGCCGATGATCGATTCGACGCTAGGGCGGTGAACAACGATGCGAATGCACCCTCGACGGACTGGATCAGACAGTCGGTCGTGGCGGGCCATACCGCCGAGCATGCCGCTCTGCATGGGGCCCAGTAGAGGCGGCGGAACATCGTCTCGGGGCGAAATCCTAATTGGGTCACTGCTATCCCTTTTCCGCCGGGCTCGCGCGACTTACCATGCATCCCGGGCGGGTAGGCATCCATGAGCAGGGCCGACGCGACAAAGGGGGCCACACGCGTGGGCGGCAGGCTGGCCGCGGCCGCCACGGTCAGGAAGTCCTGCATGGACCGCGTGCGATCGCTGTCCGTGGAGCGGCAGGGGCGAGTCGCGCGGATGCAGTCAAACGGCACCGTCGGCCGCTGCGTCATCTGTTGCAGGGCCTTGCGGAAGATCCATTCCCAATGGACGGCGGAAAAGGCGAGATGGGCATCGGCGCGGGCCGCCTGTGCCTCCTCGAGCTGGTCGCGCAGTCGCTGCCGCAGCGGCTCAAAGCGACTGACCGGCGAGAGCTGCTGTCGGTCGCGCAGGTCCACCACCGACACGGAGGCGGCCAGGCGGGGGACCGCCAGGGCCACCAGCGCCGATGCGAGGGCCTCCCCGCCGTCCGACTCCTGGGGGTCGGTCAGGACGACGAGCAGGCCGCGCCAGGGCGATGTCGATCCGTCGAGGTTGACCGGCGGCGCGGCGCTCCAGCGGGCGACACACGCCTGCACCTGGGCGATCCCCCCCAGATCGGCGGCGAACAGACACACCGTGTCGGCCACCGGCAGGCACAGCCGCTGGAGCACCAGATCTCGGATGCCGTCGCTGGTCTGATCGTGGGTGTCCGGCAGCCGGTGTCGGCACACCGGCTGCGACGGTCTCTCCCACCTCCCCTCGAGGTGGTCGGCGTGGCCGGTCTCGATGAACAGAACCGGATCGGGCTGGGACCCGCCGGCGAGATGGAGTCGGGCGAACCCCTGCCGACCGGAGCGACCGACGTTGGTATCTGGGTGCAGGGACCGCAGTGCCTGCAGCTTGGCCCGCTGGCCGATGAACAGCTGGATGGCGGGAGTCCCCGCGCTGGGACAGTCGATGAGGTCCAGGATGCGACTCATGCGGTCGCTCTCCACGACCGTCCAGCCGCCGGTGGCATGCTCCAGGTCCAACCACACTGCCATGATGAACGAGGCGAGGCGAGCAAGTCCGGACGATCCTCGGTTTCATGCAGCGCTGAACAGAGCTTTTAAGGCCCCCAGGGCCGTGTCTCTGGGCGCTGGGGGCTTTTGCGCGGGCCGGTGTCGTTGCTCGCCACGCCTCCACGACATCCTGCG